>NC_140588.1:597782569-598448402 GCF_964204655.1 Triturus cristatus
ACATCACTTGGATACTCTCACCACAGCTCCCCTCAACTCATACACATCCGTGGGTACAGTCACCTGTCACACCGGGGGGACCACTAAATCACCTCAGGACAAAAGCCAAAAAATGCCATCCAAGGATTTGCCAGGCTGAATGTGTCATGCACTATGCAGTGAATGTCACAGTAAGCACAATGCAAGTGAGGAGTGCACACAGGAATTACTTCATGCTCTGCATGACAGACATAAGCCTTTCCCCCCCCGGGACCCCCCTAAACCTCATTGCATGTCTCTCACACCTGGACAAAATGCCAGAAGTGACAGCCACAGTCAAAGGTAGTGGGGTCAGCACTCACCTGCTTCCCTGGTCTCCCATACAGGCTGGGGTACTATGGGAGGAGGACATTCAGCAAGGCCTCATTCTCCTCCATGGTGAATGGCTGGGCTCTCTCCACAGTCCGCGACATGGTGCCAGAGGAAGCACAGACAGCAGCAGTGTGGTCAACAGGAAAGTTGTGCAGGCAAGTGCCCTCTCATGGGTTCTGGCTGACTTATATTTGTCTTGCTGGGGGCTTTCATTTACAGGAGTACAGAGTGATTGGTCAGGCTCATTTGCATCCTACGTTTCCTCCAATCCTTTTAAACATACACCAATGACACGAATTTGCATGGTTCAAATTTTGAGCATCATAGCAAGGCAAACACCACTTTGCAACATTGTAATTTTTGGCCCAACTGACTTTTCAAGCCCACATGATGGCCACACTCCATCTCTGTATCCATGACAACCAGCATGCATTTTGGGCCTAATACTTGTCCCTTATGTAATTTTTGATTAAAAAAAACATGGACGGTGTGTTTCACACGTACCTGTACATGTACGGCACCACTACAATAGTGATACGGAACGTACACATGCTCTGAGAGCCTGTGTACAGTCCGTATCACTATAGTAGTGGTGCCGTAGGAGTACGCGTGTGTGTACCGTCCGCACCACACGTACTCCTGCGGCACCACTACTATAGTGATACGGACCGTACACACGCTCTGAGAGCCTGTGTACGGTCCGTATCACTATAGTAGTGGTGCCGTAGGAGTACGCATGTGTGTACGGTCCGTAACACGTGTACTCCTACGGCACTACTACTATAGTGATACGGACCGTACACACTCTCTGAGAGCCTGTGTACGGTCCATATCACTATAGTAGTGGTGCCGTAGGAGTACGCGTGTGTGCACAGTCCATAACACGCGTACTCCTATGGCACCACTACTATAGTAATACGGACCATACACACGACGTGTGTATGGTCCGTACCACGCGTACTCCTACGGCACCACTACTATAGTGATACGGACCGTACATACGCTCTGAGAGCGTGTGTACAGTCCGTACCACACGTACTCCTACGGCACCACTACTATAGTGATACGGACCATACACACGCTCTCAGAGCATGTGTATGGTGCGTTTCACACGCTTACACTGGTGATAGGAGGCGCACATGAAAGGAATGGAGGTCTCCGATTCGCACAAGGCTGTACATCAAGTCATTGTCATTGCAGACTTTCATGTGCAGGGCCTAGGTGTGTCAGGCAGTGATATTGCACATGTCTCCTCAAGTAGTTGCACAAGTGATGTGTGATGACCTGTGTACACATGTCATGTGTGATGGGGCACTATGTGGCACACTTTCCCCTCACACTTTGCACATGTGTGCCTGTAGTACAAACGTGTCAAGCACAGCATCACTGGTATGGCACAGTCACCGCCACCCGCAACTGTCCCCTGATGCCAGGGACAGGGACACTAACAACTGACATTTCACAATCAGCGTGCCCCGATGTGACTATGTCATGTGTGTGTCATGTGTTCCCATGAGCTTGCTGTTACTGTTCCGTCAACTACATCTGCTGTTGCTGCATGTAACATGTGTCTGTGTGGAGATGGGCATGGCACACATCTACGCACACCATGCAACATGTGGATTCCCACGTAAGCAGGGTCTGTATGCATCGGACATGATATTTTCACATGAGGACATATCTGCGTCGTCTCAATGTCTGTGTTTTCTGTTTTCACATGTACCCCTTCATTGCAATGTGTGTGATCTGTACATTTGACATTCCATGTGACCTGTGCATCTTGCTTGCCGTCAGCTGTCTGTATGAGATGACATCCTTTAAATGCAGCTATGTGGATGTATGTCACTCCTGTGATGTCTCTGGCTGTTCACTCAGACTGGCCCCCAGCTCGTTTCAGGGCATGTCATGTAGACTTGCCAATCAACGGGCGTATCTGGCTTTTCGTAGGAGTATCACCAAGCTAGCATACGTGTCCTGGATGTATTGCACGCACCAGACTCTGTATTTAGCAGATGTGTAGTAGCAGTTGAGCATGTGCTCTGTTCATTGACATTGATGTTGTTATGCTCTCAATCTTCGTCATTCATCACAATTTTCTGCAGGGCACCGCCTGTCCCCGACCAATGCCAGACTTGGGTGCCATGAGGGAACATGCCTGCATCCGACGTTACAGATTCACTCAACAGTTGATTGAAGACTTGACCGCAAGGGTGGCACCACACCTCCAACCGCGACACAGGTATCCCACTGCGCTGACCCCCAAGATGAAGGTGATGGCAGCCCTACATTTCTTTTGCCACAGGTACGCTTCAATTCACTATAGCTGATGTTGGTGGCATGTCACAGGCAATGTTCAGCCATGTCCTGCGTGATGTTTTGGCAGCCATGTTGGAGGACCTTGATGAATTCATCCATTTTCCTACTTCTGAGGAGTTGACAGGTGTCAAGGGTGATTTCTATGCCCTGGGAGGGATGCCCCATGTCATTGGGTCCATTGATGGGACACGTGGCTTTGGTACCACCACAGGCACAGGAGGTAGCCTATCGCAACCGTAAACATTACCACTCTATAAATGCCCTTGTGGTGTGTCTTGCTAACATGCTGATTTCCCATGTCTGTGCACGTTTTCCAGGGTCAGCACACGATGCCTACATCATGAGGCGTAGTAGGGTGCCACAAATGATGCTGCGGCTGCACAACGAACGAGCATGTCTTGTTGGTGGGTATACTCTGTTTGTCCTGTGTGTTGCAGTATCTCTGGCTCTTACGGCATCTCCTGACCCACTTATTTACATGATGTTTCCATGTAGGGGACTCTGGCTATCCCAACATGCCATGGCTGATGACGCCTCTCCGCATCCCAAGATCAGCTGCAGATCACTGGTACAACAATGCACACGGCCAGACCAGGCGAGTGATTGAGCGGACGTTTGGCCTCCTGAAGAGCCGATTCCGGTGCCTCCACAAGACAGGCAGGTCCCTCCCATATGCACCGGCGAAGGTCTGCAAAATCTTCCTCGTATGCTGCATGCTGCACAACATGGCAGTGGAGAAGGCAGTGCCACTCATCCTGGAGCAGGATGAGCAGGAACATCCACCCGTGGAGGATGAAGGGCTTGGTCACGAGGCAAGTGAGGAGGAGGAGGAGGATATCCGGAGTCAGCTCATACGCAACTTCTTCTCATAATGGTGAGTCACTGGGTCTGAGTGTGCACGCTTGTAGCCTTGGGTGGCATGTGTTGCAATGTGTGTGTCCAGCTGACTGTATGCTAAGTGACTTAGATGTGTGTTCTGATGTGTCACTCGAGTGATGATGTAATTCCACACATTTTAGCAGTAACAATTATTTCTTTTAAATTTGCATGGGGACAACATTGTTCCTGTTTAGTAAATGACCATGTATGTGGAGAAAAATCTTCTAGCTGACTTCTTGTGTGTCTGTCATTCCCAGGTTCTTGTGCATGTTGTCTGCTCGTGTCATCGTTGTCCTCCTGCTATTCCTCATGAGTATTGCAACGTGTGCTGAATCAGCGTTCCATACACGGACATGGGGAAATTTCATTTTGGGTAAGGATTGCAGCAAGGCTTTTTGGGGGTGGTACGTGTTTGGAATGTGTGGGGACTGCTTCTGTGCATGTTGTGTTACCATGCATACATGTTGACTCACCATGGGGCACATAACATGTAGCATGACTCCCTTCGTGACAGTCATCTGTAATGGTTTTTGGATTCTGATGAAGGTATCAATGTGTGTAAAACTTCCCTCTGAAACATACGGGATGCTACGGGTGGACATAGTGTGGGACATCCCCATGACGGGCTCAATGGGGAATTGCAGCCTCTCCGTGTGCAGCAGGAGGTGTTTGGCTCATCCCGTTAACTTGTGTGCCAGTTCATTTGGATTTACAACATCCGTGTTGTGAAGGGGGTGTCCAGCGTAGGTCCCACATGTTCAGTCAAATGACCTGTGAGTCTGTTCATATTGATGCATTTCCCTCAGTGTGAGCTTGAGTAATAAAGGTGTTACTCACCCGCCGAAGTGCCTAATCTCTGTCCATGCAGGACTCTTGCCACTTTGCCTGCGTCATCTCTGGCATAGTTGTCAAAGAATGTGCATATGAGTGTATGTGTAGTTCGGCAACATGCATGCAGTTCTTCATGGATAATAATCTCTATTGTGCATGAAGTCCATGGTTGTGTATGTATTTGGGCAGGTTGCTCCCACCAACGGGCCGTCAACGCCTGCTGAGGGTGTGTCTCCTGTGCGCAGCTCGGCCTTCTGTTTCCTGATCCTGTGTCAGTCATCTTCGGTGATTGTTCATCCATTTTCTCTGGGTAAGCCATGAGTAACCTGACACTCCTTCCTTTACATGCACCTGTTGCAGTTGTCCTTTCTGACATCCTTGTCTTTGTGTGCTACTTTTGGCCTAGTTTCCAGTACATGCCGCCTGCTGCTGCGGGCCCTGCGGCAAGGGCCCACCAAGTTCCCGGATTCTGCAACCCACACGCCTCCAAGATGCTCCTCCCTTCCTCCCTCCACCCATTCATTAGGCTGTCATCAGCTTGTCTGTGCCACTGTTGCGGCCAGGCGGTGCCAAAGGCAGGACCATCAGCGCATGCAACGTGCACATTGCACGACCCTCATGTCCTTGCATGACCCACATCACACAACAGTCTCATGTTGAAGCCACCCTCCAAGCAATGTCCAAGCAAAAATCAACCGTCTGCTCTCAGGCATACCCTAAGCGCACACACGACACCTTTGCATGCTGAGTGTGCAACTCCAACTGCCTACACAGCGCTGCCCCACCTTCCAGGCCCTGTCACACCAACCAGGTCATGTCCCTCCTACTTCACACCGGCTCCGCCCAACAGCACGCCATTGGACTCTGTTACCTCCTCAACACAACAGGCCCACACATCACCATCATGACAGTGACCTGGATGAAAGCATCCTTAGCACACAACTTCTTCATTGCCATCTCAGACAGATACAAGAGCACCCGCAGGGATGGCACTAACAATCCAAGAGGATGAATTGATATCTATTCCCAAGTACGCACTCAGGGTCACAAATCCGGTTTGGCACAAACCCCCTGCAAACCCTCAGAGTAACACTCATCTACAGATCTCCAGGCCTACATCCACGATTCCGCAAAGCCATCAACACGTCCATCGTCACGCACGCCCTCACATCCACAGGATACATGTGGCTGTGGGCAAGGAACTTCTGGCTGGATGAGAACCACACCAGCATCCATCATTGGTCCATCCACATTAGCATCCACGTCTCTGACAGGCAACACACTGCTACACACCCCGCTACCAATCCCCCAAAGATGCTTGATGTAAGTCAACACAGACGTGCTGTGTGGGACACTGGAACCAACACCACCGCCACACCCTGCAAACTCACACACTGGATCAGCAACTGATCCAACAATCTAGCCACGTTGACGGACTTTCCTGTGACGCACATCAACAATTAAGCCACCTGGGACAAGGCAGACCTACTGGATGGGTTGTTAAGAGTGTGCATCACAAAGTGCATCATAAAGTGCCGGTAGAGTTGTATGGCATTGTCCTGTCCCTCGGGGGTTTGGAATTTCTATTGCCCGACGTCTTGGACAGACTTTTTTTGTGGGACAAGAGCAACACGTTTTCAAGTTTATTTTGTCCTTTGAATAAGTAGACCCAAACCCCAGCAGCACAAACCCAAATTAAGAGTACCACATAATGGACCTCTGAAAGAGTGTTGTCTACAGCTAAGCTAGGAATTGTTTTTCTGGCCACTACCTTCTGTCCTGAGCGACACGTCAGATTTTTAAGTCTCATTCTCAACCTGGACTTAGACTCATGACCTTCAACGTACTTTGTGCTACTTACCCGACATGTAAATTGCTATTACTCAGCTCTGAAAGAAATAACTTGGTTCAACTTACTGAGACTGTTAAAGGCACTTGCGCCCTGAAGAAGGAGCTCACTAACAAGCTTGGGATCTCCGAAATGCGCGTCGATGCTTCACTGTCTTGGTTATGTTATATTTTCTCAATAATTTTGTAGTTTTTGCTGTTGTTTTGATAGGTCTGAATCAACTTTAAACATTGCTTGGCTGTTCCTCACAGTTGGGTTTACGAATATGATTGCTGTCTTTCTTCTATTGTGTTAAAGTCCATTTTATAATGTACTTGATGTATATGTACTAATTGAATATCAGTAGCAATTTTGCTATAACAGTTACAGCAATATGTACACCATCAATTTTATAAAAATAAATCAAAATGTGAAAAAATAATTTAAAAAATTCTTTTTTGCTCGGTCTGTGGACACAGTTTAACTTATGCACGTATTGCCTACATTTATTGTGCTAGTGGGGGAAATGGGTTTCTGTTTTTTGCATAGACCTACTGGACTCATACACGTCTAGCAGGACTCTTGTGCACAGCTTGCAACACAAATAACCATCAGTGGACTTACAACCCTGGAAAACGGCATACACAGCCATCACCATATCATCAGCAAGGACGATTGGAGATCCTTCAGATGGGGACGAGGCCAAAAAACAGCATGACATCAAGGAGCTCATCAGCATTGTGAGTGCACTGACATCAGCTCTCCATCCAAAAGACACGCCACCCTTGCAAGGCTGAGCCAATCCCTTGCAACTTTCTACCACTGCAAGCTCATGGACATACACGCAAGCCTTGGCACACAGAGGCAGAACGCACTATTATACGCGTGACCAACCACCCTCAGGTTTTGGATTTCCATCATCAGCAGATACAACACCCGGCTCATGTGCAACATCCCCTGGGGATCTCCATCAGGACCCTTCCCACACAACATCTCAACCACATCATTCCCCATCCTTGTAGCCCCCGTCCAGCACGTCATGTATGTATCTTTGGAGTTAGCCACATTCCATGGTAGATAGAGCCATGCAGTGACCCAGGCCCTTCTTAGACAATGGACGGCAGGAACGCTAGCTCTCAAGGAACCTCAACGTGCTTCCCTAGCCAGCAAATGTCATCAGGAAGACAGTCAACGAGCAATAGACAAACTTCCTCCACGCAAAGAGCTCCAGGCAACCTGCACAAGACCGTCTTCCACAGTAATCACCCCACTGCAACTGTCATCATTGCCACCAACACCGACAACTTTGCCCTGCTCAACAATGGTGAGGCCACCCCCCTTGACCTCTCCACAGCATTATGCACGATGTGCTCACACACTGTCAGCTCACACATCTCCAACACTGGTATCCAGGGGATGGACCAGGATGAAATCACCAAGTGGCTCACCAGCAAGGTCATGGGAGTGGGACTCAAGCCTTCAGCATGTAGTACAGTGGCGTCATCTGGCACATAGCCCAGGGCTCATCTCTCGTCGTGTCAATCTTCAATGTGTCCATGACCCCCCTCTCCACCATCACATGCGCACACAACCTCATCATCATCTCGTATGCCATTGACAGCCAGCTGCTCCTCACCCTCACCAAAGACACAGCCATTGCCAGTTCCAACCTTCAAGAAGGCATGAGGTCCGTTGATGAATGGCTGAACATCAGCCACCTGAGGCTGGACTTGTACAGGACTGAGGTAATCATCTGAGGATTGTGCCCTTACAGCTGGGTCAACTCCTTGTGTCTCACCTGCCAGGGCACTGCACCAGCACCCTGTTGCCACGCACACAAGATGGTGTGCATCATGGACTCGTCGCTCACAATTGCCATGCAACTCACCAGCATCTGTACCTCATGCTGCAACACCCTCCACATGATGCACATGACCCACAGATAGATCCACTCCAAGGCAAGACAGACCGTCCCCCAGGTGCACGACACCAGCCGTGTCAACTACAGCCCCACCCTCTACGGAGCAAGTACAGCCAAACTCCCGGAAAACTTGTCCACCTCCAGGGTGCATCTGCACACCTCAGCTTCAACATCCCGCGCCCCAGCCACATCACCGTCCACCTGAGATAGCTGCAATGGATCACTGTCTGCTGCAGAATGACCTAGAGACTCCTCACCCACACTCAGGAGGCAGTCCACAACCCCAGACCCCAAACCAACCTTGGACGTCTGTCATCCAAGACCCCATTGGGCCCTTGCATCCAACCTTGCCCTGGCAAACATTCTTCACATCCACCGAAGTCCAGCATGCAGGACATAGTTCTCCCACCTGGCTAAACATACCTGGGACTCCCGCCCCGGGCACCTCTACATGAGCCATGACCTCTACACCTTAATGATGCTCTTCCAAATTGGTCTGTCCGCACAGTATTGCAAGCCCCCCCTCAGCAGCTTGGGGCCATCACGGGTGAGTATTGTGCTCCATGTCTGTATTGCATGATACATTGTGACCCATGTGTGTCCTGTACCGGACTCAGATCCCAGGGTATGGACGGCTGGAGTTAGTTCAACACTCAGGCATAGTTTGACATTTCCCCACACATATGTTGTGGACTCATGCAAAATGACTGCAACATCTAATTAAAGAAAATTAGTTTTATTATCGGTGGGGGGGCGTCTATTGTGGGTAAAAATAGGTGCTATACAGTGTGCCTAGAATCCAAAGTTCACAGGGGGAGATGGGATCCTTTGCATTTGAAGTCATCAGAGTCCAGAACACAGTGTTTGTCATCATTGGTCAGACTGTGACCAGCAAGTCCATGTGGCAGAGAATGTCAGTGAATGAGGTGCTGCTGTTGCCCATGAAGGCCAGGTGCCAGACCAGGTGACCTTGGGAGATGCGGATGGTCCGCTGCCTCTCACGATCTTTTCTGTGGACGACCCACCTTCCTCGTGGGACCCTCAGATGCAGGCCTTGACAATGCTTGGGACGCTCCGTCGGACGAATTCTCCTCCTCCTCCCTGGCTGGGGTTGGTCTTCACCTGGTGGCACAGGGAGGGTTGCCCATGTTGTCGGCGATCCGACGGAGTGAGCAGCTTATGTCTATTTGCACCGCCAGGAGCTCAGCCAGTCTTGCCTCCATCCGTCCTTGGTGTTGTTGTTGACTGGCGTGTTGCTCGGCCTGCTGGTTCTTAATCTCTGTGAGGGTCTCCACTACCTGGCTGATGGCCCTGGTGTCACGCCGGTATGCGTCCATGATGTTGCGTATGTGTAACATACCGGTCCCTTCAGCTGGCTGGTCAGGTTCTTGCCTCTGCCTGCCTCCACTCCCACCACCCCTGCCCACACGAGCCTGGCCTGCCATTGTGGGCACATCGGGTCTACGGGACCCCCAGTTGCGGGGTTGTCTGCCTTCTCCTGGGTGCCCGGCGAACCTTGTCCCTCCAGGTCAGACTGGCTCAGTTGTTCAGTGCGGGCAGGGCTCCTGGGTGTCTCCTGGGATGTGGCAGGAATGGGGGTGGTGGTTGGCACAGATGTACCTGAGTCAGGTGCTGCAGGGGCTTGGACACCAGAGGGTCCAGGTGGGTTGGGGTCATCCACGCAGTGTTGGGAGGCGTCGCTGCCGGTGAGATCAGGTTCCTCCCGAACCTGGGACTGTGATTCTTCCCCCCCATTGTTGGGGGGAGATCCATGACGTTGCCCTGTGTGTGAGAGAGAGACAATGTTAATGCTGTTTCATGCAACATCCATGTTTCATACATATTCAAGTTGGCACAGTTCCTCCAGGTAGTTGTATGTGCCTAGCATTCCCCTCACTGTTCACTTGTGGATGGGTATGTTGCGGGGGACAGATTGATATGTTCTCCTGAGTGTTTGACATGTGGATTTTTGGCTTGGATGCTTCTTTGGCTATGGATTGATCTTGTTGTGTCACATGTCCATTGTGAGAGTGGGTACGTCCATTGCCTGCCCCGGGGGTGTGTGCTTGTGTAAGGGGTGTGTGTGACAGGACCTGCTGGTGGGTGTAGTGTGATTTGGCTGTGGGTCTCCCAGGTGATGTATCTGTCCCCTCATGGTGCATGCTGCCATGACAGTGAGTGTGAGTTCCTGTCCTAGATATCTGAGCTTGTGGTGTTGGTGTTTGAATTTACAGTGGTCACAGGAGGGTCTTGTGCTGCCTACAGCAGGGCCAAGTGTCAGCTACCTTGTCAGTACTTTGCCAGTCCCTGTTCATTGAGCATGGTGCATCGGTATGTACCTGGGCCATATGGGCTGAGGGCAATGGTGGCTGATTCAGAGTTGAACAATGTGTTTTGTGAGCCCCACCCTCCCAGCATCCCGGACATCCAGTCTTGGGTTTGTGCTTCGTGTAGCCTGGGACATGGCATGGCCTTGCTTTGTGGATGGGGCATACACATGTTAGTGGTATGAGCGTTGTTTTGAGTGTGGTGGTGTCCGGTGAGGGCTTGGGGGTAGTTGCGTGTATTTGGTGTAGTTGGGGTGTGGATGTCATTATACCCATGTTACGTAAGTTGTTTGTGTACTCACCAGGATCTGCAACTCCTTCGACTTCGTGTACTCCCACCGGCGGAAGCAGGGCCATCACCTTCTCCTCCCATGGATTGGATGGTAATGTACCGGTCTGCGGGGCAGCCCACCTCCAGTGATGTTGCTCTGGGCGTAGTGCTCGTTCATTTTCCGCTTGACTGCCCTCCACAGATCGTAGCACCTGGCTTGGCATTCATTCCTGGTCCTTCTGATGGGCGCAACAGCATTCACCCTATCGACGATCCTCTGCCACAGACGTGATTTTTCGGCTATGCTGGTCTGTCTGACCAATGTTCCAAAGAGCTGTGGCTTGACTTCGTTGACAAGGATGTCCAGCTCCTCCCTTGTGAACTTTGGATTCTTGTCTGTGGGCATGGTGTGGGGTGAGGGTGTGGATGGTTGTGGGTGTGTGGGTGTGAATGTGAAGGTATGTGTGAGAATGTGAAGAGGGGGTATGTGTGAAGGAGTGTGTGTGAAGGTGTATATGTTAAGGTGTATGGGTGCAGTTGTTGGGGTGTGCTCTGTAGCTGCTGTGAGTCTGTTGCAAAGGCTCATGGTTTGTGTGTGTGGGCCCTTTTTATTGGTCCATTTGTGGGTGGGCCTAAGTTTGAATTTTTGGTGGGTATGTTATAAGAGGTGGTTGTGAGTTTGGGCCTCTGTTAACCTGTTTGGCTGTGCCAGGTCGGTCATTTTGATGTTTTTTGTACTGTAGACGTGTTTTGTGGTGTTGTGCGAGTCGAATTGACCCTCCTTGTGCTGTTTTACAGTGTCCTGGTTCAGTACGAGTCGTTTTCGCGTATGTAAGGTGCGTCCATACGCGATGTTGTTGTACCATGCTCCCATACGCAATGTTGTTGTAAGGTCCGTACATACGCGATGCTGGGGGACGGTGCTGGGGTACGGTGCGTACAAGTACGGTCCTGGGGTATGGTGCGTCCAAGTACGGGGCTGGGGTATGGTGCTGGGGTACGGTGCATCCAAGTACGGGGCTGGGGTACGGTGCTGGGGTACGGTGTGTCCAAGTACGGGGCTGGGGTATGGTGCTGGGGTACGGTGCGTGCAAGTACGGGGCTGGGGTACGGTGCTGTGGTATGGTGCGTCCAAGTACGGGGCTGGGGTACGGTGCTGGGGTACGGTGCGTACAAGTACGGGGCTTGGGTACGGTGCGTCCAAGTACGGGGCTGGGGTACGGTGCTGGGGTACGGTGCATCCAAGTACGGGGCTGGGGTACGGTGCGTACAAGTATGGTGCTGGGGTACGGTGCGCCCAAGTACGGGGCTGGGGTACGGTGCTGGGGTACGTAGCATACAAGTACTGGGCTGGGGTACGGTGCTGGGGTACGGTGCATACAAGTACGGGGCTTGGGTACGGTGTGTCCAAGTACGGGGCTGGTGTACGGTGCTGGGGTACGGTGCGTACAAGTACGGGGCTGGGGTACGGTGCTGGGGTACGGTGCGTACAAGTACGGGGCTTGGGTACGGTGCGTCCAAGTACGGGGCTGGGGTACGTTGCTGGGGTACGGTGCTGGGGTACGGGGCTGGGGTACGGTGCTGGGGTACGGTGCATACAAGTACGGGGCTGGGGTATGGTGCTGGGGTACGGTGCAGACATGGGGGTACGGTGCTGACATATGGGGTACGGTGCTATCATACGGGGGGTCGTGCAGATATACGCGGGGAGGGGGGGGTGGATGACTTGTATCCCGGGCACAAGTTTACCCGGGATACGAGTGGTACAGAGTTTTCTCCGTACGGGACGTTTTACATGCGCTTGTATATTCGGAAGGGCGTTACGGATCGTACTTGTGCGCTCGGACTTCAGTTTTACGATTTGTATGTAAAACTGTCCGGGTACGTCTTGTAGACCTTTTCCCGAAGCGATTCGTATGTATTTTTCACGTACGAATCGTACTTCACCGGTGGGACGGGACTTGTACGATTCGTACGTAAAAATATATGGATACGAGTCGTCGGGGAAATAATTTTACCCGATCGGAATTGGCACCTTTATGTGTATCTTAGCTGTGGTAGTTTACTTGTAAATTAATAAAATGAATATGTCGTTATGCTAAATGCTAATTAAATATTAGCGTGATTTTTAACAATTATTTCACATAATGCATAATTTACAATTGATTATTACTTTATTATTTTGGTTTAAATTATATTAAATCTCCTTGTTTCTTTCAAAAATATAAATGCAGAATCGCGACCCGGACGCGACTCTTTGTTTTTGATTTGTAATATTAATACATATATATATAGACAATATTATTCTCAAGTACAATGTCACTGTTTTGGTAAGATAGTAAATAAACTTGTATATTGTTAATAAAACGTTATAAAAAAGTTTTTTAAATAATAATTTCAGGAGTCGCGGTACATCCACGTAGATCGCATCTTCTGGATTTGTATACGGGACGCAAATCTAAAGTTTTTTTAAACAATAATATTATATATAAATATAGATTCATTTACTTTATTTTAAATGAAGAGGTACAGTTATTTGCACATGAAATATAATTAGATACAACCAAATATTGTTGAAATGGAAATTTAAAAGAAGTTGTGAAATCGCGTCCGGTAAAAGGTGGCACAGCGTAGGAGTCACGCACCCCATGTGACGCAGAAAAAAGAAATTTGATTGGTTAAACATCCTGTCATCCTTAGGTTTGCTGGATCCCACCCTCTTTCTTCTAATTTTGGGTGTGGTTGGCAACAGTCAAACTCAATCCAGAAGAACCTATTTTTGTGCAGGTGTTTTGGTGTTTTTTCGTTTGTGATTTTTTACATTTTAAATGGGAACATCACTAGACTTGCATGAGGAGGAGGAGCATGCCCTATTGGAGGAGGATGAGGAGCCACTGTGCAAGAAGAAGGAGAGTGGGGTATGGGAATGTTTTACCATTCCAGAGGGCCGGAAGAAAGTAAACGCACAGAAGGGGACCTGCAACATATGCAAGAAGGTCCTGTCTCTGGGATCCGAGAAGAAGTATTCTTGTGGGACATCTTCAATGTACAAGCACCTGAAGATGATGCTTCAAAACCATCTTGCAAGAGCAGAATTTGCAAGACTTAATGTAAGTGAAGGTGACCAAAATGCACAGGCTTTACATTAATGCCTGTCAACAGACTGTAAACCATTCCACCGACTCTGCCTAATTTAGCGAAAGCTGGTCTTTCTGCCCTAAATGTATTACTGTTTTGAGTGTGGGGGAACAGGTTGTCCAAACCATGTTGGACACCATTAAAAACCATTGTTGTTAATTTTTTTTGTTCCCCCAATTAGGCACGCTGTTATGTGCTTGTTTTTTTGTTTAATTTTTCATTTTTTAAATAAAAAAAAACACCCAAAAACACAAAATAGTTAGGAAAAAACTAAAAAATATAAAATAGTTTTTAAAAAAACATGGTTCTTTTGGAACCACCTTTTCTGGTTGAAAAATGAAAAAGTATATGTTGTGTGAATAGATGAGTCAATGGGTAGTGTCTGTGTGATTGGGTGAGTGCATACATAGTGTTTCAGTGATTGAATGAGTCAATGGGTAGTGCTTGAGTGAATGGATGAGTGCATGGCTAGTAGCTGAGAGAATGGATGACTGTATGCATAGCACTTGAGTGAATGGTTGAGTGTAAGGGTAGTCTCTGGGTGTTTGGAAGGCTGCATGGGTAGTGCCTGGGTGATTGGATGAGTTAATGGGTACTGCCTGAGAAAATCAGAGTATATGTATAGTGCCTCAAAGGATGGATGAGTGCAAGGACAGTGTTTGAATGTTTGAATGAGTGCAGGGGTAGTGTGTCAGTGAATGCATGAGTGCAAAGGCCTGGGTGATTTAATGAGCGCATGGGTAGGGCCTGAGTGAATGGATTATTGCAAAGACAGAGCATGAGTCACTGGATGAGTGCATGGGTAGTGCCAGAGGGAATGCATAAGTGCATGGGTAATGCCTCAGTGAATGGTTGAGTGTGATAGTACCTGGACAATTGCATGAGTACTTGTAGTAGTGCCTGGTTGATAGGATGAGTGCATTTGTAGTACCTGGGTGATTGCATGAGTGAACGAGTAGTGTTTGGGTGATTGGATGAGTGCACGGGTACTGCCTGAGTAGTATTTAAGTGAATGATTCATAGCAAAAATAGTACTTGAGTGATTGCATGAGTGTATGAATGTATGGGTAATGCCTGAGAAAATGGAAGATTGCAAGTATAGTGAGTGATTGGATGAGTGAATGGGTAATACCTGGGTGATTGGATGAGTACATGGTAGTGTCTGAGTGACTGGATGAGTGCAACAGTACTGCCTGGGTCATTGAATGTAGTGTTTGAGAGAATGTGTGAGTTCATGACTAGTGCATTAGTGATTGAATGAGTGCATGAGTACTATCTGAGTGATTGGATGAGTGCATGGGGAGTGTTTGAGTGAATGGATGAGTATATGCATAGTGCCTGGGTCATTGCATGAGTGCATCAGTAGTGGCTGAGTGAATGAATGAGTGCAAGGGTAGTGTCTGAATAATTGGATGAGTGTATGGGTAGTGCCTGAGTGAATGTATGAGCACATGCTTAGTGACTAAATGAATGCATGAGAGGAAGGGTAGTGCCTGGGTGATTGGGTGTGTGCATGGGTAGTACCGGGGTGAATGGATCAGTGCATGGATAATGGCTGGGTGAATGCATGAGTGCATGCACAGTACCTCAGTGAATTGATGAGTGCATAGGTAGTGGCTGGTTGACGGCATGAGTGCTAAGTCTAGTGGCTTAGAAAATGGTTGACTGTATGTGTAGCACCTCAACAAATGGTTGAGTACAAGGCTAGTCAATCAATCAATCAATATGAACTTTATTCGGATAAAAACAGCATATCCATAAAAGTACAGTTAAAAAGATATAGTACAGGGAAAAAGGTACAAATATTTCACAAACATCAGATAATAAAAATTAATCTGGATACATGGTATTGCGGATGCATACCGCCATTTTTAAAAAGGCTCCAACTCGAAAACATAATTCATCATTAATAGCTAGCACGATCCCATAAGCTAACTTATAGTCAGTAACACATCATAATTTAAAATACGGGATCAGAAATGTTTTAGTAAGTGGTAGGTAATAAGAACAGAAAAATAAAAAGTGTAACATTGATTGTTTTAAGGTGTTGCTACATGGACAGAGGGAAAGATCAAGGTTTGCAGAATAACCAATAGGGAATGACAACAGATATTTCATTGTGTCTGTCCTTAGCCTTAAAAATAGGCCCCTATCCCAGCAACCAACAGGTTTTTAAAGATATTTGGGCATAACTGGGGTTGCATGCTCAATTTGCATATATCTAGCAACTGAAATTTTATTACTTTCAGTTGCTAATCTTATTTCTTTATAAGAAGCACAGAGTTGTTTTTCCAGGATTTTAGTGCTGGTGGAGCTATGGTCTAAAGGATTTAAGAAAAGATGTTCCAAATTCAAGTTATTTAAACTTTTGCGGACTCCGGCCAACCACGGTATATCCATCCCTCTGTCACATTTTAAACAATCCAAGAATATCTCCCTAGTCAGTTGTGCAGCCGAATTCTTCCAGATTCTTAGCCAAAACAATGTCGGGCGAGCCTTAATAAAGTCTTCTACATAGGGTAGATGAAGCTCGCTGTGGCTAGCATATGTGGAGGAAAAAAATGGGGCTCCCAAAATTTTGCGACAGAACCTGTTCTCTTCACACTGAATAGGTGTGCTAGTGGTGTTCCCCCATACCTCTGCTCCATATGTAACGGTTGGTATGCATTGTAGTCTGTAAATTTTAATAATGGAAGGGACTACCTCTATGTTTTTAGGCTTAGGTAGCCTAAGGATTGTATTGATAGAATTAGTACATTTCCTTTTACAGTGAACAATGTGATCATTCCATAGACCATTAGATGCAAATTCCAACCCAAGGTACGGGAAAGTGCAAGTGCTTAACAATTGAGTAGAGTTTAAAACAATTGAATGGTTAGAATACTTCTTGGACCCACACGACATTAAAAACGATTTCTTAAAATTAGTACATAAGTCCAAAGTTGCCATAAATTCCACAAAGCCATGAACCAGGGCGCGTAAAGCTTTAGTGGTGCGCCCCATTAACACAGCATCGTCGGCATAAAGCAACGCGGGAATCTTATTTCCACTAATGTTTGGGACATCTTCGGTTGAAATCAGTAGGGATTTAGTTAACTCATTGATATATAATATGAATAAGAGGGGGGCCAAGACGCAACCCTGTCTGACCCCCCTTCCAATTTCAATGGCCTTAGAAATCTCACCATTCCTACCTATACGCACCCTGGCTTTTAGGTCTCTATGCATATATGCCAAGAAGGAGACTAATGAATCGTCTAGGCCAAGATTTAAAAGAGTTTGCCACAGTCGTGATCTATTTACAAAATCAAAGGATGACGTGAGGTCCATGAATGCCAGGTACACTGGTGTTTTCTTGGCTATAGTATATTTGCTAATGATCAAGTGAAGGTTTAGGCACTGTTCCACAGTGCCAACCTTGCTCCTAAAACCCAGCTGAGATGGATGCAAAACCTGGCTATCCTCGGCCCATAGGTTAATCCTATTAAATATCACCCTGCCCAAAATTTTTAAGGTGTTGTCGATCAATAAAATTGGCCTGTAGCAACTCGGGTTTGACCGATCCCCCTTCTTAAAAATTGGGACTATAGTACTAAGTGACCATGTATCAGGAATAGATGAATTAGTAAGATTATTAAAAACATTGGTAAGAAGTGGTGCCCAAAAATCGGGTTTACTTTTAATGAGGTCAATCGGGAGACCATCTGGTCCGGGGGCTTTACCCCCCAGACTTTGAGTTATAGCTTCTTCAACCTCAGATAATTCAATCTGCATCCCGTGTATATATATTCTTTTTCAGGTTCATTAGAAATCGGGGCGGCATAAATCTTGCTAAAATGAACCTCCCAAGATTCGCTGGAAATATTACAGCCAATTGGTGAGGAAATATTGCCCACAGATTTCATATCTTTGACAGCCCTCCAGAAATTCTTACCGTTTTTCAATACATTTGCCTGCATAAGATTTGCCCAATGATCATTAATAAGCTCTTCCTTCCTGCGTGTAATAGCTTTTTTGTAACTTCCCCTGAGTGATGATACAAGAGAGGTTACTCTAGGTTTGCTTACAAGAGCCTTTCTTAGCGCTCTATTGGCCGCAGAGCAATCCGCATTAAACCAACCAGGATCAGGATTTGACTCCCTAATCGGTTTAGACAGTATTTTTTTAATGCTGGAGCATAACCCTGAGAAAGCGTCAACTACCTTTGTATTACATAGACCAAACATCAAACAGGTGTTGACCAGATTCAGATGAGATTTTATCATTCTTTCAAATAGAGCATTATTGTCAATATTACGCCAAACAATTCTAAGTTTGTCATTAGATGCCGCCAAGTCACGTGCACCAGGCGTACAGTCGTACACTTGACGGCATGAGAAACTTAGGGTGGTGCTAATAGGGTTATGATCTCCTTGTATTGTTGGGATTACCTCAGCCCTTAATACGTGACTTTCTAGGGAAGCGGTTACAAAAGTATAATCAATGGTGGAGGTGGAGCCTCGGCTTCTATAAGTTGGAATTATTCATCCGTCAGGAAGAGGAGCAGCTGCAATCTGCATAACATTCAAAAAGTTATGCGAACTTAAAAGATTCACTAATTGTTCCCCTCTTTTGCTCAATGATACTTGGGTGACGGGCCGAATGGCAGAATAAATATCCCTTGGGATTTTGACATTAAAGTCACCACCTAAACATATACCCTTAATTTGGGCACCACAGTTAACTCATTGTAATTTTAAGATCAAATTAAACAACAAAGAAAAGTTCATATTGGGCACAGTTTTAAAATCATCATTATAAAAATTGATCAAGTAAATAGAATCCCCCCGAGTGTAAAGGGTTACTTGGAATTTATCACTGTTTGTAGGCAAAATTCTAGAACGGCCCCCTGCCTTAATATTTATCCAAATTGAGAGACCGCCAGCGGGTCTACCTGATATAGGAATGGGGGACAAAATATTGAAACATTCAAAGCCCTCCATATACAACTCCTGAGTTGCCCAAGTCTCTTGGAACATGACAATGTCCTGACGATTAATTAATTCTTTCCAATCCGGTAAATTTAGCTTAGATGCCAAACCGGCTACATTCCAACTCAATATTTTGAGTGTCTGATCGTCTTTCCTTATGGTTGGTGTGTCCGGTTTAGAGGCCTGAGGGCTTCTTTGGATTGGTACTAAAATTAATGCGTCAGTTCTTACTTCATTCATTACCTGGGTAGGCAGTCAATCTTGACAGTTCAGACCAGACAGCGGTGTAAATCTATTGAATGTTGGGATGTGATTGTACATGTTACAGGACGGTGTCTCAAATGTGGGTTTATAAAAATAGCCTAGTGGTAGGGCCCATATACTAGTATTATGGCCATTCTGTTCCATCTGTGGTATTAAAATAGTTTTTGCCACCGATTGCCTCCGAAAATTAATAATTATACAATCCTCCTTGATGACTTTGGGGGATGTACCCAGCCAACCCACTCGTACAATAATGATATTCTCAATCAGCGAAGGTCTAAATCGCCTATATTTGGTGAGCCAATCAACGCACTTACAGCGTAGTTGCTCCCAAGACTCTCTCTGATCTTTTCTTAAAGGAGGAACGCCTGCTAAGATCACAACGTATGGGCACGCCTCAGGGGGCAGATTTAACACCACATTGTTACCCTCAGTGTGGTTTGTGGAGCTTGAATTGATAGCAACTTCTTATTGGGTCTTAGCCAAGCTATCACTATTGGTTATGTTCGTGGGTACATTGGTGGCGGATGTCGTGTTATTTAACAAATTACGGTCATAAATTTTGGTAATGTGGTCCAGAGGCCTATTTACGCCCCTAGTACCCCTCGTATCAAAACATGTGCGAATCTTATGACAAGTCACACAATCACTGATTCCCTGAGTTGAGTTATGTGGCACATTAATGTCTTGATGAGAGGTGGACATACTATTAGTAGGGACATTTAGAATTTGCCTACTGGCGATGATGGAATCGGGTATCTTAGCAACAGCTTGGGGCACAACATTCACAGGCTGCAATACAGAGTGTGCTTGTTGAACAGTCAGAGAATTAAAGATACGATCTTGCAGTGAGGAGAGAAAATTGTCAAGAACAGGCTTGATATGATCAGTGATAACAGTAATTAGATAACTAGTGTCAATTACTCTACTTTGATTGTCGCTATCAATAAAGGGGACTAAAAAGTCGTTATCAGTTTGATTTCCAATCGTGTGAGAGAGCAATTCAACCGGTGGGGTATGCACAAGACCCTCAACAGATGATTGATTTGTTGATGGGTGAATCCACGAGTTTAAAGTAGAGCGTGTGGAACATGGGCGAGTGAGTTGTTTTCTCTTCGCACTCGCTGGCTTTCCTAATTTCCTTTTACGTTTTGCCCCTAAGGTAAGAGTGTTACTTATTTCAGAATTTGGTACAGATGGGTAAGTGTAATAACATCATAAACCTCTTCACAGGCCAAAACAGGGACATCGGAATTGCTTACAGTCAAATCAGTTGTTTCGGCGATAAGTCCAGAGAGTGGTGCAGATTGCCCTAAGCCAAGAGACAAGCGCCTCTCAGTGAGCTCAATTTCATTGCTCACAATACTAACAGCCCTCTCCAACATATTTTCAATACATGTTGTGGTCGATTTCGTGACCGGTGCGTTTGTGCGCCTCCCCATGGTTTTCAGAAACAGCAAACGACAATGGTGCTAAGGGGAATGGCGCAATTAATAATGTTAGTATATGGGAATAGGCTGTGCTCACCTACAAAATGGCCTCAGCCGATCTTTGAGTGAAAGAGATGTGGCCCAGTCCAGTCTCCTCCGGGCTCTGACGGGCAAGGACGGGCCCGCCCTTGGCCCAGGCTTCGCCCAGGCGAGGCCCGCGCGCGTCCCGCGCTGCGGTGTTCTCCTGCGCTTTTTAAGCGCGTAGGCGATGTTTTCTCCTCCCACCTGGGAGTGCGGGATGGTGGGCAATGGAGTCCCCTCGAGCAGCTACCAGACCTTCACAAGCTTTGCCAAGCGCGTCCCGCGCTGCAGTGTTCTCCTGTGCTTTTTAAGCGCGTAGGCGATGTTTTCTCCTCCCTCCTGGGAGTGCGGGATTGTGGGCAACGGAGTCCCCTCGAGCAGCTACCAGACCTTCACAAGCTTTGCCAAGCGCGTCCCGCGCTGCGGTGTTCTCCTGCGCTTTTTAAGCGCGTAGGCGATGTTTTCTCCTCCCTCCTGGGAGTGCGGGATTGTGGGCAAAGGAGTCCCCTCGAGCAGCTACCAGACCTTCACAAGGTTTGCCAAGCGCGTCCCGCGCTGCGGTGTTCTCCTGTGCTTTTTAAGCGCGTAGGTGATGTTTTCTCCTCCCTCCTGGGAGTGCAGGATTGTGGGCAATGGAGTCCCCTCGAGCAGCTACCAGACCTTCACAAGCCTTGCCAAGCGCGTCCCGCGCTGCGGTGTTCTCCTGCGCTTTTTAAGCGCGTAGGCGATGTTTTCTCCTCCCTCCTGGGAGTGCGGGATTGTGGGCAATGGAGTCCCCTCGAGCAGCTACCAGACCTTCACAAGCTTTGCCAAGGCTAGTATTTGAGTGATTGGAAGAGTGCATGGGTTTTGCCTGGGTGATTGAAAGAGTACATGTGTGGTGCATGACTAAATGGTTGAGTGTAATAGTAGTGCCTGGGTGATTGGATGAGTGCATTTGAAGTGCATAGGTGATTGAATGAGTGCATAAGTAGTGTGTGGTTGATTGGATGAGTCCATGGGTACTGCCTGAGAGGATTGAAGACTGTATGTGCAGTACCTGAAGGGATGGATGAGTGGAAGGATAGTGCTTTAATGATTGGATAAGTGTTTGGGTAGTGTCTCAGTGAATGCATGAGTGCAAAGGTAGTACCTGGGTGATTGAATTAGTGCATGGTTGGTGCCTGAGTGAATGGATTAGTGCAAGGTAGTGCCTGCGTCATTGGATGAGTGTATGAGTAGTGCCTGAGACAATGAGTGCTTCAGTGAATGGTTCAGTGCAAAGGTAGTCCCTGAATGATTGGAAGAGTACATGAGTAGTGTGAGGTGTATGGATGAGTGCATGGGTAGTGCATAGGTGATTGGATGAGTGCATGCGTAGTGTCTGGTTGATTGGATGAGTGCATGGGTACTGCCTGAGAGAATCAAAGACTGTATGTGTAGTGCCTGAAAGGATGGATGAGTGGAAGGACAGTGCTTGAATGATTAGATGAGTATATGGGTAGTGCCTCAGTGAATGCATGAGTGCAAAGGTAGCACCTGGGTGATTGAATTAGTGCATGGGTAGTGCCTGAGTGAATGGATTAGTGCAAGGGCAGTGCCAGGGTCATTGGATGAGTGCATGAGTAGTACTAGGGAACAATGGATGAGTGTATGGGTACTGTGTCAGGGAATGGTTGAGTGCAAATGTAGTCCCTGAGTGATTGGAAGAGTACATGGGTAGTGCGTGGGTGATTGGATAAGTGCATGGGTAGTGCATAGGTGATTGAATGAGTGCATGCGTAGTGTCTGGTTGATTGGAAGAGTCCATGGGTACTGACTGAGAGAATCAAAGAATGTATGTGTTGTGCCTGAAAGCATGGATGCGTGCAAAAGATAGTGCTTGAATGATTAGATGAGTGTATGGGTAGTGCCTCAGTGAATGGTTGAGTGTAATACTAGTGCTTGGTTGATAGGATGATTGCATGACTAGTACCTTGAAAATTGCAAGAGTGCATGTGTAGTGCCTGGCTAATGGGATGAGTGCATTTGTAGTACCTGGGTGATTGCATGAGTGCATTAGTAGTGCCCGGATGATTGGATAAGTGCATGGGTACTGCCTGAGTAGTCCTTAAGTGAATAATTGAGTGCAATAATAGTACCTGAGTGATTGAATGAGTGTATGGGTAGTGCCTGAGTGAATGGATGAGTACAAGGATAGTGAGAGAGTGATTGGATAAGTGCATGGGTAATGCCTGGATGATTGGATGTGTGCATGGCAGTGCCTGAGTGAATGGATGAGTGCAACGGTATTGCCTGGGTCGTCGATGACTGCATGGGTAGTGCTTGGGAGAATGCACAAGCTCATGGCTAGTGCATGAGTGAATGGATGAGTGCATGAGTAGTATTTGAGTGATTGGATGAGTGCATGGGTAGTGCTTGAGTGAATATATGAGTGTATGCATAGTGCATCAGTAATGGCTGAATGGATGAGTGTACGGTTAGTACCTAGGAGATTGGATGTCTGCATGGGTAGGACCTGGGTGAATGGATGAGTGCATGCATAGTGGCTGGGGGATTGCATGAGTGCAAGGCTAGTGGCTGAGAGAATGGATGACTGTATGCATAGCGCCAAGGTGAATGGTTGAGTTCAAGGTGAGTATCTGAGTGATTGCAAGAGTGCATGGATAGTGCCTGGGTGATTGGAAGAGTACATCGATAGTACCTTAGTGTTTGAATGAGTGCATGTGCAGTGCCTGATTAAATGGTTGAGTGTAATAGTAGTGCCTGGGTGATTGGATGAGTGCATGACTAGTGTCTAGGTAATTGGGAGAGTGCATAGATAGTGCCTGAGTGAATGGATGAGTACATGGGCACTGATTGGATGATTGGATTAGTGTATGGCTAGTGTCTGGTTGATTGTCTGAGTGAGTGGGTAGCTCATAGGTGACTGCATAAGCATGATACTGCTCATTAGGAATAGGATAATACTTTTCAAATAGACTAAAACATGTACATTATTTATATAGGAAACACATAGCATATAATAACATTTTAAACATTTTTGCAGTTTATCATGCATATTGTATTATGTACTCTTACCTTTCAAGTAATGAATATACATCATTCAGTAAACTTATTTTTGAGTAGTATTATCCTAAACAGCATTCAAATTGTTTTCAATCTTGAACAGTACCTACTATAAAGAACAAAAAGAAAAACTGGTATTTAATGATAATATTTTAGAGAAATTATATTATATTTTTGAGAACACAAAATTAATTTACAATTGCATAACAATCTCAGTTTCCCTTATTTGCTGTTCACAGATTGCGCATAACATCACCATACACAGTGATTTGAAAGTAGCATCATCATTGAACAGCGGGGAAAGAAAATAATCAAATTAGCTATACGAAAAAAACAAATCAGCATAGTACATCATTATCAATATGTGTAACTATGCATTTTTCCTATCTACACTTTGTTAATCACTCCTTTCATCTACATTAACTGTATTATTTCCCACAAATAAATTTTTAAAAATGTACAATCTCATTTACTTCTGATACAATATTGATAACAAATATGTAAACTTCTTACTTTTAAACACCTTTTTCAAAAGGTAATCTCAATTAGGCCAAATAATAATCAAAACATTAATTATAAACACTGATAGATTGCAGTGCTTTCTAATTTCTGTTGACATTTTCCCCAATAGGCCGAATGATGTACTCAAAACTTTGGCTGGAAAAATAATATATAGGAATTTGCTAATTGAAAAGGCAATCTAGCTTTGAATTCCAGATGGGCATCATTGAAATGTGTCCATCCTTTGTTACACTTTAAATAAACAGTATAGCACCCAGATGTTGTAGTAGGTCCATCCTGGAAAATAATAGCTACTGTTATATAAGTTCTTCCTGAAATAAATATTTGACTTCCTTTAAAATCTGTTATTTTTGTTTCCAATTTTCTTCTATTTGCTCTGCAACATTGTAACATTAAAATTACATATTTTCCAATGTTTTCTATATGTAATGTAGACAACACCTCCGATCTCCAATATGAATGTGTCATACCCTGATTTGCTGTTTTAATCAATTTGTTAATAGCTACTGATTTGCAATCTTTAATTGTTAAGTATAGGAATTGTTCTGATCGTATTTGAGTGGTAGAACTAAATGAACACTCTTCACATTTATGGTCCCATTTGTAACTTAGTCCAAATAAGTTATTAATGTGTATTCCTTTGTGTTCTAATACTCAAAGCATGAACATTAGAAATTCATGTGCATCTTGTTGTATGTTTAGAGTAAATGTCAATAAACCAGTACATATATCTAAAAGATGTGGAATGCCAGAAGCAGTATGTATTTTACTTCTGTCACTTACCAACTGTTGAAATAAATGATGTAGTGCAGAACAGAATCTTTTTTCATGATTTCAAAATGAAACACAACATTCAGCATCACATCAGCATAACAGTTGATACCTGAACTGTTTTCCAACTGGTTTCCTACAATGTCATCGACACTTTCCACTTTTGTTTTCTTTACGCCTTCAACTTTCTCTTAAATTGTTTTCTTATTTTCAACCTCAGTTGCATGTTTGACATATTTCTGTTTTGGACACACTACACATTTCACATATATTGCATATATTCACCTAAATGAGGAGCATAAAGTCTTCTTAAACGATTGCACTCTCTTACACAATTTGCATCACCACTAATATTTTTCTCATCAAAATCTATCAAATACAAAATAGACAATGTTCTTACTCGAGACAATACAACGTATGCCATTCCCTCTTTGAACACTGTACTTCCAATATTTACAAAGGCTCTGTCTATACTTAAACCTTGAGATTTATGAATAGTTACTGCATATGCTAGAGACAGAGAGAACTGTTGTCTTTGAACATACAAGTCTTTTACAAGCAAAAAACAGTTCTATTGCATCTCTATTTTGAAAATTAACAAAATCAACAACTTTTCCCATTGCTCCATGTACTAATCCTTCTTCCACAATAACTTTCGCTGCAAAATTACTTGACAGTTTTAACATACATTTAAACTCTTTTCTAATCCTGCAGTTTTAGACACAGAATTTTCCCAAAAATCCAATTTAGCCTGTAGTTTCTCCGTAAGAAGAATTGTTATTCTCTGGTGTTCAATTTTGTCACTAGCTTTAATGTCCAGAATTTGTTGTTTTTCCAGTTTCAGAAGTTGTTCATTGAATGTAGAACACTCTTGCAGTGTAGGCATTAGGCAAATTATAGACTTGTTTTCTACAAGCATATTGTACATTACTTCTGCTGATAGTTTTTCAGATGTATACAAGTTCTTTAGTAACTTTCTAAAGCTTGTTTACCATGTTCCGTCTACATACCAATTCTTAAGTCTTTAAGAATATTTCCATAATCTTCTTCACTTGCTTGTCGCATATTCTTATCAAGTTCTTTTCATTCAAAGTTTAACCAAATATTTACATTCCCAATACTTCCCAAAGATTTCCTTGTGTCATCATGGAGAAGTGTTTCAAAAAGAGGTTGTCCTTTAACAGGAGTAAGTTGTAGTAGGTATCCAAATACATTTAAAAGTTTTCCTCCAAACAGAACATCATGATCTGTTTTTAAAATCTGTTGCATTCGTAAGTGTACAAATGCAAGTGTTAAGTTTGACACCATGCTCACCTCATCAATGAATAAAAGTTTTAGTTTCTTCAGTACGCTTGAGACTTCTTAACAAGCTTCTCCCAATGGCTTTTGATATTCCAATTTATCATCATGTTCAACAGGAAGCATAAGTAATCGATGTAAAATATACCTCTAATGTTGTGTGCTGCTAATCCAGTTGGAGCTGTTACAACCCAAGATAAATGTGATTCTGTAGTCTTGTGTAGATAACTGGTAAAAACTTTAATTAAGAAACTTTTTCCTGTTCCAGCTTGACAACTAATGTACAATAGAATAGCTTTAAATTATGACATTGGCATTCTTTTTTTTCATGGAGCAAACCATGTTGTACCTGTTGTTTGACTTGTACATATATTTCTTTTTGATCAATATTTAGTTGTTCCTCTAACTTTTAAAACTGAATAATATCCTGCTGTGCTTGCTGCATTGCAGTTTCTACCTCATTTATGGCTATATTTGCTATTAACCTTTTACGCTTTTTAAAAAAACCTGTGATCATTGTATGAATTTGTACTCGCCCTCATTTGCACGCTGCACTTTGCTTAGGTCAGTTGGATAATTGGTTGATCCCTGCAAGCTAGAGCGAGCTGCCATTTTGGTTAGTGGGCTAGTTGCTCAGCCCAACACTATTTAATGTGCAAGATGACGCGACCGTGCAGTGCTGCCTTTCCTGGATACAGAGCTGATTTATAGCTCGCCAGGGAATCTGCTTTTAACCTTTTATGCTTTTTTAAAAACCTTGGCTCATAGTATGAATTTATACTCACCCTCATTTGAATGCTGCACTTTGCCTAGGTCAGTTGGATAATTGATCGGACCCCGCAAGTCAGAGCGGGCCACCATTTTGGTTAGAGGGCTAATTGCTCAGCCCAACACTATTTAATGTGCAAGCTGACACGACCACGCAGCAGGCACGTCGCTGTCATGCCGAGCACTTAAGGATGCAGTAGGGAACGGTACTCGGTCTAATTAGGTTTAATGGGTAAAACGTGTGCAAACAGGATTTAAGTAAGGGTTGTGGAAGGAGGGAAGTTGATAATTTTCGTAAACAAGGGAAGATACTTAGATTTCGAGTTGCCGGTTTCATGAGGTAAACTCATACTGTTTCTAGATGGCTCTATTCCACAATAAGCGGAGGAAATTTTTGATATTCTTGTTTGTATCACAATTCAGTTTGCTTGGTTTCAAGAGGGGATGGGTGTCTAATGGCAGACCTGGGTAAAACTGTAGCTGATGTTACTGTTTTTATAAAATCAAATGTTTTGTATTATTTTTGATGCAGTTCTTTTTAATTCATTTGTAGTACCCCTGAAGAAGAACAAACGTTCGAAATGCATTGGGTTTATTTACTGTACCGGTTTAAGGAAGGTTGAAAGCACGTGTCAATGTTTAAGCTTTCAGCAGCATTTGGCATTTGAAAATGCGGAATAAAACGTTCCATTTCAACTTGGCTGTCTCTGAAGTGATTTAAAAGAATGGAGTACATGGATTATCAGTTTCGCAAACTTCTATTGGATTACCATGGATTACTTGGTTTACCTGGTTGAAATATTGTTTATTGGAAGAGGAAGATTCCTCATTCTCGCAGTGCAGCAGTAAGGGGCACAAGTGCTGCCCCTTAGTTCTTATCTTGAAGGCTCATCAAAGGCAAGCCTGTCGGCTCCTATCCACGCTCGGATTGCACTCAGCGCCAGCCCCCCTGCAAGCCAACACATAGAAGGTCCCACTCATGTCACAGGGCACACCTTGAATGGTATTTTTTCCAGCCACACACAGCTACCTTGCACTGGGCTGCTGCCACTTGCTTGGACAGACCACGTTGCAATTAGATTCGAGCTGGCCCCTCCCAATCTTCATTATAGTTTGGGAGCTTCCAAGAAGCAGATAAAAACAAAAGCCTGGAATAAAATTAAGGGCACAGAGCTAGAAGATCTTTTTATGGCAAGGGCCTGTTCTCTTCCCACCGAGGTGGAAGAAGCCACGACCTACTATACAGAGTGGATAGAGACAGCTTGTAAAAGATTAGCCCCGGTGAAAACATGGTTTCCTAAATGTTCTCAACCAACAGCTCCCTGGTATTCGGAAGAACTTAGGAAACAAAAACTTGCCTGTAAGTGTTTAGAACGCAACTGTAGAAGAGATCACAATGATGCAGAAAAAGAACTTTACAAACAGAATCTTATTCTCTACAAAAGGCTCCTGTTTATTACAAAAAGAGCCTTCTTCACAGACCAAATTGCACTGGCTAAATCCTCCACTAAAGAACTCTTCAGGACAGTCATCAAACTGGCCAACCCAGGCCCCCCGAAAATTCAGAGTAGTCCAGAACTATGTAAGGAAATCACCGCCTTCTTTTTACACAAGGTGGAGGTTATTTACTCGTCCTTTACACTCTCCCCGATAGGAGGAACAGATGGGCTATCTGTGAGGGCCAAAACTGCAACTGACCCACAGCCTACTCTGGATAAGTTCTCCCCTCTGGATACGTGCAATACTATAAATCTCCTGGCCTCCAACAATTCTGGCTGCCCTTATTACCCCTGCCCAGTTTTTGTGATCAAATAAGCCCCAGAACCTATTGGCATTGCACTCATTTCCTTATTTAATGCCATGTTTAAGTATGGGCATTTTGCCAAAATATGGAAGACAGCATTGATTCTTCCTTTGTTAAAAAAACAAAATCTTGACCCCGAGGATCCTAATAATTACCGGCCAATTTTTCTCCTTCCCTTACTGGCGAAACTGGTAGAAAAAACACATGAACACTCAACTGAGTGTGTTTCTCCAGGAAAACAACATCTTAGATCCCACTCAGTATAAATTTAAGGAAGGACACAGTACAGAGTGCGCCCTTATAAAAACCACAGAAGAAATAAGGGAAGCCCTGGACCACCAGGGAGGAAACGCAGCATTGATCATGTTGGACCTCTCAGCTGCCTTCAATACGGTCCACCCTGAAGTTCGGATGGACCGTTTGTCAGCCTGCGGTATTCAAGGCAAAGTCTGGAAGCAATTGAAATCTTTCCTGACTGAATAATTCAAACTGTGGGTTTAGACAAAACCCACTCCAAACCTTTCACCTCACCATGTGGAGTACCACAGGGTTCCTCCCTTAGTCTCACATTTTTAATGTCTATGTGTCGCCCCTGGCGGATCTGATTAGATCTTTCGGATTTCAGCTAACATCTTATGCAGATGATATGCAAATTGTGGTGTCTTTGTGACCGGGGCAGGAGTCAGAGAAAGGGAAAAGGTTCCATGACTGTATAAAATCGGTCAAGACGTGGATGACCCTGAACTGCCCAAAGTTAAACTCTGGCAAAACTGAGGTCCCTATTTTTGGAAATAATGCCAATTTCTGGAGCCCGGATTGGCGGCCAGAGGAGCTGGGCACTCTCCCTAAACCAACCAGGAGAGCCAAAAATCTGGGGGTCATAGTCGACAATAAACTCACCTTCGGGGACCAGATAAATGCAGTAGCTTCTGATAGCTTCCACCTCCTCAGAATGAATAAGAAAATAATGCCATTTCTGCCGGAAGACAGTCAACGTGTAGTTATGATAGCACGCATTCTCTCGAGGGTGGATTACTGTAACAGCCTCTACCTAAACATTCAAAAATGATATTTAAACAAACTTCAACTCCTGCAGAATGTGGCAGCTAGACTGCTTATAGGCTCACCAAAGTTTTATATGTTACTAAGGAAATAACAAGGTTCCACTGGCATTCAGTCAAACAACGGATACAATTTAAATCCTTGTGCATCATTTTTAAAGCCTTTCAAGGAACAGGTGCTAATACCCCCCTTCAAAAAAGTCAACTGGGGAGGAAGAGGTTTCACTACTTGTGCCACAAGGGCTTGGAACAAGCTTCCTTTCCATATAAGGAATGCCATCAACCTAATGGCATTTATAAAAGGACTGAAAACCTGGCTTTTCAATGCATAGGTCGCCATGTACCTCTCTGTTCGGAGGCCAGCAGCTAGCGCTAGGACGCCTTCGAGTAACCGTTGCGCATAAGAAATATAATGAACTTAACATAACATATTGCTGCTTCATTTTCAATAATTTGTTGTCCCAGTGATCTTGAGTCAGTCGATCAGAACTTGGACTGCTTTGTAAACTTTCTCTAGGTATTTCAGCTGAAATAGTACCTTCTAGTTCAATCTCATCATTTAACATCTGTAAGTTGGAAAAATTGCGACCTGAATACTGTCTTTAGTTGCATTAAAAGAATCTCATACCAGTCAAAACCTCTGAGTAATTCTGTTTCACTACACCAAGGCTTGAACAGTTGCAGAAGTGATAAATAGAAAAGTTCCTGCTTATCTGCAGGTTCTCAACTCAGTTTTCTGTGGTTAATAAGATTCCCTTTGACATGTTTCACTAAACATCCATCACATCCAATTACTGCAGTATTTTTCTTCTTTTATATTTTCTCCAACATTTTTTTTAAACCTATAATGTTGACGTATTTCATAAAGACATTGGTTTTCAAGATGTGGACTCTTTCTGGGATAGTATGTATCCAACATATTGGTTTTGACAATATCAGTACTTTCTGGCTCATACTGTGCTATGTATTCAATTTCTTGTAACTATTTCAATGCTCTATTTTGTGTGGAGGCAAGACCTAGACTTATTCAAATGATCCCTCGTGACCTTAAATACAAACTGGCTGAGTTCAACGATCCAAACATTTGTTGGATCCAGTCTCTCTATGGGAAAGCATTTTCAAGCTGAAACTCTTTACTGCTGAAATTTCTTCCCACATTTCTTTCATCTCAGACTTTACAGATTTTGTAATGTATGATGTAACATAACGAGCAACAGCAATTTAATTATATGCAACATGCTGAATATACATGTTTGCATTCCACATTTTCAAAATACCTGGATTGTACTTTGAAGCTTCTGCTCTTCTTAAGTTGTATGTATTCTTAGGAGATTTTTGAGTTATTATATGTCTTACTGCTGAGAAAAAACTATTTACTCTTCCTTTAGGAATTATAGGACGTGGGAATCCAAAATGACATTTTGTATAAGAGTTTTCTTTACATTTATATTTCCATCTGAAGTATGTCCCACATCGATGACTTTGAAAGCGTAAAACTTGTTGTCTCAAGCTGTTTTCTCCTCCTTCTCTTGGAATGGCACATGAAACATATTGTTCGATGAAAGACAAAACAGTTTCATCACTATCTGTTCCAAAATTTGGTGCATTCTTTATGCATAATAGCATGTATATATGAGGAGCACCTCTGGCTTGATAATCTTTTCGCCAAAATAAATCAGTTACCTCTCCAAGTGGTGGAACACTTTTATTGCAGATAAATGACATCATAGCTTGAAACTTATGGTTAAAATATCTGCAGACATTTATAGGATCCAAACAACAGAGTTCTCCAGATGTCTTCTGTTCAATGTTTTTCACATTTGAATTTGCTTCTCAAAGGAATTCAAGTAAATCATTACACGCATATGCAGCATAGCTAAGCGTTAGAAATCATGTTGAAGATGAACTCCTGTTTTTAATATATGGTTTACTGCATATGAAAGTGCAGACAACTCACTTTCCAACAGAAGATGAAATATATATGGAATGCACTGCCGAAATCTTGGATCTTCACATTACATTCTTGTTGGTCGGTATTTTGAAGCTGGAATCCGTACAGCTCATTCATCAATTCATCCACCTTCTCCAGTGGGGAATAGCTGTGGAAAGCAACAAGCTTCTAAATTATTTTCCCATACACTCATAGGAGTTCCCTTTGCTTCTTTCATTTAAAATAATTCAATACTGTTTCCTATGATTTCTTTCAAATGAAAAAGATATATACTATAATTTTCATAAATCTCTTCACTCCTCGACTTGTCCACTTTTTACATTTTTCCTCTTGAGATTAGTGTTTCATCTTCTAAGCATATTACTTGTTCATGAACCTTTACATTCTTATAATAAATATTATTCTGTACCAGGTATAATGTAGGCTTTCGAAGTTTATTAAGAGCTGTAAACTCTTGCCAGATTTTTCTACTCTTTTTTGGTATACCATTTACTAGACTAACGACTGGCTAATTTTCCCATCTCTCTACACTAACAGTTTCAATATTTTTCTTAAAATCTATAGGTAAGTGCACAACTTTTCCTTTGAGACTTTTTTGTAAATCTGTTGGTGGCAGCCTCTCTGTTTTAGGCTCCATATGAACTATGGCCTGAAATGGGTGTACAGATTGAATAAGAATAGACTCATTAACATTTAAATCTGCCAGTTCTTAAGGAATTGGTACCAACTGTCATTTGTTATGGACTGCTCTAGCTGGCATTTTGTTTTCTTCTAATTTGTTGTAACAGTACTTACAAATAATTGGATCATTGGCCAATTCAAAGTGACCTTCTACAAACAAATAAACACCAAATTCCTGCCACTTATCATTGTTTTCTTTTTCACTTTTTTAAATATCAATCAACATTCCTAGTTTCACTTCTATAGTCGACAAGAAAAACAAATATAGTTTGGTTTTTCAGACAAAACTGTGTTAAACTTTGTAATTTCTTCTGCAAAATCATCAATACTCATCTCTTTCTCTTCTTCTTCAACACCTACACTTATCAAACTCTCAGTTACTATACACTCCTCTTCAGAACCAAAAAAGGAAACTGTATATCATCACAAATTTTCAGTACATCTGATACAGACCATGCAAAAGAGGTGTATTCATCTCATTTAAACATAATGCAGGAGTTTTTAGTAGTGAAGTCTCCTTACTAACTTTCGCATTTCAGAGTGGTGTACAGCTAACATTCTTAAAGTACTATGGCACACTTTCCTCGAAAGACAAGCTGGGGAATGACCCTGCAACTTAGTATATTTTCTTATTTTACATGGATCTAGTCCTTGTAACATCTTAATCTTCTGTTTAACACTTTTTTTGCATATTGTTGTGAAGAAATTCGTAATGTATCAATAGACTCCTGTCAAATACTACAAATACTGCTACAATCCAACTTAAATAGGAGCTTGTGTACGCTTACCTTGAACCTCTTCAGCTATTACCTTTTCAACATTCCTAGGAAACATTTTTTCCTTTAAAATGGAACACCCATCTTTCACCTCATAACATCGGCCACTAGTATCAACTGCATGTATTAATGTGTTCTCTTAAAAATAACTTTCTTCATTAAACCTTTGGGCGCGGACGGAATTCCCCTGCCGTGCGGGCGTATTCCACGCGTGCGCAAATTGGACAGCCCCTGGCCGTCCGACGCACACGCCCACCATTCCCGGCTGTCCGACGCCTGCAACAGGTAAAAGAAGGACTCAGTACTGGAAGTGTGCTTCCATTGACCTGTAAAAGTTTTACAAACATTCCTTCTATTAACGAGTCTTTCTTTTGCTTTTCTCTTTCATAAACACCATTGCTTTAGCCAATGTTCTCATTGTCTTCAATATTAATATACACAATTTTCATTTGAATTCAGAAGCACTGTCTACTACACTTTCAATCTCTTGCTTTTACTTATAAGCTGCTGATTTTCTTTTATATTTTTTATATTTTTTTCATGAATACATTTTGAATTCCTCTACTTCTAAACAATCTTCTACATATATCCTTATGCTCTTTTTGCCATCTTGTAATATGCATTGCTTTCCCATAAAATTATGTTGTTCTTCTTTTCCTTCTGATTTGTTGTAAAACTTTTCTTTTTCTTTTCTACATTTTTTACTTTTTTCAATCTCTGTAAAACTGTTTAAAAAAACAGTTTAGTGCTCTTACCAGAAGAGTTTTTATCCTGTATAACCTTTTACGCTTTTTCTAATTTCCTCTTTTTACTTTTCTTTAAGTAGTACTTTTTTTGTTCTCTTCTCTTTTCATGTTTTCTTGGCATCTTCAATTTTTGTTCCAAATGAAATAAATATCTAAAAAACAAACAGTTTCAATAGTTTCTTACATCAATTAATAATTTTAAATTAATTACATATTAATATTTATAATAATCAAAAAGCAGTTGCTTACAGTTACATTGCTATTCCATTCATAACAACTAAATATGTAGGATACCTAAGTATGCACATCGGCAAAACTCTAAATGGTTGCGAGTCAGGGGAAAAACATTTATTAATTACTGTACACTTTCATTTTCTAAACTTCTGTACCAGAAGATGTATGCATTACATTTTGCTCATTAAATAGGGCAGTCAGACTTTTAACTCTATAGTCCAGTGGTTCTATGTTTGCTACCCAGGTAAAAGATCTGACTTTAGCAACTGTATGCTGTAATAGGACCTCTGTGACACCTACATAGGTAACAGATCTCTGCTTCTGCGACTGAATGATGTAGTATGAATGACAAGATTTGTGCTCCTGTATAATAAGAGACATAGTTTTTAACTTAGGGTCATCAGCTGCACAACACATGTTACAATACATGTACACATAGATATACCTCACTCACAAGAGCACTCACTTGACAGACTGCACTTCCCATTTCAAGCAGACATCTACATTTATACGGCCTAGTTTAAGTGTACCCTTCCAGAGACTCATATGAAGTAGCTTAATCACTAATCCCTCTGCCAACATGTGTTAAACCTCACTTTTCTCTTGCAGCTTCACTATTCACCGACTCCTCAGAATGTTGTGCCTAGCCAAATATAAAACAGCAGCCCTTCCCATAACACTGTTCTAAGTCTCACCATGTTTCTGAAATCCTCAATGCATGGGTCTGTGCTATTTCCTAGTGACATAATACATAAAGAAAAACTAGAAACAGTAGAATACCTGTGTTTCAGGCCAAAAGCTCTCAAAATGTGTGCAGAAGTGCCCCCCACTTCCATGGGCCATTTTTTTTATGGAACGGGGCTGTGTGCCCCCTTTCCTGGGCCCCTTTTGGCCCCGGGGACCCCATTCCACTGGGCATGCCCTGTATTGTTTCATATTTATGGGAGGGTGCCATGTGACCACCCTCCTGAGGCCAATTTAAGCCCCAGTGACCCCATTCCCCGAAACCAAGCCTTATCCTTTAAAAAAATTTAAAAAATGGGTAGAGGCCCTGCGAGGCACCTCTTCTCAGGCCGATACTGCCCCGGGGACCACATCCCTCGGCGCATGGCCTGGTTGGTCGGGACCACGGAGGAAGCCTCAAAGCCCCTGCGGTCCCAGCCCGCTCTCCCACTCCTGCGGGAGCCAGCGTTGCTTTTGGGTAGAGTGAGCTGCCAACATGCAGCTCCCTATGCACAAAAACAATTCTGCTTCGCTTCATGGAAGCAAGATCATCTTTTCTACTCTCACTTCCATGAAGCAAAGCAGAGTTTCCTATGTATTGGCGGGAACAGTTCTCCAACCAAGCCAAAGCAAACTGCAATGTCACAGGGGTGGGCACCACTAGACATTCCTGGGGCCGACCCTGGGGGGGTGGCAGTCCCCAGGGCCATACATGTCTCAATCAAGGGGGCTGCAAGGCCCCCCTCAAAAATTATTATAAGCCCCAGGGTAGGTGGCGGTCCCCGGGGCTCAATGGGGGATGGAGCCCCCCACGCATTTTTTTCATTTAGCCCCTGGGAGGTGGCGGTCCCCAGGGCTGCGAGGGGCCATGTGGCCCCCGTATTTAATGAACATAGCCTTGGGGAGATGGTGGTCCCTGGGGCCCTGTGTGGGGCTTGGAGCCCCCACAAATCTCTATAATTTAGACCCGGGGAGGGGGCAGTCCGTGGGACTGCGGGGGGCTGTGTGGCCCTGCAAATCAATGTATAAGCCATGGGTAGGTGGCAATCCCCAGTGCTGCGGGGGCCACCGTGGGCCCCCACATATCTATTTACAATTGGCCCGGGACCTGGCCCACCCAGGGGCTTAAACAAAAAGAAGTACAGAGACCGCGCTTCATCTTTTTAACAAAAATTCAGCGGGATTTGCAAACCCTACATGACTCCCAACAAAAAAAATTATTAATAAATGCTTTTTTTGGCCCTGGTCAGGGTGTTTCTACCCTGCCCCCTTTACTTGTTCGTTATTGTTGTTTTACCATTTTTTGTGACTTCCTGGTTGGAACTGTTGGCAGCAATCAAATCACAGGTTGGAGATCGGGAGGGTTCGCGGATTCTTCGCGGCCATATTTGTATATCTAGGAAATGTTTACATTTCTCAGGAACTATTGAACGGATATACACCATTTGCCTAATTTGGTGTAATTTGATTCAGCAGTTCGGGCTGTAGCCGTGTCTAAAATTTCCTATGGAAATTAACATGGAGAAAACACGTTTTGGGACCCAATCTTTTTCTCTGCTCCCGCTTGACCAATCACCCTGAAAATTTCAACACAACAGCTGTAGTGAGTGGGCCATTAGTTTTGAAAAGTTTTGAGGATTTGTCAAATAGATCTAAAGATATTGGCAAAAGAAAAAATGCTTTTTCAATAGAAACAAGGTCCTAACTATAACTACCTACTGCCTTATATGGATAAATTCCTTCTAGGGCTGAACGGCAACAGTTGTATCAAATTTGTTACCAAGCACTCATCCTCGTGCACTCATAAATTTGATTTAAAAGTCATTACCTCCTCATTACAGCATTGCGATGGTTCCTCATTCTCAAAGGGCCAGAGTGAATACTCCTGCAAACCCTGGCTATTTTCACAATTTCTCACAAAACAATCAGCAGGCAGGACTCCTGCTCTAACAGTGGCGTGAGTCCCTGTGAGCAGTGGCACCATCTCAGCCAAATCCTCTGTAACTTATTGAGCACAGCCAGTGGGCATCCAGTCTTAATATAATCCAAACGAGCCTTGACAACAACGGATACCCAACCTGGCGGATCGGGGCTTGATAGCGACGTCCCCACTAAATTGCTTCTCACGCAGTGGAATTGCATGAGTTTCTGGATGCATATATGTACATATATACATATATATATATATATATATATATATATATATATATATATATATATATATATATATATATATATATATATATATATATATATATATATATATATATATATATATATATATATATATATTACCATCCTGACAGCATACACAAACAGGCACCGACTCCGTGAGTAATTGGCAAAGAAGGTTTTTATTCCAACTCTGACCCAGACGCGTTTCGGCAGAACAACCGCCTTGTTCACTGCATCAAGTGCTCTGCCATTTTTTCATTTAAATACATATACTTCACTCTCCTTTGGTTGTCACAGCAACCCGCCACAATGATAGACATAAAAGGGTGATGTTTTTACTGAGTCGTCATGACAACAGAAAAACAGACCCAGCTGAAAATGAATGCAGTACTATATAAAATAAGGTGAAGTGAAAACATGGATTTGCTACAGTTATATCATCACACATTAGCAAAAAGTGATAAGCAATAAACTGGTGCAAAATAACAGCATATGTATAACCATGTTATGTTTATATAGACATCTCTTGTGGAGTGTAACTGATAGACATAGAAGAACTCAACCTTCCTGATTATCAGGGAGAGCAAGCTCAGTAATCTGCTTAGATAGCAGGACTGCCATTGAGGATGTTGATGCGGTCGCACTTTGATAAAACGCTTCACCAACTAATAGAAACTACGCTCACATTTAAAATGTAATTGCCTGAAACTGTGACAATGAGTGTAGCGCTTATTTATACAAGGGCGTATGTAATCACCGAAATGTATTCTGGTGCAATACGTAAATCGGTGACAATGTACAATAATACAGGTAACCGTGTGAAGCCCAAGTGGGCATCCTAGCGGGAGTCAACCAAGTGCTAGACCCCAAATAGCAATGCTACGCTAATCTATGAAAGTACCGGTTACGAAGAATTAAATTAATAGTAAAAGTGAAAAAATTTAAAATAAAAATAAAAATAAATATATAGAGAACTTAACGCTGTGAGGAATGGATCAGATGTGCGGCTATATAGAGACTATGGTTTAGAAATGTACATTAAGCACTTCATCAGCATTCATCCCGTGTGGGATCTTGGAGTTAAGGAGGATGATGTATCTAGACACCAATCTCCTTAATGCCAATTGTCTGTTCCCCCCTCTTGGATTTTTTGGAACATTGTCAATGACAAAATAGGAGAGGTCTTGGGCTTTTCCTGCATGGCATGAGTTTATGTGTCTTGCCACTGGGTACGATTGATCGTTATTATAAATAGCCCTCAGATGCTGCAAGATGCGGACATGCACTGGGTGAATAGTGCTCCCTACCTAATGTTTGTTGCAGGTGCACTGAAGGATATACACAGCAAAGTCTGTTTTGCAATTAAAACTGCCTCGTATTTCATAAGATGTTTGTCTGAAAGGCATGGGTACTGTCTTTTTTTTTTTTTTTTTCCAAAAATTTTATTAAAACAATAAAGCAGTTACAAGCATGGGCCTACAACCACCAGGGCCGGCCGCTAGACTCAGAAAGGATCGTACATTAGTTAAAGCAGTAGGCGACACCTGGGGCCCAGCCCCGTAAATGGCTCAGGATAGCTCGAGAGAAGCAGGAGACATACATTTAACATAAATAACAACAAAAAACAAAAGGCGAGGCATACGGGCAAAAAGCGTGGGTCAGGCTACACCCGGGGGACTTTTACTCCAAACCTTCAATTAGCTATCAACAGGAGGGAGTACTGAAAGATCGGGGGGGGTAACGGGAAAGGAACATCTATATTCGATTATTACAATCAGTTGCAAGGAACCCTCAAGGGTCAGGGGGACAAGGCAATATCGGTGTCCACTAGGGGGGGCGTACAGATACCCCCACGATACACGTTCCATTGCCCCCAAATTCTACCCCATGCCCCGGGTTTACCGCGGGCCACATATACCGTCTTCTCCCTGAACATACACCAGTCCATGTGTTCCTTCCATACTGACACGGTGGGCGGCCGCTGGGAGCCTCCAAAGCTGCGCTATATCCCTCTTAGCAATTATGTAGCCCAGGGCCGCCCACCGAGTCTGCGCCGCGTTATAATCATTGGGCTCCCACACATTCAAGACACAGCGACGCACCTCCGGCAGCAGCGCCACCCCGGTGACTTGTCCCATGACCCCATGAACCCGACGCCAGTATTCCGCCACCTCCCGGCACTCCCAAAGGATATGGAGAAAGGTGGCACTGAGCCCACACCCCCGCTTGCAGAGCCCATCTTCCGAGAATCCCATCGAGACCAGACGGGGGCCCGTCACATACACCCGGTGGAGAATCTTTAACTGGACCAGGCGGAGACGGGCTGGAATGGCGACTTCCTTGGGGGACGATAGTGCGGACTGCCAGTCCTCGTCGTCTAATTCCACCCCGTCCCCCGTCCACGTCTCCCGAAGGCGCACCAATAGGTCAGCCCGATTATTAATGAGTTTTTTATAGATTAAGGAGATAGTACTGTCGGGAACATGACCATCAAGTATGCGGTCCTCGAGGGGCGAAGAGGCCGGGATCTTGGTCCCCTCCCCAAAGACAGAGAGCAGGGCATGCCGAACCTGGGCGTATCGGAAGAACTCCTTTTCCGAGAGTTCGTATTCGCTCTGGAGCGCCGCGAAGGTCTTAACCGCGCCCTTCATCCATAAGTCTCCCACTCTACTGATGCCAATCGTGTCCCAACGGTCAAACCCCTTCGTTGTCCAGAGGCTTCCCAGTCGGTCGGAGGCAAATAAAGGAGTAGCGCATGTCAGTCGCTCACTCCAGCCCATGGCTACATTGGCCGCCTTCCAAATCCGTACCGCGATCTTAGTGGGGCCCGTGAGGGTCCGTCCAGCCGAGCGGGAGTAAAGCGCCCTGTTATAGTTACCGCCGGGAAGCAGGAATTTATCCATCTCATACGCCGGGTTCAAGCCAGGCGCATACGTGGCATGGTTAATGGCTGATAGCTGTGAGGCCCAATAATACCTGCGAATGTCGGGAAGCGCGATGCCCCCGTCGTACCAGGGGAGAGTGAGTTTGGCCAGGGCGATACGCGCCCGTCCGTCCCACACCAGTCTCCTCTGCAGGCTCTCTACTTCCCGAAAGTAGGCCACTGGAATGATGTCGAAGGAGTTCTGAAGTGCATAGAGGAACCTGGGAAGGGACATCATTTTAAACAATGCGGCCCGACCCAGTGGGGACAGGGGCAGCCTACACCACCGAGCCGTGTCTTCCCTCAAACGCCGAAGTGGAAGCAGGAGATTGTGCTCATAGCGAGCTACCGGGTCCAGCGAGATGTGTATCCCCAGGTATTTAAAGCCGGACTGAGATATTTGGATCGGAAGCCGAGGCGGCAGGAGAGGGGGGCCACCGGAGATAGGATAGACACAGGATTTAGACCAGTTAATCGTGAGACCCGAATTTCTCCCGTAGGAAGTCAGAACATCGAAGAGAACGTTAAGCGACTGCCGCGGCGAGGTAAGATACAGGAGGATATCGTCAGCATATAACGAGACCCGATCCTCAAAGCCCGGGGCCCACCGGATCCCCCTGATCGAGGGCTCCCAGCGGAGCCAAGCGGCGAGTGGCTCCAGGGCGAGAGCAAAGAGCAGAGGGGACAACGGGCACCCCTGCCTCGTACCCCTACCGAGAGCGAAGGGCCGAGAGACCCGCCCATTAACCACCACCTGAGCCATGGGTCCCGTGTAGAGAAGCTTCAACCAGCCAAGAAATCCCTCCCCAAAGCCGAATTTGGTCAAGACAGCCAAGAGGAATGGCCACTCGATGGTGTCAAAGGCCATCGTGGCATCTAAAGAAACCAGCACGGCCGGTTCGGAGAGGTACTCTGCCCTGGCGAGGGCGCCATGGAGACGCCGCAAGTTGAGGGCGGTGTTGCGATGTGGGATGAAGCCGCATTGATCAGGATGAATCAGATCGCAGATAACGCTCAACAAACGATTGGCAAGGACTTTAGCCAGGATTTTAGGCTCTGCATTTAGCAGTGAGATAGGCCTGTAAGAGGCACAGCGGTCCCGTGGCTTACCTTCCTTGGGGATCACGACTATCGTGGCCAGTCGCTGGTCGACCGGAAGGGAACCGGTCTCAAGGGACTCCTGAAACATACGACTGAGGAAGGGAGCTAGTTTATCCGGGCGCAACTTATATAATTCGATAGGTAGACCGTTGGGACCCATGGCCTTGCCTGAGCGAAGGGACCGAATCGCAGTCGCGATTTCATCCACCGACAAGGGAGCGTCCAGCTGCTCACGGTCCTCGGCAGAAAGGCCAGGCAAAGCAATGTCCCTCAGGAGAAGGCGAGAATCTTCCTCATCCCTATCAGTCACCAGGGAGTACACCGTCCGGAGGTGGTCGGCAAAACATTCCACAATCTCACCAGGCTCAGTCACACACACTCCATCCGAGACACGCAACTCCGGGACCACACGATTCACTCTCTCCTTCTTGTCCAGCCACGCAATCAGCTTTCCCGCCTTGTCCCCGGCATCATACAACCGACCCTGCTGCTCCCTATACATAGTTTTGGCAGCGTCGGTGACAAGAGATCTGTATTCAAACTGTTTCAGGCTGAGGGCATGGAGCCCGTCCGGAGTGACACCCGCCTCCAAGGCCGACTCCAGCCCCGAGATGTCAGTCTCCAGCTTCACCACCGCCTCACTCCTGAGCTTCTTGGCCACTACTATCTGGGAGAGGGCGTGTCCGCGGATTACGGTTTTAAAGGCTTCCCACAGGGACATTGCAGACAACACAGACCCCTCGTTTTCAAGAAAGTATTGGTCCATAGCCTTAACCAGACTCTCGCGGGTCGTAGGGTCTCGCAGGTACCACGGGTTAATGGGAGCGATCCGCCCTGCAGACCGCGACTCGGTGTCAAAGAGAAGCCACAGCGGGGAATGATCGGAGATACCCCTCGCCAGGTGCCTGACCTCTCGAATTCGACCCGTCTGCGCCGCGGGCATAAGGAAATAGTCTAACCTAGAAAGACTCCCATGTGCCCCAGAGTGAAAGGTGTATTGACATTGGGTCGGATGCATTAATCGCCAACTATCCACCAGGCCGAAGGTCTCCAACAGACCACCTAGCCAAGCCTGGGCAGCGGGGAGGGCCCTGGGTGGGTGACGATCCAGGTCCCCCGAAACCACCGAGTTAAAATCCCCGCCCATAAGCAAAAGGCCATCCGGAAGTTCAAGCAGCATTCGACCCAAGTCCGCGAAGGTGGAGTTCTGGAGGCCCGGTGGGACGTAAATTGAGACCAGGGCAAGGGGATGCCCCTCCCACCTCCCAGTCAGACAAACATAAAGCCCTCTGTCATCTGAGACCACCCTCGTGATCTCCAACGGAAGTGAGGATCGCAGGAGAATGCCCACCCCCCTGGAGCCAGTTGTGAAACCAGAGTGAGCCACGAGGCGGTATCCCCCCCTGTTCATTGCATGGCAGACATTGCCAACCAAATGCGTCTCCTGGATAAACACCACATCAGGAGTCAGACGACGCAAATACTGCAGAACTACACCCCGTTTGATACGGTCCCCCAACCCATTGACGTTCCATGACATCAGCTTCAACCCGTCCCCCCCATCCCCTCCAATAGATCAGAGGTCCCCCCGCAAGTAGCACAAGTCCCAAAGGTGGCAGAAAATCAATACCTCGCCCTGCAAACAAAAACCACACTACAAAACAACCTCTCCTTCCCCCCCACCCCCCCCAACACCCAACTCCCCCCACCCTGCACCCCTGCGGGCCAAAAAACCCCCCCAAATTGCAGTGTGCCTGTCGCCCAACTAACCCCAGTCTACAAAAAGACCCCGGAGGAGGAAAGGGACCCGCCCCCGCCCGCCCCCCATACAGGTACTAGCAAAACACACTGAACCAAAGAAGTACAACCCAGCTGAGCAGTGCAAATTGGCAAAATCAAGGACCAAGAGTCACTCCAAAGGGGACCCGTCACCGTTGGCACCCGCAGAGGGCCCGGGACGGCCACCTCTGTCCGGCAGCGAGTCCAACCAGTCACTCACGGCCACAGGAGAGTCAAAGAAGGCAGTCCGATCCTCATGTTCCACTCGGAGTTTGGCAGGGTAGAGCATAGAGTACTTTAGGCCCAGCTCACGAAGACGACGTTTCACCCCCTGGAATCCCATCCGCTGTTTCTGGACAAGTTGAGTAAAGTCCGGATAAAAGTTAATGGATGAGTTCTCATATCGAACCGGGCCATGGACCCGCGAGGCCTGCAGAATCGCATCCCGGTCTCTGTAGTAAAACAGTTTGGCCACGATAGGCCTCGGGGGGGCCCCCGGCCGTGGCCGCCCGCCCGGAACTCGATGAGCCCGTTCAACGGCAAAAAATTTACTCAAGCCCGCAGGGGTCAGCTGTTGGAGGATGAGTTCCTCGACCAGGAGGTCAACCGGGCGGTCATCGGAGGACTCCGGTACGCCGATGACACGGATGTTGTTGCGTCGGGCCCGTCCCTCGAAGTCCTCCAGCCGCCGGGCCATCTGCTCATTGACCACCTTGATGTCGCCGAGCGCGGCCTGCAGGTCCGCCACATCCGCACCCAGGGTGGAGGTCCGCGCATCGAGAGTTTGAACCCTCTCGTTTGTTTTGGAGAGGTCCGCCCGTATTAAGGTGACATCAATCGCCACCGTATCGATCTTGCGGGCCAGGGCCTCGTATTGCGTGGCGATGGTCTCCCTGATGCCATCAATGGCGCCCATGATGTCCTGTAGGGAAAGTTCCGAAGAGACGGATGTGCCACCACCGGCGACGTCTGAGGGGGGACCGGCCGTTCCAGGAGAGCCTCTGCCCTGAGTATAGCGGTCCATGTTGTTGGTCTGGACCGATCCTCCACGGAGGGAGGATTTAGTCTTGCGCCCCTCGGGGCCCCCCTTGCCCCCCATGAGGCCACGGACTCCGAGGGGGTCCGCCGGACAAAAGTAGTTGGGATACCGGCCCTGGAAACCAGCGCCTCACCCGAGGCCACAGTATGGCGGTGCGGGGGGACCCAAGGCGATAGGCACTCTAGTGGCAGGAGGTGACAAAGCTTTGTGCAGAGGTCAGGAAAACACCCCGCCACCTCAATCGCTCCACCGGCCAGCCCCCTGAGGTCTGAAAGTGAAACCGAAAGTGGCCGAGCGGCCCCTGGCACCGCGCCGCAGCCGTTGTTGTTCAACTGCGACACGGCCCCACGGCTCACCTTCGCCCCGGGCACCTCCGTCGGGTGGGTCCCAAAAGTTCAAACAACGATAACTCAGGATTCCCGGGTACGATTAAATTTCTGAAAGGAGATACGTGCTCAGCCGGTCGTCATCTCCCAGATTCCATAAACCAAATCAGGATATTGTCAGGATAAATTCCGAGGAGCAGCGAGGGTCCGGGGAGCCCTGTGCTCACGCGACCATCTTGGATGCGCGCTAGGCTCCTCCTCCCATGGGTACTGTCTTGATGTTGGTTCCGTGTCTGCATGCTTTGAATCTACTGTACTTTGAGAATCCCTTTGGTGATTGCAGCCAGTTAGGTGTTTTGACAATGGTGGGCGCATTCCGCACTAACTCCTGGCGCATAGATTTGGTTCTTCTGAAACTAATTGAGGGAACTTTAGAGCAGGTGGGGCCCAAAATCGGATCATTACGTATGGTGCCCCAATGTCTGTAGAGTATTTTACGTAAAGATGCATTATACACATTAAAGCCTGTGATTAATCTGGGAGTGTCTATTTTATTAGTCTCTGTTTGAGTCTTACTCTTGTTGTTAAATAACAGATCTTCTCTGGTAGGCTTCTCACTCCTTGCCTTCGCATTTTCTAGGGTTTTAGTCTTGTATCCCCTTTGTTGGAGTCTATTGAAGAGGTCATTGGTGGATTTATGTAAACTCTCTTCTGTACTGCAGTTGCGCTTCATTCTTAAGCACTCTGCATAGGGGATACCCTCTTTGACACTGTTGCGATGAAAGCTATTGGCGTGCAGGATAGCATTACCTGCTGTGGGCTTTCTATATGTTCTGGTCTGTAACTTGTTGATCTCCACGTAAACTTCTAAGTCCAGAAACTGTATACAGTCTTTACTGGTATGGCTAGTGAATGATAAATTTAGTGTGTTATTGTTTAGCTCACGTGCAAAAGGTTCAGCACTTTCCTGTGTTCCATGCCATAATACAAATATGTCATCGATGTACCTGACATAGAGCGTTACATTTTCAGTCATAACCAGGTTATGTGTCTTCATACTTCAGTATTTGCTCCTCCCACCAGCCCATATGCAAATTAGCATAGCTGGGGGCGAAGCAAGTACCCATGGCCGTGCCCTGTAACTGTTTGTAATACAATTTATCAAAGATAAAAATATTGTTCTACAGGCACCACTCAGCCATTTTTGCAGAAGCATCAAAGTGTGCCCATGTAGGTGTATCGGTCTTTTTCCAAGATAATACTTCAATGCATGTAGACCATCTTTATGCCTAATGCTCGTGTACAAAGTATTCACATCAAGTGTCATTAGAACATAATCATCTTGCCATGTAACATCTTAAATTTTGGTTAAAAATTCGCCCGTGTCTTTTATGTGCGATGGCAATTCACATACAGCTGGCTGGAGGAAATAGTCACTAAACCGTGAGGTGTTTTCTAATATGCCACCAATATAGGCAATGATAGGCCTTCCTGGGGGATCGGTAGCATTTTAATGTATTTTAGGGATTAAGTACAATTGTGGGGTAGTTGGTTAATCCGTTTTCAAATATTCAAATTCAGGTTTGGTGATGAAACCCTGGCCTCTCCACTCATAGAGAGCTCTGTGATATTTCTCTTTTTACCCATAATGCTGGTTGGTGCAATGCGGCTGTAACATTCTCTGTCATTCAACTGTTTTTGTGCCTCGATGTTATATTTTGTCAATGGCCAGAGGACCACATTGCCGCCTTTGTTTGACCATCTTACCACAATGTCCTGTTGTTCCTTTATTTTGTTAATCACATTATTCTAGTCACTTCTGTTGGCATTATGCGCTTTGTTGAATTCTTTGCTACTCTTTAGAGCTAAATTCTTGAGGTGTTTTATCACATTGTCAGCAAACATGTCGAGCCCGTCTCTGGGCATCATTGGCGTAAATACAAACTTTGGTTTGAATGGTGTGCGCACAATTGCGTAAGTGTCTAGTTCAATATTTATCATTCCTTCCATTGATGTTTCTGGGTTGATTTGTTCTTCGCTTTCCAATTGAATCAGATCTTGTAGCAGTTCCATGTCTGCCACTATTAGTCCACTATTTCTTTCACCACTTGATGTTTCATCATTGTCTTCATTGGAAATGGCAAAGAAATGTTTTTTGAGTTTGAGTTTTCTAATGAATTGAAAGAAATCAATTCGAGCTTAGGGATAATCAAAATTTGTTTTATCGCAAAAAGATAAGCCCTGGACAAGCGTACTTTGTTCTTTTTTTGTTAATTCCATATCGGTGATGTTGATTACTGTGTTTTCAGAGTCTTTATGTGAGTTTACCTGCGTCTGTTCCTTCTGTAGGTTTGTTTGTTTGTACTTTGCACACTTTTTGCCCCATTGTCTGTTCTTTCGCTGCCCTGCTTTCGTTGTTCCTTGCCTCTGTCTTTGTTCTCCTGGCGTGGAGGCCGGGGGCGTAAACTCATGATCCTTTCTATGCGTAAAAAACCCAATTCCTGAATAACAGTTGGTGGATTACGTTTTCGTGTTCCACTGCCGATAGACTCTGTTTCTGATTCTATTTCAGAACTTATCTCTGATGCGTGGGTTTTGCTTGTATCTCAGCGGTAGTTGACAGTTGCTGTCTTCGTATATTTCCAAATGTTTTGGAGAACGTATATATTCTTCCTTGCATATAATCGTTCTTTTCACGTTGGAATTTTGTTACCTTTCTTTCCTTAATTGATTCCTCGTGTTTTACCAGCCTCGTTTTCATTTCGCTTAATTTCTTTTTGATATCCTCCTGATTCTCATTCACAAGGGTATGAGAGGCAATACGTTATACGTTTCACTGTGTTCATACAGTAGTACAATTAATTAGAGAGTCCACGCAGGAGCTTGTATTCTTAGTTGTTCTTTAATCTTGAGATGCTTAGAGTTCGATACAACCACAGCGAACGTGTTTCGTCCAAGCATGGGCTTCTTCAGAGCAAAATGTGACAGCCAATGTAGCGCAAAGGGGCATAAAGGGTGTATTTTTAGGGTATTGTGTAGTCAAGGTGGACCTCACAGAGCACTTGCTCTGATGTTGATGGGCGATTAAGGACACTAAGAAATGCCTCAGATTGTACAAGATCCTGGGTGAGTTGATTTCAATTGTAGTGTAGAAGGTCCTAAGTAGGGAGCCTTCTGTACCGGTGTGTCCGTTGGAGTAACTGTTGGTGGATTGCGTTTTTGTGTTCCACTGCCGATACACTCTGTTTCCGATTCTATTTCAGAACTTAGCTCTGATGCGCTTGGTTTTGTGGGTTTTGCTTGTATCTCAGCGGTAGTTGACAGTTGCTGTCTTCGTATATTTTCAAATGTTTTGGAGAACGTATATATTCTTCCTTGCACATAACATTGGAACATTCTCACACTGTTGTTTACTGACGTTTGTTCTGTATTCCTACTTGCACTAGAAGCCGACCCTGTGCTAATCTCCCAATCATTAAAGACATCCAGTGCTGCCTCTTCGCGCTCTCTGATCTCTGATCCATTCCTCAGCCATCGTTGGAAAGCCGTATATTTATAAAAATATAAATATATATATATAAATATAAATTCCCTTTCTGGCATAGAGTGACGAATAAGTTATCCAAAAAAAGAAGCGGAGAACTAAAGGTAGTTTTCGTTTGTATATATAATTAAACAGGATAAACAATTGAAAAAGATCATTAGAAAAAAATTGACCATTAATTCTTGATGATCCCGTCATTGGCCATACTCTTCCCAAACAGGCATCCATAACCTACACTAGATCTACCTCAATGAGGGATGTCCTGGTCAAGAATGATCCTTACACTCAACCAAAAAATACCTGGCTATCACAAAGGAAAGGATTTATCCGTTGTAAAACATGCAAGGCATGTCAACACGGAGTAAATAAATCATCCTACACTACTCCCTTCAGTTCAGAAGAAAGAACTATTGAAAAAGCACTGACCTGCAAATCTGATTTTGTGATATATGTGTTGGAATGTCCCTGTTCCCTTAAATATGTGGGAAGTACAATCTTACAGAGACACAAACGCATACTTCAACATATCAGGGCCATTAAAAACAAAGATACAACTTATCCAGTGGCGAGACATTTCTCAGAAAATCATAACGCAGACCCCAAGGTATTGAAATACTTTCTAATCGGTGCCATCCCTCCATACAAAAGAGGAGGTGATAGGGAAAAAGCACTCAGAAGGTTGGAAACTACATATATTTTAGATCTAGACAGCAAACAACCTGTAGGCTTAAACGTCACAGAGGAACTTTATACATGCCTATAAAATCAAGGTTTTACCCAACTTAAACACCCAGAAATGTTAATATTAATTTTGAGATTAGGGTCAATATTTGGGTAATTTAGAACTGCCAACCAATAATATAAAGCTGCAGTGGCAATAGTCCTCTAACCCCCCTTTTTCTTTTATATAAATACCAAATGCTTGTATTACACATATTATTTTATACAAACCTTTTGTACACACTTTTTACACATTTTTTATACACTTTTTTAGGCAACTTCTTAGGATTTTAGTAGGATATTTATATATTTGGGTATTTAAATATTTTAGCATGGTTTTTAAATAAACAAACAATTTTTGGCACAATAATGAATGCAAAACTATATGATTGTAAGCTCTACATCAAAGCATTGCAAAAAAAGATATTTAAATCTGGATGCCATGAATATTGCTTTTAATATATTATGCCAATTGCCATGTATAAAAGTTTTATGTATTTATACCAATATTACTGAAACGCTATCATGTCAAAAGATATTCTAATCTATATATTTTATATATTTTGCACATTTGTAACAACAGCCAAAATATTTTGTCTATGTCTATGCGAAAATATGCACTGCACACTTGTCCCTTTAAGTGCTAACAACATAGAAGTAAGGGAAAAAGAGGTGAAAAAAACGGTGAAAAAACTATGCAAATGTGATAGGAAGGAAAAAAATGCTGGTGTATAAAACAGGTTACATCTAGTACTTGCGCATCATGTGATCAAGGCACTTCCTGGTGCCGAAACGCGTAATGCTGCTAAACGCTACGATGGACAAATGTGATTAAAATAAAAATCTGCACCTTACCTGTGGTCGTGCTCCTTGCGGCAATCTGAGTGGCAGTCGGAGTTACTTTGATATATATTACCTACTGGCGGTCGCCAGTAGGTAGTTATAGTTAGGACCTATTTTCCATAGGAAATCCGCAACATTCTATTCCCAATAAGACTGGCGCCGGTTGACGAATCTTCGCAAAATTTTCCAAACCTTTGGCCAGCTCCGGTCTGCTCCTATCCTGAAAGTTTCGTGGTGATTCGTCAAGCAGGGGCTGAGAAAAAAGGGGGGTCCCAAAACGCTTTTTCCCCATGCAATTTCCCATAGGACCTGTTGACGCAGCTACAGCCCGAACTGCTGAACGGAATTACACCAAATTTGGCAGAAAGGTAGACCTTGGTTCAGAGTCGTGCCTTTTGCTTAAATGGTGTAAATACGTTCAGTAGTTCCTGAGAAGATCAAAAGTAAAATCACATATATCTGGGCGGAGCCTAACCACACATCTCATCGTGAGATCTGATTGGCTGTCAGCACTTCATCCAAGAAGTGTTGGCAGCCATCTTGGAACCAATATACATGATAGCCCCTCATTAAAAAGCATTGCAGTTAATAGAAGGTTTTAAGACTTTAGTTACATTATAAATCATTTGTTGATGGTACCATACTCATTTTAGGAATTGTGGTATGTTCTAAGGTGATTTTACCATGTGAAAAAGCCTTCTGCTGAGATATCATGAATCATGTTTGAGAGAAAACTATTTTCACATGCTTTTCCCACAGAGGTTTGGAAGGTGATCTATAAGCAAAACTGAGAGCATATTTTCTGTAAATTCACATTATCTTTCTTAGTCATGTGAGAATGAAGTCTGACATTCTCAGTAAAACGTGTACATCCAACAAGGGCAGAGACTGTCAGTTGATTCCTTTGTGTTCTACTGCAGCTTCCCAGAGTGTTCCAAAGAACAACTAGATCGCTAACACTCCTACTTATGATACACGTATGGCACACCTGAAGCCATCTTGATTGGAATAAAGTGGTAACTCTTAAAACATTTAATTTAAAAAGGAACAAAATGAGGGGGTTCATTTTGCCATAGAATGTATGATTAGTGCTGCAGAAAGAAAAATTAGGGCACATTTTGAGAGACTTCTCAAATTCTCTTCTATTTCATTAAAGAACTCTGACATGCAGACTGAAACATGCACTTTCAATACCAGCAGCAGACTTCCCCGGTGAGCAGTAGCTTTCCTACAGTGATCTAATGAGCAACTAGAGTGCTAACATTCTGAATTTATGGCAAATGTGTGACACATCTGAATGCCTTCTTCATTGAATCAAAGTAAAAAACTGACAGTATGCCTACTGAGGAGACTGTAGTAAATGAGGAAATTAGGAAACTTCATAACAAGTCTCCCAAGATGGCCACCAGAGACAAAAGAGCCCAAATGTAGCACAAATATCACCGAGATGTAGCCCAAGTATAGCCCAATGACAGAAATCCCAGAGTGTTTTAAAGAACAACTAGAGCGCTAACAGTCTTACTTATGACAAAAGTATGGCACACCTGAAGCCATCTTGATTGGAATAAAGTGGTAACACTTAAAACATTTAATCTGCAAAGGAACAAAATGAGGGGGTTCATTTTGCCATAGAAATTATGATTAGTGCTGCAGAAAGAAAAATTAGGGCACATTTTGACTTCTCAAATCCTCTTCTATTTCATTAAACAGTTCTGACATGCAGACTGAAACATGCACTTTGAATACCAGCAGCAGACTTCCCTGGTGAGCAGTAGCTTTACTACAGTGATCTAATGAGGAACTAGAGTGCTACCATTCAGAATTTATGGCAAATGTGTCACATCTGAATGCCTTCTTGATGGAACCAAAGTAAACAAGCATTGGAAATGCAATAGGTCTCACCCTCGTTTAAGTTAAAGCAATTCTGTTTGTAATTAGGGGGCTTTTTAGCTTTGCTTTCATTAGTGTTTTTCAAAATTTCATGTACATAACATGCATATATGTATATGTATGCATGCATTTATATTTGTATTTATATAGACATGCAGATTATATATATGTTTATATATGTATGTATATATATATAAATGCATATGCATATATGTGCCTATGTGTGCGTGTAGAGAGAGGTAGAGAGCGGTAGAGAGGTAGAGGAGTAGAGGTAGAGACGTAGAGGTAGAGAGGTAGAGGTAGAGAGGTAGAGAGAGGTAGAGAGAGGTAGAGAGGTAGAGAGTAGAGAGCGAGTAATAGAGAGTAGAGAGTGAGTAGTAGAGAGTAGTAGAGAGTAGTAGAGAAAGTATCAGATAGTGAGTAGTAGAGAGTAGTAGAGTGAGTAGTAGAGAGTGAGTAGTAGAGAGTAGTAGAGAGTGAGAAGTAGAGAGAAGTAGAGAGTAGTAAAGAGTGAGTAGTAGAGTGAGTAGTAGAGAGTAGTAGAGAGTGAGTAGTAGAGAGTAGTAGAGAGTGAATATTAGAGAGTGAGTAGTAGAGAGTAGTAGAGAGTGGTAGAGAGAGAGTAGTAGAGAGTGAGTAGTCGAAAGTAGTAGCGAGTGAGTAGTAGAGAGTGAGTAGTTTAATTTAAAAGGAACACAATCAGGAGGTTCATTTTGCCATAGAAATTATGATTAGTGCGGAAAAATCCTCTTCTATTTCATTAAAAAATTCTGACATGCAGACTGAAACATGCACTTTCAATACCAGCAGCAGACTTCCCTGGTGAGAAGTAGCTTTACTACAGTGATCTAATAAGCAACTAGAGTGCTAACATTCCGAATTTATGGCAATTGTGTGACACATCTGAATGCCTTCTTGATGGAATGAAAGTAAAAAACCTGAAAGTATTTCCTACTAAGGAGACTGTTGTAAATGAGGAAATTAGGAAACTTCAAAACAAATAAGTCTCCCAAGATGGCCACCAGAGACAAAAGAGCTCAAATGTAGCACAAATATCACCAAGATGTAGCCCAATTATAGCCCAATGACAGAATGTCCCAGAGTGTTTTAAAGAACAACTAGAGCGCTAACAGTCTTACTTATGACAAAAGTATGGCACACCTGATGCCATCTTGATTGGAATGAAGTGGTAACACTTAAAACATTTAATTTGCAAAGGAACAAAATGAGGGGGTTCATTTTGCCATATATATTATGATTAGTGCTGCAGAAAGAAAGATTAGGGCACATGTTGACTTCTCAAATCCTCTTCCATTTCATTAAAAAATTCTGACATGCAGACTGAAACATGCACTTTGAATACCAGCAGCAGACTTCCCTGGTGAGCAGTAGCTTTACCAGAGTGATCTAATGAGCAACTAGAGTGCTAACATTCAGAATTTTTTGAAAATGTGTGACACATCTGAATGCCTTCTTGATGGAATCAAAGTAAACAAGCATTTAAAATGCAATAGGTCTCGCCCTCGTTTAAGTTAAAGCAATTCTGTTTGTAATTAGGTGGCTTTTTACCTTTGCTTGTATTAGAGTTTTTCAAACTTTCATGTACATACCATGCATATGTATGCATATATGTATATGTTTGCATGCATTTATATTTATATAGATATGCAGATTATATTTATATGTTTATATATGTGTATATATATATATGTATACACATACATATATATAAATTCATATGCATATATATGCATATATATATGTGCATATGTGTGCATGTACAGAGAGGAAGAGGTGTATAGGTAGAGGTTTAGAGGTAGAGAGGTAGAGGTAGAGGTAGAGAGGTAGAGAGGTAGAGAGTAGAGAGCGAGTAATAGAGAGTGAGTATTAGAGAGTGAGTAGTAGAGAATAGTAGAGAGTGAGTAGTAGAGAGTAGTAGAGAAAGTATCAGATAGTGAGTAGTAGAGAGTAGTAGAGTGAGTAGTAGAGAGTGAGTAGTAGAGAGTGAGTATTAGAGAGTGAGTAGTAGAGAATAGTAGAGAGTGAGTAGTAGAGTGAGTGGTAGAGAGTAGTAGAGAGTAGTAGCGAGTGAGTAGTAGAGAGTAGTAGAGAGTGAGTAGCAGAGAGAGAGTATGAGAGAGAAGTAGAGAGTGAGTAGTAGACAGTAGTAGAGAGAGAGTAGTAGAGAGTGAGTAGTAGAGAGTAGTAGAGTAGTAGAGAGTGAGTAGTAGAGAGTGAGTAGTAGAGAGTAGTGGAGTAGTAGAGAGTGAGTAGTAGAGAGTAGTAGAGAGTGAGTAGTAGAGTGAGTAGTAGAGAGCGAGTAGCAGAGAGCAAGTAGTAGAGAGTGTGTAGTAGAGAGTGAGTAGTAGAGAGTGAGTAGTAGAGAGAGAGTAGTAGAGAGTGAGAAGTAGAGAGAGTAGTAGAGTAGTAGAGTGAGTAGTAGAGAGTAGTTGAGAGCGAGTAGTAGAGAATGAGTAGTAGAGAGTGAGCAGTAGAGAGTAGTAGAGAGTGAGTAGTACAGAGTGAGTAGTACAGAGTGAGTAGTAGAGAGTAGTAGAGAGTGAGTAGTAGAGAGTAGTAGAGTGAGTAGTAGAGAATGAGTAGTAGAGAGAGAGTAGTAGAGAGTGAGTAGTAGAGTAGTAGAGAGTGAGTGGTAGAGAGTAGGAGAGAGTAGTAGAGTGAGTAGAAGAGAATAGTAGAGAGTGAGTAGTAGAGCGAGTAGTAGAGAGTAGTAGGGTAGTAGAGAGTGAGTAGTAGAGAGAGTAGTAGAGAGTAGTAGAGAGTGAGTAGTAGAGAGTGAGTAGTAGAGAGTAGTAGAGAGCGAGTAGTAGAGAGTGAGTAGTGGAGAGTGAGTAGTAGAGAGTGAGTAGTAGAGAGTGAGTAGTAGAGAGTAGTAGAGAGTGAGTAGTAGAGAGTGAATAGTAGAGAGTAGTAGAGAGAGAGGGTAGTAGAGAATGTAGTAGAGAGTGAGTAGTAGAGAGTAGTAGAGAGAGAGGGTAGTAGAGAATGTAGTAGAGAGTGAGTAGTAGAGAGTAGTAGCGAGTGAGTAGTAGAGAGTAGTAGAGAGTGAGTAGTAGAGTAGTAGAGACTGAGTGGTAGAGAGTAGTAGAAAGTAGTAGAGTGAGTAGTAGAGAGTGAGTAGTGGAGAGTGAATAGTAGAGAGTAGTAGAGAGTGAGTAGTAGAGAGAGTAGTAGTAGACAGTGAGTAGTAGAGAGTAGTAGAGCATGAGTAGTAGAGAGTGAGTGGTAGAGAGCGAGTAGTAGAGAGTAGTAGCGAGTGAGTAGTAGAGTAGTAGAGAGTGAGTAGTTGAGAGTGAGTAGTAGAGAGTGAGTAGTAGAGAGTAGTAGAGTAGTAGAGAGTGAGTAGTAGAGAGTAGTAGAGAGTGAGTAGTAGAGAGTAAGTAGTAGAGAGAGAGTAGTAGAGAGTCAGTAGTAGAGTAGTAGAGAGTAGTCAGTCAGTGTCAGTCAGTGTCAGTCAGTCAGTGTCAGTCAGTCAGTCAGTGTCAGTCAATCAGTGTCAGTCAGTGTCAGTCAATCAGTGTCAGTCAGTCAGTGTCAGTCAATCAGTGTCAGTGTCAATCAGTGTCAATCAGTGTCAGTCAGTCAGTCAGTGTCTGTCAGTCAGTGTCAGTCAATCAGTGCCAGTCAGTGTCAGTCAATCTGTGTCAGTCAGTGTCAATCAGTCAGTGTCAGTCAGTCAGTGTCAGTCAGTCAGTGTCAGCTAGAGCAGCTCTGCTGACCTGGTTCTCTGGCTCTAAAGCAGCTCTGCTGACCTGGTTCTCTCTCTCTAAAGCAGCTCTGCTGACCTGGTTTCTCTGGCTCTACAGTGGGTCTGCTGACCTGGTTCTCTGGCTCTAGAGCAGCTCTGCTGACTAGTTCTTATGCTACAGAGCAGCTCTGCTGATCTAGTTCTCTGGCTCTACAACAGCTCTGCTAACATGGTTCTCTGGCTCTAGAGGAGCTCTGCTGACCTGGTTCTCTCCCTCTAAAGCAGCTCTACTGACCTGGTTTCTCTGGCTCTGCAGCAGCTCTGCAGACCTGGTTCTCTGGCTCTAGAGCAGCTCTGTTGACCTGGTTCTTAGGCTCTAGAGCAGCTCTACTGACCTGTTTCTCTGGCTCTAAAGCAGCTCTGCTGACCTGGTTCTATGGTTCTAAAGCAGCTCTGCTGATTTGGTTCTCTGGCTCTAGAGTAGCTCTGCTGACCTAGTTCTCTGGCTCTAAAGCAGCTCTGCTAACCTGGTTCTCTGGCTCTAAAGCAGCTCTGCTGACCTGGTTCTCTCCCTCTAAAGCAGCTCTGCTGACCTGGTTTCTCTGGCTCTACAGCAGCTCTGCTGACCTGGTTCTCTGGCTCTAGAGCAGCTCTGCTGGCCTAGTTCTTAGGCTCTAGAGCAGCTGTGCTGACCTGGTTCTCTGGCTCTACAGCAGCTCTGCTGACCTGGTTTTCTGCACTCACGATGCACGCACCCGACTTCGTGAAAATATATTTAAAAATAATATACGTTTATTATAAGTACAAATATAATATTTGGATGAATATCTTACATAATCTTTTGCTTTAATATGTATATTAAAGACACATACATATCATTTTGGAACATATATTTTTTTTGCGGGAGTCGCACACCCAGCGCGCCCCAGCACGTATATGATGTCACGCGGGACCCGCAACCGCGCAAACATCTCGTACCGTAATCCGCATGTGTCGCAAATGTGCGGGAGCAGGAGTCGCAGACTGGTCGCATACCAATCACGCATATCACGTGATATTAAATGTATATGATGTAACTGAAAAACACGCAGCCGTCGCACACCATACGCGGATCCTTCATGACTTTTCTAAAATGGCGGCTAGAATGTGCGCACCCACCGTGAGGTGTACACTTTGAGTGCGCGACTCCGAAAAAAATTGGATTAAAAAAAAAGAAAATAATATAAATATATTAAAATAAAAAATGAAAACAAGAAAATTAATCAATATTTCAGTTTTAATTAAAAACAATTTAGTTTTTTTGCAACTTTCAGAAAAATATATAATGTTATTTAATGAATAAAATATTTAGAAATAAACAGTTAAAAAGCTGTAGAAAATCAGTAAAAAAAAATAGATATAACTACTATCACACTTAAAAGTTAGCATTTAAAAAACCTTTGAAATTCACAGAAAAAAAACATAGGTTTCAGAGACGTTATAGTTAGAAATTAGCATTTAAAAAACCTTAGATATTCACAGAAAAAAACATAGGTTTCAGGGGTGTTATAGTTAGCTGCCCATTTCACTCATACAAAACCATAGAAATTCCTCCGTTATAGTTAGTTCTGCTAACTATAACTCACGTGCCCCCAATGCACTGCTGATGATGTCACATATTGCATCATTCATGACATGGTCCGTGACATCACTGATGACATCACTGATGACATCTCAAATTACATCACTGATGACATCACTGATGACATCATCCACTGAATGTGGTTTAGTTTGAAATTTAAATATGTATTATATATACAGCATTCCCCAGAATCAAGGTATTGATGCATGTAGACACTTTCTTGAGGGAAGATCTTTGTCTTTTCTGTTACACACAGAAATGATATTAGAAATGATCTCAATGTGTCTTAAAAACAATTTTTTTCTGTTCAACAAACAGATATACAGACAGACCCAGGGAACGGCGATGGGAAGCTGCTTCGCCCCCAGCTTTGCAGGTTTATATCTCAGCTGGTGGGAGGAGCAGATTGTCAGAAACATCAGACAATATCATGACCATGTCGTCCTCTGGGTTAGATACATTGACGATATCTTTTGCATATGGAAGGGCACAGAAACTCAGGCACAGAATTTTGTTTCTGATTTGAACAATAATACATTGAATTTACAATTCACCAGTGAAACTAACAAAACCTTTATTGAGTTTCTGGATTTACGATTGGAAATTCATGATAAAAAGATATGTAGTAAATTTTTCAGAAAAACAACAGCTGGTAACAGTTTGCTACACGCCACGAGTTGCCATCCTAAGAATTTGATAAATAGCATTCCATTTGGTGAATTGTTACGCGCCAAAAGAAATTGCAGCACAGAAGAGAATTATGTACTGGAAGAAAAAGTAATGAATCAAAGATTTGTAGAACGTGGCTACAGTAAAGCTACCATTAATTCAGCTATTGAAAGAGTAGCTAAAATAAAAAGAGAAGACATGTTCATAAGAAAAGAGAGGGTGGAAACTAATGAACAGCTAAGATTCATCACGACCTATCACAACCAAGCTTGGGATGTAAGAAAAAGTCTGAACAAATATTGGGAAATTTTAAAAACTGATATCGATCTTAAAGAAAAGATAGGTATACATCCCTCCATCACGTTTAGGAAAGCCAAATCCCTAAGAGATGTTCTGATGACCAGTACAATAAAAGAAACCAAGAAAGGAAATGTGATACAAGGTTTCTTTACTTGTAATAAGTGCAAAGCATGTAAATTCAGTCAAAGCTGTAAGACTGTGAAATTAAATACTGAAAAACCAGCGTACAAAATTTCGAAGCATTTGACATGTGATACTGAATATGCAATTTATGCACTTAAATGTCCATGTAACCAATTTTATATTGGAAGTACCATCAACAAAGTAAAGAAAAGGATTCTAGAACATTTTAGGGCTGTAAAGAATAATGACAAGCAATATCCGGTAGCCCGCCATTTCTGTCAGAAACACAACCAAAATGTCAATCTTCTGAAATTCATGGTGTTAGATTGTGTTCCCCTTAGGGAAAGGGGGGGGTAATCGGACATTGGAATTGAGGAAGATGGAATCGAAAATGATTATCAAATATGACAACATGTGCCCCATAGGTTTGAATCAGGATGAGGAACTGTCGATACATTTAAGATGAATTTTGTCCAAATACTGCAATTGTCGTAACATGTTTTTAAGGGTTTTTAAAGTTTTATTAATTTTGACACACAGCACTCTTCCAAGTTAACAGTAATTTTTGGTTTGTTGCAGGATTGAAGAAGATAAAAACAAGCAGTTGTAGCACTCTGAATAGATGTAAAGAAGACACCACACTAATATGATTATCACTCACTGGAGTTATAACAATTTATGTTTATATTTTATACAAATACCCACTTGGGTTGTACTGTCAATTATATATAATTTTTCTTCATAGAAATGAAGTTAAAACATATATTTATGTTTGGTGCCAATACTGATAAGTGAATTACATTCTCTGCTTTGTTTACATACTGAATACGATAAAATTGTACTATAACTTTATTGCAACAATGTAGCAGAGAAAATGTTTTCTATGTTTACTAAACGTTGACGTAATACGGAGGCTGCACCTTTAAATGTATCACTTGCACTTTGAATCCCCGCCCGTGATCAAGGAGTGATTGAAACTCCGAAACGCGTAGGGATATCCGTTGAATAAAGCACGTCTTGAAATTGAGGCCACGGCACCAGTGAGTTTTCTTTACAACTGTTAACTGGATTGCGTTGGAATTTGTTGGGAGTGGCATCCCGGCCGTGTTGCCCGCCGTCGAAGTGGCTTTGGTGTGCCGAACGATACGTTGGAATATATATATATATATATATATATATATATATATCTTTCAGCAATCCTGTCTCCTTCCTTGTCAAACAGGTACAGACCACACAGTGCCAAGTAAATAAAGCGTGCTAGTTTATTCCACGGTCAGCATAACGTTTCGGCTGTTGACACACAGCCTTGATCACATGACCCCCCAGTGACGCACATGGTTTATATACAGGTCGTGATTGGGTTCTAATCAGTTACAATTGCGATTGTTGTTGAAAAAGCAGTAGAGCTAAACAAAATACTTCGATATTAGAAATACTTGTTAAAATCCATAAATACATAAATAACTAAAACATCATCATAGTTAAATATATAATCCCCAATAATATGATAAAATTTCATTTAAAAAGATTTTTTTATCATTTGATATATAGAACCTTAAAATGAAAGAAAAAGGCCTACATAATAGGGTTTCTATACTGGGATTTGTATATTTCTCCCCTGATTTTTTATCTGTGCCATAGTGACACGATAAATTCCCTATTGCATGAATACTGCTCTAATACATGTTGTTCCAAAAATTAAGGCGTAACTGATCACTATAAAGTGCAAATGCCTGAAATATTGTCTCACAGTGAGATAAAGTGCAAACAGTGTATACAGAAAAATTATATTCTATATAACATCCCAAATCACGACACTGATAAAATAAGTGCTAAAAAAAGTGAGAAAAAAGACTAAAATTTTTAACAGATATTATCTTTCTGATGCCTAAAAATGACTGTTCCTAAATCAGTAAACATGATCTATTAGTTGAATGAAATTCATTGCATTACATTCAAGAAAAACTATCACGAATATGTAAACAGATAAGATCCCCCAGTTCTAAGATTTATGATGTTAAACGCATTTGGAAATCTTTAAAAATAAGTTAACTCCATAGTGAATACAGATAAAAGGATGCACGGGAAAGAGTGAGATATTCCAAAGTATCATAAAATATCTCATAAACAGTTACTCTTATTACAGATATTCTCATAAAAAATTATGTAAATCCTCTCCCGTGTTTAATCCTTTCGGAATTCTAGTATCCAAGAGAAGAATGTATTTGGATTCAAGTTGCCTGAGTTGTTTCTCTCTGTTGCCGCCTCTTATATTCTTTTTCACGGAGTCAATTACATAATAGCATAGGTCATTTAAATTTTTATTATGTACTAATTTAAAATGACGAGCTACCGGATAAGCATCATCGGAATTGACTATCGCTCTTAAGTGTTGCAGGATACGGTTAAACACCTGTAGCTTCGTACTGCCCACATATTTCATTTTACAGGTGCATTCCAACACGTATACTGCATAATCCGTGCGGCAAGTAAAGAGACTTTGAATTTTAATGGGATTTTTCTCAAAAATACTAATGTATTCAGTGGTATTAATGCCAAACTTACAAGCCCTGCATGAGATACATCTGTGGAACCCCGATTTGTTGGATAACCAAGTGGTGGAAGTAGTTACCTCAGGGTTAGATTTGACCAGTGCATCTCTCATTGAGGGCGCTCTTCTAAAGGTAATGAGAGGATTGCTCGGAATTAAGGGAGCTAAAGTTATATCTGTTTTCAAAAGTGGCCAATGTTTTGTAATAATACCCCTTATTTTCTTTTCTTCAACATTATAAGTTGTGATAAGTCTGACTCCACCTTGGTTATTTGGTAAATCCTCATCCGTATTTATTTGTCTCTTTTTTTTAGAGGTAGCAGTTATGTTCAAACATTCTTCTCTAGTACGGTTGTTCGCCTTATCTTTAGCCTGAATTAACTCTTTTAAGTGGTAGCCTCGAGCTAAAAATCTCAATTCGGCCTCATCTTGACATTTTTTCAGATCCTCATCAGAGCTACAGATTCTACGCATGCGGAGAAATTCACCGTAAGGTATACTTTTTATAAGGTGACCAGGGTGAGCACTACTGGCATGGAGGATTGAGTTCCCTGCTGTTAACTTTCTATGTAGCCTGGTCTGAATTTCGTTATCCCTGATGTAGATTTCCACGTCCAAAAATTGGACAGAACATTTGTTAATATCAGCAGTGAATTTCAGGTTCAAATTATTCTGGTTTAATACATTGATGAAGGAGGTCACAGATTCTTCGCTACCCGTCCATATCATACAAATGTCATCGATAAAACGCCAAAATTCAATCACATTAGTGTCAAAAATTGTTTTGTGGGTACCTCTAAGGACTTGTTCCTCCCACCATCCAACATGTAGGCAGGCATATGATGGGGAAAAACAAGCCCCCATGGCAACTCCTCTCTGTTGCTGATAGATTTCCTTATTAAATAGGAAGTAATTGTTCTCTAAACATATTTGTATCATACGTAATATCATAACATTGTGTTTGCAAAAATCAATGCTACGCTTATCCAAAAAATGTTTAACAGCATTCAATCCATCAGTATGATGAATACTAGTATATAGGGTACATATGTCCATGACTACTAACACATAATCATTTTCCCATTTTAATTCCTTTAACTTGGATAAAAAATGTCCTGTATCTTTTATAAAAGAGGGTAAATTTTCCACTGATTCGTGCAAAAAATAATCTACATATTTCGATACGGGTTCCAAAAGGCTCCTTTGAGCCGAAATAATAGGTCGCCCTGGAACCGGCACTACCTGCTTATGAATTTTAGGGATAAAATAGAGAGTCGGTGTGATTGGAAATTCATTCTTGAGGTAACCCAATTCTTGTTTGCTTAAAAGGCCATCTCTTTTCCACTGATTTAATTCTTTAAACACATTTTCTTTTAAGTTCTTCACATCCATAGCTGAACTTTTTCTGTAACATAAAGTATCTTCCAAATGTCTTCTTGCTTCTTCCATGTAAAGTGTACGTGGCCAGATAACAATATTGCCTCCTTTGTCGGCCTTGTTGATGATTAAATTAGAATTGTTTCTTAATTTTTTCATAAGTTTCGCATATTGTGCTTCCATATATTTGTATCTCCTTTGTTTGCGAGATGACATGATTTGTAGTGTTTTCAATTCTTCTACTACTATATCGTTGAAAGTGTCAATAGCGTCTTTAGGCATAAGTGGTATAAATGTTGAAGGAGGTTTAAAATTGCTTTTACATGGAAGGTTGCTAGTTATGCCCATGGATGTTAGATTTTCCTGAGTAGTGTTTATATTGCTTACATCATCAGTAGATAAGGCAAGTATAGTTTTCAAAATACCAACATCTGCTGCTTGAAATTTTTTTATAGGTTGTTGTGTTAGAGAAATACTAGTTGCTTGTTCTTGCACTTTATTGAGCTTGAAGTATTTCTGTAGTTTTAATTTTCGAATAAATTTGAAAACATCAATTCTTGTTTGTATGTAGTTAAAGCTGTTGCGAGGACAGTAGGACAAACCCAGAGATAGAAGTTGGGACTCTGCTTTAGATAGCTCCATATCAGATAAGTTTATTACCGTGTTGTCCGGGGTTGATGGTATAGAATTATTATTTACCACTTCTTTCCCCTGCCTCTCTTGGCGAAGCCTCGCCCTCTTGCATTTCCGCCTTTGTTTGCGCCGCTCGTTTTTGCTGATGCTTCTTTTTGTTGTAGCCGCGGCCTTAAGGTTTGTCGTCTGTCCTCTATTAAAAAACCCAACTCTTCTGAAGGTGAGTAGTTTGTCAAATATGACAACATGTGCCCCATAGGTTTGAATCAGGATGAGGAACTGTCGATACATTTAAGATGAATTTTGTCCAAATACTGCAATTGTCGTAACATGTTTTTAAGGGTTTTTAAAATTTTATTAATTTTGACACACAGCACTCTTCCAAGTTAACAGTAATTTTTGGTTTGTTGCAGGATTGAAGAAGATAAAAACAAGCAGTTGTAGCACTCTGAATAGATGTAAAGAAGACACCACACTAATATGATTATCACTCACTGGAGTTATAACAATTTATGTTTATATTTTATACAAATACCCACTTGGGTTGTACTGTCAATTATATATAATTTTTCTTCATAGAAATGAAGTTAAAACATATATTTATGTTTGGTGCCAATACTGATAAGTGAATTACATTCTCTGCTTTGTTTACATACTGAATACGATAAAATTGTACTATAACTTTATTGCAACAATGTAGCAGAGAAAATGTTTTCTATGTTTACTAAACGTTGACGTAATACGGAGGCTGCACCTTTAAATGTATCACTTGCACTTTGAATCCCCGCCCGTGATCAAGGAGTGATTGAAACTCCGAAACGCGTAGGGATATCCGTTGAATAAAGCACGTCTTGAAATTGAGGCCACGGCACCAGTGAGTTTTCTTTACAACTGTTAACTGGATTGCGTTGGAATTTGTTGGGAGTGGCATCCCGGCCGTGTTGCCCGCCGTCGAAGTGGCTTTGGTGTGCCGAACGATACGTTGGAATATATATATATATATATATATATATATATATATATATATATATATATATATATATATATATATATATATATATATATATTCAATGAAAAAACCAAAGGTTTCACACATGTTATAGTTAGCTGGACATTTCACTCGTAAAAAACCATTGAAATTCCCCCGTTATAGTTAGTTCAGCTAACTATAACTCGCGCGCCCGCAATGCACTACTGATGACGTCACATATTACATCACTCATGACATGGTCAGTGACATCACTCATGACATCACTGATGACATCTCAAATGACATCACTGATGACATCATCCAGTGAATGTGTGTTTTTCTGAAAATTAAATATGTTTAATATATGTATATCTCAAGGTAGATGGAAGAATAAATGAGTATATAAGTGTCTAAATTGATGATTTGTTTTTTAAAAATTGATTGTGTAACTGACTGATTAAGTGTATCTTTATGAATACATGGCTAAGTGAGTAATGTTTAAATGTGTAAATACCTGTATCAGTCTCTAACTTTGTATATAAGTGGCTGCATGGGTTGGTGAGTAGCTACATGAGTGTCTATATAGGTTATTAGTTGGTTTTTTGAGTATCAGTATGAGTGTCTGAGTGTCTTCATGGTTCGGTGGAGGTTATTATGTAGTGCATAGGTGCATGAATGAGTGACTCACTGTTTGTATGTGTTGAAGACAGCATGTGTGTAGGACCGTATGGGTGGATGAGTGTGTGTATGGGTGTGTTAGTGAGTGAATGACTGTCTCAATAGTGTCTTTATGAGTAACTACATATTTTTTAAACTAGTATATATGACTATTGGTGTATATAAGTAAGTATATGTGCGAGTGAGAGATTGGAAGAGTGCCTGTATGAATAAGTATGTGTTTCTATAAGTGATTATTTAAAAGACTAAGTATGTGTAAGTTTCTGTAAAAGTAAGTGTGGTGGTGTGTAAATAACTGTATATGCAGGTAAATGGATGTTTGATTCTTTATTAGCATGAGTGACTATGTGTGAGTAACTCTATGAATGAGTGGCATTGTGTTACAGGATGTTTAGGTGTATGAGTACATATGATGTGTGAGTACATGTATGAGTGACTGTATAGGATTGTTGGTGGATGAGTGGATGTGTATGTGGATCTTAGAATTACTGAATAGGTTGTTGTAACTGTTATTTGTATGTCCATTTTTTTGAAAATTTCAGTCTCTATTTTTAAATGTGTGTATCAAAGGTTATATTAGGGTGAGAGGAGGTCTACCACTCTATCACAAGGATGATGTCATCAGTGATGTCATTTGAGATGTCATCAGTGATGTCATGAGTGATGTCACTGACCATGTCATGAGTGATGTAATATGTGACGTCATCAGTAGTGCATTGCGGGCGCGCGAGTTATAGTTAGCTGAACTAACTATAACGGGGGAATTTCAATGGTTTTTTACGAGTGAAATGTCCAGCTAACTATAACATGTGTGAAACCTTTGGTTTTTTCATTGAATTTCTAAGGTTTTTTAAATGCTAATTCCTAACTATAACGTGTGTGAAACCCATGGTTTTTTCAGTGAATTTCAAAGGTTTTTTAAATGCTAATTCCTAACTATAACGTGTGTGAAACCCATGGTTTTTTCAGTGAATTTGCAAGGTTTTTTAAATGCTAATTTTTTTTTTTTCTTCTTTTTTTTTTTACATATTTTTATTTTAATTTTCTATCCTTTTTTAAAGACTATGGTTACATTTTTAAAATTATACAATATGATTTAATTTTACATTTTTTATAAAATAAACAGGTCAAATTTATTATCAATACATTTTTTCCTTTTTTTTTTTATTTTTTTTTAGTGCGCGTACGGTAAGCTTACGGTAAGCGTACGGTTTACGCAATGTCCGTAATTTATCTACGCTGTTTGCATATAGTTACGCAATTTGCGTAGCCGCGCGTACTCCGCGTGGGGCGCGTACGCGTGTATGCTACACGCACACGTTACGCGGAAGTGTCGGGGAGTGACTGTTATGCGCATGCGCGCGAGCGCGTGTCTTTTTTACGCGCATGCGTACTTTTGCCGTAAGCGCACCGTAAGCATACCGTAAGCGTACGGTGGGTCATGTGATCATGAAACACAACTTTTGATTGGTTGAAACTACTTTCAGTTCTAGAACTCTCCTACACCACACCCATTCCCCTAATTTCTGCTTGTGATCCCTTAGGAGAAGGAGCTGGGTTGTCTTTGTGATACGATGGCAGAACAGCAGAGCTCTTCTGAGAGTGAGGCTAGCAGCACTACCTTGAGGCAGAGAGCGAGGAAACAAAAGACCTCTTACGTATGGGAGTATTTTACTTTTCCAGAAGGCCAGCAAAAGGTAAATGCACCCTTAGTGACTTGTAAGCTGTGTAAGCGTGTACTTTCAAGAGGGAATCCTGACAGGAAGTATTCCTTTGGGAATCACACCATGATGAGACACCTTAAGGATGTACACAGAAGGACACATGCTCGACTTACTGAAGGTAACCCTTCAGTAAATCAACCAAGCACATCCACAGCAGCTCAGCCTGGACCATCATCTGCAGGGCAGAGTCCTTCTTCTGCAGGTAAGGTGAGCCCTTCATCTGTGGGGGGAGCATCTCCTTTTTCTGGTCCTCTGGAAATTAACCCTCGGTTTGCGAGGGTTGAAGTACGGTGCGCCACTTGTCATGATCTAATTACTTATAGGGAGACCAGTATTTCCCTAGTGAACAGTAAAATAGATCAGCACACTTGTCGTACCATCTAATATTCCCAATCTTTCTTTCCTCTGTCCCTGCATGAACACAACGGCTCTTTTAAGAGCCAACCTTACCTTTCATCTATTTTTTATATATGTTTTTAAAAACTTTTTTTTTACGGTACGCGTAATTTTTTTTTTTTTTTTTTAAAAACACTAAAAATCAATTATCACATTACAAGGTCCTTGAGAGACTACAATTAAAAACTGAAAATGTGATTGTAGAGAAGTGGAAAAAAGGGACCATGATATTATTGACTTACCATACCCACTCAAAAAAAGATTTATTCATTTAAATTTTTTTTTAATTGCTTTAAAAATGGTTCTAGTTTTCGAAAATTTTCTATCTCAATCTGAAAAAAAAGAAAAAAGTATTAATATTTAATAAAACATTTTATAATACAGTACACATATTTACATATTTTTCAAAAAATATTTTTGCCTTTTTTTTGCTGTTTTCAGAAAATATTGCATTTCACTATAAATTGTGAAAGCAATTGCATTCATCATTTAACAGCAGGCAAAAAAAAAATTAACAATCTCAAAGATTGTTTTAAAAAAGCCCACAATCTCTTTTTGCATAAACATAACTTTATAGAAATGCATAATATTCTTAAAAAATATCATCTAATATCAATACTTATTTCTTTAAAATACCGTCTGATATTTTTGTTTCAGAAGTATAATCACAATAATATATCTCAAATAACTCCACAATACATCGGGTTCCATTTCCTTTAGGCCAAATAGTAATTTTAAAATTCTTTTTTGGTTAAATTTCCAATGGTAATCCAATAAAAATCTAAAGTTTAAATTGTACAGATGTCACCGATTCTCTGTAACATTTTGGTTTCTGAAAGATTAATTAATAATTAAATAAGTCCACAATAGAATTGTTTACCTTTCCGCATGGCCAAATAGTAATTTTAAAAATCTTTTTTGAAAAAATTTCCAATGGCAATCCAATAACATTCCAAAATTTAAATTGTGCAGATGTTACCGATTTTTTCTAAATTTTTGGTTTTCCAAAGTTTCCTTAAAAAATGGAAAAATTCCACATTACAATTGGTTACCTTTCCATTAGGCCAAATGATAATTTGTTAAATCTTTTTATTTGTAAATTCCAAATGGTAATCCAATAAAATGGTAAAATTGTTTTGTCCAGATGTTGCCAAATCTCTCTAAAATTTAGGTTTCAGGAAGATTAGATAGGAATTTGCTAAATCAAAAGGCAAACGTTGCTTAAAAATCAATTGGGAATCATTACACAGTGTCCAGCCTTTTTCACATTTAAGATAAACTGTGTAATGTCCAGAAGTAACAGTAGGTCCTTCATGGAAAATTATTGCAACTGTTACAAAAGTTTTTCCTGAAATTGATAATTGCTGTCCTGTAAACTTCTTTATTAAAGTATCTAATTTTGAACCATCAGCTTTACAGCATTGCATCATTAAAATTACATACTGTCTGTGTTCCTTTAAAATTAATGTTGAAAACATGTCAGATTTACACTCACCGCATTGCATGCTATGATTAGCATCTTTAACTAATTTAGCAAAAGTGACTGTTTTACTCTCTGGCAATGTTAAATAAATAAACCTTTCAGAATCAACATTAGAGCCACATATATTATAACAGTTTTCACAACTATGTTCCCATTTATAAGAGAGACCAAATACATTTTCAATGGGAACCCCTTCTTCTTCCAGTACCTGAAGAAAATAAATCAAGAATTCCTGTTCGTCTTGCTGTACATTTTGAGAAAACTGTGTTCGTCCTGAACATACATCTAAAAGTTTTCTAATTTCAGTAGCACTTTCTATTTGAGTTTTATCATTACTCAGCTTTTCAAAAAGGAGACTCAGCACAGAACAGAATCTTTTTCCCTGATTTACTATTATCTGCTCTTGCAAACTTTCCAGATAAAATGCAACATTCAGCACTACATTAGCGTAGCAGTTGACACCAGAGCTATTTTCAAAATAACATCCTACAACCTGTTCTTCATTTTCCTTATTCTTTTTGCTTGCAATTACATCACTCCTCTTTTTTTTCCTCCTCTCTACATCTTCATTACAGATATTCTCATTTCTCCTTTTACGAGAAACTACACGTTTCTCCAACACAGGATACTGACCTAAATGAGGAGCATAGCTTCTTCTTAATCTATTATACTCCTTTACACAATTTGTATCAGCACTAACTTTTGAATCATCAAAGTCTATCATGAATAAACCTGATAATGTTTTCACTCGTGACAAAGCAACATATGCCATACCTTCTTTGAACACAGTTGAACCAATGTTCACAAATGCACAATCTACAGTCAATCCTTGAGACTTGTGAATAGTTACAGCATATGCTAGCGAAAACGGAAACTGCTTCCTACGTACATATAAGTCTTTCACAAGCATGAAACGAACTGAACAACGACAAATGTCTTTAACTTCTTCTATCTGATCAAATTTTATTTTTAAACATTCAATTCCATCTTTTTTCTGATAATTAATAAAACCCACAACTCTTCCCATAGCTCCATTAACTAAACCTTTTTCAACATCCAAATTTCTCCTTAAAAATACTCTACAGTTCATGCAAACATATAGATTTTTTTCTAATCCAGCTGTTTTGGAAATGTTCTTCTCTAGTGAATCCAATTTATTTTTCAGTGTGCCTGTTAATGTGACAGTAATTCTTCCATCCTCAATTTTGTCCACTGCTTCCAATTTCCTGATATCTTCCTTTTCCAATTTCAAAAGCTCCTCATTGAATATTGAGCATTCACGTAGAGTTGGCATTAATCAGATGACACTTTTGTTTTCTGCAATGTTCTTGTATATCTTCTCTGCAACTATTTCTTCCTTTGGAAATAAATTATGAAGCAGCCGACTCTGTAATGCTTTTTTGCCAGCTTCAGTGAGTAGTCCAATTCTGATATCTTTCAGAATACTTCCATATTCTTCATCGTTTGCTTGCCTCATATTAGTAGTAAGTTCCTTGTACTCAAAGAAGGACCAAATATTTGTATTACCGAAGCTTCCCAATGACTTCTTCGTGTCTTCATGTGTCACAGTATTAAACACTGGTCGTCCTTTAACTGGAGTAAGTTGCAAAAGATCTCCAAAAACTATGACGTGTTTTCCTCCAAATAACACGTCATAGTCTGTCTTCAGAATTTGCTGCATTCTTAAATGCACAAAGGCAAGCATTAAGTTTGATACCATGCTCACCTCATCAATAATGAGAACTTGCATCTTCTTCAATACTCTTGAAACTTCCAAGCATGCTTCTCCAGTTAGCTTGTTGTATTGTATTTTGTTCTCATGCTCCACTGGTAACATTAGCAAACGATGTAAAGTGATTCCTTTTATGTTATATGCTGCTAACCCAGTTGGAGCAGTAACCACACAAGACAAAGTAGAATCCGTTTTTTGCTGTAGGTAGCTTCTGATGACTTTTATTAGGAAACTTTTTCCAGTTCCAGCTTGTCCGCTTACATACATCCTGATTGGATGAAATGATGTGCATGAGCACTCTTTTTTTTCATGTAGAAATCCGTGATCAATTTTTTTTCTGATCTCTTCATAAATTTGTTGCTGCTCTTCGTTCAGTTGTCTTTCCAAATTTTGTAAGTCTATAAATTCTCCTTGAGCTTGATTCATAGCCGTTTCCACTTCATTCATGGCTATTGATGCTTCATTTTCAACGATTGGTTGTCCTAGGGGATCTTGACTGAGTGTTCCTGAACTTTGGCTGTCCTGTGAACTGTCTCTAGCTATTTCTGCTGCAATTGTAGTTTCCTGTTAAATTTCTTCATTTAACATTTGCAGATAAGTTGTGAATGTATTGCATTGTATGCTGTCTTTGCAAGCATTAAAAGAATCTTCATAGCTTTGAAATTCTCCCAGTAGTTCATCCTCTGTACGCCATGGTTTAAACAGCTGTAAAAGAGCCAAGTAGTAAAATTCCTTTTTGTCAGTAGTGTCGCAACTCAGCTTCCTGTGATTTATCAAACTTCCTTTTGTTTGCTTCACCAAACATCCTTCCTCACCAATGACTTTATATTTTCCATTGTTGATGTCTTCTGTGGCTTTCCGTGAATAAATGTAGTTCTGCAGCACTTCATAGAGACACATGTTCTCCAGATGATGACTTCTCTTGGGATAATATGTGTCCAACATGTTTGATTTCAAAATATCTGTACTTTCTGGGTCATTCTCGGCCAAATATTCAATTTCTCCAACAGATTTCAGTACCCGATTTCTCATTGCTGCAAGGCCTAAACTTGCCCAAATTATTCTTCTTGATTTCGAGTAGAGACTTGCAGAAGATAACCTATCTGAACATTCGTAGGATCCAATTTCTCGATGCGATAACATCTTCAAACTGAAACTGTACAGCTTCTTACTGACAGTTTTCTCGTGAGAAATCTCTTCCCACATTTCCTTCAATTCTGTTTTTTCTGATTTCGTAATGTAAGACGTTACATATCGAGCAACAGCAATGGAATTGTCAGCTACATACTGTATATCCATGTTAGCGTTCCACATGGATAAAATCACTGGGTTGTAGTCATTTATATTTTTGGATTCTTCTTTTCTTTTAAGGTTGTAGGTATTCTTAGGTGATTTTCTTGTGATAGTATGTCTCACAGATGACGTAAAACTGTTAACTCTTCCATTTGAAAGAACAGGTCTAGGAAATCCAAATCGACATTTAGTGTAGTATTTATCTTTGCTCTTGTATTTCCGTCGACAGTATTTTCCACACCGATGACTTTGGAAACGTAAAACTTGCTCCTTTAACTTTTTCTCTTCTGTGCTTTTTGGTATAGCACATGTTGCATATTCTTCAATGTAAGATAACACTGCTTCATCAGTATCTGTTCCAAACTTTGGGGCATCCTTGATCCACAACAGCATATGAATATGAGGAGCACCTCTTGCCTGGTACTCTTTTCTCCAAAAGAAATCCACTACTTCTCCTAGAGGTGGATTTTTTTTATTGCAGATGAAGGACATCATAGCCTCAAATCTATGATTGAAATATCTGCAAACATTAACCGGATCCAATGAGCACAGTTCTCCTGCTGTCTTGTATTCGATGTTTTTAATGTTTGAATTTGCCTCTCGTAGAAAATCCAGTAAATCATCCCAAGCGTACTCCGCACAGCTTAGGGTAACGAACCATGTTGGTGTTCCTAAATTCCGTAACATGCATTTTAATTCACCATGGCGTCGGTACCAATATTCATTTGTCCCACGCTGACAAGCCATCAGATTGATCAGTTGTGTTTCCAAATGATCATCTCGGTGCTGCACTTTCTCCATAAAATCCTTAGCAGACACATTTTGCAAAAGTACTCCACTTTTTAAAATGTGATTTACTGCATAAGACAATGCAGACAAGTCGCTTTCAAATAAAAGATGGAACAAATAAGGAATACTTTGTCGAAATCTGGGATCTTCAGCATATAGTCTTGTAGTCCGATACTCAGAAGCTGGAATCTGTTCCGGACGTTCATCGTATCGTCCTCCTTTTCCTTTAGGAAACAGCTGGGGAAAACATCGAGCTTCCAAGCTCTCCTCCCATACACTCACGGGAGTTCCTTTTGCTTTCTTCATCTGAAATAGATCAATATTGTCTCCCATAACTTCTTTTGAATGAAGAGGATGTATGCTAAAATGTTCATACATTTCTTCTTCCTTTGACTTGTCCACTTTTTCAATTTGTCCAGTTGGTGTTTCTGTGTCTTCTTGTAAATCTTCTTCTTCTTCTTCTTCTTCTTCTATATAAATTGATTCATACCATTTGTTATTCCTTTTCAAATACAAATTTGCTCTTTGTACTTTCCGTACATCTACCAGCTCCTGCCAAATCGTCTTATTCTTTGTAGGTACACCATTAACCAGAATAATTAATGGTTCAGTTTCCAAAGTATCCGCATCAATAGTTTCCATATTTTTTTTCAAATCCAAGGGCAAATACACCACTCTACCTTTTAAACCTCTCAGTAAATCTGAAGGAGGTAATTTACCAGTTTTGGGCTCCATACGTACTATGGTCTGGAACGGATGAACACATTGAATGAGTATAGACTCATATGTATTTAATTCAGAAAGTTCAGCAGGAATAGCATCCAATTCTAAATTATTATGTACAGCTCTGGTCGGCATTCTATTTTCCTCTAACTTGTTGTAACAGTATTTACAAATACGCTGAACTTCACCCAATTCAAAACAATTTTCAAGAAATATATATGTGGCAAAATCCTTCCACTTATAATTATCTTCATTTTCACTCTTTCTGTAGAGATCAACATACCTGGTTTGTTTTCTATAATGAGTTCTGCGGCAACAAATACAAGTAATATTTGGTCTTTCATTAGAGATTATTGCAAATTTTGTTATGTGATCATTAAATGTCTTACTTACAGAGGGTTCTACATTCTCTTCCACTTCTTCCTCATTTACTGTGTCCTTCTCTGCACTGTTTTGTTCAGGACCAAAGTAACAAAACTGAATTTCATCAACAACCTTCTCTACATCTGATACCGTTCCACGGAACAGAGCCCTATTCAATTCATCTAACTTTATTGCTGGACTTTTAGCAAAATACAACCGTCTCACAAACTTTCTCATTTCAGTATGATGAACAGCCAGCATCCTAAAATGATGGAAAACACTATTACACACTTTTCTAGATAGACAAGCCATTTTTCACTTCATAAGCACGACCTCTGGTGTCAACTGCATGCAGCAAACTATTACTTTGAAAATAACTCTCTTCATTAAAAAAAGGTTCACTACTTGAACTATGCATCCATTTTCCTAAAAACACTTTAGAAAAGTTTGTTCTGTTCACTACTCTTTTCCTTTTGCTATGTGATTTCAGTACATTAACCATTTTGTCTAATGTACGCATCCTATTCAAAATTAAAATGAATAGTTTCCTTTTTAATTCTAATGCCTTTGCTGCTATGGCTTCAATTTCTTTTTTTCTCTTATAAAACTTAGCCTTTTGCTTATATTTCTTCACATCCTTTATCAAATTGGACATAACTCTTCTCTGAAACATTTTTCTACGTATCTCTTTAAACGCTGTTTTTCTGTTTAAGTTAATCTTTTTAGTTGCAGAAGGTATATTTGCATTAACTAAATTCTCAATTTTTTCCTGTCCTTTTCGATTGAAATCATTCTTTCCAGTACAGACATTTTGTACATTTTTCCTTTTTTTGAATATGTTCTTTAGAAAAATTTTTGTCTGCTTACCAGAAGATTTTTTCTTTTTCCCAACATGAGCATCTTCAACTAACTTAGGTCCTCCAGTTGTCTTCAAATATAGGTTTTTTTTGTGGTCTTTTTTTACTCTGGATTTTGTAGGCATCTTAAATTTTGTTCACTGCTCTTCAGCAATACCTGAAAAAAACTAAAAAAAAAATCCTTTATTTTATTTAAATATATTACTACATTTGTTTTCACATTAGTCACAAAACGAAATTTCTTTGCCAATTTGAAAGCACACTTACTACTCTTTTTTTTGGCAAGTGATAATCACTTTTACAGACTGACACATTATGAATCCACTTTTCAGATTTTTTAAAAAGCACATGTCCAAACTGCTTTTTCAGACCAGCACCATTTGTAACCTGGGTGACTGCCTACACTCCAGCAAGGGCAACCAGCCTTAGTGATGCTGAATGTATTTGCATTACTGACTGAAACCTCAAACCCCACTCGCTTGTGAATACTGTGCATGATTCCACATGGTAAGCAGCTGGGTGTGTGCTAAGAGTCTGCTTCTGCACCAAAAAATGGCTCCACCTTTCCATCTAATGCAACTGTGAAATCACCAGAGCAATACGCAATAAATCTCTGCCTGTAATTCCTATTTGCACACAGAGTCATGTTTTCACATTAGTCACAAAACGAAATTTCTTTGCCAATTTGAAAGCACACTTACTGCTCTTTTTTTTGGCAAGTGATAAACACTTTTACAGACTGACACATTATGAATCCACTTTTCAGATTTTTTAAAAAGCACATGTCCAAACTGCTTTTTCAGACCAGCACCGTTTGTAACCTGGGTGACTGCCTACACTCCAGCAAGGGCAACCAGCCTTAGTGATGCTGAATGTATTTGCATTACTGACTGAAACCTCAAACCCCACTCGCTTGTGAATACTGTGCATGATTCCACATGGTAAGCAGCTGGGTGTGTGCTAAGAGTCTGCTTCTGCACCAAAAAATGGCTCCCCCTTTCCATCTAATGCAACTGTGAAATCACCATAGCAATACGCAATAAATCTCTGCCTGTAATTCCTATTTGCACACAGAGTCATGTTTTCACATTAGTCACAAAACGAAATTTCTTTGCCAATTTGAAAGCACACTTACTGCTCTTTTTTTTGGCAAGTGATAATCACTTTTACAGACTGACACATTATGAATCCACTTTTCAGATTTTTTAAAAAGCACATGTCCAAACTGCTTTTTCAGACCATCACCATTTGTAACCTGGGTGACTGCCTACACTCCAGCAAGGGCAACCAGCCTTAGTGATGCTGAATGTATTTGCATTACTGACTGAAACCTCAAACCCCACTCGCTTGTGAATACTGTGCATGATTCCACATGGTAAGCAGCTGGGTGTGTGCTAAGAGTCTGCTTCTGCACCAAAAAATGGCTCCCCCTTTCCTTCTAATGCAACTGTGAAATCACCAGAGCAATACGCAATAAATCTCTGCCTGTAATTCCTATTTGCACACAGAGTCATGTTTTCACATTAGTCACAAAACGAAATTTCTTTGCCAATTTGAAAGCACACTTACTGCTCTTTTTTTTGGCAAGTGATAATCACTTTTACAGACTGACACATTATGAATCCACTTTTCAGATTTTTTAAAAAGCACATGTCCAAACTGCTTTTTCAGACCATCACCATTTGTAACCTGGGTGACTGCCTACACTCCAGCAAGGGCAAACAGCCTTAGTGATGCTGAATGTATTTGCATTACTGACTGAAACCTCAAACCCCACTCGCTTGTGAATACTGTGCATGATTCCAAATGGTAAGCAGCTGGCTGTGTGCTAAGAGTCTGCTTCTGCACCAAAAAATGGCTCCCCCTTTCCATCTAATGCAACTGTGAAATCACCAGAGCAATACGCAATAAATCTCTGCCTGTAATTCCTATTTGCACACAGAGTCATGTTTTCACATTAGGCCCTTAAACGAAATTTCTTTGCCAATTTGAAAGCACACTTACTGCTCTTTTTTTTGGCAAGTGATAAACACTTTTACAGACTGACACATTATGAATCCACTTTTCAGATTTTTTAAAAAGCACATGTCCAAACTGCTTTTTCAGACCAGCACCATTTGTAACCTGGGTGACTGCCTACACTCCAGCAAGGGCAACCAGCCTTAGTGATGCTGAATGTGTTTGCATTACTGACTGAAACCTCAAACCCCACTCGCTTGTAAATACTGTGCATGATTCCACATGGTAAGCAGCTGGGTATGTGCTAAGAGTCTGCTTCTGCACCAAAAAATGGCTCCCCCTTTCCATCTAATGCAACTGTGAAATCACCAGAGCAATACGCAATAAATCTCTGCCTGTAATTCCTATTTGCACACAGAGTCATGTTTTCACATTAGTCACAAAACGAAATTTCTTTGCCAATTTGAAAGCACACTTACTGCTCTTTTTTTTGGCAAGTGATAAACACTTTTACAGACTGACACATTATGAATCCACTTTTCAGATTTTTTAAAAAGCACATGTCCAAACTGCTTTTTCAGACCAGCACCATTTGTAACCTGGGTGACTGCCTACACTCCAGCAAGGGCAACCAGCCTTAGTGATGCTGAATGTGTTTGCATTACTGACTGAAACCTCAAACCCCACTCGCTTGTAAATACTGTGCATGATTCCACATGGTAAGCAGCTGGGTGTGTGCTAAGAGTCTGCTTCTGCACCAAAAAATGGCTCCCCCTTTCCATCTAATGCAACTGTGAAATCACCAGAGCAATACGCAATAAATCTCTGCCTGTAATTCCTATTTGCACACAGAGTCATGTTTTCACATTAGTCACAAAACGAAATTTCTTTGCCAATTTGAAAGCACACTTACTGCTCTTTTTTTTGACAAGTGATAAACACTTTTACAGACTAACACATTATGAATCCACTTTTCAGATTTTTTAAACAGCACATGTCCAAACTGCTTTTTCAGACCAGCACCATTTGTAACCTCGGTGACTGCCTACACTCCAGCAAGGGCAACCAGCCTTAGTGATGCTGAATGTATTTGCATTACTGACTAAAACCTCAAACCCCACTCGCTTGTGAATACTGTGCATGATTCCACATGGTAAGCAGCTGGGTGTGTGCTAAGAGTCTGCTTCTGCACCAAAAAATGGCTCCCCCTTTCCATCTAATGCAACTGTGAAATCACCAGAGCAATACGCAATAAATCTCTGCCTGTAATTCCTATTTGCACACAGAGTCATGTTTTCACATTAGTCACAAAACGAAATTTCTTTGCCAATTTGAAAGCACACTTACTGCTCTTTTTTTTGGCAAGTGATAAACACTTTTACAGACTGACACATTATGAATCCACTTTTCAGATTTTTTAAAAAGCACATATCCAAACTGCTTTTTCAGACCAGCACCATTTGTAACCTGGGTGACTGCCTACACTCCAGCAAGGGCAACCAGCCTTAGTGATGCTGAATGTATTTGCATTACTGACTGAAACCTCAAACCCCACTCGCTTGTGAATACTGTGCATGATTCCACATGGTAAGCAGCTGGGTGTGTGCTAAGAGTCTGCTTCTGCACCAAAAAATGGCTCCCCCTTTCCATCTAATACAACTGTGAAATCACCAGAGCAATACGCAATAAATCTCTGCCTGTAATTCCTATTTGCACACAGAGTCATGTTTTCACATTAGTCACAAAACGAAATTTCTTTGCCAATTTGAAAGCACACTTACTGCTCTTTTTTTTGGCAAGTGATAAACATTTTTACAGACTGACACATTATGAATCCACTTTTCAGATTTTTTAAAAAGCACATGTCAAAACTGCTTTTTCAGACCAGCACCATTTGTAACCTGGGTGACTGCCTACACTCCAGCAAGGGCAACCAGCCTTAGTGATGCTGAATGTATTTGCATTACTGACTGAAACCTCAAACCCCACTCGCTTGTGAATACTGTGCATGATTCCACATGGTAAGCAGCTGGGTGTGTGCTAAGAGTCTGCTTCTGCACCAAAAAATGGCTCCCCCTTTCCATCTAATGCAACTGTGAAATCACCAGAGCAATACGCAATAAATCTCTGCCTGTAATTCCTATTTGCACACAGAGTCATGTTTTCACATTAGTCACAAAACGAAATTTCTTTGCCAATTTGAAAGCACACTTACTGCTCTTTTTTTTGGCAAGTGATAATCACTTTTACAGACTGACACATTATGAATCCACTTTTCAGATTTTTTAAAAAGCACATGTCCAAACTGCTTTTTCAGACCAGCACCATTTGTAACCTGGGTGACTGCCTACACTCCAGCAAGGGCAACCAGCCTTAGTGATGCTGAATGTATTTGCATTACTGAGTCCAACCTCAAACCCTTAAACTATTCTTTTTTTATACCAGTACACCTTAATTTATTGTGAAAACATAGTCCATATTATTTTACTTGTTCCTCGCATTTAAATTTCTCCCAAAACACAAAATAATAAACACAACTTCAACAAAAAGAATTGCATTTCTATTATTCATTTCTTAATTTACCATATACATCCCCTCTCAAACTCTAAACTCACCTTTAAAATTAGTTAGTTGTGAAAGAAATGTGGCACTCAAACAGCAGATTATCAGAGCCAGGATCTCTGTTCTTTACACCTCTCTCCTCTCAGCAGAACCAGATAATGGCAAACTTTCCCACTCTTTTTCCACAGATATACATGTAAGTTTCAAATCTCTGTGCTTCCCCCTTTTTTTCAAATGTAATCACACATTTCTATTGGTTGAAAACCAACCCTTTTCCAAAAGTACCCTTCCCCCAACTTGACTTCTGCCTAGTACCCTTCCCCCAACTTGACTTCTGCCTGCTACCATAGCAACAGCTCATGGAACACTGCTGTGTGGAGTTAGGTCAGACGTTCGCCAAACAATGTTTCAATTCCACAGAGCAAGAGTGCTTGACTTTTCAAACCTAACAGCAAATCCCTAGTACTGTTCTTTGGTAACACATTTTTCTGTACCAATACAAAACATGCTTCTATTAATTTACACATACAGCCTAGTTTTTATTCTAGAATGGTATGAAACAGCCAATCAGTTCTTTTTTTTATGAAAAAAATATGTATGCCTCCATTTCCAAACTGTCTTTCATTTCTTTTTACCATTCTACTGAATTACACCTCCTGAGTGCATCCAGTTCTCCTTTGAAGATGTTCACAGTGTGGATTGTAGGGCACAGCTATGTCTTCTGGAGTGAAAAGTTTGCAGAGAAAACAGGTATGGTGAGAGACCTTGCTTTGCCAAATGTAGACATTAAATGGATTGGTCAGAGAGGGTTAAAGTGGCACCAATTGATGCCATTGGTGAAATCCTTCATGCAAAACCAACACCCTGACCTCATAATAGTGCACTGTGGTGGCAATGACCTAGGCACTTTGACTGGGGTAGGTCTGGAAATGCTTATGAAGGACACCTTTGCACAACTGTTTTCACTTTTCCCTAAAACTGCCTTTGTGTTTTCTAACATATGCCAAAGGCAAAAATGGAACTGGTCCAATCATTTCTGTCCGCAGATTGACAAAGCAAGAAAGCACGTCAACAAATCTGTTTCTGCTTTCCTCCGTGACTATGGTATGGGTTCCATTTACCACAACAACTTGCGTTACGACATGCAAGACATTTATAGAGGAGATGGTGTGCACTTCAATGATGAAGGGAACAGAGTCTTCCTCTTGAACCTTAGACTCTGCATCGGTACTTACTTGTAGGTACCACTTAAAAATCACTTCATAAACACAACGGCTCTTTTTAGAGCCCCCTAATATCTAAACACTTAAATCTACATTTCATTTCTTTTTTTCTTTTTTTTTTTCTACCGTACGCGTACGGTGAGCTTACCGTACGCGTACCCCGTGATTTTTTTTAAAAACAATAAATGTTTTCTTTGTACTTTTCTGTCCTTCTTTGACCCCCTTACAAATGTTAGGGGGTCTGTAACTCTCCTCCTTGCCCCCTTTTCTTGTTATCACTCTTTTTTTTCTGAGTGAAACACACGAAATGGCGGCCGCCGCTTCCTGGTTTCGGCCGATTCAAATGTTTACTAAGATCTAAGAGCCAATCAGAATCGTGCTCGCGCACGCCACCGTACGCGTACGGTAAGCGTACCGTAAGCGCACCGTAAGCTGGCTCAGATATATATATTGATTTAAAGGCTATTTTCTCAGAATCTACTGAACAGATTTACACCAAACCTACAAAAGGCACTTCCTTGACCTGAGGACTACCTCTCTGCCAAATTTCTAGTAATTCTGTTCAGCCGTTCGGGCTGTAGCCCTGTCTAAAGGTCCTATGGAAAAATGCATGGAAAAAACGCGTTTTGGGACCCCCCTTTTATCTCAGCCCCTGCTTGACGAATCCCCCCGAGACTTTCAGGGAAGGAGCGGAGCGTAGCGCCCCACCTATTTTGAAAAATTCGCGAGGATTCGTCGACCGGCGCCAAAGTTATTCAAAATAGAATGTTGCGGATTTCCTATGGAAACGTGGTCCTAACTATAACTACCTACTGGCGACCGCCAGTAGGTAATATATATGGCGAAATTCCTTCTACTTTTCCGAGGCTCTCCCCGAGGCTCTCAGTAAAGGATCACAGCACCACGAATGACACTTCAAACTGATGCTTTATTCCTCACAAGTTGGTACAAGGCAACATAGACGGTAAGGACGGTCTACGTGTTTCGGCACCCAGCCTTCTACTGGACCATAGAGTCCTGGAGCCCAGAATGTCATTTTAAAGTGCCAGTGCAAGTACTATTAGTAAACAGTGAAGACACACTAGACATGTAAAGCATCGACAATTTTCAAATAAAGTTATTTTTCTAAGTGTTTTTCAAATTAATCCATATTTTAGAATGGGAGAAAAAAGGAATTCAAAATAATATGATAATATAATGCAATAGTGATCATGGTAAAGTACCCATGTGTCATTTGTGAAACATTGTAAAAAATGATAGTAGTGCAAGTTCACCATGCAGTCATTTTAAATTATCTTCTATTGTTCGAGCATCAATGAGATTGCACGTATCAGTGTATATACAAATATTTACAAGAATCAGAACTATTTTGTAGGTCTATCAGTTATTAGACACTTCTATTGTTATCAATAATGAAAGCTAATACCTGAAGGTTTTTAGTCCAATTCAAAGTGATCAATCCAATGAACATGCAACTCTTATGAGTAAATGTAAAGTACATAATACATTTTGGCTATGAGAAGACAAAAAACGGCATATGTGTTTTTATGCACCATCTTGGCAGAATTAATCTATCATTTCATTTCTAACAGTTATACCATATATTTCAAAAATTACGTAGAATATGATTATGAATAAGGGTCACAGAGAGTGAATATTGGATAGCAGTTATTTTGAAAGAGAATGAGTTCATCTTGATTTGAAGTTTAAAGTTCCCGTGTGCACGTGAGGAAGATTGTTATAACAAGTTCTCACTGATGAAGTATATGTTTCTTCTTTTTTCCTCCTTGTTTATTTTTGTTGGTGTCAAAGATGTACATGCAATTCAGCATCTAAATTGTGACCCCACGGATTCTCTGTGCCAATGGATAAGATGGTTTTAGACTCAGCTCTTCGTAAGTCAAGGATTCTGTTGCTGCCTCTCTATTTCTGTTTAATGATCTTGATTCCTGAGTATTTCAGTTGTTTACAGTCACTGGAATGGAATTCAAAAAAGTGTTTTGCCATTGGATACGTGAAGTCTTTATTTTTGATTGCACGTAGATGCTGTAAGATATGAAGTTTGAGTTTATTGATGGTACTCCCTACGTATAATTTTTTGTACGGGCATTCCAGAATGTAGATGACAAATTTTGATTCACAGGTTATGTGATCCATGATTTTTTCTATGTGGCCATTTTTCAGTTGGTATGTGGTCATATTTTTCCCATGGTCACAGGCTTTACATTTTGAGCATTTCCAGAATCCTGGAGTGTTCAACCAAGATGGAATTATTTCTGATTTGAGTTCAAAGTGACTTTGTGTCAGTAAGTCACCCAGAGATGCTGTTCTTCTGTAGGTTATTCTAGGTGAGGGGGGCAATACTCTATGAACAGTTTCGTCTAGCATCAATATTCCCCAGTGTTTACGTATGATCCTCTGAAGGTCGTTGCTTTGGTTGTTAAAGTCAACGATCAGTCTTGTCGTTGTCTCAATTGTTTTATTACTTAACCTGTCACTCTCTAGATTGGTTTGTAAGAGATCAGGTCTTTTTTTGTTATTAACTCTGTTGCTTGCAGTAGTTATTACCTCCAAAGGATATCCTCGTTGCAGGAAACGTGTACTCATTTCTTTTATTTGTGAGTTAAAATCAGAAAGTTCAGAGCAGTTTCTTTTCGCCCGCAACATTTCCCCGTAGGGAATGCTCCATTTGAGATTCTGTGGCTGCCCGCTGTTTGCATGTAAAATGCTATTGCTAGCAGTCGGCTTTCTGTGCATTCTGGTGCAGATTTTTCTACCCTTGATATAGACTTCGACATCCAGAAAAATAATGTTTATTGCACTTGTGGTGAAAGTGAAGGTCAGCTTGTACTTGTTGATGTTAAGAGAGTGTAGAAAGGTCATAAGGTCTTCATTGTTACCGTCCCAGATGATGAAAAGGTCGTCGATATACCTAGACCAAAATCTGACGTTTCCTGATCTTTGTTCTTTCAAAATCTCCGTCTCCCATACAGCCATCAATAGGTTAGCGTACGTTGGGGCAAAAGATGTCCCCATTGCGGTCCCTTGCTTTTGTAAATAGAGATCACCCCTGAATAGGAAAACATTGTGTGTCAGGCAATAAGTCAACATTTGTATTAACATGTCTGTGTGTTCAAGGTGACTGATTGATCTTGTGTCCAACAATTGTTTGACTGCTGCTATTGCATCAGTATGAAGAATGAAGGTGTACAGTGATGACACATCTATTGAGGCCATAATGTAGTTGTCTTTCCAGGCAATTTTTTCAATTTTTTTCAAAAAATCCATTGTGTCCCTCAAGTATGATGGCAATGCTGTAACATAATTCATCAAAATGATATCTATAAATCGAGATGTAGATTCTAACAGAGAACCAATGGAACTAACAATTGGTCTTCCTGGTGGATTTGTGTATTTTCGGAAGAAAATAGATAGTTGCCGTGATAGGATGATTAGTTTTTAAGTATAGATATTCTTCCAAGTTGATTAGGTTTCTTTCTTTCCATGTCAGAAGTTTATGATGGTATTTCTCCGTCCAGGTTACGATGGGATTTGATTTAAGTTTTTCATAATGTTCCTCAATACTCAGTTGTCTGTTGGCTTCTTTTATATAGTTGTCACAAGTTTGGATGACTATATTGCCGCCTTTGTCTGAGGCCTTTATTATTATGCTTTGATCTTCTCTTAATTCTTGCAGTGCATTATGCTCCTCCAGTGTAAGATTCCATGATTTCTTTTTCGTATTTTTCTTTTGGATTTTGGTGGGATGATTGATCGACATTTTGTTAATCTCCTCTACCATAATTTCGTGGAACAGATCAATCTTGTTTCCTGCTGGAAGTTGGGGACAGAAGGTCGATCTGATTTTTAGACCACTGTTTCCACCTCTGTTTGTTTCATATCCCATCGTGTGACAAAATTGTAATGTGTGATGTTGCTGTTCTTAAAGCTGCAATATCTCTTATACTCAAGGATAAGATTTCCTGATTTTCAGAAATTGGCAACTTGATGGGCTTTTTTTCTTCAGCTTCACTTTTCGACAGAATTTGTACAAGTCAATGCGTATATTTGATAAATTCATATCTTTTTTGGGGCAGAACGATAAGCCTTTGTTCAGCAGTGAGATTTGTGCTTCACTCATCATTTTGTTAGAGATGATTATGTTTTGGTAAATTTCTTTTTAATTTTGCTTTGTCCTTCCTCTTCCTTTTTTGGGTCTTGCCCCCTCTTCTTTGTCTTCGTTTTGGGGTTGTGATTGTCCTCTCCCCCGTGTCGATCCTCGACCTCTCCCTCTTTGTCGCGTGATCATTTGCATTAGGCGCATTTCCCCGGAAAAATCCAAGCTTGTTGTGTTTTGTTCCTCATCTGCTGAGCTTAAATCAGAACTCTCTACTGTTCCAGTTGTCTCATACCCACTGTGTTTATCCATCACAACGCGATTCCTAAATGAGTCATATTTTCTGGCGAAAGTGTATATACGGCCATTTGTGTAGTCCAATCTGTCTCTGTTGAATTTACTGGCTTTACGTTTTTCAACATCGGCCTCATGTTTATTGATTTTCTTTTCCATTGATTCAATTAGTTTTTTGTTCTCATCATCTGTAAGATATTGATTTAACTCTCCCTCCAATTCTTTGATGATTCCAGTTAGTTTCTCCAATTTTCTTTCTGCATGCGAGATTAGTGTGGTCATGAGTCTGAAAGAGCATTCATTGGTGTCTATTTGCCATTGTTTTATCAAGTCAGCGTCGAGATCATTTAAGGTAGGCATTATTAAAATCCTTAATCCTCTAGGAATTCTTTTGAACACGATATACTTCTCCAATGTTGCTTTTCCCACCATTTATTCACTTCTTGTATGCGGGTTTGCTGTAGCTCTCTGATGATACATACAGGCACATTGCAGTGAATTTTTGAAAATACAAACCGGATTTTGCTAGCTGGGGCACACTGGAGAGTCAAATAAATTGTTTTAATTGTGGCATTAATCACAGAACCCACTGAAGGGTAAGAATCGAAATAATACTTACTTCAACTCCCAGCATGCATGAACATTGTCACTCACTGAGAGGCCCACTGGCGGGCAATCAATACAAAAGCATGCAGGTGAGAGGGGAGGTTGTGTAATTATATCTTTGAACTGACAGCAAGCCTTCGAGTAAGGAGCATGTTGCTCTGAAACGCGTCAGGCAGATAATCTACTGGGAAGAAAATGCCGAGTTTTGAAAATTAAATGTTTGGAATGAACCATCAACTGCGAGTGCGTCTTTACATCAGGGCACAACTTGGGAACATTAACACACGGCAGTCCGGCCGTGGAAGATTGCATCACCAGGCAAAAAGAAATTTGGAGCTGCTGCTTTGAACTATTCCGAGCAGGCACAGTGCAGTGGATTTTTGAAAATACAAACCGGATTTTGCTTTCTGGGGCCCACTGGAGAGTCAAATAAATTGTTTTAATTGTGGCATTAATCACAGAACCCACTGAAGGGTAAGAATCGAAATTATACTTACTTCAACTCCCAGCATGCATGAACATTGTCACTCACTGAGAGGCCCACTGGAGGGCAATCAATACAAAAGCATGCAGGTGAGAGGGGAGGTTGTGTAATTATATCTGTGAACTGCCAGCAAGCCTTCGAGAAAGGAGCATGTTGCTCTGAAACGCGTCAGGCAGATAATCTACTGGGAAGAAAATGCTGAGTTTTGAAAATTAATTGTTTGGAATGAACCGTCAACTGCAAGTGCGTCTTTACATCAGGGCACAACTTGGGATCATTAACACACGGCAGTCCGGCCGTGGAAGATGGCACCACCAGGCAAAAAGAAATTTGGGGCTACTGCTTTGAACTATTCCGAGCAGGCACAGTGCAGTGGATTTTTGAAAATACAAACCGGATTTTGCTTTCTGGGGCCCACTGGAGGGTCAAATAAATTGTTTTAATTGTGGCATTAATCACAGAACGAACCGAAGGGCAAGAATCGAAATTATACTTACTTCAACTCCCAGCATGCATGAACATTGTCACTCACTGAGAGGCCCACTGGAGGGCAATCAATACAAAAGCATGCAGGTGAGAGGGGAGGTTGTGTAATTATATCTGTGAACTGCCAGCAAACCTTCGAGAAAGGAGCATGTTGCTCTGAAACGCGTCAGGCAGATAATCTACTGGGAAGAAAATGCAGAGTTTTGAAAATTAAATGTTTGGAATGAACCATCAACTGCGAGTGCGCCTTTACATCAGGGCACAACTTAGGAATATATATATATATATATATATATATATATACAAACGAAGATCCCTGCAATCCTAGCAAGAAAATGCGAGCCACTCCGGTTTCAGGGTGAAAGTATTACAGGTTTATTCTTTGTATGTATTCTATTTTAAACCGAACACATGTGTTTTTTTATAAAAGGAAGAGCACTTGAATTTTCACAATTGAGCTCTGGATGGGCAAAAATACATAACGTGATACTGAAGCAATGTTCTGCAAGTCTGGATATACATATTGATCATAGCTGGGCATTTATGAACTCAAATTTCTGTGTTCGTACACAAAGAAAAAGAGAAACAAGGAAATGGGAAAAGAAAGGAAAAACTAAGAAAAAGCAAAAAAGTAAAAAAGTAAGAAAGTAAAGTACAGCAGAACAATCAGACAAATCACAGTAGTCATAGAGGGCAGTTAACACTATCTCATTTAGGCAAAGAAATAATTAGCAGCATCATTCCAAATGGGACCACAGCTCCTCATCATTATTGAGGCCTAATGGGACCTTGGTTTCCAGATCGATAATGCATTTAGATTCTAAGGCTCGTAACTTTCCCCACCTCTTTCATTCTTGGTGATCTGGTCGATACAGAAAAATTTCAGAAGATCACTGTTGCTGTTATGCATTTTTTCAAAGTGACGAGCCACCGGATAGGTGGGGTCTTTCTTAGAAATTGCGCGTATATGCTCTAATATGCGCTTCTTGGTTGGGTGGATAGTACTGCCCACATATCTTTTGGGGCATGGGCATTCTAAATTATATACATTGAAATCTGAATTACAATTAAGAAGTCGATTGATGGTTTTGATCTTATTGTTTTCCATCCCATGTTCTAAAGTGTTATAGTCTAGCACGTTATGGCTAAATTTACATGCCTTGCATTTTAGGCATGGAAAGAAGCCCCGTACATTCTGTATTTGGTGAGATGCTGATCTAAGATGACTGTGCACTAAATGATCACCAATTGATTTACTGTGCCTGTAGGTTATTAGTGGATACATAGGTATAACCTTTTTCAGAGTATTATCAGTCTGGAGAATGTGCCAGTTTCTCCTAAAGATTCATACCACCTCTGAGGACTTCGCATTATAGCGGGTTATCATTCTGGCAGGAGTGACCTTGGATTCAGTTTCTGGTTTGTGAACTTTGGGTATCAACAGTTGGAGTCTGTCTATTGAATTAGTTTTCCCATGTGCCTGTATAAGAATATTAGAAGAATATCCCCTTTCTTTAAATCTAAGAAAGGTGTCCTCCCTGGCTTTGGCATATTCAGTTTCTGTGGTACAGTTCCTTTTTAAACTCAGGAGTTCCCCATAGGGGATGTTGTTTACCATACTCCTGGCATGGAGGACAGCGTTACCCACTGTTGGTTTTCTATACAAGCGGGTAAGAATTTTAGATTGTTCGATATAAACTTCTAAGTCAAGATAGCAGACACTAGTGTTGCTGATGTTACCACTAAATTTTAAATTCAAATTGTTGCAGTTGAGGAAGGCAACATAATCCTATTTCTGACAAATAACAAATTTTGCAAACAGGGTTTTTAGGGAGGAAGAACTGGAAGAAACGTACAAAGACATATTTACCAAATCTCCCAATACATCTAGAAGTGTGTTAAGGGAAGTACTCCATACGTAAGCTACTCATGTGCTGGCATCCTACTCCAAACAGGCTTTTGAAATGGGCAATGTAAAATCAGAACAGATGATGATGAGTGCATGGGGATAAAGACGTTGTTGCACATTTTCTCCTAGTGTCCTGAGCTACAAAAATTCATACAAAAAGTGATCAAAACGTTTAAAAGTATCAAAGACACTGCTTTGACAATACTTCTAGAGGCCATCATCCTGGGACATTCCGTTTGGATTGTATTCAAAGACAAGGAAACTAACAGCGAAGCAGGGGGACTAGCCATGAGAGGAAGCAAGAAAACATCAGCAAAAGAGAGCTAGTTGCAAAGAATTGAGCAACTGTTTGCAAAGGAAAAGCTAAGACTGGCTGCAGAAACTACATGAAGGGACTTCATGACTGACTGGGCCAAATATGTTAGTGTGCTGCAAATTGTATTACAAGAGATAACCCAATTGCTTGATTAACTGAGAAAATGAGAGCATCTTGAAAATTACTTTAGGTCTTTCAATTGAAACTCTGAGACCCTGCTCAGATCCTACTATTCACACAATGGCAAGAGGCAGAAAGGCAAGAGCAATGTTGAGGGTATGTTTATTTGATTTGATCTTGACTCCAAAGGGAAGGAGTGTGAGGTCGGTAGAGTAAAATTAGCCCCCGCAGCCCCAGCGGTGCGTGGGGGTGCAACTCAAGCTGGCTCCCTCCGGCACTGTGCACGTGTGGCAGGCCCTGGCCTGAGAGCTCCTGACTGAGTCTGTGTACTTTGCAGGGAGGCGGCCTCAAGTTTCGTTACATCACTAAGTTGGGGGGACTGAATGGGGAGGAGCATTGGATCTTAATAATAAATTGTAATGCTAAATGAGGACCCAAAGCAAGGTAAGTCCTCCTTGGCTCCTGAGTTCTACTCTCCATGTCCTATGTTAGGCAGATGACATGATGATCTTTATTCAAAGTTCAATGGGTGTGCAAGAGACCTTATTAGCATTGCTCTCAAACAACAATTCACGTTTTCATAATAGTAAACCTAAAGATCATAAATGTGTTCCATTTAATTAAGGTAAAATATTTTTTAAGTAGTATTATGATACTTATACATTAGATGTAGCTCAGAAATGTAAGTTCCTGTTTTTTTTCGCTACTGAGAAAGGGATCTGGACCTCTGACTTGAAAAATACCTTGACAAACAGCCTTCCTTGTGATGGACGATTATGGGGCATATTCTCAAGGACACATCGCTGATTTAGCGGCACTTTCCGCCACGAAAGTGGCGAAAGATTTATCACCCTATTCATAAGCCTGCGCTAACAGCCGACATCATCAGTTTACCTGCGATAGTTGCTGCTAAAAACATCGCCAAGACTGACAGTGATAACTAACGCTAATCATATGAGTAGGTGTTTCCGTCCAAAAACTCAGGATAACACCACTTTGCGATATTCTCAACGACCAGCCAGATCGGCGATGCGGGCCAAAAACAGGTGATAAGGCATGTTAGCAGCAGGAACTTAAGACATGCTTTTTTCTGGTCTTAAGTACAACGAAAACCTGCAGTAGAAAGGGAGCCCAGCCCAGAGCCACATCTGAAGACCAACAGATGCCATGGAGCTCCTGATCATGCAGCTCGGAGACCCAAGAGGGCTACAACACTGACCGCCATCACCCCCAGGACCACCCGCACCCCCAGGACCACCCCCCCGGACTACCACCTAGGCAGGGCAGAACAAAACAGCTGACCTTCCAAAAACGCACCAGCCTCAGAGACTTAACTCCAGAGGATGTCATTGCCCACTACAGGCTCAAAAGGACAACCATCCTCCGCATCCTGACCCACATTGCCCACAGGCTGACGGTACTAACACAGTGGACAACCAACATCCCTCCGCATGCAAAGCTGCTGGCTGTGCTGCACTTGTTGGCCTCTGGTACCTTCCAACCAACAACTGCCAGAGTTGGACGAGTCTCATAGACAGCCCTATCAAAGTTCCTCACACCTGTCTTGGATGCCATCATCAGCTTGATACCCCAGCACCTTCACTTCCTCCACACTGCACAGGAACAGCTGGAGACCAAGCAAGGCTTCTATGCCATAGCTGGCTTCCCGCATGTGTTGGGGGCAATTGATTGCACACATGTCCTACTTGTGCCCCCTGCCGACACTGAACACAATTACCACAACAGAAAGCACACGCAATACATCAATGTGCAGGCAATAGCAGACCACCGAGGACTGTTCACCAATGTCGTCGCCAACTTCCCAGGCAGTGTGCATGATTCCTACATCTTCCGACAGTCCATCATCAACCAGCGCTTCCAGGATGACACCTATGGAAATGGACTGCTCGTTGGTAAGTACCAACGGAACACACCACACACCTCAACTCCACAATCAGACAACTCACAACTGTAGGAATGCACACAAGACAAAATCACATACAACATGCCCACCTACCAGACACGACAACACAAGTAACTGTGGTAATAGGGTCCACACATGTAGACAAATCATCCACAAAGGCATAGCCCCTCTGCCACACAATTGCAGAATGTGGGGAGAGGTGGGAACCAAGAAATTGTGAAGGAGGCAATTAACCCATGAATAAGAATGTACACAATGCCAAGTGTGGCGGTGATGTGCTGGACAGTCTTGAGTATGCAGAGCACAGACATGTCCATGAGGACATATACTGCTGGTGTTTGTAGTGTTGTGGACAGTCGCGGCAACCATATTACCTCAGGCAGTGGGGAAGAACCTGGACATGTAGCTATGTCGCCCCTTGTAAGTGTAAGCGTAGTGTGCTGGGCCGCCGTACGCCAGTCCAGCGTAGGAGTGTGAATAAATAGCCCAGGGCTCTGGACGTGGTTCACTTCCCGGACGGCCACCAAAGTAACTACTGCGTGTGTCTCTCTGTGTCTGCCATATCCTGACTATAGGCCTACATACACGTAGCCGACCACCTTCAACGGACAAATCTGCACCGTCAATGAGGTGGCTATGTCACACGCCACCCAGCGCACATCTCGTCATCGCCTGCAGGGGCGTGTCTGCCTGGGTTGCGCCCCTCACCCTGTCATGATGCCGCCGCCATGAACGGTGGTGCCTGCACAATCCTGTGCGCCTGCCGCACCCCAGCCTGCTGGTCCCCAGACACATCCGGCGCCCAGCGGGGATTGCCCACCCATGCGCACCTAGGCCTGACTGCTCACCTGCCGCCACCGGCGTGTCTCCAAGAGGTCCCAACACGTGCAGGTGCAATCTTCAAGCCTGAGGCCCTCGAGCTTGGCAGCCTCTCCAGCCAATCGCTGGCTTCCACGCACCAGGCCCCCAGCGCACCCAGCGGCACCGCACCATGGAGTTCTGTGTGTGCTGACTGCTCCCTGCGGCCTACACTGCAGTCAAGCAGGTCTCAGACAAATCCATTCCAGTCTGCCCCAACAGGCCTACTGCATCATCGCAGTCTGCACACCCGCTCATCTCTTTAGGTGGGCCTAACTCAGTGCACCACAAGTCATCGCCACGTGGCGGTAGGCCCGTGCCGGATGCAGTGCCTCAGGTGCCACTACCTCAGCGCACCACAAGTCATTGTCCAGCCTCCAGGCCACTGCATCATCACAGGCTGCGCATTCGTTCACCTCTTCCAGTGGGAGTAACTCAGTGCACTGCAAGTCATCGTCCTGTAGGGCTACCCCACACGTCCACCTCCAGCAGCCAACAGCATGTCCTCGGTAATACCCCTGGAGCCCTTCATAGTCACGGGCCCCCCCCCCGTCCCAGGCAGGCCACTGGAAAGCCTGGGTGGAATGTCTGAAGGCATACTCCGAAGTGCACGACATCCCAGCGCTGCCGCTGCAGACCACACGTAGGCGTGTGAGGATTGTGAAGATATGGCCCTGGGCTCTGGGCGTGGTTCAGTTCTGTGCTCTGGGCGTGGTTCAGTTCCGGGCTTAGGGTGTGGTTCAGTTCTGGGCTCAGGGCGTGGTTCAGTTCCAGGCTGGCCACAAAAGTGACTATGGCGTGTGTCTCTGTTGTAGTGTCTGCGCCACCCGGCCCTTAATCGACAATGTTGCAATGTAGCATGCACCCGGAGGACGGGCTCACCCGAATGGATAAATAAAAGAGCGCAAGACCGCTCGGGGTCTTGGCTCATACATGCCAACTGTTGTGTGTGTATCTTCATTGCGGCAGCATGAGCCAAAGGCCTAGCCTCAATCGCAGCATGAGTTCTGCCAGGCCTGAACTCTACATCTGTGTCCTCCCTATCCTTACCATAGGCCTACATACATGTGGCTGCCCACCTTCAATGGCCCACATTACAGTGTTGTTGTCAGGCTTGCGGACATGCGCAGACAGGCATGAAAATGGTGTGCCGTAGGAGTGCAAGTGATGCAACCGTGCAGCGCACACAAGTAAATAGGCTCGGGGGATGGATGAGCAGTTGTGAGGGTACGTAATACACATTGATCCCGCACATTTCCCAGAAGCAATACATGGTAAACATGAATCCCAAAGTCGCACAAACCACACGCCACACAACTTGTGAGTCTGCCAACACAGCAGGCAGAACCACCAATTTACACTAATGTCACTTACCTCTCACCAGTGATCAAGGATATGCACTCTGCCCGTGGATGATGACACCCCTCAAATCCCAGAACACCACGGCCCAGAGGCAGTACAATGTGGCCCACAAATGTACCAGGGGCATTGTTGAGCACACATTTGGCGTGTTAAAATCACGTTTCATGTCCATGACATCATAGGTGGAAGACTCCTGTACAGCCCAGAAATAGTGTGCAAGATGATCATTGCATGTTGTGGATTGCACAACATATGTGTACGCACCAATGACCAATGGATCCAAGTGCCAGATGCACTGGACGATGATGAGGAAGATGAGGCAGGTGGGCCACACCCCACTGCAGCTGCAGCAGGAATAGCCCGAAGGAACACAATCATTAAAAATTTCTTCAGATGAGCATGTCACATTGTGACTCTCCTTAGCAATCATGGAACAGTACAAAATGACCACATGAACAGCATGTGCAAATACATTTATTTCAACACACATTCCCTGTGTGCATGTCAGCCCTCTGCATTAGCACATTGACAAGCGTAAGTGCAATATTAAGTGCTAACAGTTTCACAAATAGCAAATAGATGGTGGGGATGTCACCTCTGTGCAGAGAGGCTGTTTAGGGTGACATGTATTCGAAATGCCATTTCAGGGTGTCAAATATAGTACGTAATCCTAATCATCAGCGTATCATGTGTACAAAAACATGACATGAAGGATGTAATTGGTGTTCAAAAAAAGACAACAGGGTGTCATTTGGGGTCAGATATGAGATTTCAGGTGTCAAGTGGGGTCAAATATGAACCACCCTAATGCAGAGATGCACCATGTGACTCAAGTCCCACAATATGAGCAACATGAACATAAGGGGCATGACGTCAGGGGTTGTTTGTGCACGTGGATGTGTCAGAGTGTGACCTTCTTCTTTACGGATGTGGTCCACACTCAGCTACCTCAGTGTTGTGGCGTGCACCATGTCATGATAATTGGACTGCAGCCATGCTTATCGTCATGCAGTGTCACTTGCATTGTCAGTGTGGCTCATGGACCCACAGCTTTGCTGGGTTCAGCACAGGTGCATGGAATTTTTGTGGGATTAGTGATGTGTGGGGAGGGCCCCCTCTGGGCACATTGTCGACGGGGGCCTACTTGCTGTTTCTATATATGCTGCAGTATGCCAAGGAGATCAGGGACATGATCCAGAGTCACTGTGGGTGTGCACTCTGCTATACTTAATTGTGCATGTGCTCCATTGTGCCTATCTCCCCCCGTCCCCCCAGTCCCTGGTCGTTACACACCCTGTTGCTTTTGGGTCAGGTCATGTTGATCAGTGTTCGGTCCCCTAACTCCTGCCACTGTCTCCCCACTGATGACTCCATTTCCTCCATCTCATCCAGGTCCTGCTGTGGCGCTGGACTCACACCTCCAGTCTGCATTGCTGCTTTCCATTTGTTAGCGAGTTTCAGCTTGGTTTTGCACTTCACATCATTTCGGAGCTTCTTGCAGTCATCCACTTCCCTTCTCTTCACTCCGACTGCATTCACCTTGGACAAGATGGACTGCCATATTGCATTTTTTAGTTGCCAATGACACAGTAGAGGTGATGAACAGTTGTTGGTGGTTTTCTACCACCTCCGTAATCAGGATTTTGTTTTCCTGCTGACTGAATCGCGGGTTCCTCTTCTTCTTCTCCTTGCCCTTCTCCTTGCCGGAGCTCTCTGGCTGGTCTTCTGGGGGGTTTGTGGGGTTCTGGTTGGCCTCTGTAGTTGCTCCAGCTTCCTCCATGGTGCTTCTCAGTTCTTTGGGTTTTTTGTTTTTTTGGGCAGCTTTTATGGTGAATTTTCCCACCTGACGTGGGAATAGCAAGCCTAGTGCTGATTATCACTGATATTTGTATCGCTGTTAGGGACATCGCAATGTTCTTCACGTTCGGGTTTCCTTTTTTATCGGCGTCCTAGTAATTTTAACGCGAACATTTGACACGTTATCGGGGAACTATCGCTTATTGCCAGAGTGTTGAGAATATGCCGTTAACATAGCATTAGTTTCCCGCGATAGACGGCGTTATGTAAAATTGTGTTAGCCTAGGTTGCCGATGATTATCGCATGTTCTTGAGAATATCCCCCTATATCTTTTATTTCAGCCACAGTGGCCAGAACTGTTCTTGCCTTGGAATAAATTATTGTGATCAAAAGTCTGCTTGCACTATTTTTTCCTTGAGAATCTTTACTCATTTCATTGATACAAATGCTGGAGACCACTTAAAATAAAGCGTGGGAATGATTTTGATTATTTTTTATGTATTTACTACATTTTTCTTGCTAAGCGCTCCACAAATCGAAACGAAGGGTGATCAAAAATCAATCCCAGGACAAGGAAACTGAGTCATTTATCAATTGTGACCTTTAACAGATGGAGTGGGGACTGTTCAATGCACAGCAAAAGTTTCTGGTGAATCGCAGCACATATGTATGCAGGCACTGTCTGAGTCATGAGGTTCCCCTGCAAAGATAATGAAAGAGATGCCTCTCGCACTATCAGCGTCCGTGCAAGAGCACACATGGCATGCATTTGGCAAGGGGAACGAACCAACCCAGGGTTGGTAAAGTCTGTGATTGCCCACCTCCACTGGGTACCCTGTGGCAAATTTAGAAAACAGCGCAGCACAGCAAGCCACCTTGCTGCACTGTGTGACAAGGAGAAGTCAAGAATGTGGTGCATTTAAAAGAATACAATGCATTCCTGTCCTTGTCTCTGTGATGGAGCTGTTTTGGCTGCCTACCACCAACTCAGACACCCTTAAACCATGGTGCAAGGGTGCCTGCAGTACAGACAGGATTATTTTTGTGCAGGAAGATTCGGGACGTTAATTCTTCTTTCTGTGTGTGTTGCAGAATGCACACGCAGAAAGAGGAATGTCATCCAGTCTTGTTCTATCGTTAAATGCTGATGTCCTTTCATAATCTTTTTATACCATAAATTATTTTAATTTTGCTTGAGAAGTACAAATCCATGAATTGTTAGAAGTTGGTCACATGAAATTTTGATTATTGATTTGCTAGTTTAGAAACTGAGTGCCATATTTATGAGCCCCTTGCACCACCGTAGCGGCACTTTTTGCGAAGCTCCGGCGGCACAAATCACAAAATCATATTTATGAGGTCACACAAAGTCACTTTCCATGGCTTTGAATGGCCTCATAGATATTGAGTAAAGAAAGTCAGCGCAAACCCCGGCGTGGCATTATCCTGCTTTAGGGAGGCTTTACATGGGCGGTTCCCACGCATCATCCATAGATTTTGACGCTTCCTCAGATTTACAAAGTCATGTTAACCTGGGGATGCGCCCCTCCAATTTCTCCATTATTACACCTGTACTTTGGTACACTCCAGGTTGGATACTGGGGTAACCTTATCAGTCCCTAGTACATGGTACACATGTGCCTAGGGCATAGGTACCCCAGAGGTCTCCCATGGGCTGAAGCATGTATTATGCCACCCATGAGAGTCCATGCAAAATGGAACAACAGGTCTGCTTCTGCAACCTGTGTAAGCTGGTGCTTGCACCACTTACTTTAGATATAGGTTCACTATATCTATAGGTCACTACACTTAAAACTTATAAGTCACCCCTATAGCAGGCCTTATCAATCTTGAAGGCAGGGTGCTGGGTTTTTAGTGAGAGGGTGCTCTTGCATGAGCAGAGCCTCTCTGCTGTCTTTGGAGACCATTCTCCCGGGTTGTCTGTGGCTCAGCCGGACATATAGGTAGAGGTGCATTATAACATTGGGGTAAATGCTATCTTGATAACGGCTGCATAGAAACATATTGTGTTTGGTATCAAACACCTTGGAATCATACCTCCACTTGGGTAACCAGTGTTGGAGGTATGATTCCACCCTTCTGAAGCGAGCTTCGTGGGGTCACTGGTCTATCCAGTGCCAGCCTTCTCGACCCGGTAAGCACAAAATGGATGCTGCCGGCCAGAGACACCTTTCTGCCCTCCTGCTGCTGAGCCAAGCTAGAGCAGAGGAAGGCAGCACAATAGGCACCCTGTCACAGGGAGGTGTGACCACCTTCCAGACAGGATTTAGTGTATTGGGGCTGTGTGGGTGCACTCTGAGAGTGCCTGAAAGTCTGCACTGGGGGCACATTTGGTGTCCGTGTTCATAGTTCAGCTCAAACCAGTTCTGTGAGCCGTTGGCTCCTGCTCTGGCACGAAACTGGACAAAGGACATGGGTGTAACCAATCCTCTGTCCTGACTCTCCCCTAGGAAGGTCCCCCGAATCTGTCCAACCCCCACCAGTGGGTACAAAAGTGCTTACCTGGCTGTAAAACTTTAGATTTTACGTGGACAAGATTCTACAAGAAGAAACCACTGACCTTCAACTGTCTGGGCACTCTGGACTTCGCTGGACTTCGACTGGGCCAGACTTCGTCTCCCTCTCCGTCCAAAGCTTTGTCTGTGCCCTTGCCCCATACAGGCTCCATGCAGGACCCGTGGTGCACTAAAGACAACTGAAGAATCTCCCTTAGAGTGAAGGAGTCACTCCCCTGCACTAGCAGGCACCTTAACACAGCTGATTAGTCTGCTTCTCCCGAGCTCCTGCGGACTCCGAAGATTTCAGCAACACAGGAGGTGGGTTTTTGAAGGTCCGTGAGGTCAATTTGCCCTCTCAGCAAGTTTAAGGCCAGTATCCCTCGTGGAGACTGCATACCATTAACCCCTGTGCACAGCGTCCATTTGCAGTTGCATATGCTTGTTATTGATTTCTGAGCTTGTGCATTGGACTCCTTGTAGTTCAGACCCTGAGCAGTATTTGCTCCACAGAATTTTGGCCTCCTTGCACTGAGTTCTCCGTGGGCTTGTACTTTGCAATCTTGCTCGAGGTCCCCCCACGACTCCTGGTCATTCAGGCTGTGGGTCCTCCTGAGGGTCATCTTGATTTCTATTGGGCTCCCCTGGTTGCTCCAGACATGCCCTAACTCTCCATTGCTTGGTGAGTCCCCTGGACCTTGCTGGTCTACACCGTAACCTGCTTGACCTTCCTGCGTGGGTTGCTTTTGCCAAGGCTTTTTGGTGCTCCAGCCAGACACCGACCCCTCTGCACTCTACATCCTTTGTAGGACAGCAAGCATCTGGATCCTGGTTGTCCTCGGCATCTTCTGGTCCTCGTGGCTGCAGAGTCAAGCTTCCCTTCTTTGCACCTGAGCACCCGACATCAGTGGGCATTTGTCTATCGAGCCCCTGGTCACTCTGAAGTGACCCAGACTCTGTCCCCTCTGCTTTCAGGTTCCTTCCTTCCAGAATCCAGGCTTGGATTCCACTGGACCCTCTTCACCTTCACGGCAGCAGTACTTCTTCGCAGCCCTCCATTGAGAACAACAGCGGTTTCCGACAGCACACCAGACCTATGCACCCAGCTCCTCTGGAACAGGTAAATCGGGTACTACGGTATCCACGGGTCGGGTGGCTCTCCAACCTCTCAAGTTTCAAAGGGTTTGCTCAAAGTCCTCCTAGAAGGGTCCTTAAACTTTAAAATTGCAACCGCGACTTCCCCATAGAAGTGTATGGAGCCCGCGGTCGTGTTAGCACACTGCACTGGTCCTCCGTGGGTTCCCTATCTACTCACTTTGGGTGGTTCCTTGGGGTCCCAGCGATTCTACGTGCTCCAGACCTTGTCTTGACCCGAGTCGTGGTTGTTATACCACTATTTTAGTATATGGTTTGGTCTCCCCCTGAAGCCCACTGTGTATTGTGCTACTTACAACTGTTCTGTTGATCTTGTATTGTGTGCTTTGTGTGCAATCCTCATGTAGAGGGTACTAGAGAGTGTTATATTAATAAATACATATTTTTATATAACTACTGTGTGGTTCTCCTTTCATTTAGTCAATATAGGAGGTGATATTTTGGTAAAACAAGCTGCTTTACATTCCTTCAAAATTAAGCCTTAAGGCTGCTCTCCACAGCTACCACTAGGATAGCTTTCTAAAGGTTATCTTTGACCTTATACATCATAAGGGTCGTTTGGACTGGTGCAAGGTGCCCACTTTAATTAGCGCACAGCATATACCAGGCCAACTTCTCACAGGTGAGGTGCAACATGTAGAAATAATGTTATTTCATCCCATGTATCCCTCTTCCCATGTGTGCTGCATTTTGCATCACACAGAGAAAGAGGAAAAAGCCTCCCAGGATTGTTTTTGTGCAGGAAGGTGCTCCAACTTGCACAAAAACAATCCTCCCTACAACACAGGCACCCTTGCACCATGGAGCAAGGGTGCCTGGCTTGGCGCCAGGCAGTATAGCCAAATATTGAGAGGCACCCATACAAATATAGGGCACAGGGTGAACTATAGTACAAACAAAAAGACATCCGCCACATGTTAGACTCTAGGTCTGATCCATATACTCATACATCAATTATAACCTCACAAAAACTCTCCGATCTCTTAACACTGAATCCAAATACATGCAAAGATGTACAATATGTATTGTATTAATCCAATGTCCATATACAAAATAGTAAAAAAATCATTTAAAAAATAATTTAGTCAATTTTCTCTATACATATGAACTCATATGTCCCTTTTATGTCAGTGTACTCGTACATTCTATAGGAAAAACACCTTTTATTAAAACAATCAATTTTCTTTAAGATTAGCTTATTACTTTTCTGGCACAATGTGCAAATAAGCAAGATGACATAAACAATATTTCTTATACAAATATCCCGTAAAATTAAAAAATGCTATGCAGCATGTAGTTGTCAACGCAGCGTTTCGGTGGAAGAAAATCGATATACCACCTTCTTCAGGAATTTAGTTAATTACAACAATCATCTATAAAACATTTACAATCTGATGTATGCACAACAGATTTACATATACAGAGTTTAGTAAAATCAATCATACTAGTACCCAAAATAGGACATCCCATCCGGTCAAGAACCTAACACATTAAAAGACTCCAAAATTAAATTAAAAAAGGGAGTCTTAATTTTATTTCTTATCACTAACATCATCTCCAAGTTTGAATGCATGACCCAATGCCCACTGCGTGCCAGCTCTGGGAAAAGACAGGAATGCACCGTATTAGATAAATACAGTGCATTCCTGCCCTTTCACTTTGACGTTGGGCTGTGCAGCACGATGACTTGCTGTGCTGCTCTAAGCCAATCCCCATAAAGATCCACATTTGGCTTTCGAACTGGGACAGTGTAGAAACAGTTTGGGAGTCACAACAGGGCCATGCACCGATAACCTCTGAGTCCCAGCGTCTGGTGTGGAATATGCAGGGTTAAATATCAGGGGAATCTAATGCATTTGCGGGTTAATTTGTGAAATTAGTTCTGGAGTCAGCAGCTGCTGCTTTGAGGGGAGAAAGTGCTGATGGCAAAAGCTGCCTGTTTGATTTATGAGTCCTCAGGTAAACGCAGACTAACTGGGGAGAACTGATTTTGTTTAAAAACTGGTAAAAGCATTATTTGAAGTCGCATCATTTTATACCTCGCGTGAAAGAGGCCCTGCTGCTTCATTCCCTACTCTACACAGAGCAGCAGCTTTGCAAAAGCTGTTGAGAACTGAGTGACCCCCGTGAACCTAGCGCGATGTCCGTTGTGACGGAACAAGCACACTACCTTGGCGGAAACAATGGCAGCCATCTGACGACGTCTCCAACTGAGGAGCTCTGGTCGCCCTTGTGTGCGTGGACGTCTGTCGCGAGCCTGTAGTGTGTTTCAACCATACATGCCAACATGTCAGAACAGCAAAGTGGGAGATTTAAAAAAAAAAAAAAAAAAAAAATCGGGAGAATGGGGCCTTCAATCGGGTTTCTGTCATGTATGGACTTTGGAAGTGTGCTGCTGCAGGATCGGACATTTGAAAGAAAATTCACGTGTTTTTGTTATCACCTTTCAGAAGCATGGAGCGCAATGGCAGGCAGAGAAAGAGGGGGATGCAAGAGTTTGCACTGGCCTGGCAGGTTGCGGTCAGTGCATACCCCCCCCCCTTCCCCGTCAGCCCGGGCTGAAACAGCTTCCGGGCACGCACGCAGCCGTGCCCCTCTCCCGCCCCCCCCCCCCCCCCCCCACCCAGTACTTCACAGGTGTTTAAAAGACCATTCGGTTGTTAATGGGGCTTTGTTGGTTTTTCACCCCTTCTAGAGCCCCTGCATCGCCATTCTGACTATTGCTGGAAGAATTAGCACGTTACACAATACCAAGCCCTGTCAGCTGAAACCCCGAGGGATCGGGTTTTTGCTTGCAGGAATCGGGAGACTAGCCTTCAAATCGGTAGTCTCACGCCTGAATCGGGAGTGTTGGCATGTATGGTTTCAACGTATCAATTGCGTATCATTCACAGTAACAAGCATGAACCACAGACACAGCTCTGACCTGGAGGCCAAGGGCACTGGAAGTTCATTACTGCGGTGCTCTAACCATCCTCACTCCCTCTTCCGTCCATGTCTCCCTGAAGTGATTGTCTTCCGATGATTTCCAAATGTTCGAGGAAAGGATGACTTACTAGCCTAACTCCAGTCTTCCAATATTTGGGGAAAGTGTTTGTTTTTGGGCTTGCCATACTTTCCGCAAATGGGGAGAGTAAAAAGACAGCCCTGTCTGTGTTCATGGGTGAAGTACCTTCACAAGCACACCAGAGACAGTAGGGCACATACAGGTAGGAAGCTTATAAAGATGTGCGTCTAGCGAGCAGAGTTAAATCCTAGTGTTGCGCAGTTGTTGCGGTTATGTCATAAAACCAAAAGGATAGTAAAATACCAAACAAGGACATCATCAACCCTGTGTCAAGGGCGTGGCAGAGTACCACATGCATTGAACAAACCTTTGAACCAGAGACAGGCTATCTCTGTGACCGAATTTGTAGAGCGCCATCATGCTTAAAGTTTAATACCCTTAATAAACTTCATCCATTCTTCAGTCGTACTTCTCTCTCATGTTTCTTAACAATTTTCCTTCCTTCCTTCTTCCTTTCCTTCTCCTCCCTTTCCTTCTTTGTTCCTCTCCTCCTGCTCTCACTCCCTGCCTTTCTTCCTTTGCTTATGCAACACTCCCTCCTTCCTTTGTGTGTTCTTCCAATCCAACGTCCCTTCATTTGCACCTACTGCACTTCCTTCTTCTATCTCTCCATTCCTTTCTTCTTTAGGGGCATATTATCAAGACTGGCGATAAAATTATCGCCGCTTTAGCGGCAAAAAACTGCAGCTAAACCGGCAATAATGGGCTTGATAATATGCCGCAGAGAATTCCAATCGAAGCCCATGTTGACACCAGAACATGGGCTTCTATGGGAATTCCATAGTGCATATTATCAAGCCCATTATCGCCGGTTTAGCGCCAGTTTTCTGCCGCTAAACCGGCGATAATTTTTAACGCCGTCCTTGATAATATGCCCCTTAGTTCCTCCAAACAATGCAAAATAGGCAGAAAGTATCTGTGACACGCACCTCACCTACAAAGAGCACATCCATAAGAAATCCAAGAGAGCCTATTACTAGCTCTTCCACCTGAAAAACTGTTGAGCCTTTCCTTCTAAAACAGATTTCAGAACAGTGCAAAACATGGTCCCCTTCTAACTGGATGAAGGCAACACTCAGCTCACGGCCTAAACAACACCAATCTAACACCCTCAAAAGCATCTTTCTAGCTGTGGCACATCTCATCGAGGGTTTGAAGAAATGTGACTGTATCGCTGCAGCCATAGGAATTACGTTAGTTCCCCCAAAGGTTGGCATCATCTTTAAAATCAGAGCATCACATACAACATCACTCAATATAGTACCCCAGCTGACCCGCTAAAAAAAAATTGCAACAATTACAAGAAAGAAAAAAAGAAGGCAAGTCTTATTTGACACCACCAGCAACTGATATATCCCTCCTGCAATTCAGGGAAAAAGCAAAAAGCTGAAGACTCACCTCTTCAAGGAACACTCTCTACTTATCCCCACACTGATGGACCTTTTAGCAATCTGTATGAAAATGAACTTAATTTATAATCCTTGAATCATTCCATTTGTTCAGCGCTCTGTTGCTTCCTAATTAGGCTTATGCTTATAAACATTTTTGCTTACATTCATCCATACACCCCTCACTCCCTTCATCCTTCCTTAATTCCCTCCTTCCTTATGTTTTCAACCCACCTTTCCTCCTTTCTTTCTAAAATGCCTTAATTTCTTTCTTCCTTCATTTCTTTACCATTCTACCCACCACTGTTGTTCATTTATCCCTCTCTTCTTCTCTTCCTTCTTTGGTCCCTTCTTCCTTCTTTCCAATATTTGTTGTCTCTCTGGCCCGCTTTCAATCCTTCATCCTGCCCTTCAGTTCTACTTTTTCTTCTCCCTTCTTTCTTTCCTTCTCTCATTTCTCCATTCCCAGCTTCCTTTCTTGTATCCAAATTGTCTTCTTTCTTTCTTTCTTTCTTTCTTTCTTTCTTTCTTTCTTTCTTTCTTTCTTTCTTTCTTTCTTTCTTTCTTTCTTTCTTTCTTTCCTTTCCTCCCACTTCCTACCCTTCCTTCTCTTTTGCTGTGTGAGCTGAAACAGGAACTTACAGGTTTGTTTTGTATGAGAAGAGCCAGTTTTGTTTTCGGGGACAGGTAAGAAAGTATAATCTCCTCTCCTGCACTCCCCTGCTCTTCCATCCCCTCCCCTCCCCTCTCCTCTCCTCTCCTCTCCTCCCCTCTCCTCTCCTCTCCTCTCCCCGTTCTATGCGTTCCTCTCTTCTCCTTCCATTTCCTCTCCTGTCGTCAAATCCCTTTCCCAGCACGCCAATATCAAAAAGCATACATCGTAAGAAAACACAATAACTCAATGCAATTGTTAGTGGGCAGTTGGCGCTTGCTGCAAGTCAAAAGAATTGTGTTTTGACGATGAATGGATATCTCAATGAACATTTGTATTCAGACGCCAACAATCAGCTAGAGGACAGCTTCCAGTTTAAAATGGCACACCAAGGTTACTACTAACATGAACTATATTATATGAGTGCATTTCTAAGCAACTGTCAGAAACCTGCTCCCCAGACAGATGAGTGTGAAAGGCCACAGGGTTAACATACACAATAGCCCTTTCCTGTAGGTCAACAGTATTGGAGTTCAGAGGGTTCAAATGCTCAGGTCGAAGAGTGCGTGCAGAGTGTCACGTGGCTATTTAATATGACCCATAGAAGTGGATGGCAAAAAAACAAACAAAAATGCCCACATTTGTGAACCATCACCAAGAGATTGACAGTGCATTCTCATGACTTGGACAAACCATTGAACCGGAGAGCTTTCATGTATTCACATGTTATACATGCCCGATCCTGTTCTAGGTGGAAACACTTAAAAGCTTTTAGGCTTATTTAGGGTTTTGCGGTCAATCTGCACTATTCAGAGCAGAATGAACCTTCATAGTGTCCCCGATGGCTCCACCAGTGGAAAAGTTAGACTGACAGGCAGAAGAAGATTGGATCGTCGTTCTAAGTATCTCAGATCACCCATCCTCATTAGAGCAGATGGTCCAAAGCACTTTTGTTCTAGTTTGGGACAGTTTGGGACTGCACTGAAAAGCGGATTTGAGAGTTAAAAAAACAATAATAATTGCTGAGCATCCACACACAACAAGGTGACACCTCAGCAAACATACAGTGCCTTCAGGTGGTGTTTCCTCTGACGAGATGGAGATCCCAGTCTGGCTGGTGGAGAACTCTGAGTATGGCCATCTGTAGTCTACAGGGCATCGGAGTGCACGCCTCTGCTCCTTTGGCGGAATGGAGCACAGTCTGACAACTCCAAATTAGGCCCTTTGTCCCCTCTTCCTTATGCTATACCTCTCTCTGTTAACTCATTCAGTCCCCTTCCATATGCCATCCTTCTCTCCCTCCTCCATTCTATCCTCCTTTACTTCTGTCCTACCTCTCATCTTCCATTTCCTCCATCCTTTCTTCCTTCCTTCGTTCATGCATTCTCATTTTATTTCCTTCCTTTCTTCCTTAAACTCTACCCCTATTAATGCTATAATTTGGCATAAACAATGCACATAAAATATTGAAATGGATAAGGGAGAAGATCAGTGTGAGAAAATACGAGTTTTTGCGTGGTCATCCCATTTAGTGAAGACTTTTATTGCTGGTTTTAGGCTGCACACTGGAGCACTGCTGTCCAATGCTGACCCCTAAAACATGCCAAAAATTGATAATCCCTGACTGGCTTATTTAAAGAGTGGAGTTTATGTTGGTTCGTCCACTCTGCGTGAAGCGCAGAGTTCTAAAACACTTGCGAAGTGCTGAGGAGCAGAGTTTTTTCTATCTCGTGGATCGCCAATGTAAGGTTGGCGTACATGAGTGAGAAAAATTGCATGCTAGACTTCCTTCTGGCAAGACTTCTCAAAGCGGGCGGTCGCAACAGGTCATGACCCCTCAAGTCTGGAAATCTGCCACTTCCGTTAAGGAAGCATCCGCCCAAGTAGATTATCAACTTGAGCAGCAGGAAGAGTTGCAGAAAGAAGCTGTGCCCTCTGGCACGACGCATAGTGCTTGCTAAGATTTTACAGAAGCAGGACATATATGAGATCATATTCTGGTTGGATACTGTAAGAAGAAGCAGGGAGAGAGTGTGCTTTGACTCCTTTGATTCAGGCTCCCTCAGCTCTTTGCTTTCATGTGTTTTTCATTATTTGCTATTGCTTGGATTCCCTGTCCATCAATGCTACGGCATTTTAATGATGGCTATATTATACATTTTGTGTTCCCATTAGATGTTGGTGATGCGCCCTCTTGTAGACTGCAGATGTGTAAATTAACTTGAGACCCAATGTGTGTTCTTTAATGCGTTTCCTTTATTGACAAAACAACATTTTAATTTCTGTTATAAGCTTTTTTATTTAGGAAGTGCTTGCTGTTTGAATGCTGTTGGGCTTGTCCCTTTTTGGCAGGTTCACCCCTAAACTTTTTGCCTTTCCTGTGACCTGGTATTGATGGTCCAGTGTAAAGTGCGTGCGCGCTCTGAGTGTGTGTGGTGAGATTGGCCTGCCCTCCCATAAGAATGTATGGGGGATATTTGTGTCCATGGTAATTCCTGGTATGAGAGGAGTGCAGGGTCGAGTTTAGCATGTGTGAACTCGTGAGAATGACTGGTGGAGAAGTGCCACTTTTAGAAGTTGGCATTTCTGTGTGCTGTGTGTCTGCCTGCCTGATGTGGAGTGCATGTCTGGCTTGTGATTGACAGGTGCTGGATGGTGTGGGGAATTCCCGGAGCCAGGGTGAGTCTGCCCAGTGGTGAATAGAGAGATCTGCATGCAGATGGGAGGGAGGAGATGCACCTGGGACCTGAATAGGACAGTGCCTTCCCTCCAAAATGCTGGCTTCGCCCCCTGTGGTGCGTCTGAGCCCCTAGCCCCCACCTGACAAATGAGAGAGGAGCTGAGCAAAACAAAGTGCTCCACAGCTCCCCTAAACCAGTTCTGACTGGTATCCCCAGGCCCTGTGCTGTGACACAATGGGATTTCTTGGTATAAATATAGGGGCTGTGACCCCATGAAATTGTTGAGTTCTGATCTAGAGTCCTCCCGGGGTGTGCTGCTGCTGGGGCCCAGGTGGGGCTACCATGAGGGCTTGCCTCCCTGGGCCCTGCACTGCCCCTTCATCCCTGAAGACCTCTTTGCTGGGAGCTTTTTGCTCCATTTCTTTATCCCTAAAGGACTTCAAGGACTTCCCTCTTAGCGCCTGGTGAGCGCTTTTATTTCTACTTCTGCCAAGCGCTTTAATTGCCCTTGAGGAGGAGCGCTCCTGTGTGGACTTCCAGCACCGGGCCACGATCCTCTTAGAGGGTATCCCCAGCGTAGGGATTCCCCCGCATTGTGGCCTGTTGCGGGTGTCCACCCCGCTTATTTCCTTATTTATGGGCGGGTGCCCACCCCGCTTATTTTCCGCTAGTTTTATTATGGCGGGTATGTGTCCTCGATGGCGGGTGCCCACCCCGCACCCTACCGCCGCGGCCGAGCTGCAAAACGATATCCATTCCGGGCCGCTGCCCAGCGTGACCCGGAAAGCAATCCAGGTGACGTTTCCCGTGGGCGGGGCTTCCGCAAGTAAAGGGAAGCCCAGCGAGAAAGGATTCCGGTGCCAAGGATGATGCGGGGATCCCATGAGCGAGGGAGAGCCCAACTGTGGTGGCCGCTGGAGAAGCGGAGTCCCGGGTCCCAGGAGGGGGCCCGGGTGAAGGAGACAGAAGCTCCAGTCCCGCCTACCAGCGAGAGAATCCCGTGCCAGAAAGCCCGGTGAGTAGGGGCTTGCCCGGGAGTCTGAGTGGTCCCGCTAGGAGAGCAGGCCACTCCACCGTTGCGGGCATAATTGTTCTTAGAGCCTAGGTGGCTCCAACAATGGGGCATAGTTGTTTTCAGAGCCTACGAGGCTCCAACGATGAGCGCAGTTATTTTAAAAGGGCCCAGAGGGGCCCATGCATTTTCCCCGTTTTTGTGGCCATTCCTCCACAGCTGCCCTGTTTCGCTAGAGGGCAGTTGCAACGTCGTGGGGGCTCCCAGATCGGAGCACATTGTCTGTGCTTGTGCTCCTTCAAGTTTGGGCACATTTGTTTCCAGGGCCCAGTCGGTGCCAGTGCCCCCTAGTTGATATTCCCAGCTGCCCAGCAAGTAGTGGGCAGCTGCAATGTTTAGGCCTGCGCAGATTGCGCACCCTTGACTTTCGCTGCTTTGGCAGCGTGCCCTGACTCTTGGGACATAGGGCATTTGAGCCCCCTTTTTGAGATGGCCAGTTGGCCAGGGGGACTGTTAGGTGGATAGGGCGCCAGGCCCTAATGTGATTCATGCCTCTGCTATGGTCTTTTTTAGGAGACTATGTGCTAAATGTGATTTATGGAGTGCTAGGAAATGTGATTTATGTAGTATGGTTTACGCACCCTGTTTTATACCTCTAAATATGGTTCTTGTGATTATGAGGTTGGTTCGCATATTATGGTTTATGCTAGTGAGATTATGTTTCACTGTGTGATTTATGCCCCTAATGTGAGTTATGCTTATGAGGTTATTGTCTAATGTATTTAGACTGATGAGAGAATTGCATAATGTGTTTATGCTGGTGACGTTGGAGCAGAATGTAATACGTGCCTAATGTGATACTGTGCATAATGTAGTTTATGTTACAGGCTGATGCTAAGTACAGTGATTACCAGTAGTTACTGGTTGTGTTCTATGTTTATGATAAGTTCTACATTTACTAAGTTCACTTTGTGATGGTTCTGACAGTGGTCCAGTTGGCCCGGTCAGGTGTAAATAAACACTTGTAAATATGACCTAGTGCCAGGTGGCACCATGTATAATATGTGTTTACTATTCTAATGTGTTTTGAGAATACAAAGGCTATTTTTGATATAACCTTGTGTGTAGTTCCTTTTGTAGGGTGCCTGGGATGTTGTTGCTGTGTGTGTGCGCAAATGCTTTACAAATCGCCACCGGGATAAGCCTGACTGCTCGTACCAAGCTACCAAGGGGGTGAGCAGAAGTTATCTTTGGCGTGTAACTCCCTTGCCCTGACTAGAGTGGTGGTCTCTGCCTGGCTTTGGCTCAAGCCTTAGCCAACCAGAGATCCCATTTCTAACATTGGCGATCAGCGGTGGGAATAGGACTTGTGTTTGTGCAGTACCACAGTGACAACTGGCTGCATTACAAAGCTCTGCATTTTAGATAGTCACATGGAAAGGGATTATTGTGTCTAAGTTTGTTTTAAGTGTAATTTCTTTGGAAATGTGTTTCTTGTGCACTATGAGTTGGGTGTCCTGCCAAGAACAGAAACCAGAGAATCTGGAGGAGTGACTGCCCTTGAGCCATTGCGCTGGTTCTTCGGTTGGCCTACAGTGGGGACTTTATTGGTAGGGAGTAACTAGCTCGGGAGGGTAGATTATCCCTTAAATGCAGTGTGAGTTTTCTGGATTCACCAGTAAGAGTGGGATCCAGTGGTGGCAGCAGAAGTGTGTGTCCAGTGCATGAAGTCCCATTTCCAGTTCCCAGAGGGTGGTACCTGGTTCCCGTTTAAGGGGGGTGCAGGTTGAGATTCAGGAGCAGTAGATACTGTCTCACCAGTCTTGTGGGGGGAGTGTGGATGAGTGATGTGTTGCACTGGACGATTGGGTGTGAGTTCTCTGAAATAAGGAGCTTGCTGAATAATTGGGTGTGAGTTCTCTGAAATAAGGAGCTTGCTGAATAAGTGGGTGTGAGTTCTCTGAAATAAGGAGCTTGCTGGATGATTGGGTGTGAGTTCTCTGAAATAAGGAGCTTGCATTGGGGAGTGATTCCAACAAGAGTAGCTCAGGTATCTTCTAGTCCTGTGTGATGGAAGAGGCTCAGTGTAGCCCAGCTAGGTCCCAGAGTAGTGGGAGGGGTGTAGGGGCTCACGTCCTGTCTCAGAGGAGAAGGAGTGAGTGTGGGTTCTGTCCCAAGGTGCCCGAAACCCAGTCTCAGGACCTGGATTGTTTCTTAAGGGAACATCAGGTCGGGGGCCTAGGCTGTACTTGGAGGTAATTTGAGGAGGATCTCCCAGTGTCTAGAGAACGTGGAGCCTCTGTAAGCAGAGCTCCAGTAGTTTTGGTGTCTGGCGGTGGCGCTCCAGTTGGGAGGGTGCGGAAGTCCAGATGGAGGGGTGAGAGGAGGAAAGAGTCCCCAGTGGGAACCAGTGGGTGAGGGGCCAGCCAGAAGGGCTGAGTCGCCAATGATTGGCCATGGTGACGCCACTTCTGTCCTGGGGGATCTCCGCGCACTGTCAGATGGACAGGGGTCGGGAGATCTGCGCCAGGCAGGCTGTCACACGACACATTAGTTATGTGTCACCCCCGCGGGGGGCATGTGTGCTCCCCGTGAAGTCCTGGTTCGCCAGGCATCTGACCAAAGGGTACATCCCTGGGTTGGGGAGCCAGTAGCGGGTGTTTCCGGATCTGGACTTAAGGACAACTGTAATCAGTGTCCTGGACATTAGTCATGTGTCACACTCGTGAAGTCCTGGTTCGCCAGGCATCTGACCAAAGGGTACGTCCCTGGTTTGGGGAGCCAGTAGCCGGTGTTTCCGGATCTGGACTTAAGGGCAGCTGTAATCAGTGTCCTGGCCGGTTTTGCCTTCTAAAGGTACCACTCCAGTTGGGGGGGTATAGGGCTCTGGAAGGGGGTGCAGAGGGAGGGAGTCCTCGCCTCTGACCCCAGTGCAGCCGGTGAATGTGGATCCCAGGTGGTAGACCAGTTGATGGAGAGAGGTCCTGAACTGGTAGGAGAGTTGTGTTCTGGAGGGTGATTCTCCTGGGAGGGCGCGCAAACCCAGAAGTAGAGGTAGGGTAAGGAGATGCTTTGCTCGTGACCTCTGGTCAGCCTGAGGGTGCGGACCCTAGGTTGAAGGAACAGTGGTAGTTTGGAACTACACTGAGAGGGAGAGTGGAGAATGGCTATTGTATGCCAGGGGTTACTGCCCCCACTCTGTGGTTTGGAAAGGACCAATGGTATCTGGGTGGCCTAGGGCCTGGTCCTGGCCGTGGACAACTAGGTAGTACCAGTGGGGTAGCCTAGTTGGGCCTGAGAGTTTTTACCGAAGGAACAATGTTGGTTCAGAGTGGCGTAGAACCGGAGGGTGTCCCTGCCTTTGCGGGGCCGCATCCGTGTTCTATCGCCCAAAGCAGGGTAGCCCATCACGGTGGTGATTGGTCTACCCTGTGTTTTGGCTGGAAGGGGGTTGTGTTGGACATGGCCCTTTTTGGCAGGTTCACCCCTAAACTTTTTGCCTTTCCTGTGACCTGGTATTGGTGGTCCAGTGTAAAGTGTGTGCGCGCTCTGAGTGCATGTGGTGAGATTGGCCTGCCCTCCCATAGGAATGCATGGGGGATATGTGTGTCCATGGTAATTCCTGGTATGAGAGGAGTGCAGGGTCGAGTTTAGTATGTGCGAACTCGTGAGAATAAATACTGTGCAATGGTGTGTGCAGATTTATGGTGACTGGTGGAGAAGTGCCACTTTTAGAAGTTGGCATTTCTGTGTGCTGTGTGTCTGCCTGCCTGATGTGGAGTGCATGTCTGGCTTGTGATTGACAGGTGTTGGATGGTGTGGGGAATTCCCGGAGCCAGGGTGAGTCTGCCCAGTGGTGAATAGAGAGATCTGCATGCAGATGGGAGGGAGGAGTTGCACCTGGGACCTGAAAAGGACTGTGCCTTCCCTCCACAATGCTGGCTCCGCCACCTGTGGTGCGTCTGAGCCCCTAGCCCCCACCTGACAAAGGAGAGAGGAGCTGAGCAAAACAAAGTTCTCAACAGCTCCCCTAAACCAGTTCTGACTGGTATCCCCAGGCCCTGTGCCGTGACACAATGGGATTTCTTGGTATACATATAGGGGCTGTGACTCCATGAATTGTTGCACCTGATCTATCCCTTATACCAGTCAGAATCGATTTTGGTGAAGCACAGAGCATGTGCATTGTATTCAGTGCTCCCTGAGCAAAACGGATCGTTTTTTGTGATTTTTAATTAATTTTAAAACTGTGTGATTTTCATGTTGTAAATGCACTCAGCATACCTCTGATACACTTGCACGCATTTTCGCCCATCTATCACGGCGCTAGCTGCCGTTAGAGCTTCAAACCGGGCTCAGGCTTCTCTGCACTCGGCGGCCATCTTGAGTGGGGGCTAGAGTGGTGGGAGCGCTCTAGTGTACCACATATTAGGAAACAGTGTTCTACCGCGCCAGCGGTCGCGTTTGCGGGGGCGCCGTCGCTGCGCCGGAGTCTCGCCTGAGTCAGCCCGTCTGCGCCCGTCAGCGTCCCGGAAGCGCTCGGGAACGTTGTCTGGTGGGTTCCTTTTAGCTCTTGGCTCGATGTACACTAGAGATGATCTTCTGTCTTACAATGTACACACTGCTCCATGTCAGCGAGCTATCCCCTACTCTGCTGGGGATATTACTAAGTGCCCCACGTGTGGGTGGATGCCGGACCCCACAATTCCCTGTCCTGGCAAGCTCCCTCTTTTAGGTACTAACTGCGCCTTGTTAAATACTAGGTCTCTTCCTCAGCACGCTCTCGACATATATAATCTCTTAACACAAGATGACATAGATTGTCTCTTTCTCACAGAAACATGGCTTGGTGAGGGCTCGGAACCTGATCTGGCTATTGCCAACCCTCCCTCATATGCTATTTTCCGTCGAGACAGATGCAAGGGAAGGGGAGGCGGAGTGGCACTTATCATTAAAAGGCACATTCCTTGTACCATCTTGTCGACGGATGATTTACCTGACTGTGAAATCCTTGCCTTCTCCCTGGCCCTATCCCCCCATCAATCCTGCCTGGGGCTTTTGCTTTATAGACCACCTGGCCCTCTTGGCTCCTTTACTGAGGATTTGCTATCGATCATTTCCACACTGAGTCTTAGAACAAAGCACTGCCTAATACTCGGGGACTTTAACATCCACATGGGAAAGGGCGAGGATCCTGAAGTGCAAAAATTTCTGGATATGACATCGTCGGTGGGACTTCATATGTACCTACAGTCCCCTACACATGAGAAGGGGCATATTTTAGATCAAATTTTTTCGACCGTTCCGGTGGTCCTTTCCTCCCTTGCCCCAGTTCTTTGGTCGGATCATTTTCTAGCGGATTTCACGCTAGTACATCAGCCTGTGGCCGCCCGCATTTCGCAGCGGCTCGCTGCTCGTAGTTCTAGAGCCTTCCACAAAGTCACCCCGGCCATGATCACCCAGGCTTTAGATACCCATCCTTGTGTTCTTACGGGCAGTCTGGAGGATGATGTGGTGTGCTTTCAGAATTGGCTCACTGCACGTTTGGAAGCCTTGGCACCATCTTGCCAGGTTAGATCTGAACTGGCACGAGCATCAGCCCCGTGGTTCTCTGCTGCCTTGGCGGCCAAGAGAAGGCACTGCAAGAGGCTGGAGAGAATTTGGAGGAGGCACTATGATACATCGGCTAAGCAGTCTTACAGAGCAGCAGTGAAAGAATATCACAGGGAGCTCGTTGCAGAGAAAAAATCCTTTTTGGCCAGAAGGATCGAGGAAGCAGATAGCTCCTGCAAAGAGATCTTTAAGATTGTTAAAGAATTCATCTCTCCCTCCTGCTGCACTTCTGCATCTGCTTTCTCGGAACCTTGGATCATGGAGCTTGCAGTATTTTTCACTAATAAAATACGTACTATCCAGTCAGCGTTGCAAGGAACCCAGATCATCTTGAGCACAGGTTCAGAGGTCGATGGCCTTTCCAACCCCTGGTTATGCCCACCAGCTATGCATATGGATTCTGTGGGCCCTACCCTGCACTGTTTTCCCTCTTTAGAGCCTCAGGCCTCGCTTGACCTTTTGTCTAGCCTGAAATCTGGCTCTCCTCTGGACCCTTGTCCCGCCAAGTGTCTTGCGACCCTGGCACCTGCCCTTAATCCGATCATCAACCCTCTCATTAATGCATCTTTGAAGTCGGGCAAAGTCCCCTCCTCCTGGAAACAGGCCTTAGTTCTTCCCCTTATTAAAAAACCAAATGCAGATGCTAAACTGCATTCTAATTATAGGCCAATCTCGCTGCTTCCTGCCCTGGCCAAGATCACTGAAAAGTGTGTTCATACCACCCTTACCAACTTTGTAGAGGGCAACTCCCTTTTACATCAGTCACAGTCTGGATTTAGATCTAACCTGAGCACTGAGACCGCTCTTCTTGAGGTTACTGAGATTGTGAAGGAGACCCTCGATAGGGGTGGAAAGGCCCTGCTTATCATGCTTGATTTGTCGGCGGCCTTCGACACCGTCCCCCACGACCTCCTCCTAATTAGACTCTGGGAGATTGGGCTGCGGGGTACGGTGTTCGCATGGTTTCAGTCTTTTTTGGCCGATCGGACACAAACGATCTGGGCTCCCCCTTTCTCCGCCCGGATGCCGCAGCTTAAGGTAGGGGTCCCGCAGGGCTCTATACTGAGTCCTTCCCTCTTTAATATCTTCCTTACACCTCTTGCGGCACGGGTGGAGGAGCTAGGGGCCCAGATCATATCCTATGCGGATGACACACAGCTCCTGTTCACTTGTGACAGGGGCTGTGACTTCGATGGAGCAGCCATTCGGAAGTGTTTGGAGTTTGTGTTTGACTGGTTTGGGAAAAATGGCCTCAAATGCAACTCCGACAAATCCGAGATATTGTTCTTTGGCTGTCCTGCAGACCCACGTTGGAAGCTATGGTGGCCTTCGGCCATGTCTCCCCCTGCCAGCGATTCGGTCACAGCGAAGAACCTGGGTATGATGGTCGATAACACTCTTTCCTTTAAAACCCAGGTTGCTGGCTTGACTGGGAAGTGCTTTGCCATCTTAAGGATGTTGCGCAAGTTTCTGCCCTATTTATCTTTGGAGCATAAGAAAATTACGGTGCAAGCATTAATTGGCTCGCGCCTAGACTACGCCAACATCCTTTACTTAGGTCTTCCTGAGTATCTGCTGACTCGTCTGCAGATAGTTCAAAATTCTGCAGCCAGGGCAATCTTCGGTTTAACTAGAAGATCTAGGGCCAGCAATCTCCTTGTCTCTCTGCATTGGTTGCCGATTCGTAAGCGTATCTTCTTCAAGACCCTAACTACAGCTTTTAGGGCGCTTCACAATTTCGGCGCTGAATATCTGCAGAGAAGGGTCAATTTCTATCTTCCATCTAGACCTCTGAGATCTGCTGCCCAGGCCAAGGCTATCGTTCCAACAGTGAAGCGTGCTCGCTGTGGAGGTCGCTCCTTTAGTTACCTTGCACCCCGCCTCTGGAACACATTGCCCTTGACGTTGCGGGTGTGCACCAATCTCTCGGTTTTTAGGAAAGGACTTAAAACCTATCTGTTTGCTTTGTAATGCTGTTATGGTTAATTCTGGTTATGTTTTCTGTTATGGCTGTTTGTTTGCTGCTGGTATTTGGTGTGATGATCTTTAGCGCCGGGACGCTCTTTGGAGCAGCTGAGCGCTCTACAAAACAAACAGTAACATAACATAACATAACATAACATAACTAGAGTCCTGCCAGGGCATGCTGCTGCTGGGGCCCAGGGGGGGGGGCTGCCATGAGGGATTGCCTCCCTGGGCCCTGCACTGCCCCATCATCCCTTAAGACCTCTTTGCTGGGAGCTTTTTGCTCCATTTCTTTATCCCTAAAGGACTTCAAGGACTTCCCTCTTAGCGTCTGGTGAGCGCTTTTATTTCTACTTCTGCTGAGCGCTTTAATTGCCCTTGAGGAGGAGCGCTCCTGTGTGGACTTCCAGCGCCGGGCAACGATCCTCTTAGAGGGAATCACCAGCGTAGGGATTCCCCCGCATTGTGGCCTGTTGCGGGTGCCCACCCCGCTTATTTCATTATTTACGGGCGGGTGCCCACCCCGCTTATTTTCCGCTAGTTTTATTATGGCGGGTAAGTGTCCTCGATGGCGGGTGCCCACCCCGCATCCTACCGCCGCGGCCTGAGCCGCAAAAGTAAATCCTTTCCGGGCCGCTGCCAAGCGTGACCCGGAAAGCAATCTAGGCGACGTGTTCTGTGGTCGGGGCTTCCACGAGTGAAGGGAATCCCCGCGAGAAAGGATTCTGGCACCAAGGATGATGCGGGGCTCCTATGAGCGAGGGAGAGCCCCGCGGTGGTGGCCGCCGGAAAAGCGGAGTCCTGGGTCCCAGGAGGGGGCCCGGGGGAAGGAGACAGAAGCTCCGGTCCCGCCTACCAGCGAGAGAATCCCGCGCCAGTAAGCCCGGTGAGTAGGGGCTTGTCCAGGAGTCTGAGCGGTCCCGCTAGGAGAGCGGGCCGCTCCACCATTGTGGGCATAATTGTTCTTAGAGCCTAGGTGGCTCCAACGATGGGGCATATTTATTTTCAGAGCCTACGAGGCTCCAACGATGAGCACAGTTATTTTAAAAGGGCCCAGAGGGGCCCATGCTTTTTCCCCTTTTTTGTGGCCATTCCTCAGCAGCTGCCCTGTTTCGCTAGAGGGCAGCTGCAACGTCATGGAGGCTCCCAGATCGGAGTGAATTGTCGGTGTTCGTGCTCCTTCCAGTTTGGGGACATTTGTTTCCAGGGCCTAGTGGGTGCCAGTGCCCCCTAGTTGATATTCCCAGCTGCCCAGCAAGTAGTGGGCAGCTGCAACGTTTAGGCCATTTTTTTCTTTGGGGGACATGTCTGAGTTAGGAGTGAGATGCTCTACTTAGCCCCTGACGTTCACAGCTGCGCAGCACTTAGTGCCAGCTGCAACGTTTAGGCCTGCGCAGATTGCCCACCCTTGACTTTCTCTGCTTTGGCAGCGCGCCCTGACGCTTAGGACATATGGCATTTGAGCCCCCTTTTTGAGATGGCCAGTTGGCCAGGGGGACTGTTAGGTGGATAGGGCGCCAGGCCCTAATGTGTTTTATGCCTCTGCCATGGTTTTTTTTAGGAGACTATGTGCTAAATGTGATTTATGGGGTGCTAGGAAATGTGATTCATGTAGTATGGTTTACGCACCCTGTTTTATACCTCTAAATATGGTTCTTGTGATTATGAGGTTGGTTCGCATATTATGGTTTATGCTAGTGAGATTATGTTTCACTGTGTGATTTATGCCCCTAATGTGAGTTATGCTTAGGAGGTTATTGTCTAATGTATTTAGACTGATGAGAGAATTGCATAATGTGTTTATGCTGGTGAGGTTGGCGCAGAATCTAATTTGCGCCTAATGTGATACTGTGCATGAGCCTGAAACAGGAGGCTTTAATACTATTATAACATTTCACCTGTTGCATTTTGCCACTGCTTAAAAAACCCACACTGGACCCTAACGAAGAGAAACAAATTTTATTTTTTTATTTTATATTTTATTTTTCATCTCAGAATAGCTCCATCAGAACGAGATTTTGGATGGAGCCCAATTTGGCTTCTAAAACGCTCACAGTACAGAATCGGCACTGGTAATAGCCACAGAGGAAATACGGGACATCATGGTCAATGGAAGCAAGGCTGCGGCTGTGCTTTTGGACCTATCCGCAGCCTTTGACATGGTGAGCCACTCTGTCCTGAAGCATAGAACAGCAGAGATAGGAATTGGTTGGTTAGCATAAGAGCTACTGTGCTCCATTCCTTTTCGAAAGAGAGCAGTCGGTCTCGTTAGGAGACTTCATTTCCAATCCTTTCTCCCTGCCATGTGGTGTCTTGCAAGGATCATTGCTCAGTCCAACCTTATTTAACATTAGAGTGTCCCCCTTGCAAAACTCATAAGATCAACCATCTCCTATGCTGATGACACACAAAACGTTGTGTCCATCACCAGTAACATCGAGGAGGTGGTGCATCGGTTTAACAACTGTATGAAAACGGTAATGAGCTTGAAGAGCAGCCACTGTCTCAAACTGAACTCTGATAAAACCAAGGTACTTTTTTTTGGTAGGGACACCTCCTTCTTCAGTGATTCCTGGTAGTCACAGACCCTCGGTCCTCTTCCTCGCCCAGTTCCCAAAGAGAGAAATCTCTGAGTAACTTTGGACTCCAAACTCGCTTTTATGGAACAGACTAATACACTTATCTCTACATGTTTTTACCAGCTAAAAATATTGAGGAAAGTTTGGCCCTTTATCCCATTAGATTTACAGAAAACAGTCATCAGCTCCCTGGTCCTATCAAGACTTGATTACTGTAATGCCCTTTATTTGGGCATGCAACAAGGTTCTCTTAAGAAACTACAGAGTGCAGAACCCTGCTGCATGACTCATTAAAAATATCAGAAAAGTTGATCCAGTCTCTAAAGACTTGGAACAGCTTTACTGATTCCTGATAAAAAGAGAGTAGCTTTCAAGGCGCTGTGTACAGCGCAAAGAGCGCTCCATCTCACTGGCTCAGAATATCTAAGGAACAAAGGGGCATATCAGCAAAGGCCGGCGATAATTATCGCTAAGCGCACTTAGCGCTAGGATAATTATCGCCGGCTATCGTGGAATTTTATCACCGAGATAGCGTGCTATCAGCAACGCTTATCTCAAAAGCGATAAAATTCCTCGCGCTAACAGCCAAAAGTGAGATTATCGCTGGAAATCCAGCAATAATCTCACACATTTTGGCGTTAGCTTGCTGATAAGGCAGGGCATACTTAGCCATTATATCCTCCTTGCATTGGATATAATGGCTAAGTCAGGGTGAAAGCAGGCGTAAGGAAAGTAGCGCTAACTGTGGTTAGCGCTACTCTTCTTAGCGCTATGCCTGTTAGCGATTCCCTTGATAATTGGAGAAATGTCGGTTAGCGACATTTCTCCAGTTATTTTGGGACGGAACGCCCACTTTGCATCTCATTAGAGATGCAAAGGTGGGCGTTATGGGAAAGGGAGCTAAAGCAAGGAATCACGTGTTAGCGTGACCTTGCTGATTAAGCGATAAAATTATCGCCGCTTTTCGTCCGAAAACGGACGCTAAAGCGGCGATAATTTTTTATCGCTAGCTTGCTGATATGCCCCAAATTCTCTTGGTATGCCCCAGAAGATAACTTCGGTCAGCACCTTCCCAAAAAGTTACGGTACCCAGAATCCACACTGCCTCGTGAGGTGGCAGACGTTTTGTACTTTCCACCTGCAGGCTCTGGAATCAGTTTCCCGGGTATCTTAGAAGACAGACAAATATGTTGACTTTCAGGAACCACCTTAAAACAAGGCTATTCCCACTCATTACATTGTCATGGTTGTTCTTTTCATTTGCAGCTATTTTATCTACTGCAGATGCTAGCGCCAAGCCGCCTTAACCTCTTCAATGCCCGTGACGAGCTGGTCTCGTCATGGGCCGCGGTTGCGCTGTGCCCATGACGAGACCAGCTCGTCATAAACCCTGCCCGCTAATACAACGGCCGGCACAGGGCGGGGAAAGGGGCGGGCACTGAAGGGGTTAAGGCATATGTCACGTTTACAAAACATTAGTATAAAAAAAAAATCTATATCATACAGTTGAGGATAAAATGTTTGAAATTAAATAGGAGGAAATAATATATGATAACCTGAAACTCGCTAAGAAAGGTGATTGAAAGCCAGTCTTGGGGCCTTGTTTGTCAAGCTTCTGGTCATAAAAGATTGTTGTAATTTGTGAACCAACCTATGTAGCATTGGATCAGTGTGCAAAATTCTGATTCGGAGTAGATCGTAGTCCAGCCTACCTAATTCATTATCCAGTGGCAGCCAGCCTGGATCTGGGGTAGCAGGGTAAGGGAGTGTAAAAAAAGAAAAATACACTTACCTCCTCTCTGCTCTGTCTCACTTTGTCTCTCCTCCGTTGGCCAAACACAGAGCGGCCAGGCTCCCCTGAGCCGATGTGATTGGCTCCCCTAAGCCAATCACAATGTTGCAATGCAGCATTGTGATTGGTTACGGCCCTCAGATGGGAACTGGGGGCCTAGGGGCCTGGGAATGTTTTCCTACCAGGCTGTAATGCAGACTGGGTGGAGAACATGCTAAGTGCTCTTAATCATTAGGCAGGATGCAGATTGCGACTCACTGTGATTAGTCCACATTTACAGTGATAGTGGCCTGCAAGGATCAGCAACCCAACATGCCTGTGATTGCTTTTAAAGAAAAAAAAGTTTTACTTTTTAAAGCAGCCAAATTTTGTTTAAAGAAATGGGCTGCTTTAAAAAAAAAAGGTTTCTTCTCTTAAACATTTCAGTGAGAGTTGTCAGTTGGTTTCCGGATCTTTACTCCAATTCACAAATAGGAAGTGGTCAAGTGTCCTCTTCCCTTTTATGAACAAGTTACAACCCCATCATGGGGGTCGATAATGTTTTGTTACTTTGCAATCCTTACCTCGCATGTAAATTAATAATAATATGGATAGGAATCACAATTTGGAAGGGATGCCCACCATAGATCCCTTACAAATTGCGATTTATAATTAATTTCTCAACCCATTTTAGGGGTCGGTGAATTTTCACAGACACCTGAAATGTGCTTAGTACACAGCAGGGGTCCAAAAGCAACACGTTTAGCAAATCACAGGTTTATGCGAGCACTAAAATGTTTAGTGCAACTGGCGTCTAGATCTTTACCATCGAGGATCTGCATTCACTGGATTTACCCCTTGATACCTCACTGCTCTGGTACATTCTTTTTACATGTGCTGTGCTACTAAGGCAGTAACATCTCTGAACTTTGATTACACTAGTAAACATGAGGGTTCTGAGCCCTGATGGAACGCGAAGCTTTGGCATTAGCAGTCTGGCGCGTGCCGGAGCTCAGGCAGGGGAGGAATCACGCGCGCCGTATCCCCGGAGACTCTTTCTAGCCACTTGGAAGAAGAATAGTCCTTTTACCTTGGAACATCTCATTAATGAATATCGGGGAAGATCTTGTTCTCCTCTGGGGACCTGCACGGTTTAATCTGTTGGGAGATGGATGCATTATTTCTGGAGATTTTGTGTCATTCCTTTTCGGATTAATCACTTATTTCTGTGACTGGTCATTTGAGACACAAATTGTTTATTATCTGAGACTCAGCTTTATATGCTGGAGAATAGACGGATTACTTTAAATTGGCTTTATAATATATTTTTGGGAGAAATCCCTTATTGTTGAAAACTGTAATCTCGGAGGAAATGAAAAGTGATTGGGTTAAAGGATGACGTATTCCTGCTGGCTGATCTTTTCTATTTGGCTGCAGCACAATTGTTTTTTCTTTCCTTTCAATAAGACAAAAAATGCATTCTGCAAGCATCGCGCGGGAAAAAGGGCACCCAGCAGAAGGGTTCGCGCGCCACACAAAGCCATTGTGGCGAGAGTACTTTGTCAGCATTGAGTAATGAAAATAGTGGGTAGAGACCGAAAAACAATTGCCTAGGTTTTGTTTTAAAAAATAACAATCTACCTTAAACTAGCTGGAATGGCAGTCAGTCTAAAAATAGTCTAGTTCCTGGGTAGGCTTTCTGTTGTGTACCTTCTACTGATTTTACTTTCTTAAATGATATACTGGGGGGATGGCAAACAGGAGACACCGAAATTCAACGCACCCATTTTAAGGGAAGATATTTATCCAAAAGTCACGCAGCGTAGCAAGACACCTTGCTGAGCTGCATTGCGTGATAAAGAGGGAGCAGAAATGTGCCATATTTAAAATTTTATGGCGCATTCCTCTCTTCTAGCGCTGGCTGCCTAGCACCAATGCAGGCATCTTTACGTGCAAGGGTGCATGTGTTGGGCAAGAATGTTTTTGTACAGGAAGGGGCACTTTCCTGCACAAAAACTTCCTCTGAGGCTTTTTCCTCCTATTGTGTGTGCTGTAAAATGCACATCCTGGGGCCCGACCTACTATCGATTTTGCGCAACTGGGCCAACTACCCCTTCAGCACTTAACTTGTAGTGGTTGCGCAGTTTGAACAGTCCAGGGTTCTCGAGGGAGGAAGATACAGGGGGAACACGGGCTCACAACTCAAAATATGCTCATTAGCAGCAATAAATGATTGCCCAGTCAAATACTTGCTTTTTGGAAAAAGGGAGTGGTATACACAAACTCAAGGTAAAATATGGCATACTCAAAAATGCACACTGTCCCCCTGAGGTTGGGGCTCTAGTGTTCGATAGCTGAGTTCCGGAGTCCCAGTTTCCTCTCACTAAAGGAAGTGGTTATTCCCTATTTACTATAGGCGGCATTCAGGTTAAGCCCCCCTAGTAGTCTGAGTCACAGGAGTATCACTTCGACTCTTCTAAGAGTCAAAAATTATTCCAGCGCCCGAAGAGAAATGCGGCAAACAAGTTCACTGGGGCCTATTGGCCCTACAATCAGTCTTACCCGCTCCTGAAGGTGTTGTGCGACTGGAGTCTCCAGGAGCATTACACTACTGGACATTGTGGAGTGCTGCAGCGGCTGCTGTTATTGAATAGTACTTGTGGCTCCGCAGGGGCAGCAGCTGGGATCCACAGTGCTTCATTGGGTGAGACAGTAAGTTCCTCTGATCCTTCCTACAGGTGAAGGGGTTGGTTGCTCCAGTTCCAAACCTCAGTCAGGAGCTCGGGCCTGCACAGGTCACCCAGGCAGCTTTCAACGATAGCTTGAACCAGGCAATGTTCCTGGTCCTTTCCAGTGGGCCCCTCTGGCATACAGAATCACTGACCTTACTCTGCACAAGGGAGATGGCCCGATCGGCATGGCAGTAACCTTCATGGTGGCCCCGTCTGGCATACAGAGTTGCCGCCTTCACTCTGCACACGGGATACAGCCTGATTGGCATAGAAGTAATCTTCACTGCCATCCCCTTTGGTATACTGCTATATTCCATAAAGGTACCCCGATATATGGCCCACATAACTTCATAACCCTTCACCTATATTCTTCCCTACATTACACTTATAACGGTTTACAGGGACTGACCTTTTACCTAGATACAACACTGCATTCAGAACACGGGTTTTCCCTAGTTCGAAATCGCATATATTATGCATGAGGATTCTTGGAACCGCAGCAGGACTAACATCTCCTGTATAATATCTATGTACAAAGTTCATTCCCAACGTCATCCTAAGTCCGGCACAGTAATACAGAGAGGTAGGACCCCTGGGGAGACCTATGGGTATATATACATCACATCTTGCTTAGACGGAAGAGACCAGGACTTCCCGGCCTACACACTGACCAAAGACGCTGAGGTTCCTGCATGCAGACACTCCAGCTCGCAGTGATCTAACATCCCTCGCGGGGTGTCCAACTTGAGGCCAGGACGGGGCTTCACAGTCTCTCAATTCAGGTAATGGGGTTGACTTTATCCTAGCGGGATTTTTGGCTTAACACCTACACACATGCTAGGTACACTTAGGTACATCTAGTTAGGGAGGCATCGTAGGAGTACGCATCTTTTTATTACCATGTATTTTATATACTTATATGTATTCTTGATTATCGCAAGATGGTAGAACTCTATCATCCTTTTACTTTCATAGTGCTTCTAATCATTTACATCTGTTACTTTCTAAAGGTTGTTGCAGCTCATCTATTTTACACCAGAATACCAACTGTTCAATAAATACTTATTGAAAACGCCCAGCCTGTATATTCTGTGTACCTCTGTAAGACAGATTAAGTAAGCACGAGCAACTGAGCGAAAAGTGGTATATTGTTTCCACGGTCCTTAGGGATCAGGGTTTTCATGTTCGATGGTTGCCAAGAACTATTCTCTCCTTGGTAAGAGGAGAGTCTAGTGGCACTGTGAGCAAGCTGGTACAAAAGGTAACCTACCCGGTGGGGGTGTACAGAATCAGTCTGACACCAATGCTGCAGTGTGTGCTGTCCGAAAGTGCAGATCCTGTTTAGGTTTTTTTATAGGAACTACACGACAATACCAGCTTGCCAAATTCACTCCACACAAAAGCTATGGCTCAATCGACATGGGAATAACCTTCACGATGGCCCCCTCTGGCATACCGGGTCACTGACTTTATTCAGTATATGGGCTACGGCCCAATCAGCACAGCCCTAATAAAAACCACAGTTAACTTTATGGCCACTCCCTGGGACCTACAGGATAGCTGACTTGAACCTGCACATGGGCAAGAAACCAATCGGTGCAGCAGCCGCATCCTTACACCTCACTACAGGAAACCACTCACCAAGATCCACCACTACACCTTGCTCCCTAAAAGTGCTCTCTTCTTCCTCATAAGGCACACTCTTCTTCCGACACCAAATGTGAATTAGGGTTTGAGTCTTTGAAGTATGTATTAGAAGTCTGCTCCCCTTTGAAATGCTCACTCCTCTGCCTTGCCACTTGTTATGATTTGTAATGTACCTCAATATAGGCTTGGGTAGTCACCTAACCTTTCACCTACATTTACTGTACCATTGTACTACATAACAGGTTTGTGCTCACATTTTACCTAGTTCGGTGCTGCGTAAATGTTGTGTGGTTTTCTCCGAAAACTAGCCTAATTTATTATGCTTGATGATTCTCAGAACCACAGCAGGACAGCCATCTTCTGCATAGGAACTATGTATAAGCGTCATCCCTTTCATCATCCTCGGCCAACATGACACAGCAAGGTAGAATCCCTGAGGGTACCATTTGGGTATAAAACACCATATCTTTGCTGGGGCAAGCAGAGGAGAAAGACTTCCATGCTGTTACACTGACGTGAGATGCTGAGGTTCCTGCGCGCAGATGCTGATGCACGCAGTGGTCTGACATCCCTTGCGGGGTGTCCATTCAAGACCAAGACAGGGTCCTTCATTCTCTCACACCAGGTAATGGGGTTGGTTCTTTCCTAGGGGGATTCTTGGCTATACACCTACATACATGCTAGGTACATTTAGGTACTTCTAGTTAGTGTTTGCATCATAGGAGTATGCATTTTTACTGTCATGTATCTATATACCTGCATATATCTATTATTTTAGCACTATGGTAGAAATCTATCATCCATTTACTTTTTTGGTGCTTATAATAATTGATATCTGTTTCTCTTTCATGGTTGTTGCAGCACACATCTTTTACACTAGAATGACACTAGCTCAATAAATGCCTATTGAAAACGTCCCCATCATTTATCTGTGTTTCTCTCTGAGACAAAGTGAGCATGTGTGACTGAGCGAAAAGTACTGTATCCACGATCCCTGACGGATCAGGGTTGTCATGTTCGAGAGTTGCCCGAAACTATTTTCTCCTCGGTAAGAAGAGTTTATAGTGGCACTGTGAGCTAGCTGGTATACAGGAGAGCATATCCAGTGGGGTGTCTGGAGGCAGTCTAGACACCGATCCCACAGTTTATGTTGTCTAAACGTGTAGAACCTATATAGATTTATAGGAACTACATGACACACTCATACCAAAATCAGTCTGTCACAGCAGGAGCGACAGCAAATATGATAGCTCCACAACACAGGCCATGGGATTGACTAGAGGTTCACACCAGGATGTCATCCACAGTGATATGTGCATCAAAAGGTTAACCCTGGATCCCAGTCCTAATCTTTATGAATCTATTATCAGCCCTATCTCTGTCCTGAGATGTGCACATTGTGGAAAAGTGGATTTCCCTGATCAGTTATGTCCCCTATCTTGGACCCCAACGGTTCTATATGCATGTTACAAGTACATGTATGTTCTCTCCAGTTCCAGTTTTGAAGACGCAAATACATGTGCGTCCACCGTCAATATGTTCTCTGTCAGATCCGCCATCAATGGGCTGGATAGTCAATTCCTAAGTAGAAAGGCCACCGACTTTATATGGCTCAGTTACTCCATTTTTACAGTTCAGATGAAGTAGGCCCGATTCTGTCCTCAAAGCCTTTCCCTGCTCTCTGTCTCTGACAAGCGTCAGCTTGAGCTTGCATCTGTATCCATGAACTTTGTCCTATTTCCTGTGCAGCTAACGGTGCCTGCCTCGGCCAGTTTAGCCGGTCTGCCAAGAAGCTGTATTTCACCTTCGAATTATCTACTTTGCTCTTCAGCCGATGCATTCCTGTCTAGTGATTTAGGTAAACATTTCCTTTAGCTCTCGTGCAAAGGGCTGTCCTCCTGCAAGTAATTCATAGCCCAGTTGCCATGGAAAGTTTTCTGCCTCTTGTGTTTCACGTAGACACTTAGGCGTTCGTGCACGCACACAGTCAGTATAGAATAGATTCTGTTCGAAAGTCCTTCAGTCCTTCCTTGTGGATAACATAGTTCTTTAAACATAGGATGTTAGATATGATTTAGGATTAGGTTGACTTGACCTCTTAGACTTTTCGTCTCCACACGTAGAGTTAGTGACGAGGTCCCTTCACCCCCCCTAGTTACACGTCAAATGCACGTCATGCTGCTGCGCGCGCATCTATGTCAAGCATTATCTTATAGAAACACTTATATTTGATAACTTTAACCAATTATGTTTCTTTTTACTCCTTATTACGCCTAGTTTCGTTTACGTCATTAATATGTCACTTTTCTTATCAAATGTTACGCCTCCTACATTCGTTTCCATTATAATGTAATAACTATAAAAATGTATGTATATCAATAAAGAATCGTACTTCACTTCCTGAACCTTCTTGGTGACGGAACCTGAGGTCCGCCACTCGAGTCGGCCATATTGGAATAAAGCCCATTCAGAAACCTCTTATACCACGGATTCTGCCTCTCATTATTCTGAGCTATTTGTTTAAAGTTCTCGTATGAAATTCAGATCGGTAATGGATAGATATATTTTATTTACCACATAATGGCGCCCGAATAGGGACACTTTCTCATCTCACGCGCCGGCGGTGCGTTGCAGGCCCGGTCTCCTGCCACAGCTGGACGGACCATAACGCGTACCAGCAGGATTTCCTGTAGCTCCCTCCGGTCAAGCGGGGGCGACTGAGGCTGCGATCAACCCAGACGAGGCGGTGAGAAGCGCAAAGTATCCCGACCAGAGCCTAGCTGAGAGAGCAAGATCCGAGGTATACAGAGGCCCACCAGGTTTCCGAAGTCCCGATGTCCAGAAGTTCCGATGTCCGAAATCAAGTCCAGTGTCCGAGGCCTTTCGTTGTGAGCTACTCGGTGAGTACCATCGCCGGGGAGGCGTGTTGACGTGCACATAGGTTGTGCCGGTCAAAGACGGATTTGGGTACACAAATCCGGTCTGCACTGTTTAGCAGTGTATATGTACGGTTTAGCCGTATATCAAGTATTCCGAAGTATCTAGTGATTATCAAGAATTCTGCTTGGTGATTAGTTATGCAGACTGTCATCATTGTTGGTTATTTTTAACAAATGTTTAGTATTTTATTTTTTAACGTGCTAAAATGTCCTGCATATTGTGGTATGAATGATTGTTTTACTGTGCTTTGCTCATTATTGTGTTTTTGTCCTAAGTGTGTTTAAGTTTAAGTATCAGATCAGTTCCGTTCAAGAGTAAGTACCAGATTAGCTGTTGTCAATATGCCACTCTTTTCAAAGTTAAGACAAATTACTACTCGAAAAGGGGTGCTTGAAGAGGCAGTCCCTATCCCTCCTAGGGACACTCCAGGCCATTTCATGTACCATAAACATGGCTTAGATGCCATATTATTTCTAGATCTATGGGTGGACTACACCAAAGAGTTACCAGAGAATCAGAGATGGCCCGTAGCTGGGACCTGGGATGCAGACTGTATCATGAAAGTAGAAGAAGAGTTGTGGAAGAGGAAAGCTAGACAGTCACAGAAAGACGCTATTGAATTATGGCGTAAAGAGTCGCATAGGCGCACTGAAAAGGCGCTGAGACAAGAAGAGAGAAGTAAAGAAAGTGCAAATAAGGTTCGAGATAAGCAGTTGATTGAAGAAGGTACAAGAGTACAAACAGAACAAACAGAGAGACAAAGAAATGCCCTTATGAAAGGGATGTATCCCCTTATGGCCGAAGGATTGCCTCAAGCCATTACGGCCATACCAAAAGACTTGCCACCCCCATTGTTTCCAATAAAGGTACATCCTAAAGGACATCCTAGAACCGCAGAAGATATTTTTCTTTCCTCATATTTAGATGATACAGTTCCCGAATATGCTAACCCCGCACCGCACAGACCGGCTGCTGGGGGGGTTCAACATCAAGATCAAGTTCTTGTCCCTGTACCACAGCAAGCTCCGACACAAGTCACGACACAAGCTTCGGCAAGCACATCTGCTGCCGCGTCTGTCCCCGCAACTGTTTCCACAGCCGTGTCTACACCTGTAGTGGCTGTAGCACGTTCAACGAACCCTTTCACGTCTGACACCTCAGAGGGGGCTACTGGAGGTGCTGCTAGCCTCCATTTTACGCCACCCAAAGGGAGTAAATTTTCTTTCCTGGAATCAGCACATGCACGTACGCCCAAACTTATAAATAACCGTACGCTTAAGGAGCTTATGGTAGATTGTAGATATGATCCGGTGCCTGGTAAAGAGGATGAAATGATTATAACATCATTACGTATTAGACGAGCTGCGACATTTTTAGGAAGGCTGCCAGGAATGGCCGCACATCTAGATAATATATATCATTTTGTGCAAACAGGGAAAGATCCTGAATGTATTAACAGAGCTATGGAATACCAGAAAGTCGAGATACAGGGAGAATTGTTACGTTTTCTTATAAATTGTGTGATCAGAAATCAAGACCGACCGGGGGTAGACCCGGAAGTAATGCAAACTCTTACTAGATGGAGTCAGAATATATCCGAGGGAAAACATGATAAACAGGGAGGTATAGTAGCCATGTGCCGAAAAATTAGGAAAGAAGTAGAACACATACATGCAGAGAGATTGGAAACAGACGAGTTCGAGCAGGATGAAGAGTTCGAATCAGGAGAGTCAGAAAGACAGGCAGACACCATAGCCTATGTAGGCAGAGGAAGGTCCTGTAATAATACCGGAGGTTTTTCTGATCCGATACACTCTACGCGTCCAACAATAATAAATATGAAATCTCCCGAGCGTTTGTTTCAAGCCGCAGATAAAATACTCCGGGAACGAAGGGGTTACCACCTCCTCGATTCTATGGACGAACAAGAATTAGCAAGGGCAGCTGTTCATTGGATGGACAGTCCCGGTAAATATGGTGACGTGACAGTCGCACACGCGTTTTTGAACCTCAGTCCAGACGAACAATGTTTAGCTGGGATTTATATGATCCAGCAACTTCTTATACAATATAAGAGCCAACATGCTGATCCTGGTCCCTTACCTGATATGTTAACCGAACTTCTCACGAATAGATGGAGAGGATCCAGTAACAAGTTAATCAAAGAAATACTAATGTCACGTAAACAGTACATCCTTTTAGGAAATGCGGATCCTTTCTCGATTCCCAACAAAGAAGGAACACCGTACTATATGGATAGACAGAATCCTTTACGAGAAGTCCACCCAATAAAGGGTGATGACAATCAGTTTCATCGTGTATTTGTTTATACACCCATATCAAAAATGGAATTATTAGAAATGAAGAAAGTAGTGCCCAGTCATGATAAAGACCCAGCGGGTTTCCACCGAGAAATTAAAGACATGTTACTGATGGGAGAGTATACCTTTCCTGATATTATGACAATATTAAAGGTGCTTTTACCTGCTGGCATTTATGAAAAATTGAAAGAAAAAGAGTGGGAAGTGGGAGACCAAAAGATAGATTGGACAGCATTAGCAGCGGAGGAAAGGGACCGAACTGCAGGGTCAGGGCTCGGGGATAAAGTTAAACTGTTACCAGGTTTACTAGTACAGGTACTGCCACGTTTACTAGCGACGAAAAAGGAAGATTGGGGTGCAATCTCAGCCTGTAAACAAAAGCAAGATGAAGACACAAGTGATTATTATGCCCGATTTGAAAAATGTTTTAGTATAAATAGTGGTATAAAGGCAAGCAGTGATTCATATCCACATTTATTTGTGACTAAATTGGTGGAAAATGCGTTACCTCCAGTGAAGAATAGAATATTGAAATTCGAGAGTACCTGGCAAAGTAATACTCCGTCACAAATGCTACAAATGTTACAGTATCACCACAATAGAATTAGGGATGAACAAGAACACGAGCATAGACGCATGAAGGATACTAAAATGAAAATGCTAGTTTCTCAGACAGTACCAGCGGATGGTCACAAAAAGGGTGCGACACATTCTGGAGACTCTGCAGTTCCTGTAAAAGGAACCTGCAATTACTGTAAACAACCAGGCCATCATGTACACGATTGTCAAGTCCTGAAACGTAATATAGCCTCAGGTATTGCAAAAGAGAGACCACGATTAGTTAGACAAGATCCGAGTGAACAAGGAACTATGCAGCATGGACAGTCTATGCCAGCCGCACAACAGTCCATACAGTTCGTGCCAGCCGCACCACCGTTGCCTGCTGCTGCCACACAAGTAACTTCACGACAAATGTATCAGACCGCACAGTACGAATACCCTGAGTATCAACGTTACGCATGAAGCAGCCTAGAGAGGGAAGTTGACTTACCCCTTATCGAGATTCCAGTAGATCAAGAAGGACCTTACGTCCATAGTGAATTACTAGGTCATGATAGAAAATTTTTACTCGATACAGGGGCAAGTCGAACGACAATAAAAAGTAGTGAAGTTCCAGGGGCACCCCTCTCAGGCTCTAAAAATGTTTCCCTTGGTTTTTCAGGAAAGCCTATTGTTAATGAAGTAACACAGCCACTTCCGCTTACGATTGGTCCCTTGACACAAACTACTGACTTATTGCTTACCAAATCATGTCCAGAAAACTTGTTAGGTATAAAGACATTGAAAGCTCTAGGGGCTATTATCTGTTGTTCTCCGGAAGGAGTAAGATTGTTTTTACGTGATTTTAAAGGTCATTATGTATCCAGAGACATGGATTCCCGACTACAGAACTTACCAACGCATCTATGGGCACAAGGCCCTACTGATGTTGGTTGCATGAACATTACACCATATCGAGTCACACTGAAGGCAGGAGTAGTATTGCCACGAATGCGACAATACAAGTTACCTCCGGATGCTGTAGCGGCTTTACTGAAAATCATTGATGAGCTAGTTGCGCAAGGAGTGGTTGTAGAAACCAACTCCAATGTGTGTAATTCACCGATAATTCCGATTCTTAAACGAACTGATCCTATGGCCCCACCAGTATATCGATTAGTTATTGATTTGCGTGAATTAAACAAATGCATTGTGCCACAATTCCCCGTGGTCCCCGATATTTCATCATTACTGACAGCCATTGATTCTCAAGCTACATTCTTTACCGTGATTGATCTCAAGAATGCCTTTTTCAGCGTCCCAATAGATCCGGAAAGCCAATACCTATTCGGATTTAGCTTAAATGGACGAAGCTTTAAATTCACACGCGCTCCCCAAGGATTTACAGAAAGCCCCAGCATCTATAGCCAAGCATTGAAACGAGAACTTGACAGTATACACATGCCCGTTAACACCGCATTGCTTCAATACGTTGATGATCTGCTGATCACCGCACGAAGCGAACCCGAATGTGAAAAAGCATCACTGACGGTTTTACATTTTCTAGCGGACAAGGGGCACAAGGTGTCCCCTTCTAAGCTGCAATTCTGTGTTCAGCGAGTTATTTATCTTGGTCACTCGCTGTCCAAGGAGGGAAGGCAGCTTACACCTGACCGCATTCAGTTAATTGCAAACATGCCAATACCGCAGACGCAAAAGGAAGTGCGGGCTTTCATAGGCCTCACTTCATACTGTAGACAGTGGATTCCCCAATATGCATTTCTAGCAAAGCCACTCATTCAGTTGACAACACAGGAGGCAGCCACATCGACTGTCCTCCCTTGGACTCAGGAACACACACTAGCTTTTGAGAGCTTAAAGAAAGCTCTATGTCAAGCACCAGTTCTAGCGACACCATGTTACAGTAAACATTTTACACTCTTTGTTACAGAACGTGCAGGTACTGCCTTGTCAGTACTCACTCAGGAACAAGCAGGAGCATGTAAGCCATGTGCTTATTTTTCCAGTACATTAGACCCCGTAGCTCAGGCTTTGCCTGCGTGTCTGAAATCAGTAGCAGCAACAGCTTTAGCAATCAGACAAAGCGATGCCATAGTGTTAGGACATCCATTGACAGTACAAGTACCACATGCAGTGGAGGTTCTTGTGAACCGAACGCAAACACAACACTTGACCATAGCAAGACTTACTGGTTACGAATTGACACTGTTTCAGCCACATATAGAAATTAGACGTTGTAATACACTGAATCCTGCTACACTTTTGCCAGTAATTGGAACCGACCCACTAGCCCATGATTGTGTCGAAGTTATTGAAATAAAGACAAAACCCAGACAAGACTTAACAGACGTTCCATTGTTAGATCCAGACCTGACGTTGTATGTAGATGGTTCGTGTATGAGGACAAATACAGGAAATTTAGTTGCCGCATACGCAGTCACTACAGACACCGAAGTTATTGAAACAAACTGTATAGATACTTTGTCAGCCCAAGCAGCAGAACTTGTTGCTCTAACACAAGCCTGTATTCAAGCCACAGACAAGAAAGTCAACATATATACTGATTCACGTTATGCATTTGGAGTCGTACATGACTTCGGGGTGCTTTGGAGAGAGAGAGGTTATTTGACTTCTCATGGAACCCATATTCAGCACGGGTCCCTCATTCATGCTTTGTTAGACTCAATTCATTTACCGACTGCAATATCAATTATGAAATGTAAAGCACACACGAAGGTTACTGATATCATTTCCCAAGGCAATGATTTAGCTGACAGAACAGCCAAACAGACTGCTCAGACTCGTACATCCGACATGACAAAGCCTATAGTTCAGACACCAACACAGTGTATGACAATTAAGGATCCCGCACTTGACGTAATTGACATACAGACACATGCCACAGAGAAAGAAATACAGAAGTGGACTGAACTAGGAGGGATTCAGACAGATCAAGGATGGATGACGAAGGGAAAATCTGTATGGTTTCTCCCTGATTCCATGGTTCAAGTCATTATAGCTACAGTTCACAGTCCCGCACATTTAGGAGAAAAGGCCATGTTAGACAGCATTCAGCACATTTGGTTTAACAAACATTTACGAGCTGCTGCTAAACAAAAAGTCCGTACCTGTATGATATGTTGTCAGTTTAATCCAGGGAAGAGTGTCCCCGTAGAACAGGGTGGATTTCAGCCTCCTGATCATCCTTTTGAGGTCCTCCAGATGGATTATATTCAGATGGAACGTTGTCGAGGATTCAAATATGTTCTCGTAGTTGTTTGCGCTCTCTCCCGTTGGACAGAGGCGTATCCTGTATCAGATTACACTGCCCCAACTACTGCCAAACAGCTAGTTCGAGAATTCTTCCCACGGTACGGTTTACCACGTGTGGTATATTCAGATAACGGCCAACCCTTCTCATCCGAATTAATGAAACATGTTTCGCTTCTGCTGGGATATCAGTGGAAATTCCACTGTGTCCGACACCCCGAGGCAGCAGGTCTCGTGGAACGACATAATCAACTTTTGAAAATCAGATTGTCAAAAATATGTCAGGAAAAAGGTGTTGACTGGATAGTAGCCTTACCAGTCGCACTGTTTTACATGAGAATGGTACCACACTCTCGAACAGGGCTATCCCCGTATGAGGTGATCTTTGGCAGACCACCGAATATGTGGGGGACGCCTATACCGCGTAAAATAACTGATGTTGATTGTAATATGCTGACGGATTACCTGGCTTCCTTGATGTCTGCACTACAATCTTCTCGTTCACAGGTGGTCGCAGCTTTTCCTGACAACACTGAGGTGAAACCCCATGACGTGGTCCCCGGGGATTTCGTACTCGTTCGGAATTTCGATAGGAAAAGCCAACTGGAGCCCAGGTGGAAGTTGCCTAGACAGGTCCTGTTGACAACAAGAACAGCCGTGAAGATCGAAGGGAGGAAGGGCTGGCTCCATTCCAGCCATATTAAGAAATTTCATGGACTTCCTCCTGATATGAACAATACTTCCCGTGCATCTTCTCCCATTGACTCCATTGACTCAAAGCTACCTTTGGCTGAGGCCAGTAGCTCCGAACTTTATAAACAAAAACTTAGGCCCAGGCCTACACTGTCGGACGATTTGATTGTTTAAGTCCTCTCCAAGGTGAAGCGGTTGAATCTGTCCCGACATGTCTTCTTTAGGCCTGAATCATGAAGAGTCCCGAATCATAATGAAAAGACATACATACTGTAAATTACTGCGTAGCCACTGTATTGTGACTTTATTAATTTTGTTTGTCTTAAGTTTTATAATAGTTACTGCAAGTATATTATTGCATATGTATTATCCTGTTTCTAGGCGTGCTATTAATATAACTGATGAACATTCTTTTAGTGACCTACCCCCTCATGAGTTATCCTACAGACTTGCGCTGCGTAATAACACTTTCATTAGTATGTTACATCATTCTCACCAGACTAGTAATGCCACTAATTGTTGGGTGTGTGGTCGACTCCCTCCCTATCAGAATAACAAAGGAGTTCTGCCTTTCTTTCCACATCCGTTCACATATAATGGCACCTGTGGAGCATGGTTTAGTTTATTGAATTCTATAGATTCAAACACAGCAGTTTATCAACACCATTGGATATGGGGAAATCTGAATATAGTGTTATACAAAGTCTGTCATCCTGACAAGGAGGGTCACCCTAGTAGAACGGGAACTGATTTAGAAAATGAAGTATATAGATTGGGTAATTTTACACCTAATCTCATGATTCTGATTGTCAATTCCGAAGTTGAGTTAATTTTGCCCACCATGTCAGTATTCCCAGTTAAAGGTGAATTATGTGTAAGAAAAGTTGGTTCCATACCTATGGGCCATAGCAAATGTGTTACTACAGTAGAATATAGTGATGAAGGAAAATCTACATTTAGAGCTTCTCGCCATTCCTACTTTATATGTGGTCAGACGGCATACATGCGTCTACCTCTGGATTGGGATGGTACCTGTTACATTGCATTCCTTTTGCCACCTGTTTTCTTAGCTCCCCCTGATTATTATCGAAATACTCGTTTAGCACACAATAGAGAGCGAAGAGATCTCCCAGTTGTCGATTATACTGAGACGGCGTGGGATAAGTATGTAGATTTCAATAAAGGTATCTTCCCATATATAGGTACAATTACAAATAGTAAGCTAATACGTAGACTAACCAAGACTCTTGAAGCCGTAGTGAATGAGACTATAGCTGCCCTAGGCAATCTGACAGAGGAACAATCAGTGATGAGGATCGTTGTCCTTCAAAATCGACTTGTCCTTGACGTCATCCTGGCCGATAGGGGCGGAGCTTGTAGGGTCATCGGATCCAGCTGCTGCATATTCATACCAGAAAATTCGCCATCTGTATATAAAGCTATAACCCGCCTTCATAAGATTGTGAGCCAGATACACGAAGACCCAGGCACTTGGACTTGGTCCGGGTGGTTTTGGAGTCTGATATCAGCCTGGGGATGGAGAGTTCTATCCTTCCTAGGTATTGGCCTTCTTATACTATTCAGTTGTTGCTTATGCCTGCAATGTGGACCAGCGATCTGTGGTCTGTGTGCCACATCGTGTATTCCACATCAAGGTTTTCGTTCAAAATCTCGGAAGAAGAAAGAAGAAGAAATGATGCTCCATGAGCAAATCGATGGATTAATGAAGATTGATGTTTCTTGACGGGCAAGTAGGGGAACAAGGAGGGAATGTGGAAAAGTGGATTTCCCTGATCAGTTATGTCCCCTATCTTGGACCCCAACGGTTCTATATGCATGTTACAAGTACATGTATGTTCTCTCCAGTTCCAGTTTTGAAGACGCAAATACATGTGCGTCCACCGTCAATATGTTCTCTGTCAGATCCGCCATCAATGGGCTGGATAGTCAATTCCTAAGTAGAAAGGCCACCGACTTTATATGGCTCAGTTACTCCATTTTTACAGTTCAGATGAAGTAGGCCCGATTCTGTCCTCAAAGCCTTTCCCTGCTCTCTGTCTCTGACAAGCGTCAGCTTGAGCTTGCATCTGTATCCATGAACTTTGTCCTATTTCCTGTGCAGCTAACGGTGCCTGCCTCGGCCAGTTTAGCCGGTCTGCCAAGAAGCTGTATTTCACCTTCGAATTATCTACTTTGCTCTTCAGCCGATGCATTCCTGTCTAGTGATTTAGGTAAACATTTCCTTTAGCTCTCGTGCAAAGGGCTGTCCTCCTGCAAGTAATTCATAGCCCAGTTGCCATGGAAAGTTTTCTGCCTCTTGTGTTTCACGTAGACACTTAGGCGTTCGTGCACGCACACAGTCAGTATAGAATAGATTCTGTTCGAAAGTCCTTCAGTCCTTCCTTGTGGATAACATAGTTCTTTAAACATAGGATGTTAGATATGATTTAGGATTAGGTTGACTTGACCTCTTAGACTTTTCGTCTCCACACGTAGAGTTAGTGACGAGGTCCCTTCACCCCCCCTAGTTACACGTCAAATGCACGTCATGCTGCTGCGCGCGCATCTATGTCAAGCATTATCTTATAGAAACACTTATATTTGATAACTTTAACCAATTATGTTTCTTTTTACTCCTTATTACGCCTAGTTTCGTTTACGTCATTAATATGTCACTTTTCTTATCAAATGTTACGCCTCCTACATTCGTTTCCATTATAATGTAATAACTATAAAAATGTATGTATATCAATAAAGAATCGTACTTCACTTCCTGAACCTTCTTGGTGACGGAACCTGAGGTCCGCCACTCGAGTCGGCCATATTGGAATAAAGCCCATTCAGAAACCTCTTATACCACGGATTCTGCCTCTCATTATTCTGAGCTATTTGTTTAAAGTTCTCGTATGAAATTCAGATCGGTAATGGATAGATATATTTTATTTACCACAACATGTTCCCTCCAGTGACTTCACTCTGAATCAGAGAGCAACTTATGAAGTGTTCTGAAGAGCCTGGCTCTCCTTGCTCCAGTGTGAATACCGCACAGCTCATAGGAGTGCAGCAAGCCACAAATCTGTCTGGGGATTCCTCTACATCCTCATGCTCCTCCAATGAATATATGACAGCACAACGCATGCCATCACAAAGCATGCCATTACAACGCAGTTGTAACAATGCAAGTGCTGTTACAACACATTACCATTACATCGCAAACCTTTACCACACATATGCCTTTGCAGCACATGGCTTTACAACAAATTTCGTTGTAATAGCATGAATGATAAAGGCATATGCGTGATTAAAGTTTGAAAAATTAAGTATTTTACAGGGAAATATAAAAGCTATATGTATATATATATATTCACTGAAAATACCATAGGTTTCAGGGGTGTCATAATTAGCTGGACATTTGACTCGTACAAAACCATTGAAATTCCCCCATTATAGTTAGTTCAGCTAACTATAACTCGCGCGCACGCAATGCACTGCTGATGACGTCACATATTACATCACTCATGACATGGTCAGTGACATCACTGATGACATCACTGATGACATCATCCAGTGAATGTGTGTTTTTCTGAAAATTAAATATGTTTTTTATATGTATATCTCAAGGTCGATGGAAGAATAAATGGGTATATTAGTGTCTAAATGGATTAATTTTTTTATGAAAAATTGATTGTATAACTGACTGATTAAGTGTATCTAAGTGAATACATGGGTTAGTGAGTAATGTTTAAATATGAAAATATCTGTATCAGTCTCTCATTTTGTGTATAAGTGGCTGCATGGGTTGGTGAGTAGCTACATGTCTATATAGGTTATTGGTTGTTTTTTTGAGTATTAGTATGAATGTCTGAGTATCTGTGTGGTTCTATGGGGGGTATTACGTAGTGCATAGATGCATGAATGAGTGACTCACTGTTTGTATGTGTTGAAGACAGCATGTGTGCAGGACTGTATGGGTGGATGAGTGAGTGTATGGGTGTGTTAGTGAGTGAATGACTGTCTCAATAGTGTCTTTATGAGTAACTACATATGTTTTAAACTAGTATATGTGACTATTGGTGTATATAAGTGAGTATATGTGAGAGTGAGAGATTGGAAGAGTTCCTGTATGAATAAGTATGTGTTTCTATAAGTGATTGTTTAAAAGACTAAGTATGTGTAAGTTTCTGTAGAAGTAAGTGTGGTGGTGTGTGTATAACTGTATATGCAAGTAAATGGATGTTTGATTTTTTATTAGCATGAGTGACTATGTGTGTGAGTAACTCTATGGATGAGTGGCATTGTGTAACAGTATGTATAGGTGTATGAGTACAGATGATGAGTGAGTACATGTATGAGTGACTGTATAGGACTGTTGGTGAATGAGTGGATGTGTATGTGGATCTTAGAAATACTGAATAAGTTGTTGTAACTGGTATTGGTATGTCCATTGTTTTTAAAATTTTAGTTTCTATTTTTGAATGTGTGTATCAAAGGTTATATTAGGGTGAGAGGAGGTCTGCCACTCTATCACATGGATGATGTCATCAGTGATGTCATCAGTGATGTCATTTGAGATGTCATCAGCGATGTCATGAGTGATGTCACTGACCATGTCATGAGCGATGTAATATGTGACGTCATCAGCAGTGCATTGTGGGCGCGCAAGTTATAGTTAGCTGAACTAACTATAACGGGGGAATTTCAATGGTTTTGAACGAGTGAAAAGTCCAGCTAACAATAACGCCCCTGAAACCTATGTTTTTTTCAGTGAAAAAATATATATATATATATATTCACTGAAAAAACCAAAGGTTTCAGGGGCGTTATAGTTAGCTGGACATTTCCCTCGTACAAAACCCTAGAAATTCCCCTGTTATAGTTAGTTCAGCTAACTATAACTCGCGCCCCCGCAATGCACTGCTGAAGACGTCACTTATTACATCACTCATGACATGGTCAGTGACATCACTGATGACATCACTGATGACATCTCAAATGACATCACTGATGACATCACTGATGACATCATCCAGTAGGTATGTGTTTCTGTACAGTTTTAATATGTTTAATATATATAGGGAAAGGTCTGTTGAAGAATGAGTGGGTGTACAAGTGTGTGAATGGATGATTTTGTAGGTGCGTAACTGACTCTTTAAGTGAGTCATTAAATGTATCTTACGGCAGACTAGTGACTAAACTGTGTGAATGTCTGTATGTGTCTGTGTGTAGGTGTATAAGTGGCTGCATGGTTTTGTGAATAGCTATATGAGTGTCTATATGGGTTATTGGTTGGTTGTCTGAGTGTCTGTATGGGTGCCTGAGTGTTTGTGTGGGTAGGGTGTGTGTGACTCTATGCATAGATGTGTGAGTGGGTGATTCTATGGGTGCATGGTTTTAAGAGTGCATCTGTGATGGACTGTATGGTTGGGTGAGTGTATGTATGGGTGTGTTAGGGATTGAATGTATATCTCAGTGGTACATGTGTGACTAACTACATATGTGAAAGGCAGTATATGTGTGTGTAAGTGTATATAAGTGGGTATATGTGAGAGTGTGTGCTTGTGAGAGTGGCTGTATGGATGAGTGTGTGCTTGTATCAATGATTCTATTAGAGCGTAAGAATGTGGTACTATTTTTATGAGTAAGTGAACTTGAGTGTGTTTAACTGCATAGGTGAGTAAATTGGACTGTGTTTAATTACTTGCATGACTGACTAGGTGTGTCAGTACCTCAATGGATGATTGGCGGTGTGTGAGTGTCTATATAGGTGTATAAATGCATATGATATTCTTGTACGAAGTGACTGTAAGTATGAGTGACTGTACAGGTGAGTGAGTGGAGGTGTATGTAGACCTAAGAGTTAATCAGTGGGTATGTAGTTATTGGTATTGGAGTATCTATGATTTTCAAAATGGCCGTCTGAAATTTTGAGCCGGTGTATCAAAGGTTATATTAGGGTGTGAGAAGATGCACTAATTTATCACATGGATGATGTCATCAGTGATGTCATCAGTGATGTCATCAGTGATGTCATTTGAGATGTCATCAGTGATGTCATCAGTGATGTCACTGACCATGTCATGAGTGATATAATATATGACGTCATCAGCAGTGCATTGCGGGGGCGCGAGTTATAGTTAGCTGAACTAACTATAACAGGGGAATTTCTAGGGTTTTGTACGAGGGAAATGTCCAGCTAACTATAACGCCCCTGAAACCTTTGGTTTTTTCAGTGAATTTCAAAGGTTTTTTAAATGCTAATTCCTATCTATAACTTATCTCTGAAGATATCATGAAAAGCATTCTTTTTTAAAAGTAGGGTGCACATTAGTTTTGTGGAAAAGCATCTTTGTGATTGGTTAAGAAAAAGCAGTTTCAACGTGGAGTACATATCAAAGGATAAAATTTGCTCAGATCAACCACACCTGCTACTTGCATTTGAAAGGCACTGTTCGAACTTAAAACAATCGTCAACTTTTAACTAGGCCTGGGCTAAAATTTCGTTCCGTTCGTGGAAATTGCGATAATTTGACATTTTCGCGTTCCGCGGAAAGCGCGAAAATGTCAAACTTTCCGCATTCCGCAGCTTTGCGATAATTTGGTTCTTGCTCGCGCTGTAAAATAATACATTCTCGCACGCGCGCGATCGCCTTACCTGAATCCCTGCGTTCGCTGACAAGTTTTCTTGATTCGGTCGCGTTCTCCATGAGATGTTGTATTGTTTTTAGCCATTTGCGCTGTCTCGCGACAGTTCGCGCCCGCAGTGACGTCATGCGTCGCGCGATCACGTCTTTCTTCTCGCGATCATGCACCGCGAGACAACTGAAAACAAGATGGCCGCGCCCGCGAGCAACCGCATGGGTAAGTTGCCGAGCCGCAACCATGCAGAAAATCTCGCGAACATGCGTGAAAAAAACTTCCGCATCTTCGCGATATTTCCGCGTGTTTGCGATAATTTTTAACATTTTCGCGATAATTTGCGAAAGTGGATTTCGCAAATTCCGCCCACCCCTACTTTTAACCTGCACGTGTTGTTAAATATTCAAGAAAATGTTACAAAAATATATCGTTAAGTTTTAAAAAATTGATGAACTTTTAACCTGCACGTGTTGTAGAATGTTCTAGAAAGTGTGTTGATAGAATACGTTGCACTTCTGACTTCTATGTGTTGTTCAATATTAAAACGGTTCATATGGAAAATTAAAAAGAAACCAATAGAGAAGTTTTTAAACCTAAAAGAATCAAGGAACTATTCTAATTTATTCTTTACATGTATTTATGTGTGCAACAACAAAATTATAGACACAACAGCAGTAGGAAGAGGAAGAAGCAGAGAGTGGGGGGTGGGGGGCAGATGAGCAGAATGGCACACATGCACAATTAAGTACAACACACATATAGACTAACAATGGCCACAATGAAACACACCAACAAGCAGCACAAGTCCCACAACCCGCCAACATCACACCACTCAACAAGCATAGAAGTGAAAACCACGCTGCATTCATACAGGATGTGTACAAAGGTCAGTCGTTGGTGTTGTGGGATGTCTGCGACCGTGGTCATCATGGATGAGATGCCCAGCATGTGGCACATGGTCGAGTTCACTGTGTGCCAAATGGCTGCACCTCCCTCCCACGAGCCCCCACACTTTTGTACGGTGCGCTGTTGTATCTCGTGCCCTCGTACAGCACACCATTGTATAATGCCTATTTGCGCATGTCCTGCTACATTCCAACTACAACATCACAGTGCCATTTGGAGGTGGTGCATGCCAGTTTACAACATCAACTGCTGCGGCTCTTGTAGCAGGCCACACCAGAACACAGAGACACACTTACCGCACTTCCTGTACACGGACATGTCCGAGACACCCCGTTCCCCTTGCCGGATAGGCACACCCCTGCACTGACCTGTGAACCCCAGACCAGCACACGCCAGTTGTGCATGCAGGAGGATGCGTGCGTAGCTACACATCCAGGCTCACTGCCAACGTTGAGGTGACAGCACACTGTGATGTTGCAGGGCTCGTGCCTATCATGCTAAGACAATGACCACAGGGACACACTTACTAAGATGTGGGTTTGGGGGGCATTGGCAGTCCTGGAGTTGTTGAGATGAGTCTTCTGTCCCTCATGGGTATCCCTGTATCATGCTCATTGACTCTATGGTACCTGTGGGTGTTCTGGTGTGGCTCTTGACTGTGTTCCCTTTCATGGTGCAGGTAGTTGCCCTGCTTAACACCAGCAGAAAGCAGGTGTAAAATCCCTGGTGCTAACGTGTCTTATCGCCGGAATTCGTTTCGCATTGCAATTGGTGTGAAAGTTGTGATAGGATTTTTTTCGTGTGCAGAACAATATACGAACTGAGCAGTGTATCTCATCAAGATCCAGCACCTGACGCACTATTCCCAATCAATATAAATACAATGAGATTTCTTAATAGATTTTGTGTGTACACTGTAACTGCAGCCAATACCTCAGTGCAATTCAATACAGGATTTTAGTATTTAGAATAAATCGGAAAGGTGCACCTCGTGTCTTTTTGCACGGGAACAGCTACTCTCCATTTCATTATCAGAACCTTAACGGAAGTAAAGTTGAGATAAATCTAACACACTATTCAGAAGTTAGTGCAAACTGCAGATATCACCAGTATTCCAGCGATAAGTCCCCCAAAATTTAACACCATGGTGGACTTCATCAAATAACAGTAATGAGAACAAGAAAGAGTCACACAGCAGTTAAGAGAACAACCAAAAATGTTATTATTTATTTTTTCAAACTTTATTTTTTATAATAATAAATATATAAACGAAAAACTCTTTTCAAACTTAATTTTTTTATTAACATATATATGAACAATAAACTAATAAACAAAATGTAACAACAATAATAAAAAACAACAAGGCGGAACACTACTGTGGGGACAATGGATGTCGACGACAGACCTGGAAAATAAGAAAGATTGTTAAAAAAAAACAACATGGTATTCTCAACAAAATACCACAAGAAACAAATCACAGATATATAAAATGCATACAGCTAACAAAATTTTATAAGTTTAACTTACAAAAACTGTAAATGTTGCCGCTTTAAAATATTTACCGAATCTGAAGAAAATGTTTTGCAGAAGGCACCACACAAACAACGTTTTTCTTCAGTGGTGAGGAAATTTTTTACTTTTTCCAAGGAGCAAACAAAGACCAATGCCACCTTCGTCACTCGCAAGATTTGCCAAAGAGTTCTGTTACGAGGAGATCCTAGCAAAAAATACTCGTGCGGCACAGCAAGTATGATGAAACACCTAAGGACCCTTCATCCAAGCAATGTTGCACGAGAAGAGTGCAAACAGATGAGAAACACTCCTGTTCTGTATCTGTAAAAAAGAATCACAAATAAATGTATATTAATAACTTTCAAATTTATACTATTCCATTACTGTACAAACACATTTTATATAAAAACTGACTATGAAACTATACCCCTGAACCACAAGTGTAACGATCATTAAAACACTACATGCATAGTGCATACTACTCTGAAGCAGTTCATGCCCTAAAGCCTACCTCACTAAAACACTACTGACTAAATGATTACAGTAGTATAAGGAGACACACTTGGTGACTCACAGGGTGTTTGCTAGAAGAGTATGAATACTAACTAGGGAATAGAAGGTGTGAAACACAACTGTGTAGGTGATTAGAGGACTGCATCCATACTGCATAGGCATTTAAAGCAGTCCATGTGCTAAGGCCTGGCTCACTGCATGACTACTTGGGTACTGACTGAATGATTATCGTACAGCAAGGAGAGTGCCTAGGTGAATTTATAAGTGCTAGGCTTTTCACACAGAGAATAGATTAGTACTTGGTACTGAATGGGTCACTAGAGGAGTGCAAAGGCAGTGACAAGTGCTGAACTGTATGGATACTGACTAGGAAATTGAAAGTGTGAAAGACAAGTGTCTAGGTGGTTAGAAGACTACATGCATAGTGCATAGGGGTTTGAAGCAGTCCATGTGCTAAGGCCTGGCTCAGTGTATGAATACTTAGGCACTGGCTGAATGATTAGAGTGCTGCAAAGATAGTATCTTGGTGAATTTATAAGTGTTTGGGTTTTAGCACAGTGAATGGATTAGTACATGGTGCTGAATGGGTCACTAGAGGACTGCAAAGAGAGTCACAGGGTATTTCCTGGAAGTGTATGGATACTGACTAGGGAATTGAAGGTGTGAAAGACAATTGTGTAGGTGGTTAGAGGACTGCATACATAAAGGATAAGGGTTTGAAGCAGTCCATATACTAAGGCCTGGGTCACTGGATGAGTACTTGGGTACTGACTGAATGATTAGAGTACTGCAAGGAGAGTGCCTGGGTGAATTTATTAGGATTTGGCGCTGTGAATGGATTAGTACATGATGCTGAATGGGTCACTAGAGGAGTGCAACGGCAGTGACAGGGTGTTTGCTGGAAGTGAACAGATACTGACTGGGGAATTGAAGGTGTGAAAGACAAGTGTGTAGGTGGTTAGAGGACTGCATGCATAGTGGATATGGGTTTGACGTAGTCCATGTGCTAAGAACTGGCTCAGTGCATGAATACTTAGGCAGTGACTGAATCATTAGAGTACTGGAAAGAGAGTGTCTAGGTGAATTTATAAGTGTTTGAGTTTTGGCACAGTCAATGGATTAGTACATGCTGTTGAATGGGTCTCTAGAGGACTGCAAAGGAAGTGACAGGATGTTTCCTGGAAGTGTATGGATACTGACTAGGGAATTGAAGGTGTAAAAGACAAGTGTATAGTATGTCAGAACACTTTTATTTGAAGCAATCTATTTGGTACTTAGAAACTGACTAAATAATCAGACTGCTTCTAGGACAGTGCTTAGGTAAAACGTTTAAATTTTCAGTTCTGCCACAGTGAACAGAATAGTACATGGTACTGCACCTTAGTGTCAAATCCTGACTCATTTTATCAATGCATAAGCAAAGACTAGCTTCTAATGCTACTAAAACTTGACAACATGAGAGGTTTTAAATTAGTTATCTGTCAGCAAATACACGATGTTACCAAATGCTTCTCTCACAGTGGTTCTCAAATGCACACAGACTCACAGTGTAATTCTAGACAACAACCACTATACCTAGGAGTTTAACAAAAATCATTCACTACTGTGGAAATGGTAAGCGAACTGCACACAATCTTCATATTTCATGACTGCACGTTTGTGTCAATGCCTGACTCATTTAATCAAAACATAAGCAAAGACTGGCTTCTAATGCTACTAAAACTTGACAACCTGACTGGTTTTAAAACACTTATCTGTCAGCAAAGACACGATATTACCAAATGCTTCTCTCACAATCCTTACCCAAATGCACAAAGACTCACAGTGTGATTTTAGACAAGTAACACTATTCTAGGAGTTTACCAAAACTCATTCACTAATCTGGAAGAGTTAATGGTACTGCACGCAATCTACATATTTAAGTACAGCACATCAGTGTCAAAGCATGACTCATTTAATCAACATATAAGCAAAGACTGGATTCTAATGCTACTAAAACTTCTCAACATGACAGATTTTAAAACAGTTATCTGTCAGCAAATACATAATGTTACCAAATGATTCTCTCACAGTGATCCCAAATACACACTAACTCACAGTATGATTCTAGACAAGCACCACTATCCCTATGAGCTTACCAAAACTCATTCACTACAGTGCAAGTGGTAAGGGAACTGCACACAATCTATATATTTCACAACTGCAATTTATTGTCAATGCCTGACTCATATAATGAAAGCATAAGCCATAACTGTCTTCTAATGCTACTAAAACTTGACAACATGACATGTTTTACAACACTTATCTGTCAACAAATACACGATGTTACCAAACACTTCTCTCACAGTGGTTCCCAAATACACACAGACTCACAGTGTGATTCTAGACAAACAACACTATCCCTAGCAGCTTACCAAAACTCATTCACTACAGTGGAAGTGGTAAGGGAACTGCACACAATCTACATATTTCACGACTGGTCTTTAGTGTCAATGCCTGACTCATTTAATCAACACATAAGCAAAGACTGGCTTCTAATGCTACTAAAAGTTGACAACATGACAAGTTTTAAAACAGTTTTCTGTCAGCAAATACACAATGTTACCAAACGCTTCTTTCACAGTGGTTCCCAAATGCACAAAGACTCACAGTGTGATTCTAGACAAGCACCAGTATCCCTAGGAGTTTACCAACATTCATTCACAACACTGGAAGTGATAAGGGAACTGCACACAATCTACATATTTCACGACTGGTCTTTAGTGTCAATGCCTGACTCATTTAATCAACACATAAGCAAAGACTGGCTTCTAATGCTACTAAAACTTGACAACATGACAGGTTGTAAAACAGTGTTCTCTCAGCAAATACACGATGTTACCAAACGCTTCTCTCACAGTGGTTCCCAAATGCACAAAGACTCACAGTGTGATTCTAGACAAGCACCAGTATTCCTAGGAGTTTACCAAAACTCATTCACTACACTGGAAGTGATAAGGGAACTGCACACAATCTACATATTTCACGACGGCACTTTAGTGTCAATGCCTGACTCATTTAATCAACACATAAGCAAAGGCTGGCTTCTAATGCTACTAAAACTTGACAACCTGACTGGTTTTAAAACACTTATCTGTCAGCAAATACACAATATTACCAAATGCTTCTCTCACAGTGGTTCCCAAATGCACACAGACTCACTGTGTGATTCTAGACAAACAACACTATCCCTTGCACTATATGAAAACACATTTCTTCATCTAGAAGTAGTACTACATTTTAGTATAGAAACATAACATAACTCATTTCACAAATTCATAAACAATGACTGGTTTCTAATTCTACCAAAATATAAAAACTGCACAGTTATCTCTCTACAAACACATGAAAAACACAAATGCCAATCACAGAATGGTTTCTACATGCACACACATTGTAGAGAAAAAAGTACTCCCTACACTTTAGCAGGAAAAATACATTAGTCTGATTAAAATCAAAATAGTCCACATACATCCCCTCACAATTAAATAACTCATCTTTCAAGTTCTTTTGTAGATTAAGGAGTATATCAATCACTCACCATATTTTCTTTTACAGAATCTCTGCACTGTACACCTCTCAACAAAAGCAAAGAATGGAAAAGTTTCCCTTTCATTTTCCACACATATACATGTAAACATCAAATCACAATCCTTCGCACATAAACTCAAAAGCAAACACACATTTCTATTGGTTAAACATTTCAACCCTTTCCAACTGAAATACATTTCAACCCTTCCCTCAATCTGCCTTCTGCCTGTTACCATAGAAACAGGTCATGGAACACTGCACTGAACTCACAGGTCACAAGTTCAGCACACAATGTTCCTACACAAGACAGGAAGTGTGCTTGACTTTTCAACATATCAGCTTATCATATATAATGTTCCTTACAATCTGTTTTTGTTAACCAATAACAATCATACCTTTAAAAAACAAAAATATACACCCTACCTTTCAGCGTAGAAAGTTGTTATACAACCAATGATTTCTTGTCGTTTTTCAAAAAATGTTGCCGTGGATCCGCGCACCCACCGCGAGAGAATCCGTGCATCCAACGCGATAGGATGCGCGCACCGTGCGTGCATTTCGCCACTTTTTTTTTTTTTAAAAGGGGGGCCCCAGGGGGTCCTTCTGGGACCCCCTAAGCACCTCTAGAGGGTCAGAGTATTCCCACTCTGCCCCCTTTATATGTTTTATGCAATTATTCCCCTTGCTTCTTCAGTGGATGATGTCATCAGTGATGTCATCAGTGATGTCATTTGAGATGTCATCAGTGATGTCATGAGTGATGTCACTGACCATGTCATGAGTGATGTAATATGTGACGTCATCAGCAGTGCATTGCGGGCGCGCAAGTTATAGTTAGCTGAACTAACTATAACGGAGGAATTTCAATGGTTTTGTACAAGTGAAAAGTCCAGCTAACTATAACACCCCTGAAACCTATGGTTTTTTCAGTGAATTTCTGAGGTTTTTTAAATGCTAATTCCTAACTATAACGTGCCTGAAACCTATGGTTTTTTCTGTGAATTTCAAAGGTTTTTTAAATGCTAATTTCTAACTATGCCTACAGAGATAGGACATGTGAAGAAAGAAGAACAAATGCACAGAAAGAAAAAAAAGAAGTGCAGAAAGAAGCAACAGAAGTCCTCAAAGACGAAGAAAAGTGCAGGAAGAAGGATAACGTGCAGAAAGAACAAAAAGAAGAGCAGAAAGAATCCTTGTTGCAAAATCATCCTGTACCCTCAAATTTTTCAGACGGATACTGGTGGTAACTGAGTCTGACTAACCAGTCCTAGAGCCAGTGCTATGTTAAAAGACACTTAGAATACAATGAAAACACCTACATACACTAGGGAACATTATGCGTTGGGGTCCCCCTGTGATTAGCATGACCTCCTCTGTAAGCCCCTAGTATATAATAGGGCAGGGGGATTAAAACTACCTCTTAAAACAGGCCACAGGGCGTTTTTGCACACGTTAACTCAGGCCCCGTCCCCTCCCTTCACCACTGTGTAAACACGCCCTGTGTCCGTTTTTAGTTGGGAGATTAAGTTCATTTGAATCCTAGGGTCCCTAGGGTCCAACTAGCCCACTAGGTACCTCCAGTAAGTGCCACAGAGCTGCGTTGCAGAGAGGTGTCAAAAGTGGCACAGCCTGGACCACCTCTCTGCAATGCAGCTCAGTGGCGCTTACTGGAAGCACTTGGTGGGCTAGTTAGCCCCCAGGGGCCCTCAGTATTGAAGGGAAATTATATCCCCAATTTAAAACGTGCCATAGTGCGTGTTTCCACACGTCACCTCAGGCCCCGTCCCCTCCCTTCACCACAGTGTAAACGCGCTCTGTGGCTGTTCTAAGTTGAGAGATTAAGTCCCCTTGAATCCTAAGGGTCCCTAGGGTCAAACTAGACCACTAGGTACCTCCAGTAAGCGCCACAGAGCTGCGTTGCAGAGAGGTGTAAAAAGAGGCTTGGCCTCAGAACACCTGTCTGCAGCGCAGCTCCCTGGCGCATACTGGAGGGGCGTGTTTGCAGAGTGCTGCAAGGAGGGGGCGTGGCCTCCGGCACGATGCCAGTCTTTTATTTATTTTAATTTTTTAAGAAGGGGGGATGTGTGGTTCCCCTTCTTATTCTAATTTATTGGCCCTGATGACCCCATCCCCCAGGACCTGTCTCCTAATTATATTTTTTTGACCCCAATCCCCAGGGCCGGCCGCTGTTTTTTATTATTGTAAAAAAATATATATTTATAGACACACCTAGGACATGCTGGACAAACCGTACGTACCTATCACCATGACGATTTGAGTGATATTCCTTAAAAGGCGACTATGCATACAATGAATCCACGTGGAATGTATTTACACCACTAGTGAAGCTCTGACATGTCTGATGCCCTACCGTGCCTAATCCCGGTAGACACCCTTGTCGTTTATTTATACAAACATGGGTAGCTATTGACGGGCACATTTAATACACATGCACACCAAGCCATTCAAAGGGGATTCGACAAAAATTCGACCAAAACTATGTAAGAAACCCCCCTCACGGTTAATAAAACACACATCCACTGCCGGATGTGTAATACTTTTTATTTTACTCTCTGGAAAGGGGACGAACATCACTTGAGAGTCACAGCGCGCTCCTGGCAGAGCCCAATGCTGTGTTACACCCACCATTGCCTGCCGAGTGCCACACACCTCTGTGTTGTATTCCACCAGCTAGTGCATATGCTATGACACTCTCTAGCCCTTGTGCACTGTAACACCACCCCGTGAATATGTCATGCCACACTTGTCTTCGCACGGGTTATATTGCCCCATCTAACGTGCCTTCCTCGATGCCTATGTTATAACGCACAGTGCTATGCCATACATATTACAATCTGGGATCCATATCTTTGTCACAGTGCATATGCAACGTTACACTCCTCAGCACATATTTTATATTACAACATTAGAGACTAGTTAGGTTACACAACACTGCCCTGTGCATATTACACTCCAAGGCGCACATCGCATAGCACGCGCTAGTGCCTGTGCTATCTCGCGCTCTCCAATGAATCTGTCATTGCGCACAATTTATTGCATATTATATTTCACGCCCGGTTCATCTTATATCACACTTTTTGGTGCATAGTTTATACCATACACTATATCTAGTTTTCATTTTCAATCGTGCTCTCAGGACTATGTTCTATATAACACTGTGTTCACCTACCCTTTTCACGGGCATTACATTTTGCGATAGGGGGTGGAGGGTCGGGGGGTGTTTCTGCCAAGTGAGCCCGGAGTCACAGTCACAAACGTCCTCTTCTTCCTGAATAAAAGTGAGATTATGCTGCATACTTGTTCATATTTTAAGTAGTTCGCACAGACACACGTTTTAAAAACAATAAAGTTCCTAATACCCGCCTTCTCTGAACAGTTAGCTTGCTGCCCCATCCCCCTCCTCCCTATCCTCTGTTGTGTGAATCCATGGACTAGCCTCCTCCCTCCTGCCATGCATGGTCTGATGTGCTGCCACTGCCCTCAATTTAGTATGATGTACCAGTCCCCTCCTCCTGCCCTCCATTGCCCAATTCTATGCCCCATCATTGACCTCCTGCTTAAACTCTGTGCTTAGCTTGCTGCCCCTATTCTCCTTCCCCCTGCCCTCTGATGTCTTTGTGCATGCCCCTGCTCCATCCTTTTTGCCCACCATGTTCCATGGACCTGCCACTCCTATCTACTCTGAGTGTTCTGTTGAGCTGCCACTCCCCTCCCACCTGCCTAGCATTGTCAGATGACTGTAACCTGTCCCTGCCACCTCCACCCTGCCTGTCCACATGCCATGCCCCTATCCTCTTCCTCCTGTCCTACATGGTCCATTGTACTGCCACACCCTTCTGCCCTCCCTGGTCTGTTGTGCTGCAACTGCTCCTCCTGCCTGCCCCGTGCGGTCTGTTGTGAGGCCCCTTCCCCTGAACTTTCTTGTCTGTGCACAGGTCCTGACCCTCCCTTCTATCCTCCATCGTCCTTTGTGCATGCCCCTGCACCCTCCTTCTTGCCCATCATAGCCATTGTGCTGCCACTAACCCTCCCACTTGCCATGCATGGTCTTCTGTGCTGCCATGGCCCCTCCCACCTTCCCTGTGTGGTCAGTTAGCTGCCCCTGACCCCCTCCCACCTTCCCTCCATGGTCTGTGTGTATGCCATCACAGTCTCACTGTTGCTCTTCATGGTGTGTCTTGCTTCTAGTGCCCATCCTGCCTGACCTCCATGGCTATCTTGCTGTTCCTGCCCTGCCCCCTTGCCCCCAGCCCTCTGTTTACATGTGCAGACCTCTACTCCCTACTCCCTCCCTCCTGGCTTGTCTGTTCCATTGTAATGCCCCTGATCCGTCCCTCCTGCCCTTTATGGTCTGTTATGCTGCAGCTTTCTCTCCTGTCTGTCCATTATGGTCAGCTAGCTACCATTGCCTCTTGCCCCTCTGTTCTCTGTTGTCCATGTGCATGGTCCTGTCCCCTCCCTCTTGCTTTCTATGGATTGTTGTGCTGCACTCCCGTCCTGCTAGCCCTGTGTGATGTATTGTGCCGCTGCAAACCCTGATGCCTGCCCTGCACGGTCAGTTTGGTGCACCTCTCCATATCCCTCCTGTCCTCTGTTATCCAAGTCCATGTCCCTACCCCATTTCCTTCCATGATCCAATGTACCATACTTGCGAACAATTTGAACTTGGTATTGATTTTCCCCTTTGAGTTACATTGAAAAAGAGGAGATTGTAGACAGGAGACAGATCAAATAAAGCCCATTTGAGCTTAAAAACATTGGACGTTTCCTGGCTGAATCGGGTCTGGTGGCATGTATGGTTGTACTACCATTGCCTCTTCCTTCTGCCAACAATGGTCTATTACATTGCCACAGCCTCTCTTGCAAGTCCTGTATTGTTGGTTTGTTGCCCCTGCCCCCTTTTCCACTGCCCTCCATAGTCTGTTGTGCTGCCACGGCCCTTCCTGCCTGCTCAGTGTGGTTAAATTGTTGCCTTTGCACCCTCCTACCTGCCTTCAATTTTCAGAGTCCGTGCCCCTGGCCTCTGCCTCTCAACAGTATCCTAATGAACAACTAGATTGCTAACATTCTATATTTATTACAAAAGTGTGGAACGCCTGACGTCATCTTGATGTGATCAAAACTGCAATACCTAGAGCATTTCCTTTAGAAATTACATATATGAGAGGGTCTTATTGGCATCAAAATTATGGTTAGTGCTCTAAAAGACTAAAATAAGGACATATTTTCTGAGTTTTCAAATAGCGACAAAGCACTTTTAAATTATTTGTTATCTTTATGTTTTATCCAGTTGACCACTTGATTAAATGTTGCTCTTAGTGGAGAGGATGTGGTGTTACTTCCAGAACTGCAGACTTTGCAACTGGGGAACCAGGTTGGAGTTTCTGCTTCAGCTCGACATTCTGTGATTCTGGTCAAATCACTTAGTCTCCCCATGTCTACAACCAAAATGAATTTGTTCTTGTGTGATGTAACCAATGCTCATGTAAAGCACTCCAATACCTGAGAAGTCTGCACTATATAACACTGCAAAAACACAAAATAATAAGTGTTTTGCACACTTCTGTCATTGGGCTATATTTGGGCTACATCTGGGTGATTTTGGGCTATATTTGGGCTCTTTTGTCTCCGGTGGCCATCTTGGGAGATTTATTTGTTATGAAGTTTCCTAATTTCCTCATGTACTGCAGTCTCCTCAGTAGGAAATGCTTTCAGTTTTTTACTTTGATTCCGTCATGAAGGTATTCAGATATGTCACACATTTGCCATAAATTCTGAAAGTTAGCACTCTAGTTGCTCATTAGATCACTGTAGTAAAACTACTGTTCACCATGGAAGTCTGCTCCTGGTATTAAAAGTGCATGTTTCAGTCTACATGTCAGAATTTTTTAATGAAATAGAAGAGGATTTGAGAAGTCACTCAAAATGTGCCCTCATTTTCTTTCTTCAGCATTAATCATAATTTCTATGGCAAAATGAACCCCCTCATTGTGTTCCTTTTTAAATTAAATGTTTTAAGTGTTACCAGTTTATTCCAATCAAGATGGCTTCAGGTGTGCCATACTTTTGTCATAATGAAGACAGTAAGCACTCTAGTTGTTTTTAAGAACACTCTGGGACATTCTGTCATTGGGCTATACTTGGGCTACATCTGGGTGATATTTGGGCTACATTTGGGCTCTTTTGTCTCTGGTGGCCATCTTGGGAGACTTATTTGTTATGAAGTTTCCTAATTTCCTCATTTACTGCAGTCTCCTCAGTAGGAAATACTTTCAGTTTTTTACTTTGATTCCATCAAGAAGGCATTCAGATGTGTCACACATTTGCCATAAATTCAGAATGTTAGCACTCTTTGTGCTCATTAGATCACTGTATTAAAGCTACTGCTCACCAGGGAAAACTGCTGCTGGTATTGAAAGTGCATGTTTCAGTCTGCATGTCAGAATTTTTTCATGAAATAAAAGAGGATTTCAGAAGTCAAAATGTGCCCTAGTTTTTCTTTCTGCAGCACTAATCATACTTGTTATGGAAAAATGAACCCCCTCATTTTGTCCTTTTTAAATTAAATGTTTTAAGAGTTACCACTTTAATCCAAGCAAGATGGCTTCAGGTGTGCCATACGTTTATCATAAGTAGGACTGTTAGCGCTCTAGTTGTTCTTTGGAACACTCTGGGAAGCTGCAGTAGAACACAAAGGAATCAACTGACAGTCTCTGCCCTTGTTGGATGTACATGTTTTACTGAGAATGTCAGACTTCATTCTCACATGACTGAGAAAGATAATGTGAATTTACAGAAAATAAGCTCTCAGTTTAGCTTATAGATCACCTTCCAAACCTCTGTGGGAAAAGCATGAGAAAATATTTTTCTCTCAATCATGATATCCCAGCAGAAGGCTTTTTCACATGGTGAAATCACCTTAGAACATACCACAATTCCTAAAATGAGTATGGTACCATCAACAAATGATTTATAATATAACTAAAGTCTTAAAACCTTCTATTAACTGCAATGCTTTTTAATGAGGTGCTATCATGTATATTGGTCCCAAGATGGCTGCCAACACTTCTTGGATGAAGTGCTGACAGCCAAATCAGATCTCAGGATGAGATGTGTGGTTAGGCTCCGCCCACATATATATATGATTTTACTTTTGATTTTCTCAGGAACTACTGAACAGATTGACACCAGACCTGCAAAAGGCACTTCCCTGAGCTGAGGACTACCTCTCTGCCAAATTTCAAATAATTCTGTTCAGCCGTTCGGGCTGTACCTTGGACTAAAGGTCCCTATGGAAAATTGCATGGGGAAAATGTGTTTTGGGACCCCCCTTTTTTCTCAGCCCCCGCTTGACGAATCCCCCCGAGACTTTCAGGGTAGGAGTGGAGCGGAGCGCCCCACCTATTTTAAAAATTTCGCGAGGATTCGTCAACCGGCGCCAAGGTTATTCCAAATAGAATGTTGCGGATTTCCTATGGAAACACGGTCCTAACTATAACTATCTACTGGCGACCGCCAGTAGATAATATATATATATATATACATACATTTCATTAAAATCACACAACCCATACCCACCCTAAAATTACCCTTCCCACTCCAGAACCCTTTCCCATCCCAAAACCTAAAATTACCCTTACCACACCAAAACCCCAACCCACCCTAAAACCTAAATTTACCCTTGCCACCCCAAAACCATTGACCACCCTAAAACCTAAAATTACCCTTGCCACCCCAAAACCCATATCAACCCTAAACCCTGAATCACCCTTGACAGCCCAAAACCCATATCCACCCTAAACCCTTAATCACCCTTGACAGCCCAAAACCCATACCCACCCTAAACCATAAAATTCCCCTTGCTACCCCAAAACCCATACCCACCCTGAACCCTAAAAGTTCCCTTGCCACCGCAAAACCAATACCCACCCTATACCCTATAATTGCCCTTGCAAAAACCCATACTCACCCTGAACCCAATATACTTACCTTATACTTACATGTAAATCACATATACCTTTACCATTCATGCCTTTACAACGAAATTCATTGTAAAGGCATGAGTGGTAAAGGCATATGCGTGGTAATGGCATGTGTTGTGATGGCAGTGCGTTGTAATGGCACTTTTGTTGTAAATCCATGCTATCTAATATCATGCATGGTAATGGATTTGTTGTAATGGATGTTTCCCTCCTCCAATCAGCCCTGGGTCTCACAAAATGGAAGACAGACTCTTCCAGGTATTGTACCATTCACAGGCACACATATATCCAGCACATGAATAGCAGAACAAACATGCTGCACAGTGCTACATATATACCTGATGTAGGCCTGGGGGGCCAAGGGTCAGTAAAGCACACAGCAATGGAACTTTACATGAGTGAGTCTGTAGGCTTCACTCCAACGACACAGGTAATATGGCCTGCTCACTGCTACGGTTTTTCTGCGCACGTGCAACTTAGCTCCTGGAAAAGGTAGTAGCCCTTCACCACTCTGAGGGTAGCGTATTGGGTGCACCTACCGGTCCAACAAGAGAACAATCTGACAGGCCTATGTCATGATACATACACACGATCCTATTTTCCCATGACAACAAAAATCAGCACTAGGGATCCACACCATCATTGCAGCTGGGGCATTCAGGGCAGGAGTCCTCACCTGTCACCATCTGAGGGACTTTTCCATCCCAAAGCTTGGTTTATGAGGAAGTTTCGAATAAAATATTTAAAAAAGGGAGCATGAACTTGTTCAACTGGTCCTCATTAACTATTACAAAGATTATATTCTGTTGGTTCGAACGGCGCAAACTTATACTTTGCAGTACGTGATGTAGCTTTGCAAAGATTATATAGACCCAACTCCTTATACCTAACCGCTCCTACTCGTGAACTACAGGTGCAAGAAATTAGGCTCCTGATTTAGGGGATAAAACCCTACTCAAGCAGCAATCACAATTCTTGTCAGGGTGAAGTTACAAGCAAACCCTAGATTAACCTGTGCTCAACCCTCTTCTAGCTTGGCACAAGGCAGCCAGGCTTAACTTAGAGGCAATGTGAAAAGTATTTATACAACACTTCAACCAGTAATAAAATGAAAACACTACACAAAAAAGCAGCGCACACTAAATTAGAAAAATAGAGTAGATTGTAATACATAAACGAGACCAAACTGACACAAATCCAATACAGAGATATGCAATTTTAATGATTAGGTGGAAATAGTGCCAAAACACTCAATGCGCCAAGAGCAGCTTTCTGGCCATGCAAAACCAGGAGAAAGTCACAACAAGTTTAGGCCGATGAAGCATGGGTAGGTTAGGAGGACCATGTTAATCCCACTGAATAGTTACCTTTCAGTCCAACGTAAAGGGTCTTCTTTGCGGTGGAGGGGGCCACAAGTAACGGGAAGCATTGCGGATGGGCGTCGCTGTTACATAAATATCCTGTTGTTGTTGTGAATAGTTGGGCTGGGGCTTCGCGATGGTGATCACCGCAAACAATTGATGCTGTAGGTCAAAGGGTCAGGTTGATGGAATTCGGTATTGGCAAGCTGTGCAGGTGATGAGATTTCTGAACCAACATGCCTGTTTGCAGTTGTGAAGAGCCCAAAAACTTCAATTCAGCCTCCCTGAGGCCACAACATGGGCCAAGGAACTGAGGGGCACAACTTGGTAGTCAGGGTCTTGCTCCAGCTGGATCTGGGTGCTGGTTCAGTTGGTTGTGAGCCTGTTATGTCCCTGTGGCTTTGAGCAGGAGGCCAGCAGACTAGCCCTTGAAGTCACTCTGGGAATCCTGGGTTCAGATGCAGGTCTAAGTCCCTCTGACTCAGGCAAGAGGACAGGAGAGCAACAGGGCCGGAATCCAGCAAGGCAGCAGTCCAGCAAGACTGTAATCCAGCAGGTCAGCAGTCCAGCAGAGTGGCAGTATTTTCAGAAATGGAAGAGGGTCTTGTTTGGTGGCGCCTCCAATAGTCCTTCAGTGAGCTGTCACTGTTTGAAGGCAGAGGTAAGACAGAGGGAGACCTTATTTGCAACTTCTTATCATCCAAGTATTTGGATTCTCGATTAACTAGTGTCCACCTTTTCCTTGTCTCCCAGAAGTACCTGTGAGGCAGTTGCTTAGTACTCAGCACCAAAATGTGGGATATATTGGTTGGAGCGATGCCAAGTGATGCAGACGCTTCTTCTGCGCTACATTCATGCAAGCTAAGATTCAGTAATCTAAAAGATACATCCAACTGTTAACTTCAAATATGTATTACATCAAGGTCTTGCATCACTTTTTCATATGGAACCAACGGTAAATTGCAGCAAGTATTGGGAGATCCTTCCTTGTCAAATTGTCGAGGCAAAACAGACGTAGGGCGTAGTTTAAATAATAGCCACGCTCAAGATAGCCACCGAGATTTGCCAAGATCTCGCAAGATCTCAGCAAAACCCGGTGTTTAGCAAGAATAACTGAGCACAAGGCTTATTGCTCAGACGATGAGGTGTAGGGAGCTCAGATAAGATGATATGAACAATTCAGCAATGCTCATAACAAAACAAGGTATACCCAACAATCATTCCTAGTTTTGCCAAACATTGCAGCGGTGCTCGGGCGGGGATTAGTAACACTGGACCCCATAAAAACCATAAGACGGCACTAGTGGGGCCCAGCAATGTTGCTAGAGTGGTGGGACAACTCAGGGCAGCACAACAGAGAAAGGTTCTGAGGCCCACCAGTGAAAATAGAGTAGTGGGTCGACTCAGGGCAGCACAGCAGGGAAAGGTTTAAGGCAACCTAAGGGCAGACTGTGGCATATTCCTCACAGTCAATAAGATACTGAAGCCTCCCTTCATATTAATGTGTCACAGCCAGAGATGGCAGAACAAGGACCCACATCAATACCTGTGGAGCACCACAGCCAAGGGGAGCGCAGTGAGTTAGAGTCAAAACTCTTACATTAGTAAGCTATTTTTAAAATGTATACCTAATGATATAGTGATTATATAGATGGTTACATTTTTTTATTGACTTTATATTAATTGTACATGTTTAAATTGTTATAATACATATTTTAATTATTGATAGCATGGTTTATATAAAATAGTGTTTATTAATCGATTTATTTTGTTTTAATTTATAATTACATATTAAAACGTATTTAAAATATGTGAATTTTACGTGTATGAATTGAACTTTTCAAACGTTAAATGAATACTAATTTCTTTCTAGGATTTTTTGTAAATGTATCACTTTTTTTAGAAAAATTTATTTAACCTCATTTTTAGAGTTGCTAATTGTTAAATATATTTATAGACATGTATACCTACTTATGTAATAGCAATACTTCGGTCCACAATATGTTTGTAGTAGTTATTCTTGTACTTTGCATTACAAGCAAGTAAAGTCGATATTTTTGATCACTATATTTTTACTGTGATATTTTCGTATCATGATAATTTAAAGGTCAAAGTTCTGTCACAGATGTGCTGAGAATACTACTTGATTGCTCTGGGCAGGCAACGAAGAATTTGCATTAATATGTGTTGAATGAAAATCTGGTCCCTCCATAATGTCTGCTGGTTATTAATACTGCTTGGGTGGTGAATACTTTGTTAATGTAATCCCTTTTCACATGGGAGATAACACTCAAACTTCTGCTCTTTTAACAAACTTTTAAAACTTCTTTTGACAATCTCAGCATGGTATGTATAGGTGCTAAAGCAAACGCAAATAAACCATTCACAAACTAGGATCTATGTCATCGGTTTTCCATACACAAATATATATGTCCATATATATGTATATAAAGACACACACACATTATATATATACGTATATATATGTATATATACATACACATCATTACACATGCATATGTATACGTCATTGTAAATACATAAGTATAGGGAATGACGGTGTTGCCAGCAGAGGCCACATCAACATGACTTTATAACTATTTTTATTTTGCTGATGTTAGACAGCATCAGCAAAAAGCATTTCGCTTTTTGCGGATGCGCTGCTGCTGCACTGTATTGCCAAAAACCTTGGCAACACCTCTAAGGCAATTAGGTGAGACCCTTTGGCTTTGCCAAAGCTTGTTTCATTTGCTTTTTTATTAAGCAGAGTTCTGTCTTAGGCAGAATTCTATTTCACTACTCCCGTAGTGTATTTCTAATTGATGTTCAGGGCAGCTTGGAATTCTCCTCTGTGGCAACGCTGGATTGCAGTTGAATGGAAAACACATTCGGTAGAAGGTCATGTATTCTAATTAAGGCTGTGGCCTAATCCCTCATCTTGCGCTCAGTGGACACACCGCTGACCTGGTATGGCGTTTTTCTGGGACTACACAATTTAATTAGGTTTACTATTCACTAGGGCTAATAAGGTCTGACCTACTTGTAATGCTTTCATAGTAATGCAGCGCAACCCCTGCATTTCGTCAGGCTTAACTCATCTCGAACCTGCCCTTTCCTCCCCTTTCTTTTCACAGCCCGGGCTCACACTCGGCCCTCGGGGCCTTTCACAGATGTCATTTACCAGTTTCTTGTTCGCAGGTTCTTTCGCCTCGGGTTTCCTCAACAATGACATTCGGTCACTCTAAGGTGAGCTGCAGCCTCGAACACTTTCTGCACCGTGGATGTCGCCCTTGATAAACATCTCTCGCAGTGGGAGGTGACTGAGGACACAGGCTGAGCAATGAATATGAATGGCCGCGCTCCAGCACGTCTATTAATACTACTGAAATGTGGAGGTCACTGGTTATGCTTTTTGGTAAAACTGCATCCTTCTCAAAGGATGTCCTTTATTAAGGTTTATGTTCTGCTGCCTTGCTGATTTCTCCAGCAACTCTCATGGCAATGTATGTGTGCCTTGCACTTGACCCCGTCCCCTCTCGGAAGGATGCATTGACATTGCTGTATATGCTGAGCGCTGGATGCTTTAATAGCGGGCTTTTTGTATGTGCTGATCTAGTAACTACACGAGTGAGAAGAACTACAATCTACATATAGTAAGCTTGAGTTGGGTAAATGTTCCCACTAAGCTATTTGCGCAGCCTCTGGGCTCCTGAAGGTGCTGACAGGGACTCATGTAAGTACCCCTTCGCCTGAAGCATCAGCTCCATTCCCCGTGGCGCTTCCTCAGCTGCCTTGTCTGAAGTAGACATTTCGGTAATGGCTGGCTAGGCTCCTCCACTTTCTTTGCTGGAGGGGAGATTAAATCAGTTTGTTTATGTTTTTCTGCTTTTCTTTGGTGGAATGGGCTTCCTCCTCAGTGTGGCGCCTTTCCCAGCCCAGGTGCATGTAGATGAATTACCCCACATGGGAGCTGCTGTCAAACATTACTTTATTCTTCAGCATACACTCACACACTGCACAACACATCATACTTTCCGTTAACCTCGCTGTAACATCTCCTTACATAATACATATTTCCTGTTCAGAGTCTGGCCAGATCCACGAGGGTCCTAGTGCGCATAACATCAATAAGCTATATATCCCCATTCAAAAAGTGGCAGACATCACCAAAATAAAAATTCCTTGATTAGTCATCGAGGCGCTCGCACTTGTCCGCTAGCTCAGGGGATCCGAGGTGATCGATGTCTACCATGATTGGGCACTGTTAACATAAACTCAGGCACTTGAGCTAGACCTGCTGGTGGGGTCACTCCATGCATGGTTTCAGGGCTCAACAAGTGTCACAACAGGTGTTTAAAATGTGATGTGTCCTGAGTTTTGGATTGTCCAGGATGATGTGCTGTCATATTATGTCCGTTGCACGCCAAGACCCGTAAAGGATCAGCAGCAAAAGGAGTGTCCATTTTCCGTCTTCGGCTTTGCTTAACTAGTACCCAGTCTCCTTTGTCAAAGACTGTCTCCTGGGCGTGGTGACGCTGATCGGCATCTGTTTTTATTTTATTTTATTTTTCAAGTTGCGTAGGTGTCTCAAACCTTGACAGTATTTTCTGATTGATCCGGGGTCTATTGAGGTAGTTTTATTCTGATGGCTCTCCCAGATATCAAAGTGGCTGAATTCTAACCAGTTGTGGGGTGAGGAGTTGATCGATAGGCCCGGAAGGCCTGGCACGTGGCTTGATTCATATTGATTCTGTCCATGGATGCTCGTTGAATGACCCTCTTGAGGATGCCCATGAATCGTTCAATGGCACCTTTGGCTCGAGCCTGAGAAGTGTACTCTTTTAGTGTTTGACGTTGGGTCGGACAACAAATTCTTTAAACTCTTGGCTTTTAAAGGGCTGGCTATTATCAGATTTGAGGATTTTGGAGATACCCCATGTTGCAAAGATGTCATCAAGCCACTGTATGACTTTGTCATGTGTTGCTGAAGATAGGTCTTTCACCAAAGTAAAACACACATATTTGTCTATGACTATCAAGAGATGGTGTCCATTACCTAAAGGGCCAAAAAAGTAAATTGCAACCCTCTCTGAGGCATTAGAAGGAAGTTCAGACACTGTCATTGGGTGCTGCGTCACCATGGGGATAAAGAATGGCAAATGTGGAATGCCTTCAGCTCCTTCTCGACTTGCTCATCTAGCCAAGTGAACCACACTCGATCTCCTAGGATTCTTTTAGTGGCTATGATACAATGGTGTCTTTCATGGGCCAGCTCAATGACCCACATTCTTAGGCTTCCATGTAGGACCATTCTCAAGCCTCACCGTATTACTCCTTCTTGAGTTACTTCTAAGTCATCCTGTGTGTTGGAACCAGGATTCCCTAGTTGGCTGAGATAGGTACCTTAGGCCAAGTTGGGACCCTCGCTTCAACATCAGGGAAAGGAAGGACACCTTCTCAGATAGCCCCTGCTCACCCCCTTGGTAGCTTGGCATGAGCAGCCAGGCTTATCTTCAAGGGAAATGTGTAAATTATTTGCAACCATGCTCTCAGTGACCCAGTGGTGACACCCCAAAAGGACTCCACATGAGTTTCATATAAAAACAAGTATAAGTTTATATGAAAAGATATACGATGAGACCACACGATAAAAAATCCAACATATGCGTATTTGTAATATTCCTCCTGGCTGGTTATTAGGCCAGCCAGCCCTTGTAGGTTCTAGCGGTATTAATGAGAAATTCTAGATGAGCCAATGCAGTCCTAATGCAATGCTATGCAGTTCGTAATGCAAGAATCAGGCACTTTGCAATGTAAAAATAATGCAGTTCGTTATGCAACAATCAAGCAATTCGTAATGCCAAAATAATGCAGCGCGTAATGCAACAATCAGGTAGTTCGTTATGCAAATGAATGCAATGCGTAATGCAACAATCAGGCAGTTCGTTATACAAACGAATTAAATGTGTACTGCAACAATCTGGCAGTTCGTTATGCAGAAATAATACAATGCGTAATGGAACAAATAGGTAGTTTGTAATGCAGAATTAATGCAATGCGTAATACACTCCAGCACCAATCACGGTGCTTTAGATGGTCTATCCGCCCCTCGTACTGACTCGCGGTCAGTTTCCATCAACATATGCCCCCAACACAGGTCTGGTGTAAACCACTGTGCAGCTCCAAACTCCGGCCCCGGTACTGCCACTCCTTGGCACATACGGGCCGCGATACAAGCTGGAACAGAGGCTAGCACTGCAAGAAGGGGAGAGGCCGAGAGCATCTCTCTCCGAGCCCGCACCCCGCCCCAGGCAGTGACACGCATTACCTGGGGGGTGCGACCTCGCTCTCCTCTCGCGACTCTGGCCTCTGATGCGACTTGTTTGCTGCTGGGCTGATAGCGATAACGAAGATCTCAGGCTGCAACAGGGCACATGCACACAGCGTCGTTGAGATTCCCGTGAGCGTTGGGTGTGCACGGTCACAAGGCAATCCTCACGAAGGTCTCAGGCTGCAAGAAGCATGCGCACACAGCGTCGCTGAGACTCACTTGGACTCCAGGTGCCCACGATCACAGGGCACTTTTTACCAAGGTCTCAGGCTGCACAAAGCACACGCACACAGCGCCGCTGAGACACTTCTGGAAACATTTGTGTTCCTGAGTTTCCACAAGAGGAAGCCAGCTCTCCTCAGGCTCTTTGGGTTAAGTTACTTCAGGACATAGCACAGCAAAGTCCTTTCAACCAGGGGGACACAGCAAACAGCAAAGTCCCTTTAGTCTCTCCTTGGTTAAAGCAGCAAACTGCAGGCAGTTCGTTATGCAGAAAGAATGCAATGCGTAATGGAACAATCGGTGAGTTTGTAATGCAGAATTAATGCAATGCGTAATACACTCCAGCACCGATCACAGTGCTTTAGACGGTCTATCCGCCCCTCGTACTGACTCGCGGTCAGTTTTCGTCAACATATGCCCCCAACACGGGTCTGGTGTAAACCACTGTGCAGCTCCAAACTCCTGCCCCGGTACTGCCACTCCTTGGCACATACGGGCCGCGGTACAAGCTGGAACAGAGGCTAGCGCTGCAAGAAGGGGAGAGGCCGAGAGCGTCTCTCTCCGAGCCCGCACCCCACCCCAGGCAGTGACACGCGTTACCTGGGGGGGTGCGACCTCGCTCGCCTCTCGCGACTCTGGCCTCCGATGCGACTTGTTTGCTGCTGGGCAGATAGTGATAACGAAGATCTCAGGCTGCAACAGTGCACATGCACACAGCGTCTTTGAGACTCCCGTGAGCTTTGGGTGTGCACGGTCACAGGGCAATCCTCACGAAGGTCTCAGGCTGCAAGAAGCATATGCACACAGCGTCGCTGAGACTCACTTGAGTTCCGGGTGCACACGATCACAGGGCAACCCTCACGAAGGTCTCAGGCTGCACGAAGCACACGCACACAGGGTCGCTGAGACTCACTTGAGTTCCGGGTGCACACGATCACAGGGCAATCCTCATGAAGGTCTCAGGCTGTATGAAGCACTCGCACACAGCGTCACTGAGACTCACTTGGACTCCGGATGCAAATGGTCACAGGAAAATCCTCACGAAGGGCTCAGGCTGCAAAAAGCACACGCACACAGCATCGCTGAGACTCGCTTGGACTCCAGGTGCCCACGATCACAGGGCACTTCTTACCAAGGTCTCAGGCTGCACAAAGCACACGCACACAGCGCCGCTGAGACACTTCTGGAAACTTTTGTGTTCCTGAGTTTCCACAAGAGGGAGCCAGCTCTCCTCAGGCCCTTTGGGTTAAGTTACTTCAGGACATAGCACAGCAAAGTCCTTTCAAGCAGGGGGACACAGCACACAGCAAAGTCCCTTTAGTCTCTCCTTGGTTGAAGCAGCAAAGTGCAGGCCAGCCCCAGAAAACACAGCAAGGGTCAGTCCTTTCCTTCAGTCTCTTCAGCTGTTTCTTCCTTGGCAGTGGTTCCTCTTGACCATGAAGTAGTTTCAGTCCTGTTCAGTCTTGAACAGTTCCATTCCATTCCCTTCCAAAGTCCAGGGGTTTCAGCTCTCATAGTTGTACACCTAAATGTCTTTGAAGTCTTTGTGTTCAGGGGGGCACTGACTCCTGTCTAAACCAGTTCTGGGTGTCTGCCTGCCAGTGACATATTATCCCTTTGATAGTGGGGGTCTGGATCCTCAATCACTAAGCAGGAGATGGAGCCATTGTTTTATGGCTGCAGCCCAGACCTCCAGGGCTACGCCTCCCCCCTATACTCCAGATACAGGTCAGCCTGTTGCTGTCTCACCTCCTCCCCTGGGTCAGGACCTTCCCCAGATCCTATCACTTTCAAATCCAGACAGTCAGTCCACAACCAGGCAGAGACACACAGAAATGTTAGAGCACAGAAACCCAGCCATTTCTAAAAGAGTGGTTTCTAAACACACAATGCAAAAACCACCTTCACAAAAAGATGTGTTATTAAATTGTGAGTTCAGGCATACTAAACCTCACCTCTCCATCTTAAGCCTTTGGTAAGATAGGCTGGAAACCTATTACACAGCCTTCCCATTCTGTCCTATAGGCAAGATGGCATTTCAACAGTGAAAAACTAAATGGAGAGTATTTCACTGTTAGGACATGGTACACACCTTAGTACATGTCCTACCTTTCACATACACTGCATCCTGCCCAGGGGGGTACCTTGGGCCAACCATAGGGGTGGCTGATGTGCATAGAAAGGGAAGGGTAAGGCCTGGCAAGTGTGTGCACTTATCAGGACAACATGCCAGTTTAACCAACTGCACACCGGCACTGCACTGGCAGGCCTGAGTTCTCTCTTTAAGGCTACTGGTGTAGGTGGCACAATTAGTGCTGCAGACCCACTAGTAGCATTTGCATTACTAGCCCTGGCACACATAGTGCACTTTACTAGGGACTTTACTAGTAAGGCAAACATACCAATCATGGAAAACCAATTACCATTACACCTTACACAGAGAGCACTTGCACTTTGACACTGATCTGCCCAAAGCATCTAAGTTGGCAACACCATGTCAGAAAAAAAGTCTAGAGGGAAAGCAAAAAGTTTAAGGAACTTTAGCCAAAATGGGCCAAGTCCAACACTGTGTATTTTTGAACTTTTTGAATTCAACATCATTGGCAAGGGGCTGGGTAATACTCCTCCATGATTGCGTGGTAATACGTTCTTTGATTTTGGTCATGTCTTTATCTGCACTGATGGCAGCAATGATTTGTTCTAATGTGATTAACAAAGACCCCCTGTAGTTCCTAGGACAGGGCAAATTAGCAATAGACAATATAGTTCCTAGGACAATATGAGCACTTAATGTACCAGATATATGCAAGAATTGAATTGAATTGAAAGAAAATTTGTAAACGCGCAACTAAGCTCGAAGGCATCAAGGCGCCTAATCAGAAAAAAAGAAATTCATAAAAAGGCAGAATCAAATCTAAGAGTAGGCATTGGCAAATAGCCACGTCTTAAGGGCCTTCCTAAAAACATGCATGGAGGGAAGAGATTTAATTTCCAAAGGCAGAATGTTCCACAACTTAGGGGCCAAAGTTGAGAAGGCTCTGCCACCCCACTTAGCTTTACGGATCCTGGGGACTAATAGCAGGGATTTATTGGCAGACCGGAGTTCAAAATCATATATATATAATCATATATATATATATATAATATATATATATATATATATATAATCATATATATATATATATATATATATATATATATTACCTACTGGCGGTCGCCAGTAGGTAGTTATAGTTAGGACCACGTTTCCATAGGAAAACCTCAACATTCTATTTTGAATAACTTTGGCGCCGGTCGACGAATCCTCGCGAATTTCTCAAAATAGGTGGGGCGCTATGCTCCGCTCCTACCCTGAAAGTCTCGGGGGGATTCATCAAGCGGGGGCTGAGATAAAAGGGGGGTCCCAAAACGCGTTTTTCCCATGCATTTTTCCATAGGACCTTTAGAACGAGCTACAGCCCGAATGGCTGAACAGAATTACTCAAAATTTGGCAGAGAGGTAGTCCCTAGGTCAAGGAAGTGCCTTTTGTAGGTTTGGTGTAAATCTGTTCAGTAGATTCTGAGAAAATAGCCTTTAAATCAATATATATATCTGAGCCCGCTTACGGTACGCTTACCGTACGCTTACGGTAAGCGTACGGTGGCGTGCGCGAGCGCGATTCTGATTGGCTCTTAGATCTTAGTAAACATTCGAATCGGCCGAAACCAGGAAGCGGCGGCCGCCATTTTGTGTATTTCACTCTGAAAAAAAAGAGTGAAAACAAGGAAAGGGGGCAATGAGGAGAGTTACAGACCCCCTAACATTTGTAAGGGGGTCAAAGAAGGACAGAAAAGTACAATAAAAACATTTATTGATTTTAAAAAAAATCACGGGGTACGCGTACGGTAAGCTTACGGTAAGCGTACGGTAAAAAAAATAAAAATAAATAAATGAAAAGCAGATTTAAGAGTTTAGAAATTAGGGAGCTCTAAAAAGAGCTGTTGTGTTTATGAAGTCATTTTTTTAGTGGTACCTACAAGTAAGTACCGATGCAGAGTCTAAGGTTCAAGAGGAAGACTCTGTTCCCTTCATCATTGAAGTGCACACCATCTCCTCTATAAATGTCTTGCATGTCATAACGCAAGTTGTTGTGGTAAATGGCACCCATACCATAGTCACGGAGGAAAGCAGAAACAGATTTGTTGACGTGCTTTCTTGCTTTGTCAATCTGCGGACAGAAATGATTGGACCAGTTCCATTTTTGCCTTTGGCATATGTTGGAAAACACAAAGGCAGTTTTAGGGAAAAGTGTAAACAGTTGTGCAAAGGTGTCCTTCATAAGCATTTCCAGACCTACCCCAGTCAAAGTGCCTAGGTCATTGCCACCACAGTGCACTATTATGAGGTCAGGGTGTTGGATTTGAATGAAGGATTTTACCAATGGCATCAATTGGTGCCACTTTAACCCTCTCTGACCAATCCATTTAATGTCTACATTTGGCAAAGCAAGGTCTCTCACCATATCTGTTTTCTCTGCATACTTTTCACTCCAGAAGACATAGCTGTGCCCTACAATCCACACTGTGAACATCTTCAAAGGAGAACTGGATGCACTCAGGAGGTGTCTTTCAGTAGAATGGCAATAAGAAAAGAAAGACAGTTTGGAAATGGAGGCATACATATTTTTTACAAATTAAAAAGAACTGATTGGCTGTTTCAAACCATTCCAGAATAAAAACTAGGCTGTATGTGAAAATTAATAGAAGCATGTTTTGTATTGGTACAAAAAAATGTGTAACCAAAGAACAGTACTATGGATTTGCTGTTAGGTTTGAAAAGTCAAGCACTCTTGCTCTGTGGAATTGAAACATTGTGTGTCGAACTTCTGACCTAACTGCACACAGCAGTGTTCCATGAGCTGTTGCTATGGTAGCAGGCAGAAGTCAAGTTGGGGGAAGGGTACTAGGCAGAAGTCAAGTTGGGGGCAGGGTACTTTTGGAAAAGGGTTGGTTTTCAACCAATAGAAATGTGTGATTACATTTAAAAAAAAAGGGGGAAGCACTGAGATTTGGAACTTACATGTATATGTGTGGAAAAATAGAGGGAAAGTTTGCCATTATCTGGTTCTGCTGAGAGGAGACAGGTGAACACAACAGAGATCCTGGCTCTGATAATCTGCTGTTTGAGTGTCACATTTCTTTCAGAACTAACTAATTTTAAAGGTGAGTTTACAGTTTGAGAGGGTATGTATGTGGTAACTTAAGAAATGAATAATAGAAATGGGAATTGTTTTTGTTGTAGTTACACATGGTGGTTTCATAATGTGTCAGTGTGTAAAAGTGATTTACATTTGCCCCTGAAAAAATAAAAGAGCAGTAAGTGTGCTTTGAAATTGGCAAAGAAATTTCGTTTTGGCACTAATGTGAAAACATGACTCTGTGTGCATAGAAGAATTATAGACAGAGATTTATTGCGTCTTGCTCTGGTGATTTCACAGTTGCATTAGATGGAAAGGGGGAGCGAATTTTTGGGGGAAGAAGCAGAGGCTTAGCACACACCCATGTCCTTGCCGTGTATAGTCATGCACAGTATGTACAAGCCAGTGGGGTTTTCAGGTTTAAGTCTGTAATGCAAATACATTCAGCATCACTAAGGCTGGTTGCCCTTGGTGGAGTGTAGGTAGTCACAGAGAATGCACATGGTGGTGGTCTGAAAAAAAACAGCTTGGACACGTGCAATTAAATAAAGCAAAAATAGTGGTTTCATAATGTGTCAGTCTGTAAAAGTGATTTCAAATTGTAAAAAGAGATTTTCACTTGCCCCTGAAAAAATAAAAGAGCAGTAAGTGTGCTTTGAAATTGGCAAAGAAATTTCGTTTTGGCACTAATGTGAAAACATGACTCTGTGTGCATAGAAGAATTATAGACAGAGATTTATTGCGTCTTGCTCTGGTGATTTCACAGTTGCATTAGATGGAAAGGGGGAGCGAATTTTTGGGGGAAGAAGCAGAGGCTTAGCACACACCCATGTCCTTGCCGTGTATAGTCATGCACAGTATGTACAAGCCAGTGGGGTTTTCAGGTTTAAGTCTGTAATGCAAATACATTCAGCATCACTAAGGCTGGTTGCCCTTGGTGGAGTGTAGGCAGTCACAGAGAATGCACATGGTGGTGGTCTGAAAAAAAAACAGCTTGGACACGTGCAATTAAATAAAGCAAAAATAGTGGTTTCATAATGTGTCAGTCTGTAAAAGTGATTTCAAATTGTAAAAAGAGATTTTCACTTGCCCCTGAAAAAATAAAAGAGCAGTAAGTGTGCTTTGAAATTGGCAAAGAAATTTCGTTTTGGCACTAATGTGAAAACATGACTCTGTGTGCATAGAAGAATTATAGACAGAGATTTATTGCGTCTTGCTCTGGTGATTTCACAGTTGCATTAGATGGAAAGGGGGAGCGAATTTTTGGGGGAAGAAGCAGAGGCTTAGCACACACCCATGTCCTTGCCGTGTATAGTCATGCACAGTATGTACAAGCCAGTGGGGTTTTCAGGTTTAAGTCTGTAATGCAAATACATTCAGCATCACTAAGGCTGGTTGCCCTTGGTGGAGTGTAGGCAGTCACAGAGAATGCACATGGTGGTGGTCTGAAAAAAAAACAGCTTGGACACGTGCAATTAAATAAAGCAAAAATAGTGGTTTCATAATGTGTCAGTCTGTAAAAGTGATTTCAAATTGTAAAAAGAGATTTTCACTTGCCCCTGAAAAAACTAAAAGAGCAGTAAGTGTGCTTTGAAATTGGCAAAGAAATTTCGTTTTGGCACTAATGTGAAAACATGACTCTGTGTGCATAGAAGAATTATAGACAGAGATTTATTGCGTCTTGCTCTGGTGATTTCACAGTTGCATTAGATGGAAAGGGGGAGCGAATTTTGGGGGGAAGAAGCAGAGGCTTAGCACACACCCATGTCCTTGCCGTGTATAGTCATGCACAGTATGTACAAGCCAGTGGGGTTTTCAGGTTTAAGTCTGTAATGCAAATACATTCAGCATCACTAAGGCTGGTTGCCCTTGGTGGAGTGTAGGCAGTCACAGAGAATGCACATGGTGGTGGTCTGAAAAAAAAACAGCTTGGACACGTGCAATTAAATAAAGCAAAAATAGTGGTTTCATAATGTGTCAGTCTGTAAAAGTGATTTCAAATTGTAAAAAGAGATTTTCACTTGCCCCTGAAAAAATAAAAGAGCAGTAAGTGTGCTTTGAAATTGGCAAAGAAATTTCGTTTTGGCACTAATGTGAAAACATGACTCTGTGTGCATAGAAGAATTATAGACAGATATTTATTGCGTCTTGCTCTGGTGATTTCACAGTTGCATTAGATGGAAAGGGGGAGCGAATTTTTGGGGGAAGAAGCAGAGGCTTAGCACACACCCATGTCCTTGCCGTGTATAGTCATGCACAGTATGTACAAGCCAGTGGGGTTTTCAGGTTTAAGTCTGTAATGCAAATACATTCAGCATCACTAAGGCTGGTTGCCCTTGGTGGAGTGTAGGCAGTCACAGAGAATGCACATGGTGGTGGTCTGAAAAAAAAACAGCTTGGACACGTGCAATTAAATAAAGCAAAAATAGTGGTTTCATAATGTGTCAGTCTGTAAAAGTGATTTCAAATTGTAAAAAGAGATTTTCACTTGCCCCTGAAAAAATAAAAGAGCAGTAAGTGTGCTTTGAAATTGGCAAAGAAATTTCGTTTTGGCACTAATGTGAAAACATGACTCTGTGTGCATAGAAGAATTATAGACAGAGATTTATTGCGTCTTGCTCTGGTGATTTCACAGTTGCATTAGATGGAAAGGGGGAGCGAATTTTTGGGGAAAGAAGCAGAGGCTTAGCACACACCCATGTCCTTGCCGTGTATAGTCATGCACAGTATGTACAAGCCAGTGGGGTTTTCAGGTTTAAGTCTGTAATGCAAATACATTCAGCATCACTAAGGCTGGTTGCCCTTGGTGGAGTGTAGGCAGTCACAGAGAATGCACATGGTGGTGGTCTGAAAAAAAAACAGCTTGGACACGTGCAATTAAATAAAGCAAAAATAGTGGTTTCATAATGTGTCAGTCTGTAAAAGTGATTTCAAATTGTAAAAAGAGATTTTCACTTGCCCCTGAAAAAATAAAAGAGCAGTAAGTGTGCTTTGAAATTGGCAAAGAAATTTCGTTTTGGCACTAATGTGAAAACATGACTCTGTGTGCATAGAAGAATTATAGACAGAGATTTATTGCGTCTTGCTCTGGTGATTTCACAGTTGCATTAGATGGAAAGGGGGAGCGAATTTTTGGGGGAAGAAGCAGAGGCTTAGCACACACCCATGTCCTTGCCGTGTATAGTCATGCACAGTATGTACAAGCCAGTGGGGTTTTCAGGTTTAAGTCTGTAATGCAAATACATTCAGCATCACTAAGGCTGGTTGCCCTTGGTGGAGTGTAGGCAGTCACAGAGAATGCACATGGTGGTGGTCTGAAAAAAAAACAGCTTGGACACGTGCAATTAAATAAAGCAAAAATAGTGGATTCATAATGTGTCAGTCTGTAAAAGTGATTTCAAATTGTAAAAAGAGATTTTCACTTGCCCCTGAAAAAATAAAAGAGCAGTAAGTGTGCTTTGAAATTGGCAAAGAAATTTCGTTTTGGCACTAATGTGAAAACATGACTCTGTGTGCATAGAAGAATTATAGACAGAGATTTATTGCGTCTTGCTCTGGTGATTTCACAGTTGCATTAGATGGAAAGGGGGAGCGAATTTTTTGGGGAAGAAGCAGAGGCTTAGCACACACCCATGTCCTTGCCGTGTATAGTCATGCACAGTATGTACAAGCCAGTGGGGTTTTCAGGTTTAAGTCTGTAATGCAAATACATTCAGCATCACTAAGGCTGGTTGCCCTTGGTGGAGTGTAGCACTGTGGACATGGGCTTTTTAAAAAATCTGAAAAGTGGTTTCATAATGTGACAGTTTGTAAAAGAGATTTTCACTTGCCCAAAAAAAAGAGCAGTTTGTGTGAATTCAAATTGGCAAAGAAATTTCGTTTTGTGACTATTGTGAAAAGAAATTTAGTAATATATTTAAATACAATAACGGATTTTTTTTTTAGTTTTTTTCAGGTATTGCTGAAGAACAGTGAACAAAATTTAAGATGCCTACAAAATCTCGAGTTCAAAAAACGCTAAAAATATTTGAAGACAACTGGAGGACCAAAGTTAGTAGAAGATGCTGATGTTGGGAAAAAGAAAAAATCTTCTGGTAAGCAAAAAAAACAATTTCTAAACAAAATATTCAAAACAAAGAAAAATGTACAAAATGTCTGTTCTCGGAAAAATGTAACAAAAAATAGAGAACAGCAAAAAATTGAGAATTTAGTTAATGCAAATATACCTTCTGCAATTGAAAAGTTTAACATAAACAGAAAAACAGCATTTAAAGAGATACGTAGAAAAATGTTTCAGAGAAGAGTTATGTCCAATTTGATAAAGGATATAAAGAAATATAAGCAAAAGGCAAAATATTACAAGAGAAAAAAAGAAATTGAAGCCATTGCAGCAAAGGCATTAGAATTAAAAAGGAAACTATTCATTTTAATTTTGAATAGGATGCGTACATTAGATAAAATGGTTAATGTACTGAAATCACAAAGCAAAAGCAAAAGAGTAGTGAACAGAACAAACTTTTGTAAAGTTTTTTTAGGAAAGTGGATGCATAGTTCAAGTAGTGAACCTTTTTTTAATGAAGAGAGCTATTTTCAAAGTAATAGTAATAGTTTGCTGCATGCAGTTGACACCAGAGGTCGTTCATACGAAGTAAAAAATGGTTGCATAATGGAGAAGGAGATAATGGTTCCAAGAGATGAGGTACAAGTGATGGCAGATGAGGCAATGGGGAGACGTCCTAAAGCCCCAGTGTACACTTGGAATTGTAGTAGTATTTGCACTGTGCGTCAGGAATCTATTGACAGATTTCGAGAGTTTCTAAGAGAATATAGTAAAAAAAGTGTAAAACAAAAGATTAAGGTGCTTCAAAGTCTGGATCCATGCAGAGTGAGAGAGAATACTGGTGTGCAGGGTCATTCTCTTGCTTGTCTATCTAGATAAGTGTGCAATAGTGTTTTCCATCATTTTAGGATGCTGGCTGTTCATCATACTGAAATGAGAAAGTTTGTGAGACGGTTGTATTTTGCCAAAAGTCCAGCAATAAAGTTAAATGAATTGAATAGGGCTCTGTTCCGAGGAACGGTATCAGATGTAGAGAAGGTTGTTGATGAAATTCAGTTTTGTTACTTTGGTCCTGAACAAAACAGTGCAGAGAAGGACACAGTAAATGAGGCAGAAGTGGAAGAGAATGTAGAACCTTGTGTAAGTAAGACATTTAATGATCACATAACAAAATTTGCAATAATCTCTAATGAAAGACCAAATGTTACTTGTATTTGTTGCCGCAGAACTCATTATAGAAAACAAACTAGGAATGTTGATCTCTACAGAAAGAGTGAAAATGAAGATAATTATAAGTGGATGGATTTTGCCACATATATATTTCTTGAAAATTGTTTTGAATTGGGTGAAGATCAGCGTATTTGTAAATACTGCTACAACAAGTTAGAGGAAAATAGAATGCCGACCAGAGCTGTACATAATAATTTAGAATTGGATGCTATTCCTGCTGAACTTTCTGAATTAAATACATATGAGTCTATACTCATTCAATGTGTTCATCCGTTCCAGACCATAGTACGTATGGAGCCCAAAACTGGTAAATTACCTCCTTCAGATTTACTGAGAGGTTTAAAAGGTAGAGTGGTGTATTTGCCCTTGGATTTGAAAAAAAATATGGAAACTATTGATGCGGATACTTTGGAAACTGAACCATTAATTATTCTGGTTAATGGTGTACCTACAAAGAATAAGAAGATTTGGCAGGAGCTGGTAGATGTGCGGAAAGTACAAAGAGCAAATTTGTATTTGAAAAAAAATAACAAATGGTATGAATCAATTTATATAGAAGAAGAAGAAGAAGAAGAAGAAGATTTACAAGGAGACACAGAAACACCAACTGGACAAATTGAAAAAGTGGACAAGTCAAAGGAAGAAGAAATTTATGAACATTTTAGCATACATCCTCTCCATTCGAAAGAAGTTATGGGAGACAATATTGATCTCTTTCAGATGAAGAAAGCAAAAGGAAATCCCGTGAGTGTATGGGAGGAGAGCTTGGAAGCTCGATGTTTTCCCCAGCTGTTTCCTAAAGGAAAAGGAGGACGATACGATGAACGTCCAGAACAGATTCCAGCTTCAGAGTATCGAACTACAAGACTATATGCTGAAGATCCCAGATTTCGACAAAGTATTCCTTATTTGTTCCATCTTTTATTTGAAAGCGACTTGTCTGCACTGTCTTATGCAGTAAATCACATTTTAAAAAGTGGAGTACATTTACAAAATGTGTCTGCTAAGGATTTTATGGAGAAAGTGCAGCACCGAGATGATCATTTGGAAACACAACTGATCAATCTGATGGCTTGTCAGCGTGGGACAAATGAATATTGGTACCGACGCCATGGTGAACTAAAATGCATGTTACGCAATTTAGGAACACCAACATGGTTCCTTACCCTAAGCTGTGCCGAGTACGCTTGGGATGATTTACTGGATTTTCTACGAGAGGCCAATTCAAACATTAAAATCATCGAATACAAGACAGCAGGAGAACTGTGCTCATTGGATCCGGTTAATGTTTGCAGATATTTCAATCATAGATTTGAGGCTATGATGTCCTTCATCTGCAATAAAAAAAATCCACCCCTTGGAGAAGTAGTGGATTTCTTTTGGAGAAAAGAGTACCAGGCAAGAGGTGCTCCTCATATTCATATGCTGCTGTGGATCAAGGATGCCCCAAAGTTTGGAACAGATACTGATGAAGCAGTGTTATCTTACATTGAAGAATATGCAACATGTGCTATACCTAAAAGCACAGAAGAGAACAAGTTAAAGGAGCAAGTTCTACGTTTCCAAAGTCATCGGTGTGGAAAATACTGTCGACGGAAATACAAGAGCAAAGAAAAATACTACACTAAATGTCGATTTGGATTTCCTAGACCTGTTCTTACAAATGGAAGAGTCAACAGTTTTATGTCAGCTGTGAGACATACTATCACAAGAAAATCACCTAAGAATACCTACAACCTTAAAAGAAAAGAAGAATCAAAAAATATAAATGACTACAACCCAGTCATTTTATCCATGTGGAACGCTAACATGGATATACAGTATGTTGCTGACAATTCCATTGCTGTTGCTCGATATGTAACGTCTTACATTACGAAATCAGAAAAAACAGAATTGAAGGAAATGTGGGAAGAGATTTCTCACGAGAAGACTGTCAGTAAGAAGCTGTACAGTTTCAGTTTGAAGATGTTATCGCATCGAGAAATTGGATCCTACGAATGTTCAGATAGGTTATCTTCTGCAAGTCTCTACTCGAAGTCAAGAAGAATAATTTGGGCAAGTTTAGGCCTTGCAGCAATGAGAAATCGGGTACTGAAATCTGTTGGAGAAATTGAATATTTGGCTGAGAATGACCCAGAAAGTACAGACATATTGAAAACAAACATGTTGGACACATATTATCCCAAGAGAAGTCATCATCTGGAGAACATGTGTCTCTATGAAGTGTTACAGAACTACATTTATTCACGGAAAGCTGCAGACAAGGTAGCTGCTGCTGCGAGAGCGCTTGCGCGTTTTTGCAGTAAAACTGCTGTTTTAAAAACGTTATATATTCTTTTTGTTTGTTTTGGTCATTTTGACCCTTTTTTAAATTGCCCCTTACCTGCACCATAAATTGTGCCCCTTCACCGCCGTTTTGGCGGGTCTGGTCCTGGGGTGGGTGCCTGGTTCGTTTTTGGCGGACATCTTGGAGTGGGGTGAGTGGAGTGAGGCTTTTCCACCTGACAGCGCTTGAATGCACATGTGACGCCTGGGAACACCTATTTAGGGCGAGTCCCTCCTGCTTTCAGCCCCTGACAAGGTAGCTGCTGCTGCGAGAGCGCTTGCGCGTTTTTGCAGTAAAACTGCTGTTTTAAAAACGTTATATATTCTTTTTGTTTGTTTTGGTCATTTTGACCCTTTTTTAAATTGCCCCTTACCTGCACCATAAATTGTGCCCCTTCACCGCCGTTTTGGCGGGTCTGGTCCTGGGGTGGGTGCCTGGTTCGTTTTTGGCGGACATCTTGGAGTGGGGTGAGTGGAGTGAGGCTTTTCCACCTGACAGCGCTTGAATGCACATGTGACGCCTGGGAACACCTATTTAAGGCTCCTCCCCTAGCGCAGCGGGATCGCGCAGCGGGCGCGTCCTCGCGTGGCCGGAGTCGTGCCTGAGTCCTGCCCGTCTGCGCCCGTCCGCGCTCGGTTGCGCTGGCTTCGCGGCGATATTTACATCAGGTGCATCTCTAACCATGCTTATGTATACCAGGGATAGTCTCCTGGCATTTAATACCTGTCTGCCTCCCTGCGCCGAAGTCCGCGTTGACCCTTTGTGTGGCCCCCATCGCTGTGCTTGTGGCGGCTGGCTACTCGAAGCCCCTTCCTGTTTGGGGTCTTGTATAGTGCAGCCTGCCATAAGCAGTAAGGTCTCTTCGCGACATCTCACCATCTGGAATTTAAACGTCAGATCGGCGGTCAAGCATTATCAGGATATTGCTGATCTTGTGGACAATGACCCCCCTGACATCTTTTGTCTGACAGAGACATGGCTGCAAGACACCGATTCTACGGTATTGAATCTGGCGTTCCCCTTTGAGTATTCCATCTACACGCTCAACCGCTCTTCGAGAGGGGGTGGCGTCGCTCTTGCTGTTAAATCGTGCTACTCTTGCGCCTGGAGTGTGCAGAACATCACGGGCTGCGAAAGCGCCCTGTTCAAGGTTGCGGTTACTCCGCATTTTACCTTGTCAGGATTGCTGATTTACCGTCCACCTGGTAGCTCAGTGGCATTTCGAGAGGCTCTCCCTGAGGCGGTTAGTTCACTAGCAGTAGGGTCTGCCAATTTCTCTATCATTGGTGATTTGAATCTCCATTTTGACACTTTGTGTCTTTCTTCTGTGGGAGGGATGGTGGCGGACCTTGAGGCCCTTCAATTGTTCCAGCTGGTCTCGGACCCCACTCATAGTGGTGGCCACACTCTGGACCCCTTTTTTTCTAACTTAGAAGGGGTTACAGTGGCCCCCCCCCTCCCCCTGACCTGGTCAGACCACTCACTCGTGACCATTCACTGTAGTCTTGATGAAGCCCCACTTAAGGTGCCACTGCGAGCCATGCCCAGACGGCGCTGGAGCAAATTAAAGGCGGAAGATCTCCACCGCCTTCTCACTGACGACCCACTGGGTGCAGTGGAGAACGTGGAGTCTGGTTATGACCATTTCTGCGGATGGGTAACCAGGGCCCTCGACTCCCTTATCCCGATGGTTTTCAGTAAGTGTGGCTCCCGCGCCCCCAGTCCCTGGTATGATGGCAATCTGAGGGCTCTGAAAAGTGTCTGCAGACGTGCAGAGAGAGACTGGAGGAAGAGGTATGACAGCAGCAAAAAAACCCTGTATATGGCTGCGGTCAAGTCTTATCACCGCGCGGTTTGTAGAACCCGGGCTGAATACTACGCTCTGGAGTTTCGCAATAGTGGGAATCCTGTTAAAACCATCTTTAAGGCCCTTAAAGACCTAGTGGCAAGGAAGCCGGCCGGTAACTCCATCAGCTCCAATACTCATTGTGAAGCGCTGGCGGCTTTCTTTCTGGAGAAGGTCCAGACCATATATAGGGCCTTCCCCTCCTCCACTGCACAAACCAGTATGGGGCCTCCCATCCGGTTGGATCAGGTGGTGTTAGACTCTCTCCCCTCTCTCTCTTTGGAGTCTTACACGGCCTTGGCTCTCCGAGTTAAGTCGGGGTCGCCGGACGACCCGCTCAAGCCACCTATGTTCAGAGACCAGGTTTTTGCTCGCCCGGTTTGCGACTTAATCAACACGTCGCTATCATCAGGCCAAGTGCCTTTGAAATGGAAGCATGCGGTAGTAATGCCCATTTTGAAAAAACCATCTCTCGACCCTACAAAATCGGAGAACTACCGCCCGATTTCACTTCTCCCGTGGCCAGCCAAACTCGCGGAGGCGCATGTCAACACCGCCCTCTCTGGTCATCTGTTGCGTGCCAACATTCTGGACGACACCCAGAATGGTTTTCGGGCTGGCCACAGTACGGAGACAGCACTGTTATCTATGGTCGAGCACCTTCGGGTAGTTCTGGATGCAGGTCAAACGGCGGCGCTTGTTTTGTTAGACCTAAGCGCCGCCTTTGACACGGTCTCCCATGACATTCTCCTGCAACGTCTTGAGGAGATAGGGGTTATCGGCACTGCACACCAGTGGTTCCGTTCGTTTCTCAGGGATCGTTCCTTCTGTGTGGCGTCCCCGCCCTACCAGTCCAAATGCCATCCTCTGTCTCTTGGGGTCCCACAGGGTTCCTCACTGAGCCCCACGTTGTTTAACATCTACGTGAGGCCGCTGGCTGAGGTTGTGAAGCTCTGTGGTATGACCATGGTGTCGTACGCAGATGACACCCAGCTAGCGGTCACGATCAGCGGGGACTCTGGGGTGGATGCCCCAAGATTCAGAGAAGGACTCAGGGCGGTGGCTGGTTGGATGACGTCCAACTGTCTCCAACTAAACGCCAAAAAAACGGAGGTGATGATCTTTGGGAAGCGGACGGACCTATGGGGAGATACCTGGTGGCCCTCTGAGCTGGGGCCGACCCCCACTCCGGTTGCGGAGATCAAAAATCTTGGTGTTTGGCTGGATCCTTCCCTCAACTTTGTTGGCCACACCAAAAGGACGGCGGCTTGCTGCTTCGGCATCCTGCGCAATCTGCGCCCTGCCCTTAAATACTTCGATGCCGCAACTCGTCAATTGGTGGTGCAAGCAACGGTTTTGGCACGGTTGGACTATGCCAGCTCCCTTTTTATAGGATTAAACCAGGCTGAGTTAACCCGACTTCAAAGAGTGCAGAACGCTGCGGCCAGAGCGATCATAGGTCTTCCTAGGTTTTGCTCGGCCGGTCAATCTTTGCGAGCCTTGCATTGGTTACCCGTTAGGCAGCGGATCCACTTTAAAGTTTTGTGCCTTTCCTTCAAAATTCTGAAGGGCCTATCACCTCCCTTACTGCACCAACTCTTGCGCCCTTACATCCCGGGCCGCACTCTGCGCTCGCTAGACCAAGAATTAGCGGTAGCCCCTCGGTTCAAACTCAGTCGGGTGGGGGGTCGCTCTTTTAAGGTGCGGGCAGCCGCACTCTGGAACGCTCTCCCTTTGAAACTCCGGACCTTTGGTGACCTGCTCTCCTTCCGCAAGGCCGCTAAAACTCATTTATTTTCTGAGCTTTGTTAAATCCTTCACTCCCCAATTTCTTAATAATTATTTCTGTTCCCCAGTTGTGTTGTGTTCGCCACCTTGTCGGTGCGCCGGGACGCTCCTTCGCTGGAGCAGCCGTGCGCAATACAAATAGCACTAACATAACATAACAAGACATCAACAGTGGAAAATATAAAGTTGTTGGTGAAGAAGGATGTTTGGTGAAGCAAACCAAAGGAAGTTTGATAAATCACCGGAAGCTGAGTTGCGACACTACCGACAAGAAAGAATTTTACTACTTGGCTCTTTTACAGTTGTTTAAACCATGGCGTACAGAGGATGAACTACTGGGAGAATTCCAGAGCTATGAAGATTCTTTTAATGCTTGCAAAGACAGCATACAATGCAGTACATTCTCAACTTATCTGCAAATGTTAAATGAAGAAATTGAACAGGAAACTACAATTGCAGCAGAAATAACTAGAGACAGTTCTCAGGACAGCCAAAGTTCAGGAACACACAGTCAAGATCCCCTAGGACAACCAATCGTTGAAAATGAAGCATCAATAGCCATGAATGAAGTGGAAACGGCTATGAATCAAGCTCAAGAAGAATTTATAGACTTAGAAAATTTGGAAAGACAACTGAATCAAGAGCAGCAACAAATTTATGAAGAGATCAAAAACAAAATTGATCACGGATTTCTACATATCAAAAAAGAGTGCTCATGCACATCATTTCATCCAATCAGGATGTATGTAAGCGGACAAGCTGGCACTGGAAAAAGTTTCCTAATTAAAGTCATCAGAAGCTACCTAAAGCAAAAAACGGATTCTACTTTGTCTTGTGTGGTTACTGCTCCAACTGGGTTAGCAGCATATAACATAAAAGGAATCACCTTACATCGTTTGCTAATGTTACCAGTGGAGCATGAGAACAAAATACAATTCAACAAGCTAACTGGAGAAGCATCCTTGGAAGTTTCACGAGTATTGAAGAAGATGCAAGTTCTCATTATTGATGAGGTGAGCATGGTATCAAACTTAATGCTTGCCTTTGTGCATTTAAGAATGCAGCAAATTTTGAAGACAGACTATGACGTGTTATTTGGTGGAAAACACGTCATAGTTTTTGGGGATCTTTTGCAACTTACTCCAGTTAAAGGACAACCAGTGTTTAATACTGTGACACATGAAGACACAAAGAAGTCATTGGGAAGCATTGGAAATACAAATATTTGGTCCTTCTTTGAGTACAAGGAACTTACAACTAATATGAGGCAAGCAAACGATGAAGAATATGGAAGTATTCTGAAAGATATCAGGATTGGACTACTCACAGATGTTGGGAAAAAAGCATTACAGAGTCGGCTGCTACATAATTTATTTCCAAAGGAAGAAATAGTTGCAGAGAAAATATACAAGAATATTGCAGAAAACAAAAGTGTCATCTGCTTAATGCCAACTCTACGTGAATGCTCAATATTTAATGAGGAGCTTTTGAAATTGGAAAAGGAAGACATCAGGAAATTGGAAGCAGTGGACAAAATTGAGGATGGAAGAATTACAGTCACAGTAACAGGCAAACTGAAAAATAAATTGGACTCACTAGAGAAGAACATCTCCAAAACAGCAGGATTAGAAAAAAATCTTTATGTTTGCATGAACTGTAGAGTGTTTTTAAGGAGAAATTTGGATGTTGAGAAAGGCTTAGTGAATGGAGCGATGGGAAGAGTTGTGGGTTTTATTAATTATCAGAAAAAAGAAGGAATTGAATGTTTACAGATAAAATTTGATCAGATAGAGGAAGTTAAAGACATTTGTCGTTGTTCAGTTCGTTTCATGCTTGTGAAAGACTTATATGTACGTAGGAAGCAGTTTCCGTTTTCACTAGCATATGCTGTAACTATCCACAAGTCTCAAGGATTGACTGTAGATTGTGCATTTGTGAACATTGGTTCAACTGTGTTCAAAGAAGGTATGGCATATGTAGCTTTGTCACGAGTCAAAACATTATCAGGTTTATTCATGATAGACTTTGATGACTCAAAAGTTAGTGCTGATACAAACTGTGTAAAGGAGTATAATAGATTAAGAAGAAGCTATGCTCCTCATTTAGGTCAGTATCCTGTGTTGGAGAAACGTGTAGTTTCTCGTAAAAGGAGAAATGAGAATATCTGTAATGAAGATGTAGAGAAGAGGAAAAAAAAGAGGAGTGATGTAATTGCAAGCAAAAAGAATAAGGAAAATGAAGAACAGGTTGTAGGATGTCATTTTGAAAATAGCTCTGGTGTCAACTGCTACGCTAATGTAGTGCTGAATGTTGCATTTTATCTGGAAAGTTTGCAAGAGCAGATAATAGTAAATCAGGGAAAAAGATTCTGTTCAGAGCTCAGTCTCCTTTTTCAAAATCTGAGTAAAGATAAAACTCAAATAGAAAGTGCTACTGAAATTAGAAAACTTTTAGATGTATGTTCAGGACGAACACAGTTTTCTCAAAATGAACAGCAAGATGCACACGAATTTTTGATGTATTTTCTTCAGGTAGTGGAAGAAGAAGGAGTTCCCATTGACATTTTTTTTGGTCTCTCTTATAAATGGGAACATAGTTGTGATAATTGTTATAATATATGTGGCTCTATTGTTGATAATGAAAGGTTTATTTATTTGACATTGCCAGAGAGTAAAACAGTCACTTTTGCAAAATTAGTTAAAGATGCTAATCATAGCATGAAATGTGGTGAGTGTAATTCTGACATGTTTTCAACATTAATTTTAAGGGAATACGGACAGTATGTAATTTTAATGATGCAACGATGTAGAGCTGATGGATCAAAATTGGATACTTTAATAAAGAAGTTTACAGGACAGCAATTATCAATTTCAGGAAAAACTTTTGTAACTGTTGCAATAATTTTCCATGATGGACCTACTGTTACTTCTGGACATTACACAGTTTATCTAAAATGTGAAAAAGGCTGGACACTGTGTAATGATTCCCAATTGATTTTCAAACAACGTTTGCCTTTTGATTTAGCAAATTCCTATCTAATCTTCCTGAAACCTAAATTTTAGAGAGATTTGGCAAGATCTGGACAAAATAATTTTACCATTTTACTGGATTACCATTGCAATTTTGTAGAAAAAAGATTTTTAAAATTATCATTTGGCCTAAAGGAAAGATAACCAATTGTAATGTGGACTTTTTTAAATTTTAATGCAATTTTCAAAAACCAATAATTTAGAGATAATCGGTAACTTCTGCACATTTTAAATTATGGAATGCTATTGGACTGCCATTGGAAATTTTTTCAAAAATGATTTAAAAAATTACTATTTGGCCATGTGGAAAAGTAAGCAATTCTATTGTGGACTAAATAAATTATTCAAAAAATTTTCGTGAACCAAAATGTTACAGAGAATTGGTGAGATCTGGACAGATTAAACTTTAGAATTTTAATGGTTTTCCCTTGGAAATTTATTCCAGGAAAAAAAAAAAAAAACTATTTGGCCTAAAGGAAATAAAATCAGATGTATTTTGGAGTTATTTGAGATATAATATTGTGATTATACTTCTGAAACAAACATATCAGACGGTATTTTAAAGAAAAAAGTATTGTTTTTAGATGATATTTTTTTAGAATAATATGCATTTCTGTAATGATAAGTTTAAGTGAGAAGACATTCTGGGCTTTTTTAATACAATCTTTGTGATTGTTAATTTTTTTTGCCCGCTGTAAAATGATGAATGCAATTGCTTTCACAATTAATAGTGAAATGCAATATATTCTGAAAACAGCAAAAATAAGGCAAAAATATTTTTTTGTAAAAAATGTAAATATGTGTATTGTATTATAAAATGGATAAAAAATATTAATACTTTTTTCTTTATTTTCAGATCGATATAGAAAATTTTCGGAAACTACAACCATTTTAAAAACTATTTTTTAAAAAAACAAATGAATAAATATTTTTTTGAGTGAGTATGGTAAGTTAAAAATAAAAATTGTAGTCTCTCAAGGACTTTGTAATGAGATAAATGATTTTTAGTGTTTTTTTAAAAAAAATAAAAAAAAGGTACGCTTACCGTACGCGTACGGTAAAAAAAAAAAAAAAAAGTTTTTAAAAAAAAAGAAAAAAAAAGATGAAAGATAAGGTTGGCTCTTAAAAGAACCGTTGTGTTCATGCAGGGACAGAGGAAAGAAAGATTGGGAATATTAGACGGTACGACAAGTGTGCTGATCTATTTTACTGTTCACCAGGGAAACACTGGTCTCCCTATAAGTAATTAGATCGTGACAAGTGGCGCACCGTACTTCAACCCTCGCAAACCGAGGGTTAATTTCCAGAGGGCCAGCAAAAGGAGATTCTCCCCCCACAGATGAAGGGCTCACCTGACCTGCAGAAGAAGGAGTCTGCCCTGCAGATGATGGTCCAGGCTGAGCTGCTGTGGATGTACTGGCTCGTCTTTCTGAAGAGTTACCTCCAAAAAGATGACCATGTGTCCTTCTGTGTACTTCCTGGAGGTGTCTCTTCATGGTGTGATTCCCAAAGGAATACTTCCTGTTAGGATTACCTCTAGAAAGTACACGCTTACACAGCTTGCAAGTAACTAAGGGTGCATTCACCTTTTGCTGGCCTTCTGGAAAAGTAAAATACTCCCAAACGTAAGAAGGCTTTACTTTCCTCGCTCTCTGCCTCAAGACAGTGCTGCTGGTGCTAGCCTCACTCTCAGAAGAGCTCTGCTGTTCTGCCATCGTATCCCAAAGACAAACCAGCTCCTTCTCCCAAGGGATCACAAGCAGAAATGAGGGGAATGGGTGTGGTGTAGGAGAGTTCTAGAACTGAAAGTAGTTTCAACCAATCAAAAGTTGTGTTTCAAGATCACATGACCTACCGTACGCTTACGGTACGCTTACGGTACGCTTACGGCAAAAAGTACGCGTGCGCGTAAAAAAGACACGCGCTTGCGCGCATGCGCATAACAGTCACTCCACGGCACTTCCGCGTAACGTGCGCGTGTTGCGTAAGCGCGCACGCGTCCCACGCGCAGTACGCGCGGCTACGCAAAGTACGGAACTATACGCAAGCAGCGTAGATAGATTACGGGCGTTGCGTAAACCGTACGCTTACCGTGAGCTTACGGTACGCGTACTATAAAAAAAAATAAAAAAAAAATAAAAAAAAACTGGAAATAAATTTTACATGTTTATTTTAAAAAATATATATAAAAAAAATATTTAAGGATTTTAAAAATTTAAGCATAGTCTTTATAAAAGATAAGAAAATTAAATTAAAAATATGTTTGAAAAAAATGAAGAATAAAAAAAAAAATAGCATTTAAAAAACCTTGCAAATTCACTGAAAAAACCATGGGTTTCACACACGTTATATTTAGGAATTAGCATTTAAAAAACCTTTCAAATTCACTGAAAAAACCATGGGTTTCACACACGTTATAGTTAGGAATTAGCATTTAAAAAACCTTAGAAATTCACTGAAAAAACCATAGGTTTCACACACGTTATAGTTAGGAATTAGCATTTAAAAAACCTTAGAAATTCAGTGAAAAAACCATAGGTTTCACACATGTTATAGTTAGCTGGACATTTTACTCGTAACAAACCAATGAAATTGCCCCGTTATAGTTAGTTCAGCTAACTATAACTCGCGCGCCCGCAATGCACTGCTGATGACGTCACATATTACATCACTCATGACATGGTCAGTGACATCACTCATGACATCACTGATGACATCTCAAATGACATCACTGATGACATCACTGATGACATCATCCTTGTGATAGAGTGGCAGACCTCCTCTCACCTTAATATAAGCTTTGATACACACATTCAAAAATAGAGACTAAAAATTTCAAAACAATGGACATACCAATACCAGTTACAACAACCTCTTCAGTAATTCTAAGATCCACATACACATCCACTCATTCACCAACAGTCCTATACAGTCACTCATACATGTACTCACTCATCATATGTACTCATACATCTATACATCCTGTTACACAATGCCACTCATCCATAGAGCTACTCACACACATAGTCACTCATGCTAATAAAGAATAAAACATACATTTACTTGCATATACAGTAATACACACACCACCATACTTACTTCTACGGAAACTTACACATACTTAGTCTTTTAAACAATCACTTATAGAAACACATACTTATTCATACAGGAACTCTTTCAATCTCTCCCTCTCACATATACTCACATATATACACCAATAGTCACATATACTAGTTAAAAACATATGTAGTTACTCCTGAAGACACTATTGAGACAGTCATTCACTCAATAACACACCCATACACACACTCATCCACACATACAGTCCTGCACACATGCTGTCTTCAACACATACAAACAGTGAGTCACTCATTCATGCATCTATGCACTACGTAATACCCCCCACCGTACCATACAGACACTCAGACTGATACTCAAAAAAACAACTAATAACCTATATAGACACCCATGTAGCTACTCACCAACCCATGCAGCCACTTATACACAAAGTGAGAGATACACTTAATCAGTCAGTAACACAATCAATTTTTCAAAAACAAATCATCCATTTAGACACTTATATACCCATTTATTCTTCCATCGACCTTGAGATACACATATATAAAACATATTTAATTTTCAGAAAAACACACATTCACTGGATGATGTCATCAGTGATGTCATCAGTGATGTCATTTGAGATGTCATCAGTGATGTCATGAGTGATGTCACTGACCATGTCATGAGTGATGTAATATGTGACGTCATCAGCAGTGCATTGCGGGCGCGCGAGTTATAGTTAGCTGAACTAACTATAACGGGGCAATTTCATTGGTTTGTTACGAGTAAAATGTCCAGCTAACTATAACATGTGTGAAACCTATGGTTTTTTCACTGAATTTCTAAGGTTTTTTAAATGCTAATTCCTAACTATAACGTGTGTGAAACCTATGGTTTTTTCAGTGAATATATATATATATATATATTTTTTTTTTTTCACTGAAAAAACCATAGGTTTCACACACGTTATAGTTAGGAATTAGCATTTAAAAAACTTTGCAAATTCAATGAAAAAACCATAGGTTTCACACATGTTATAGTTAGCTGGACATTTCGCTCGTAAAAAACCAATGAAATTCCTCCATTATACTTAGTTCAGCTAACTATAACTCGCGCACCCGCAATCCACTGCTGATGACATCACATATTACATCACTCATGACATGGTCAGTGACATCACTCATGACATCACTGATGACATCTCAAATGACATCACTGATGACATCATCCTTGTGATAGAGTGGCAGACCTCCTCTCACCCTAATATAACCTTTGATACACATTCAAAAATAGAGACTAAAATTTTCAAAACAATGGACATACCAATACCAGTTACAACAACCTCTTCAGTAATTCTAAGATCCACATATACATCCTCTCATTCACCAACAGTCCTATACAGTCACTCATACATGTACTCACTCATCATATGTACTCATACACCTATACATCCTGTTACACAATGCCACTCATCCATAGAGTTACTCGCACACACAGTCACTCATGCTAATAAAGAATCAAACATACATTTATTTGCATATACAGTTATACACACACCACCACACTTACTTCTACGGAAACTTACACATACTTAGTCTTTTAAACAATCACTTATAGAAACACATACTTATTCATACAGGAACTCTTTCAATCTCTCACATATACTCACTTATATACACCAATAGTCACATATACTAGTTTAAAACATATGTAGTTACTCATAAAGACACTATTGAGACAGTCATTCACTCACTAACACACCCATACACACACTCATCTACCCATACAGTCCTGCACACATGCTGTCTTCAACACATACAAACAGTGAGTCACTCATTCATGCAACTATGCACTACGTAATACCCCCCACCGAACCATGCAGACACTCAGACTGATACTCAAAAAACAAATTAATAACCTATATAGACACCCATGTAGCTACTCACCAACCCATGCAGCCACTTATACACAAAGTGAGAGACTTATACAGATATTTACATATTTAAACATTACTCACTAAGCCATGTATTCACTATGATACACTTAATCAGTCAGTTACACAATCAATTTTTCCAAAACAAATCATCCATTTAGATACTTATTTACACATTTATTCTTCCATCGACCTTGAGATATACATATATAAAACATATTTAATTTTCAGAAAAACACACATTCACTGGATGATGTCATCAGTGATGTCATCAGTGATGTCATTTGAGATGTCATCAGTGATGTCATGAGTGATGTCACTGACCATGTCATGAGTGATGTAATATGTGACGTCATCAGCAGTGGATTGCGGGTGCACGAGTTATAGTTAGCTGAACTAACTATAACGGGGGAATTTCATTGGTTTTTTACGAGCGAAACGTCCAGCTAACTATAACATGTGTGAAACCTATGGTTTTTTCATTGAATATATATATATATATATATATATATATATATATATATATATATATATATATAAAAGAGCATATTTTTAATGATGAAAATACCAAACTTATAAAACAAACACAGTCAATTTAAAAATATTAGCTAATCTTTATAACATCACATTATCATAAAAAATACTCTTCGACGCGCAGTAGCTACTCCTGACGAAGGCGCTCATAGCGCCAAAACGCGTGTCGAAGATTATAACTTGCCACCCAAATGCTTTTAATGTATTTTTTATGATAATGCTCATATTGTCCTAGGAACTATATTGTCTATAGCAACGATTTGTTCCACAGATAGAGCCGCTGGTATGCTGGATCTCACAAGAAAACTGAGATATGCTGCAGCTGTCTTGGATGTTGACGATGTAGCAGCACTTGGGAAAAGTGATCTGCTGGGTTTTGATCCTTCCTCAGTTTGTGCATAATCTCATAGTCATACTCTTGCAGTCTTAACCCCCACTTCTCGATGTGAGGGTGCATCTTAGCCTTTGGGTTTCCAAAAACTGTATCACCTAGTGATTCATGTTAAAAGTGAATCATTGTTTGTAGAGGAATACATGAAAATGTTTGCAGGCCCACACTACAGCCATATTCTTCTTCTCCGGCTGAGAGTAGGCATGTTCTGTTTCGCGGGTTTCACAGCGGACAGAGGAGATACGTGCAATTCATGCCAAATACGCCATTTTTTAAGTACCAGTGGCCAGCAATATCATTTTCTCCATTTAATTTGAATACTGCAACGTCAGATAAGAAGAAAAGAAGTAAATACATTTACATATTGCACAAACAGACTGAAAACAGTGATCTTTTTGAATGTTAATCATATAGGAGTATTTACTGAATGGTAATATGCACATGGCCCAAAATTTTGGATAGACCCCGACGAAGGAGAATATTTTAAATCTTTATATGCATTACAAATACTCCTCGACGTGCTTGCTATATAGATAACACCTGGTCTACGCAGGAGCATCCATCACTAAATAGAGAGCGTTCACCCATATGCACAACAGAGAAAGTTGAGACGTTTTTTTTCCCTGATGAAGGCAATACTGCTGAAGCGTGCGTAGTGTTCTTATCTACCGCCTGCCTTGGAAATCTTTTTGACAATTTACCTTCTCCATCTCTTATGTTGTCCTGTTTTACAGAATGATGTATTTTTAGACATTTTATGTAACTGTCTGTATTCAGATTATATGTTTGTCTATATATGTCCTATAATTGTGCATTACTACATTGTATAAATGAATCAATAGTTACCAAATGAATCATTCAGATTCATATAAAAAAATATAAAGAACAAAAGAACAAATAAAAAATAATAAAATAAGATTGTAGAAAAATAGGAAGAATTTTGGTTATGTTTGTGTATATTTTTGGCTTTGCACTTTCACAGACATTCATGTTGTTGAATGTATAGCTTGCATTGAATCACCAGGAATAACTGTATAACTTGTATCTAGCTATACTCTTACCCTTTATGTTCTGTTTTGGACAGACTTCGACCGGCATAGGCCACAATGTTTCTCTGAGCATTCAGATGGCCATTGTTTTGAGCAAAGATTGCCACAAGTTCTACCAGGCTCGCATCAACTGTTATTTCGGTATGTAACTTGGGTCGAAGTCTGACATTTCAGTTGCATTCTCAATCGCATATTTACTGTCTTTGAAACTCTGGTCACATTCAGGAGACCACTGAAATGGTACATTTCGCTTTGTCAAGTCTCTCAAAAGGGCACTCACTGTAGCAAAGATGCGAATGTATCTTGAGAAATAACTAGCCATGCCTAGAAAGGATCTCAGCATGATAACATGCTGGTGGGGCAAGTGGATGACAGTGCTTGCACCTTGTCTGGATCAGGAGTCATTCCCCCATCAGAGAATATGTGCCCAAAAAGTTTACATTTGGTTTTGTGAAACTGACACAATGCAGTATTCAGAGTAAGACCTGCATCAGCAAGTAACTGGCACACTTGGGTAAGATCTTTGTCGTGTTCTTTCTGTGTTCTTCAAAAACCATTATGTCATTACTGTGATTGAAAGCATGTGTAACAGGTTCGATTACTTGGTGAAAACATCTTGAAATATCTCAGCAGCCGATGATACTCCAAAACTCAGCTACACTTAGCAATGCAAAAAACTGAAGAAGCTGGCCATCCATGTCTGAAGGGGGAGGAAGAGCCACTGGAGAATGGAGCTGTTTTGTCACCCTATACAACTAGTGAGTCGTGGTCCCCCTTTTCCTCCTAGTTTAACCAGTGCCAGCCATTAAGACTTGGAGCTGGCCGGACAGAATGTTCAAGTTTTGAGCCTAAAACAGAAGCTATGGCGTGCAAAGTGAGCATTCTGGTTGGTTTCCCACACCAAAGATTTTCAGAGTCAAAGATAGATGGCCTGAGTGCCCCTGCCACACTACAGCCAAAAGCCACACAAACATGTCTCTTTCTTAAGTCCTCATTACAATTTTCCAATCCCTGTGCAAACTACTTTCTGACCAGGAGTCGAACCTTGCAAATTTCCCCTGGTAAATATCAGCAGGTAAAACCGGGCGAATTCTACTGGCCCAAAGTTCCCAATGTATATTGGATTAAAGCACGTAGGGGCATATTATCAAGCACGGTGTTAAAATTATCGCTGGTTAAGTGGTAGAAAACTGCTGCTAAAGCGGAGATAATGCGCTTGATAATATGCCGCAGAGAATTCCAATAGAAGCCCATGTTCACACCAGAACATGGGCTTCTATGGGAATTCCATAGAGCATATTATCAAGCCCATTATCGGCGCTTTAGCGGCAGAAACCGGCGATAATTTTTAACGCCGTTTCTTGATAATATGCCCCCAAAATCTGCACGTTATGGCCCATTTTAAAGGTCACAGTGTGTAACAGGCGATAATTAACGCATCTTTTATATCTCCACCTTCGTGGTCTCAAATTTTAAAATATGCAATAATAATCGCCTTCCCAGATGAGCCACTCGTAATGAGGGCCTAAGTGAACCATTTGGTTATAGATGTGATCTATTGACTGGGTTGAACATTGCTTTCAATTTGTCAATTACTCTCTCACTAGTTCTTGACCGCGAATACATGAAATATTACTTAGAGAACTGAGGAGCAAAAGGTCGCTGCAACTGCAGGAGCGCTTTCCTCAAACCCACTTTTGAGCATAGAAGACTGTTTCAGTTTTAAGGGCAATTTCCACATGCTGCTGAAGAATATATTTAATTGAATTATATGACATTTTAAAGCCTGCATGCCACGTTGAACATATTGTATCAAATAAAACCATGAAATGATCGGGAGATTGCTTATATTGAGCTTAAAAATATATTACATGATTACCCTGTTATGATAACTTCCTACATAAACTGGTAGTAGGTACAATCAACAAATCAGCGAGTCAGAGAATATAATTTCCTAATATAACATGTAAAATAGCCAACAATGAAAAGATACATTAAGTACAGGTCCAAGTTCCAGTACTTATTATTTTTTATAGGCACTCAAATTGCAATGAATTATTTATAATCATGGAGGTCGCAAAGTCAATACTTTCATTACTTAAAAACTTCCTTGCTCCTGAATTTTTTAGCACATGCACTTGTTCTATGCCCTGACCCGATATATTGGAGAAAGCTCCAACTATGAATAGGCCTTCAATATATATTCAGTTTGTTGCATTACCACATCTATGAGTTCACAGTAATTCAGCACTTTTATTGGAGGCAGAAAATTATCCATCAGATTTCTGACACTAGGGACAGATTGAAACAGCGAGAAAAAGGTGGTTTTGTGTATAGAAAACAAAGGGGCATATTCTCAAGAACATGTGATAACCCTCGCAAAATTAACACAACTCTTCACATCGCAGTCTATCGCGGGAAAATAACTCAGTGTTAGCGTGGTATTCTCAACACGGCCGTACCATGCGATAGTCCAACGATAACGCGTCAAATGACAGTGTTAAAATTAACGCAATGCCGAAAAAACATGAAACACGAATGCAAAAATAGTAGCGATGAGGCCAATCGCGATACAAAAATCAGCGATAACCAGCGATAGGCCTGAAATTCCCACGCATCATGCGGGAAAATGCACCATAAAAGCGGAGTAAAAAACGGTGAGATGACAATGTATGAGCACAACCCCACATCCGTGACGTAGAACAAATGACCATTGCCCAGCATCAAATATGCATCTCCTCACAGTCACAATATACATTGACATGCAGTCTGCATGTAAACAGCGCCAATGCGGAAACATGCATGGAACACACCGTGAAACCGCATCTCCCCATCACATTGCAGATGGACAAGCAACCCCTCCTGCACACAGATGTGTCATGTCCATGATCAATCAATTATGAAAGCGTGGATGAATGTTGGGGCAGTGACTCCCACTTACGTACATGTTGTCCATGTTGTGGGACTTGAGTCACAGGGGGCATCCCTGCATCATGGTGGTACATATCTGAACCCAAAAGGAGCCCTGTTGTCACCTATAGGACACGAATGACAGCCAAACTGGAACGATTTGGGACACATATGAAACGCCGAACAGTGGGATTCCCTACTAACTGTGACACACAGAACTGGCAGTTCGAATACGTGACACCCTAAACAGCCTCCCTGCACAGAGGTGACACACCCACCATCCATGAACAAATCATACAAATTGTTAGCACTACATGTCGCACTCACACTTGTCTGAGTGATGTGCCTGTACAGATGAGTGACATGCACTCAGGGAATGTTTTTGGGAATGTATTTATTTGCACATGCTGTACCTGTGGTCATTTTTTACTGTCCCATGATTGCTAAGGACTGTCACAATTTTGACGTGCTCATGTGAAGAAATTATTAATGATGGCGTTCCTTCGGGCTATTCCTGCTGCGGCTGCAGTGGGGTGTTGTCCACCTGCCTCATCTTCATCATCATCTTCAGGTGCATCTGGCACTTTTATCCATGGGGCATTGCAGCGTACTCATATGTTGTGCAACACACAACATGCAACGATCATCTTGCACACGATGTATGGGCTGTACAGGAGCCTTCCACCTGTGACGCCCAGGCACCTGAAACGTGACTTCAACATGGCAAATGTGCGTTCCACGATGCCCCTGGTGCATTTGTGGACTGCATTGTACTGCCTCTGGGCCTGTGTGTTCGGGGCTTGGAGGGGTGTCATCATCCAAGTGCAGAGTGCATATCCTTGATCTCCTGTGACAGTGCAGAGAGACATCAGTCAATAATTGGTTCTGCATGATGTTTTGGCAGGCTCACTGGTTTGGTCATTGGTGTGTTATATGTGTGACTTTGTGATTCCTGTATGACATGTACTGCCTGTTGCAAATGAGCGGCATCAATGTGTATTACGTAGCCTCACTGCTGCTCCTCCCTCCCCGGAGCCTATTCACTAGTGTGCGCAGCGCGGTTGCATCACTTGCACCCCTACGACACACCATTGTCATGCCTGTCTGCGGATGTCCACAAGCCTGACAATGACAGAGTGATGTGCGCTGAAGATGGGCGGCCTTGTGTGTGTAGGCCTATGGTAAGGACAGGGCGGACACAGATGTAGAGTTCTTGCCTGGCTGAACTCGCTATGCGGTTGAAGTTAGACCTTTGGCTTATGCTGCGGTAATAGCGACACACACAACAGTTGGAATGTCTGATCCCTGACCCGAGCGGGTTTGTGCTCCCTCATTTACCTCTCGGCCGAGCCTGCACTCCGGGGGCATGCCACATAGCATTATTGTATATTGCGTGACGGGTGGTGCCGACACCACACCAGAGACGCACACATTAGTTACTTCCTTGGCAAGGCCTAAACTTAACCACCCCCAGAGCCATGTGTAGAATGACCACACCCCTACGCTGTACTACCGTACGCCGGTCCACTCTGCTTACACTCACAGGGGGCTGACACAGCTACATGTCCCAGGTCTACCCCACTGTCTGAGGTGACAAGGTTGCGCCTGCTGTCCACAGCAAGATGAAATGTGGTATGGCCCGGGGCCCTCATGCATACATAATGACCACACAGACACACTGAGATAACTTGTGGAACTGGCAATAGGCACGTGCGCCGTGCACCTTTTATTGCCAGGGTCACTTGTCCAGTGATGCCTGTGCTGGATGGGTGTTGGGTAGTGTAAGCCACCCCTCAGGGGTTGGTTGGTGCTGGCAACAACTACAACAGTGATCAGACAATCAGAAGTTCAAAGTTCAAACAGCAAGGGTCCATGACTTCAGCTGCACAGAGTAAGTGGCCTCGGATGCACTGCGGCCGGCACAGGCACACCGCCACAGGACGGTGACTTGCGATGCACTGAGGTAGGGCCACAAGAGCTGAGCGGGTCCTCATTGATGTCCAAGGAGAATGTCACGGAGTGGTACGGGGGGACAGTGAAAGGTGTTCATCCAGGGCATGATGCAGAGGGCAGAAGCAAGCAGAAACAGGCAATATGGAGGAGTTGAATGCTACAGTCTCCTTTTTCCCACCATGTCAGTATCAGCTACATGATGATGAAGTCAACCCACAGGCCATAGACTCAGACGCCACCAAAGTTTAACCAGAGAGTGTCCATGACTCCCGTGGCACAGAGACAGTGGCACCAGAGCTGAAGGGGATGCAGTCTGCGATGAGGCCTGTACAATGATATGAACTCTGCCATGATGAGATCAAGACTCAGTTCCAATTGTGTGACCTACTCGATTGCAGTGTGTGCCGGCGGCAGCGGTCAGCAGTGGCCCACAGCCACGTGTCATCGGCTTGCGATGCACAGAGTCAGTGGCACCAGTGCAGTTGTAGGTAGTGTTCGAACACCTCCAAAACAGAGATCATTTTGTCCTCCAGGCTGAACCGATTCTTTCTCTTACTCCTCTCCTTGCGTACTGTGATATGAACTCTGCCATGACAAAACCAAGACTCAGTTCCAAATATGTGACCTACTCGACTGCAGTGTAGACCGGAGGCAGCGGTCAGCGTGGGTCAACCCCAGTGCAGCCAGCTCCTCCTGGATCTCTAACACACGGTGTTGAAATGGCATGTGGAGAAGATTTCTGGTTGACGGAGGTGGAGGCACCAGAGCTGAGCTGGTGTGCAGCCTGCGACAATGCAGGGTCCTGCCTAGTACGGACTGTATTGGATTGGTGTGAGGCCTGCTGGACCGCAGTGTAGGCAGAAGTCAGCAAGGGCCCACAGACACGTGTGGTCAGAATGCTATGCACAGAGTTGGTTGCACCACATGGAAGGGAGTATAGTGATACAAATTCAGCCATAAAATATGTACTCTGCCATTGTATAATCAGGACTAACTTCCAAATGTGTGACCTACTTGTCCGCTGTGTATGCCGTGGGAGTACATCAACGAGAAAGGAGTATTGCGGGCCTTGCTCGCGGAGGCCGTGATGGTCTGAGGATGCTGCCAAGGTCGCAGGCCTCAGGCTTGGAGCTTGCACCGGCACGTGGTGGGCCCTCTTGGAGACATGCCAGTGTCGGCAGGTGAGCAGTGAGGCCCGGATGCGCAGGGGAGGACAAGACTGGTTTGGGGACCAGCGGCTCATGCTGTTGCAGGTGCACAGGATCGCAGGCACCACGGTTCACGGAGTTGGCCTTGTGGCGGGGTGAGAGGCGTCGCCCTAGCAGACACGTTGGCCATTCCGGAAGAGAACCACGCCCATTCTGTCTTCTCTAAAGAGATCAGTAGGTATTCTGTCGGGTCCGGGGGCACGTGCCGGGATGCAAGATACTATTGCCGTTAGTGTTTCTTCTGGTGTAATGACCAGATTACTCTCTACATGCACCCCGGATAAAGCCATCCCTGCTGATACCTCACTAACTATACAGGGGTCTTCTCCGTAGAGGGAACCAAAATGCGCAACCCACTCCTCGGGTTGAACCGTATATTCAAGAGTGGGAAGTTCACCCCTCAACCAGAGTGTAGCTTGTCTCCAGAACCTTTAGGATCTCTATCTGTTAGGGAGGTCCATAAGGAACTCTCCCACACTTTTTAGCTCTATCAATAGCCCTTTTATATTCAACTCTGCAGATGGAAGTTTCTTCATGGAACCCTTGCTTTAGTGCAGCAATCAGCGCCCCCTTTTCCTTCCTGCATTCTTGGTTAAACCAGGGACACTTAGTATCACACTTTCTGCCAACACATTGGGCCCCTTAACTGCTTGGGTTCTTAGGTTGACTCAATAAAGTTCTAATCTCATTAAAAAACGATCATGGGTGGACCCTACTGTCTTGACGGCATCGTTAAATCAAAGAACGCTCAGATCCTTGATTAGATGCCTTGCTTTTTCCTTCACCATTTCCAGGGGTTCCGGATGGCTCGCTATCCACGACCACTTCAAGGCTTTCTGATTATTAGCACAAGTAAGTGTACCCATTTCCGCATGTGTCATATTGTTAGATTTCAGCGGACCATTTATAGTCAGTGTAAGGGCAAGAGCATGGTGATCACTTTCCGTTCTTTTCACTTCTGAAATATCGACCACATAAGGCCAAAGATTTGGGATAATAAGACAATGGTCAATTAGACTTGTTTTGCCAGGCCTGTTATACGTATGTTCCCCTTTCAGGTCTGACTTTGCCCTACCATTGGTATCTCTTAGTTTGTGTTGTAAAGTAAACGCAAGAACCTGTGCACCTCTCTTTGACCACCTTACTGGTGGAAGGTCTAGAGGGGGAATAGACCATAAACGATCCCAATCCTCCATTAAATCAAGAGGCGTAGAAATAAGGGGTTCAAAGGTGCAGTTAAAATCTCCTGCTGGAGGGGATTGAATGCTCTAGGGGGCTTCTCGCCCCCTTCTTAATCCCCTCCGCGGCTTGTGGCCTGCTACCCCGATTGGGGGAGGCCGAGTTCCACTTGGGTCGACCAATCACGGTCGCCCCTTTTTCCTAGGCTTGCACCCCAGGGGGGGAGGCTTTCTGCTTCCGGGCGGCATTTGGCCTGGGCCCCCATTGGGTCCGGCTTTGCCTTCCCCGGCCCGGGCTCCTTTCGGACAACTTGCTGCTATACTCCACTGGAATTCATGACTTGTGCAGTTTCTACACTAAATTAGATTTTAAAATGTAATTACATTAATCAGTTGATTTGTAGAGAACGCCTTGTCACCCGTAAAGGTATCCAGGTGTTGGCAGGGTCGAGGTGATCAGCCGAAATGCCAGGTCGTCAGCGCCTTATGAAACTCTGGAAGGAATGGGGTGGTCTGGAGATGTAGGGGTAGAGAGCATCCTCCACTCCTGCTTTGTAAGGTGCAGGGGTTGTGGATTAACGAGAGGCAGGCATCTCTTCTGAACAAAGAGCCCATGAAGGTCCCTGAGGTGGGGGTGATGTGGGTTCGTCTTGGGAGGTCAAGTCTGGCTGCGGAGTTCTGTATGGTCCGCAGTCTTCGGAAGAGGTGGGTTAGACTCCCTGCATGGAGAGCATCAACTGGAGATGAGGGCCTGGGTGATGGTGCATCTTGAGCTCTGGGGTAGCCATTTCAACATCTTATAAAGCATGTGAAAGATGAACAAGCAGGAGGAGGAGACAGAGTTGATCTGGGCTATCATAATTAACTTGTTGTCCAGGATGATGCCTAGGTTTCTAGTGTGGTGAGTCGGAGTTGGAGTAGGTCTGTGCTCCATGTGCCACCAGGAGGCATCCCAAGGGGAGCTTTTGTTGCCGAAGATCAGTACCTCTGTCTTGTCTGTGTTGAACTTCAGGCACTTGTCCTTCATCCAGTTGGCAACATTTGTCATGCAGTTGTGAAAGTTGGGCTTGGTGTTGTTAGTGTCTTCGGAAGAGAAAATGAGTTGTGTGTCGTTGGCGTAGGATATAATGCTAAGTCCATGGGTTTTTACGATACTGGCCAGTGGTGTCATGTAGGGGTTGAAGAGGGTGGGGATGAGTGAAGATCCTTGGGGTACTCCGCAGATGATCTCTTTACGTTCGGAGGTGAAGGGTGCAAGGTAGGCATTTTGAGTTCTTCTGTTGAGAAAACAGCAATCCATCTGAGAGCGGTTCCTTGGATGCTGATGATGTGCAGCCTAGTAATGAGCGTGTGGTGCGAAACCCTGTCAAAAGCTGCTGAGAGATCGAGTATGCATTCAAAAGGTGATGGATGGAATGCTTGAATTAATCTTAACTACTGTTAATTACTTCCGGTCACATCCCAGTCAATCGTTATTTTGCACACCATGACGCCTCAGTTTGGACCCAGCTATATACAAATCAGTCTTGACCCTGCTCCAATGGGAACAGTCCAGACTGAACTGCCAAGCCTGGTCTTCCCTGAACCAGATCACAAGCAATCCTTAACCAGTTTCTCCCTTGTTATGGGCTCATCAGCCAGATATAACTTGGTTCCAGTGACACAGTGTGCACAGAACCAACGTCTGGGCATACCCGTCCCACTTGGATGGAATGCTTAAATTAATCTCAGCCACTGGTAATTGCTCGGGCCGCATCCCAGTCCTTCATTATTTTACACACCATGCCACCTCAGTTTGGACCCAGCTAAATGCAAATCAGTCTTGACCGTGCTCCAATGAGAACAATCCAGCCCAAACTGCCAGGACCTGGCAGTTGAGTTGGACTATTCCCATGAGGAGCAGGGTCAAGACTGATTTGCATACAGCTAGGTCCAAACTGGAATGTTGTGCTAAGCAAAACAAACAATAGATTTAGGCCCAGATCTCTGTACTGGGGGTGAGTCTTTGACATTTCTCAGCATTCTGTATATTATTTGTTCTTTTTGCATTTGTCTCCCTAAGTGGGACAAGTATGTTCAGACATGGGTCCCGTGCTCACCATGCCACCGGAGTCAAGCTATCCTTGCAGATGAATGGTGATACTACGAAACCGGACCAAAGATGTTTCTTTCCGGTCCAGGGAGGATCTGGCTTTGCAGTTTGGGCTGGAATGTTCCCATGGGGGGCAGTGTCAAGGTTGACTTGCATATGGCTGGGTCCAAACTAGAATGGAGTGGTAAGCACAAAAGAGATGCATTTAAGCCCAGATCTCTGTATTGGGGATAAGTGTTTGACATTGTTCAGTATTCCGTCCATCATTTGGTCTTTCGCATTTGTCACCCTAAGTGAAACAGGTATGTTCAGATGTGAGTCCTGTGTTCAACATGCCACCGGAGCCAAGCTATTGTGGATGATGAGAGGTGATACCCCAAAACTGGTCCTAGGATGACTGTTTCCAGTCTGGGGAGGACTTGGCCTGGCAATTCGAACTGGACTGTTCCCATGGGAAGCAGTGTCAAACTGGAATGTGTGGTGAGCAAAAAAACTATGGATATATGCCCAGATCTCTGTACTGGGGGTTAGTCTTTGACATTGTTCAGTATTCTGTCCATCGTTTGCATTTGACACCCAAAGTGCAACAGGTATGACTAGACATGTGTCCTATGGTCAAATGCTAAAACAACAGTTGATGGACAGAATGCAGAACAATGTCATACATTCACCCCAGTACAGAGATCTGGGCCTAAATCCATCATTTTTTTGCTCACCATGCCATTCCAGTTTGAACCAAGCCATATGCAAATCAGTCTTGACCCTGTGCCTCATGGGAACAGTCCAGCCCGAACTGCCAAGCCAGGTCCTCCCTGGACTGGAACCAAACATCCTAGGACCGGTTTCGGGGTTTCACCCCTCTTCAACCAGGATAGCTTGATTCCAGTGGCATGGAGAGCACAGGACTCACGTCTGAGCATACCCGTCCCACTCAGGGTGACAAATGCAAAAACAACAGTTGATGGACAGAATGCAGAACAATGTCATACATTCACCCCAGTACAGAGATCTGGGCCTAAATCCATCATTTTTTTGCTCACCATGCCATTCCAGTTTGAACCAAGCCATATGCAAATGAGTCTTGACCCTGTGCCTCATGGGAACACTCCAGCCCGAACTGCCAAGCCAGGTCCTCCCTGGACTGGAACCAAACATCCTAGGACCGGTTTCGGGGTTTCACCCCTCTTCAGCCAGGATAGCTTGATTCCAGTGGCATGGAGAGCACGGGACTCACATCTGAGCATACCCGTCCCACTCGGGGTGACAAATGCAAAAACAACAGTTGATGGACAGAATGCAGAACAATGACATACATTCACCCCAGTACAGAGATCTGGGCCTAAATCTATCGTTTTTTTGCTCACCATGCCATTCCAGTTTGAACCAAGCCATGCCACCAGAGTTAAGCTAACATCCCTGATGAGGGGTGATACCCCAAAACCATGCTTGTTTCTGGTCCAGGAAGGACCTGACCTGGCAGTTTGGGCTGGACTTTACCCTTGGAGAGTGTGGTCAAGACTGATTTGCATATGGCTGAGTCCAAACTGGAATAGAGTGGTGAGCAAAAACATAATGGATTTAGACCCATATCTCTGTACTGGGAGTGAGTGTTAGACAATGTTCAGCATTCTGTCAATCATTTGTTCTTTTTGCGAGAAGTCGAGGAGGATCAGTGCCGCTGCCTCTCCTTGGTCGAGTAGGGCTCGGATTTCATTTGTGGCCGCAATGAGGGCAGTCTCAGTGTTGTGGTTCCTGCAGAATTCAGAATGGGGGGTATCGAGTAGGTGGTTTTGTTCCAGACATGAGGAGAGTTGGTGGTTGCTGGCCTTTTCTAATACTTTGGCCAGGAACAGGAGCAGGGAGATTAGACTGTAGTTGCTGAGTTCCCTGGAGTCAGCTTATGGTTTCTTTAGTAGGGCGTTGACCTCTGCATGTTTCCAGTCCTCAGGGAAGATGGCCGTGGATATCAAGATGGTGCACAGGGTAGTTATTTTATGGCTGATCCTAGCTCCGCCTGGGTTGAAGATATAGTATGGATATGGGTGAATGGACAGAGTTCATGATGGGTGTCCTGGGAGGTGAACTGGTTCCATTCGGTCACTTGGTTGTCTGCGGTGATAGCAGGGTCTTTGCATTGGCTGAGGAAGTCGATAACCTTGGGCTGGGGTTTGAAGTTCCTGTAGATTGTAATGATCTTGTCTTGGAAGAAGTTTGCAAGATTGTCACATAGTTCCTGTTAGGGGATGATGTTGTTTGTTGCAGCTGAGGAGTTGGAGAATTCCTAGATGATGTTGAAGAGTTCTTTGCTGTTGTTGCAGCTTGATTTGTTGCATGATGGTAGTAATTTTTTCTTTTATTCTCTCAGCTGTCAGTGGTAGAGGTTGAGGACTGTCTTGAAGGAGGTCTTGTCAGTGGTGTCTTTGCTTGTGTACCATCTTCTTTCCAATTGTTTACAGTGGCGTTTAGTGGTTCAGAGGCTTTTGGTGTGCCAGCTTGCCTGCTTGGTGTACCTTCTGTGTGTGTTGTTGTTGCTGATGGGAGCAACGTTGTCGGCACAGTTAGTGATCCATGTGTTGAAGTTTCTATCATTCTGGTCTAGGTTATTGGAGAAGATGGGGGTGGGTAGTGTTGAGTAAATTGATTCATATATTCTCTCAGACTCTTCTCCAGTTGCTGTAGGGGGTACTGGGCAGACTGGGGAAGGAGATCCATGAGATGGTGATATTGAAGTGGTCAGTCCAGGTGAGTTGTGAGGCTGTAATGATGGGATCGCTGGAGGTGAAGATGGGGTCTAGCATGTGGCCTGTGGTGTGCGTGGGGTTCTGGAAGAGTTGGGTAAGGCTGATGCTGTTGAGGAGGTTGGTGGTGGTTGTGTCGTTGAGATGGAAGTTGAAGTCACCAAGGAATATGTAGTCAGAGTCTATAGAAAGGTGGGGTGATGAAGTCGGCAATTAATTTGCAGAAGCTTGGTTGTGGTCCTGGGGGGTGGTAGGCAAGGGTGCCCCTGATTGTTGTTTTGCCATCTGTTTGCAGCTGGTAGTTAAGGTATCCCATGGCTGGGTCAATGTCATCTGTCGTGGTTTGTTATTAGATGGATATCTTGTGCATGAAGATGATCACTCCGCCAGGCTTGTTGATGTGGTCGCAGTGGGTGATCTTATAACTTTTGGGTACTGCAGTGGCGATGTCGGGCGAGTATGTTAGGTTCAGCCAGGTCTCTGTGAGGAAGAGCATGTCAAGTGCGTAGGTGGTGATGAGGTCCCAAATCTCAGTGCCATGTTTGGATAGTGAGCGTGTGGTGAAGAGGGTGCATGCAAGCCTGTGTTTTGGTTCTGTTGTGGTCAGCAGTGTGGTCTGGGAGGGGCTGAGCGGCGAGTTGGCATTTGTGCTGGAGCAGGTGAAATGGCAGTGGGTGCAGGTAAATAGTCTTACCAAGGAGTGTGGATTGGCTCAACAGCTGTGTTCATAGTGACATACGGGGTTGAGGGCGCAGAGATCAGCAGTGGTGTAGCTGTTTGGGGTAGTAGCAAGAGGGTTTGTGGTGCTGGGCGCAGTCCAGGTGCGGACAGGCACAAACAGGCTTGACTTTGGCATGCCATTAAGTAGGTCCTGGGAGGTGGGAGGGATGTGGAGTCGGTGAGCAGGATTACAGAATGCAGGAAGAAGAGGCTGAAAGATGTGCAGCAGAGCAGGAAAGGAGCAGGTTCAGGCAGGGAAGTGGGTGAATGGCAGTGGGAGCAGCAAAAGGGAATGAAGTGGGCCAGAAAAAGCGGTGAGAGAGTGGGGAAAAATGGCAATGGTGAAATAAAGTATGCAAGTGAGAAAAAAGTAATGAAAGCAATGCAGAAAGGCATAAAGTGATTGAAACAAGGATGCGAAAAAACAGAAGGAGCTGAAGTGGAGGCAAGGAGGAGAGAGGGGTACACTAAGAGGAGCAAAGGTTGCTGGCACAGCGGGGAGCTGGGTCCGTAAGGGACTCAAATGATCAGAGGGCCAGTCCAGGTAGGTTGGGAGCTGGGGCACATACTTTGACTACATTGGAACGTCCTAGCCCTTTCAAGCATACGCAACTGCCTGCCCCACATGTATGAAGAAGTATAAGGCTTGGAGACATTAGACAATCTGCTTCCTTCAACCATGTGGCTCCTGGGAACAAATGTATGTTAGAGCGGTCATTGGTTGGGTGCCTTCTGCTTTGACTTGTCCGAAGAGTGAGCCTGCAACTGCAAGCACAGTACAAGGACATTATGGCCCCCACAACTTAGCATATTTTTATGAGTCTTGCCTTATGGGTCCTATAACATCTCAGGAGTTGCACTAAACAAATATAGAAAGGCACATAATCCACCAATGCAATCATGGAGTACCCATTTCATATGTTGTCTAGCGGTTCTTAGGCTACTAAAGACTCCTTTACACACATTGGGGCACATTGACCAATTGTACATTGTAGTAGTAGGTTTAGTAGTATTTAGTACTATTACAGAAGTAGTACTCATATACTACCAGGGGCAGGTCCTTCACTATGGCGGAGGAGCGTTACCCCCACTGCTTTTAAGCAGTGCAGAGTAAAGGAAACAAAATGATAATAACTTTAAGTTATTATCATTTTATGTTTCAGTCAATACTGGTTTCCGTGCTGCTTTGCGTGCTGACAGGTGGGTGGGGCTGCTCTGCTCTCGGAACAGTGCGGGTAAGGAGTGGTTTGCCCACTCCTAAGTACACATGACTGTTAGGCCGGCCCTGTCTGACCACCCAAAACAGTCTTTCACACTTTCCCTGTTCTCCATGCAGGCTGCATTAAAGTCTGTGTTGAGAACATGCCCAGGCCCCCAATCCCTAGCTGAGCGTTGAGGCAGGACACTCAAACCATTCACAACGCTGCAGTGCAGCGTTGTGATTGGTCAGGGAAGCCTGGGGGCTTATTCACAAACCTACATGCAGAAACCTTTGCCTCTTCTTACTTTTCTATACAGTGATCTCCATCCCAGTTGTGGAGGTTTCTGCTCACTTAGGCATATATTTGAGCGGTAAATGTGGAAGGAACTTCAAGGAGAGGCTGGAAATTAGTTAATACTTACTACTAAATGGGAGGGGCCTAGGAAGTCATTACATATCGTTTTAGGGATAGATATGCAAATACCAACATCTGCCCAGAAAAGAGTAAGTCTATTGCTTTCACAAACTGCACTTCTAAAGTTACTAAAGCCTATAAGGACCTGAAACAGTTGTAATTGTACTCCAGTCCAGGTGTGGAATAAGTCTTGTACCACACACGGGCGCTCAGAGGCACTGAATCATACTACCATAGAAAATAATGGAGGCAGTGACTTAAAATAGCATCCCATAGTAAATAATGCTAAATAAAATAAACATTTTGAAATTTTTATGAGACACATATATATTTACACACACACACACACACGAATGCCCATGTGTATACACTCATATATATATATATATATATATATATATATATATATATATATATATTCACTGAAAAAACCATAGGTTTCAGGGGTGTTATAGTTAGCTGGACTTTTCACTTGTACAAAACCATTGAAATTCCCCCGTTATAGTTAGTTCAGCTAACTATAACTCGCGCGCCCGCAATGCACTGCTGATGACGTCACATATTACATCACTCATGACATGGTCAGTGACATCACTCATGACATCACTGATGACATCTCAAATGACATCACTGATGACATCACTGATGACATCATCCAGTGAATGTGTGTTTTTCTGAAAATTAAATATGTTTTATATATGTATATCTCAAGGTCGATGGAAGAATAAATGGGTATATAAGTGTCTAAATGGATGATTTGTTTTTGAAAAATTGATTGTGTAACTGACTGATTAAGTGTATCATAGTGAATACATGGCTTAGTGAGTAATGTTTAAATATGTAAATATCTGTATCAGTCTCTCACTTTGTGTATAAGTGGCTGCATGGGTTGGTGAGTAGCTACATGGGTGTCTATATAGGTTATTAGTTGGTTTTTTGAGTATCAGTCTGAGTGTCTGCATGGTTCGGTGGGGGGTATTACGTAGTGCATAGGTGCATGAATGAGTGACTCACTGTTTGTATGGGTTGAACACAGCATGTGTGCAGGACTGTATGGGTGGATGAGTGTGTGTATGGGTGTGTTAGTGAGTGAATGACTGTCTCAATAGTGTCTTTATGAGTAACTACATATGTTTTAAACTAGTATATGTGACTATTGGTGTATATATGTGAGTATATGTGAGAGTGAGAGATTGAAAGAGTTCCTTTATGAATAAGTATGTGTTTCTTTAAGTGATTGTTTAAAAGACTAAGTATGTGTAAGTTTCCGTAGAAGTAAGTATGGTGGTGTGTGTATAACTGTATATGCAAGTAAATGTATGTTTGATTCTTTATTAGCATGAGTGACTATGTGTGTGAGTAACTCTATGGATGAGTGGCATTGTGTAACAGGATGTATAGGTGTATGAGTACATATGATGAGTGAGTACATGTATGAGTGACTGTATAGGACTGTTGGTGAATGAGTGGATGTGGATGTGGATCTTAGAATTACTGAAGAGGTTGTTGTAACTGGTATTGGTATGTCCATTGTTTTGAAAATGTTAGTCTCTATTTTTGAATGTGTGTATCAAAGGTTATATTAGGGTGAGAGGAGGTCTGCCACTCTATCACAAGGATGATGTCATCAGTGATGTCATCAGTGATGTCATTTGAGATGTCATCAGTGATGTCATGAGTGATGTCACTGACCATGTCATGAGTGATGTAATATGTGACGTCATCAGCAGTGCATTGCGGGCGCGCGAGTTATAGTTAGCTGAACTAACTATAACGGGGGAATTTCAATGGTTTTGTACAAGTGAAAAGTCCAGCTAACTATAACACCCCTGAAACCTATGGTTTTTTCAGTGAATTTCTGAGGTTTTTTAAATGCTAATTCCTAACTATAACGTGCCTGAAACCTATGGTTTTTTCTGTGAATTTCAAAGGTTTTTTAAATGCTAATTTCTAACTATGCCTACAGAGATAGGACATGTGAAGAAAGAAGAAAAAATGCACAGAAAGAAACAAAAGAAGTGCAGAAAGAAGCAACAGAAGTCCTCAAATACGAAGATAAGTGCAGGAAGAAGGATAACGTGCAGAAAGAACAAAAAGAAGAGCAGAAAGAAGCCTTGTTGCAAAATCATCCTGTACCCTCAACTTTTTCAGACGGATACTGGTGGTAACTGAGTCTGACTAACCAGTCCTAGAGCCAGTGCTATGTTAAAAGACACTTAGAATACAGTGAAAACACCTACATACACTAGGGAACATTATGCGTTGGGGTCCCCCTGTGATTAGCATGACCTCCTCTGTAAGCCCCTAGTATATAATAGGGCATGGGGATTAAAACTACCTCTTAAAACAGGCCACAGGGCGTTTTTGCACACGTTAACTCAGGCCCCGTCCCCTCCATTCACCACTGTGTAAACACGCCCTGTGTCCATTTTTAGTTGGGAGATTAAGTTCATTTGAATCCTGAGGGTCCCTAGGGTCCAACTAGCCCACTAGGTACCTCCAGTAAGTGCCACAGAGCTGCGTTGCAGAGAGGTGTAAAAAGTGGCACGGCCTGGACCACCTCTCTGCAATGCAGCTCAGTGGCGCTTACTGGAAGCACTTGGTGGGCTAGTTAGCCCCCAGGGGCCCTCAGTATTGAAGGGAAATTATATCCCCAATTTAAAACGTGCCATAGTGCGTGTTTGCACACGTCACCTCAGGCCCCGTCCCCTCCCTTCACCACTGTGTAAACGCACCCTGTGGCTGTTCTAAGTTGAGAGATTAAGTCCCCTTGAATCCTAAGGGTCCCTAGGGTCAAACTAGACCACTAGGTACCTCCAGTAAGCGCCACAGAGCTGCGTTGCAGAGAGGTGTAAAAAGGGGCTTGGCCTCAGAACACCTGGCTGCAGCGCAGCTCCCTGGCGCATACTGGAGATGCCTGTTGGGGGCGCGTTTGCAGAGTGCTGCACGGAGGGGGCATAACCTCCGGCACGATGCCAGTCTTTTATTTATTTTAGTTTTTTAAGAAGGGGGGCTGTTTGGTTCCCCTTCTTATTCTAATTTATTGGCCCTGATGACCCCATCCCCCAGGGCCAGTCTCCTAATTATATTTTTTTGACCCCAATCCCCAGGGCCGGCCACTGTTTTTTATTATTTTTAAAAAATATATATTTATAGACACACCTAGGACATGCTGGACAAACCGTACGTACCTATCACCATGACGATTTGCGTGATATTCATTAAAAGGCGACTATGCATGCAATGAATCCACGTGGAATGTATTTACACCACTAGTGAAGCTCTGACATGTCTGATGCCCTACCGTGCCTAATCCTGGTAGACACCCTTGTCGTTTATTTATACAAACATGGGTAGCTATTGACGGGCACATTTAATACACATGCACACCAAGCCATTCAAAGGGGATTCGACAAAAATTCGACCAAAACTATGCAAGAAACCCCCCTCACGGTTAATAAAACACACATCCACTGCCGGATGTGTAATACTTTTTGTTTTACTCTCTGGAAAGGGGACGAACATCACTTGAGAGTCACAGCGTGCTCCTGATAGAGCCCAATGCTGTGTTACACCCACCATTGCCTGCCGAGTGCCACACACCTCTGTGTTGTATTCCACTAGCTAGTGCATATGCTATGACACTCTCTAGCCCATGTGCACTGTAACACCACCCCGTGAATATGTCATGCCACACTTGTCTTTGCACGGGTTATATTGCCCCATCTAACGTGCCTTTCTCGATGCCTATGTTATAACGCACAGTGCTATGCCATACATATTACAATCTGGGATCCATATCTTTGTCACAGTGCATATGCAACGTTACACTCCCCAGCACATATTTTATATTACAACTTTAGAGACTAGTTAGGTTACACAACACTGCCCTGTGCATATTACACTCCAAGGCGCATATCGCATAGCACACGCTAGTGCCTGTGCTATCTCGCGCTCTCCAATGAATCTGTCATTGCGCACAATGTATTGCATATTATATTTCACGCCCGGTTCATCTTATATCACACTTTTTGGTGCATAGTTTATACCATACACTATATCTAGTTTTCATTTTCAATCGTGCTCTCAGGACTATGTTCTATATAACACTGTGTTCACCTACCCTTTTCACGGGCATTACATTTTGCGATAGGGGGTGGAGGGTCAGGGGGTGTTTCTGCCAAGTGAGCCCGGAGTCACAGTCACAAACGTCCTCTTCTTCCTGAATAAAAGTGAGATTATGCTGCATACTTGTTCATATTTTAAGTAGTTCGCACAGACACAATGTTTTAAAAACAATAAAGTTCCTAATACCCGCCTTCTCTGAACAGTTAGCTTGCTGCCCCATCCCCTTCCTCCCTATCCTCTGTTGTGTGAATCCATGGACTAGCCTCCTCCCTCCTGCCATGCATGGTCTGATGTGCTGCCACTGCCCTCAATTTAGTATGATGTACCAGTCCACTCCTCCTGCCCTCCATTGCCCAATTCTATGCCCCATCATTGACCTCCTGCTTAAACTCTGTGCTTAGCTTGCTGCCCCTATTCTCCTTCCTCCTGCCCTCCGATGTCTTTGTGCATGCCCCTGCTCCATCCTTTTTGCCCACCATGTCCCATGGACCTGCCACTCCTATCTACTCTGAGTGTTCTGTTGAGCTGCCACTCCCCTCCCACCTGCCTAGCATTGTCAGATGACTGTAACCTGTCTCTGCCACCTCCCCCCTGCCTGTCCACATGCCATGCCCCTATCCTCTTCCTCCTGTCCTACATGGTCCATTGTACTGCCACACCCTTCTGCCCTCCCTGGTCTGTTGTGCTGCAACTGCTCCTCCTGCCTGCCCCGTGTGGTCTGTTGTGAGGTCCCTTCCCCTGAACTTTCTTGTCTGTGCACAGGTCCTGACCCTCCCTTCTATCCTCCATCGTCCTTTGTGCATGCCCCTCCACCCTCCTTCTTGCCCATCATAGCCATTGTGCTGCCACTAACCCTCCCACTTGCCATGCATGGTCTTCTGTGCTGCCATGGCCCCTCCCACCTTCCCTGTGTGGTCAGTTATCTGCCCCTGACCCCCTCCCACCTTCCCTCCATGGTCTGTGTGTATGCCATCACAGTCTCACTGTTGCTCTTCATGGTGTGTCTTGCTTCTAGTGCCCATCCTGCCTGACCTCCATGGCTATCTTGCTGCTCCTGCCCTGCCCCCTTGCCCCCAGCCCTACTCCCTCCCTCCTGGCTTGTCTGTTCCATTGTAATGCCCCTGATCCGTCCCTCCTGCCCTTTATGGTCTGTTATGCTGCAGCTTTCTCTCCTGTCTGTCCATTATGGTCAGCTAGCTACCATTGCCTCTTGCCCCTCTGTTCTCTGTTGTCCATGTGCATGGTCCTGTCCCCTCCCTCTTGCTTTCTATGGATTGTTGTGCTGCACTCCCGTCCTGCATGCCCTGTGTGGTGTATTGTGCTGCTGCAAACCCTGATGCCTGCCCTGCAGGGTCAGTTTGGTGCACCTCTCCATGTCCCTCCTGTCCTCTGTTATCCAAGTCCATGTCCCTATCCCATTTCCTTCCATGATCCAATGTACCATACTTGCGAACATTTTGAACTTGGTAAGAGGGAGATTTTGAAAAAAAACTGGGGTATTGATTTTCCCCTTTGAGTTACATTGAAAAAGAGGATATTGTAGACAGGAGACAGATCAAATAAAGCCCATTTGAGCTTAAAAACATTGGACGTTTCCTGGCTGAATCGGGTCTGTTGGCATGTATGGTTGTACTACCATTGCCTCTTCCTTCTGCCCACAATGGTCTATTACATTGCCACAGCCTTGAAGGAGGGTAGATTTTGTATCACAGGGGGCCCCTGGCCCGTTCTGTCCACACCTGAAGTATGAGACCCTTGTCCTTGCCCTGCCAGCTGCATTTGTAGGCCGTATTAAATTGACCAGCGGGTCCTGTGTTGCTATATAATTATCCTGAGACATCCTTACCACTCAGCCAGCATAAAACCCCTGTGTAGGCCCTTCTGTTCAATATGTAGGCCTCTTTGTTAAATTGACCATAGCTCTGCAATTTTAGTGTATAGCAGTCTGAAGGCAGGTCTGCGAGGCCTTCTGATCCAAACTAGTAGCCCCCACCCTACCCGAGTGCTCCGTGCTCGGTATCAAAGTTCAACATCCCCCTGAAGCTGTCGACATACAGTAGGCTGCATCCTGGACTGGTACTTGCTTCCTGGGCAGGTTTCCCGCTTTTAAGGAAGTGGCAACCGCAGAGCGTCAAGTTAGGAGAACTGAGGAGATTTTATACATGAATATATTGAATTCCCGTACAATACCCATTATTTTCTGCTTGCTCTATGGAACTTACGATAAGCGATTGGCCTGAGAGACTGACCTTTTCACCCAGTCCATTGTCAGCATTAAGTGGGTAAATGACGAAATGTCTGGTAAAATCTGCAGACGAAGCTTTTGGGCAGCATACGTAGGTAGATGTAGCGTGCAAAGGAGCCCACAAAATGATATAAAAAGGGAGCACCCACAGATATCGACGGACTACCTCGCCGTCTGTATGTAGGTTAACAGGCAGTGCAGGTTTTCCCCAAGAGCTGGGAGCTCTTGTCTTCCTTTGCTTAAAATGTCTTGCTCTGCTTTGCTTGAAGTATCTTATTCTATTTTACCTATATGAAATGTCATGTTATGTTTAACCATTGTTCTCTTTACTTTTGCATTTAAAAGATTTTGTATTGTAATTGCAGGAATGCTTGCTCTAAGAGTAAACGTGAGTGTTCCTAGGTAACATTTTCCTTGGTGTAACTTGTTTCTCATGATGCATTTATAGATGTGTTTTCTCTCTCTCACTGTCAGTACATTAATTGAGATACAGAGAATATTATGACAGCTGTATGATTATCTGGATTCTGTATTTTGTACTTTATGTCTCTATTCTGCGGTTTCTTTGAAGTTGCATCTTCTCATTAAACTGCCATTGTATTCTGCCTCCAATTCCATGTCTCATATGTCTGTTTTCTTCATTTTTGGAGCAAGCGTTCCTAGGCACCCCGGCTCAAATTAAGGTGCCCCTTTTGTCCCTGACTCACTCTCCTGCTCAGTTCAGTGGTGGCTCCCGGGGATCTGGGGACCGCCCCTAGCTTCCTTGACCCGTAATAGATCTTCCCTCCAACAGCCTCTCTTGCAAGTCCTGTATTGTTGGTTTGTTGCCCCTGCCCCCCTTTCCACTGCCCTCCATAGTCTGTTGTGCTTCCACGGCCCTTCCTGCCTGCTCAGTGTGGTTAAATTGTTGCCTTTGCACCCTCCTACCTGCCTTCAATTTTCAGAGTCCGTGCCCCTGGCCTCTGCCTCTCAACAGTATCCTAATGAACAACTAGATTGCTAACATTCTATATTTATTACAAAAGTGTGGAACGCCTGACATCATCTTGATGTAATCAAAACTGTAATACCTAGAGCATTTCCTTTAGAAATTACATATATGAGAGGGTCTTATTGGCATCAAAATTATGGTTAGTGCTCTAAAAGACTAAAATAAGGACATATTTTCTGAGTTTTCAAATAGCGACAAAGCACTTTTAAATTATTTGTTATCTTTATGTTTTTTTATCCAGTTGACCACTTGATTAAATGTTGCACTTAGGGGAGAGGATGTGGTGTTACTTCCAGAACTGCAGACTTTGCAACTGGGGAACCAGGTTGAAGTTTCTGCTTCAGCTTGACATTCTGTGATTCTGGTCAAATCACTTAGTCTCCCCATGTCTACAACCAAAATGAATTTGTTCTTGTGTGATGTAACCAATGCTCATGTAAAGCACTCCAATACCTGACAAGTCTGCACTATATAACACTGCAAAAACACAAAATAATAAGTGTTTTGCACACTTCTGTCATTGGGCTATATTTGGGCTACATCTGGGTGATTTTGGGCTACATTTGGGCTCTTTTGTCTCCGGTGGCCATCTTGGGAGATTAATTTGTTATGAAGTTTCCTAATTTCCTCATGTACTGCAGTCTCCTCAGTAGGAAATGCTTTCAGTTTTTTACTTTGATTCCATCATGAAGGTATCCAGATATGTCACACATTTGCCATAAATTCTGAATGTTAGCACTCTAGTTGCTCATTAGATCACTGTAGTAAAACTACTGCACCATGGAAGTCTGCTCCTGGTATTAAAAGTGCATGTTTCAGTCTGCATGTCAGAATGTTTTAATGAAATAGAAGAGGATTTGAGAAGTCACTCAAAATGTGCCCTCATTTTCTTTCTTCAGCATTAATCATAATTTCTATGGCAAAATGAACCTCCTCATTGTGTTCCTTTTTAAATTAAATGTTTTAAGTGTTACCAGTTTATTCCAATCAAGATGGCTTCAGGTGTGCCATACTTTTGTCATAATGAAGACAGTAAGCGCTCTAGTTGTTTTTAAGAACATTCTGGGACATTCTGTCATTGGGCTATACTTGGGCTACATCTGGGTGATATTTGGGCTACATTTGGGCTCTTTTGTCTCTGGTGGCCATCTTGGGAGACTTATTTGTTATGAAGTTTCCTAATTTCCTTATTTACTGCAGTCTCCTCAGTAGGAAATACTTTTAGTTTTTTACTTTGATTCCATCAAGAAGGCATTCAGATGTGTCACACATTTGCCATAAATTCAGAATGTTAGCACTCTTTTTGCTCATTAGATCACTGTAGTAAAGCTACTGCTCACCAGGGAAAACTGCTGCTGGTATTGAAAGTGCATGTTTCAGTCTGCATGTCAGAATTTTTTAATGAAATAGAAGAGGATTTGAGAAGTCACTCAAAATGTGCCCTAATTTTTCTTTCTGCAGCACTAATCATACTTTTTATGGAAAAATGAACCCCCTCATTTTGTTCCTTTTTAAATTAAATGTTTTAAGAGTTACCACTTTAATCCAAGCAAGATGGCTTCAGGTGTGCCATACGTTTATCATAAGTAGGACTGTTAGCGCTCTAGTAGTTCTTTGGAACACTCTGGGAAGCTGCAGTAGAACACAAAGGAATCAACTGACAGTCTCTGCCCTTGTTGGATGTACATGTTTTACTGAGAATGTCAGACTTCATTCTCACATGACTGAGAAAGATAATGTGAATTTACAGAAAATAAGCTCTCAGTTTAGCCTATAGATCACCTTCCAAACCTCTGTGGTAAAAGCATGAGAAAATATTTTTCTCTCAATCATGATATCCCAGCAGAAGGCTTTTTCACATGGTGAAATCACCTTAGAACATACCACAATTCCTAAAATGAGTATGGTACCATCAACAAATGATTTATAATGTAACTAAAGTCTTAAAACCTTCTATTAACTGCAATGCTTTTTAATGAGGTGCTATCATGTATATTGGTCCCAAGATGGCTGCCAACACTTCTTGGATGAAGTGCTGACAGCCAATCAGATCTCAGGATGAGATGTGTGGTTAGGCTCCGCCCACATATATATATGCTTTTAAATGCTATTTTCTCAGGAAATACTGAACAGATTTACACCAGACCTGCAAAAGGCACTTCCTTGACCTTATGGCTACCTCTCTGCCAAATTTCAAGAAATTCTGTTCAGCCGTTCGGGCTGTAGCTGTGTCTAAAGGTCCTATGGAAAAATGCATGGGGAAAACGCGTTTTGGGACCCCCCCTTTTTTCTCGGCCCCTGCTTGACGAATCCCCCCGAGACTTTCAGGGTAGGAGCGGAGCGTAGCGCCCCACCTATTTTGAAAATTTCGCGAGGATTCGTCGACCGGCGCCAAAGTTATTCCAAATAGAATGTTGCGGATTTCCTATGGAAACAGGGTCCTAACTATAACTACCTACTGGCGACCGCCAGTAGGTAATATATATATATATATATATATATATATATATATATATATTCACTGAAAAAACCATAGGTTTCACACACGTTATAGTTAGCTGGACATTTCACTCGTAAAAAACCAATGAAATTCCCCCGTTATAGTTAGTGCAGGCAACTATAACTCACGCGACCGCAATCCTCTGCTGATGACGTCAGATATTACATTACTGATGACATATGTGTCTTTATGAAAAATAAATATTTGTAATATATGTATAGCTAAAGATTAATGGAAGAAGACATGGGTAAATAAGTGTCTAAATACAGTGATGTAATATCTGACGTCATCAGCAGAGGATTGCGGTCGCGTGAGTTATAGTTGCCTGCACTAACTATAACGGGGGAATTTCATTGGTTTTTTACGAGTGAAATGTCCAGCTAACTATAACATGTGTGAAACCTATGGTTTTTTAAGTGAATATATATATATACATATATAAACATATAATCTGCATATCTATATAAATATAAATTCATGCAAACATATACATATACATATATGCATACATATGCATGGTATGTATATGAAATTTTAAAAAACACTAATAAAAGCAAAGCTAAAAAGCCACCTAATTATAAACAGAATTGCTTTAACTTAAACGAGGGCGAGACCTATTGCATTTTCAATGCTTGTTTACTTTGGTTCCATCAAGAAGGCATTCAGATGTGACACATTTGCCATAAATTCTGAATGGTATCACTCTAGTTCCTCATTAGATCACTGCAGCAAAGCTACTGCTCACCATGGAAGTCTGCTGCTGGTATTCAAAGTGCATGTTTCAGTCTGCATGTCAGAACTTTTTAATGAAATAGAAAAGGATTTGAGAAGTCAAAATGTGCCCTAAGTTTTCTTTCTGCAGCACTAATCATAATTTCTATGGCAAAATGAACCCCCTCATTTTGTTCCTTTGCAAATTAAATGTTTTAAATGTTACCACTTTATTCCAATCAAGATGGCTTCAGGTGTGCCATACCTTTGTCATAAGTAAGACTGTTAGCGCTCTAGTTGTTCTTTAAAACACTCTGGGATTTCTGTCATTGGGCTATACTTGGGCTACATCTCGGTGATATTTGTGCTACATTTGGGCTCTTTTGTCTCTGGTGGCCATCTTGGGAACCTTGTTATGAAGATTCCTAATTTCCTCATTTACTGCAGTCTCCTCAGTAGGCATACTGTCAGTTTTTTACTTTGATTCAATGAAGAAGGCATTCAGATGTGTCACACATTTGCCATAAATTCAGAATGTTAGCACTCTAGTCGCTCATTAGATCACTGTAGTAAAGCTACTGCTCACCAGGGAAGTCTGCTGCTGGTATTGAAAGTGCATGTTTCAGTCTGCATGTCAGAATTCTTTAATGAAAGAAAAGAGGATTTGAGAAGTCACTCAAAATGTGCCCTAATTTTTCTTTCTGCAGCACTAATCATACATTCTATGGCAAAATGAACCCTCTCATTTTGTTCCTTTTTAAATTAAATGTTTTAAATGTTACAACTTTATTCCAATCAAGATGGCTTCAGGTGTGGCCATACCTTTGTCATAAGTAAGACTGTTAGCGCTCTAGTTGTTCTTTGGAACACTCTGGGAAGCTGCAGTAGAACACAAAGGAATCAACTAACAGTCTCTGCCCTTGTTGGATGTACATGTTTTACTGAGAGTGTCAGACTTCATTCTCACATGACTGAGAAAGATAATGTGAATTTACAGAAAATATGCTCTCAGTTTAGCTTATAGATCACCTTCCAAACCTCTGTGGGAAAAGCATGTGAAAATAGTTTTCTCTCAAACATGATTTATGATATCCCAGCAGAAGGCTTTTTCACATGGTAAAATCACCTTAGAACATACCACAATTCCTAAAATGAGTATGGTACCATCAACAAATGATTTATAATGTAACTAAAGTCTTAAAGCCTTCTATTAACTGCAATGCTTTTTAATGAGGTGCTATCATGTATATTGGTCCCAAGATGGCTGCCAACACTTCTTGGATGAAGTGCTGACAGCCAATCAGATCTCACAATGAGATCTGTGGTTAGGCTCCGCCCAGATATATATATGATTTTACTTTTGATTTTCACAGGAACTACTGAACGGATTTACACCATATATGCAAAAGGCACATCCCTGACCTGAGGACTACCTCTTTGCCAAATTTAAAGTAATTCTGTTCAGCCGTTTGGGCTGTACCTTGGACTAAAGGTCCCTATGGAAAATTGCAAAGGAAAAACTCGTTTTGGGACCCCCCTTTTTTCTCAGCCCCCGCTTGACGAATCCCCCCGAGACTTTCAGGGTAGGAGCGAAGCGGAGCGCCCCACCTATTTTGAAAATTTCACGAGGATTCATCAATCGGCGCCAAAGTTATTTCATATAGAATGCTGCGGATTTCCTATGGAAACACGGTCCTAACTATAACTATCTACTGGCGACCGCCAGTAGATAATATATATATATATATATATATATATATATATATATGTATATATATATATATATATATTCAAGTGTTAAAAAGTTCTTTTCAGTTTAAAATGATTTAAATAAATTAATATTTCCTTAGTTTACCATAATTAAATACAAATTTACCTAGTAATACAAAAATAAAATGTATTTTAATTAATGAAACAAATATCTTTTAATAAAATTTACTGACTAGGAACTAAATATAGAAATTATAGTAAGTGTGGGATTTTAGTACAATATGAAATAATAATATTTAGCAATGTAATAAATATATAATTTATTTATTAAACATTTAATTTTGTTGTACTGTAACATTTACTTTTTAGTTCTTGGTTAATAATAGTTATTTTAAGCTAATTTACTTTAAAATATTTGTAATATTTTTTTAAATAATTACAACATTTTATTATTTTTCTCTTTCCTTTACCATGGGGAGATCGCTGCCCCGGTGACATAGACTTCTGGCTATGGGGGCTGATATTTATATTGGTGGGACCGCTACCGACAGGTTGTCTGTCCAACCAACAGATGGCCCTTCGGTCCGACCACTGCATTGTGAAGCAGGCAGTCGGACCAAAACCATTGGAGGGGAAGACCTCCATCTCCGACAGGATCTACGATGCTGTCATGGCAGCCGTCAAACTCGTATCCCTCGAATAGTAGTGCTGCCAAGACAGACACCGCCGTCAGAATTACGACGTCTATTTCCCACAGCCTTTTTTCATGGCGGTCTCACCACCATGAAAAGGCTGTCGGAAAGGTCATTCATGGGCCAAAGTGTAAAGTGGTCCTGGGGGCACATGTAATGCCCCATTCATGTCCATGCATCGTGTGCTATGCACCACATGGTGCATGGCACACTGTGAATGATTGTGCACAAAGTGCTCTATAACACTGTGGCTTGTTCTGCGGACCTTTTCCTGGCCCGCAGCAGAAGCCACAATGTTGGAAAGCACTTTTCCAACTACCACAATGGAGTTCAAATTGAAATTTGGCGGTGGGACCGCCGCCTGCCTGTTGGAAGGTCTCCAGACCGCCATGATTGCTGGCGGAGGTCTGATGGTCCTACATCATAATGATGACCTATGCGTGAAAAGTTACTAGTAGTAACCTGACACTCATAAATCCTCTTCTACCAGGCTCCACTCCTTGTTTTGAGGAAGTGGAGACATGTAAGTCTGCAGTGAATAGCGCAAAAGTGTAAAGTTACTACTAGGTGCAGTAGTAAATTTACACATGAGTAAATGTACACATTTAAATTTACCTTTCTGAAACACCCCCTAATGTCATATATAAATCTTTCTAGAGTGTAGCTTATTGCATCGCATTGCTAGGCTTAAGAGCAGCCAAATAATGCAGCATATTTACAAGGAGATTGTGCCGCCGCTGCGTCATTTTTTTATGCCGCAGCAGCGCTTTCTTTGCTCCATATTTACACGGTAATGCAACTAGGCAGATGAGTCACTGTTTATCGTGATGTGTTGCCTTTTCCCTTCATCTGATTTGGCTGCATCACGTTAGTTTTAATATATGCAAATTAGGTTTTCCCACCTAAAATCCCCCGTAACACTGATGTAGTGATATTTATGACATTTTGCAAAAGATATGCATCTTCAGGAAGTGGGTCCCTGAGCATGCGATGCGTCAAAATTCCTATGCCTCTCAAACCCAGGTGTGGGAATGATGCATTGGCTATGGCATAGATATCTGACCAGCTAAAGTGACTTGAAACAGTGTAATCTGCAAGCAAGTCACATCTCCTCACCATTATAGACTTGTATGCACTCACATTGTACTTTCACATAATATGTCACGCATACATAGGCATGGTGTTGCAAATAAGTACACTATGACCAGTTGCATGCGTGACATCCAGAACCAATGTTATAGAGTGCAAGGTGAATTTTTCAGCTTGTCACACTCTATTACGTTGGTCCCCACACATGAGGCTACGCATGGCCTCTGATTTCTGATGTATTACTGTAGTTGTGTCCAACTTATGACCAGAAATACCATACAACTTGTAAAAAACATGGCACTAACCAACCAACATTTAGATTCACAACCCCCTTCACTATTATCCCATAATACCTTGGGGTTTTCACACCTTGTTAATGATGGAGGTAACACAATCCCCTCCCCTTTATGCATCCTGGAGCAGATCAAGCTGAACGTACACATTGGATATATAAGTACCATTCACTTATTCCCTGTATTAGTTCCTTTTTACAGCCGCCCAGGTCCGCTTCTGTTCCACCAACTTAATGCAGTGGATACTGTCCATTAGTTATTTTCTTTCATTGGACTTTGGGGAAGTTAAGGATTAACCTCCTTCTAACTCATGACAGAGGCTTGCACGCCCCATCCAATAGGAAGCCTCACTGCCTCGTCTCTGAGTCGATACGCACCGCACGTCAACGTACGACGAAGCAGGCTCTAAAATACATCCACCAGCACCGGAGACATGGCTTCGCTGGAGTCCCGTAAGCGATGAACAGTAGTCAACACAGCAGGCGGCTGACCTTGACGCAGTGAGTAACTAAATGATACAATCACTCGATCAGTACTGTCTAAGATTTGCGGCAGCCATTACCCTTGCGATGCCATTTTGATCCTGATTTACATTAATAGAGTGTGACAACAGTCACCGCCTCCCACCGGGATCTATGTTACAAAACATGTTCGTACTTAAAGTAGGTGGTACCAATCTCACTCACACTTTTCAATGTGCATACTGACAATCTAAAAGGGTATGACCATGCATCATCCTTGTTTTATCCTGCCTAATTATCTGACGTGTCGGTACAATGTGGTGTGTAATTACTGATAAAATAAACGGGCTAATTGGTCACCCACCGGCATATTAAGTGAGCTTTTGAATCATAGATCAAGGGGCTCTTTCAAACACTGGGGCACCCATTAAAAAGCAAGGGCTTAATTTATTTTTAAATGAACCTTGCACTTAATGCTACCACCTACATGTCAGACTATACAACCATTAAACGCATGGTCACAATATTCTGTGGATTAATAACACCGGCCGAAGGGCGCATGCATTGACGTTTGGTCTCCACCGTCTTGGGCCCAGTGATGCTTTTAATCATCTTATGTCTCCTTTTTATCTTGCAGAAGTTGTTTAAATTGACGGTGAACTTCGTAAGTTACGCACGTAACTCACATGCACACCTTAGCGTATGTGCATAGTTGAAGCAATTTCAGGGCAATCTCACCCTGAACCACTGGTCCTGAAAAAGGCCTATTAATTGGGAGCATATTGGCTGAAACATGTAGACCACATCACTTTGATCTCTTTCATGATCTTTGGAGATGTGTGAGACCATATTCTCTCATCCATGTCCAACGATTTGCTTTTAATCCCACCCCAGGGACCACATAATAAAGAATTTGGTACCCTGGATGTATTTTTATTTTTTTATTCTGACTTTCACTGTATTCACTTCCCCATTCAAAAACAGAAACAAAAAACAGCTCTGCTTTATTCAGGCATCGAAGCACACCCAGGAGTCACTCGGCCCCCTGGGTGGGAACCCAATGATGATGCATGCCACCCACTAGGTTAGTGGGTGAGGGTTTTTTTATAAACCAAATGGGTTCCCTGCAAGGGACACTTCTCTGATGACCTTTACTGTTTGGTTGATCAAAGATGTATTTTGAGCTTGTTCTCTTTGTTTATTGCACTACAAAAACTCAGCATGTAATGCTGGGGCTTTGAGTGCGGTTGATAGGCTGTAACTCGGGCTGCGAGAGTGTTCCACTGTGCGATTTTAACTGTGTACTGCTTTATTAATTGATGGTTTTTAATGTTCCTTAAACACTTTCTCCCATGTAAGACTTGGTAACACTGAACTTGCGGTGCCCATCCATACGAGCGGACCCACCTCCATTGGGTTAGCGTTCCAGCTCTTCCCCGATAAATCCTTTAAAAGTCCCGCTGGCGCGAGCGCGCAGCGTGTGTAATGCTGGGGCTTTGAGTGCGGTTGATAGGCTGTAACTCGGGCTGCGAGAATGTTCCACTGTGCGATTTTAACTGTGTACTGCTTTATTAATTGATGGTTTTTAATGTTCCTTAAACACTTTCTCCCGTGTAAGACTTGGTAACACTGAACTTGCAGTGCCCGTCCATGAGAGCGGGCCCGCCTCCATTGGGTTAGCGTTCCAGCTCTTCCCCGATAAATCCCTTAAAAGTCAAGCTGGCCCACGCGTGCCAAAGGCACGCCAAAGGCAAGCCCGTCTGCACCCGCCAGCGCCCGGAATGTGCCCACGGCCAGGACCCCTGGTCCTGCTGGGCCCTTACGCTATACAAGAGAGATGCTGCTGAAACTCCGGGGGCAGCACTGCAGGGACTGCGCCATGTTTAATCTTGATGGTGAGATCAGAATGCTATCCTGCACACACTGTCATCTTCTAACGGATGTGAATGCTGTTATGAGTAGTGGGAGGAATGGCAGGACAGCCTGCCATACTGAAAGGGGTAATGGAGAGGGTTTTCGGCCGCCTGTTAATTCCCGCACCCGCGACGATCAAGTTCCGGCGACAAGACCGGAGGTCATCTCAGTAAATAGGCTTCTGGGCATTCTCCTGAACGCACGCTCAGTCATGAAACACAAACACGAACTGGAAATGCTCTTAAACGCACATAATCCTGACATGGTTTTCCTAGCCGAGACCTGGACGGATGCAACCTCAGTTCCGGATTGGAACGCGGCTCTGCCATCAGGCTACGCACTACTGATAGAAGATACAAGATAGAACAGGCAGTAGAGGCGGCGACATAGCCATCATTTACAAGGAAGCCCTGAAGGTCCAGGTGAAGGCAGTGGTTGACCTCCACGCCGAAGCGATGCAATTTTGCATCAGGCTTAAAGACGTAACTGTATTCCAAGGCCTACTGGTCTATCGGACGCTGGGCCCTAGAGCCATTTTTTCCATCAGCCCTTATGTCCTACATGGAATCTTGTACTGACTCCGAATTTTTAGGATTATTGGGTGACTTTAACTATCAATTGGAGCTGGGCACTAATGCTGATACTGGCAGACTTCTAGACTTCATAGCAGCATCAGCTAGTATCTGAACCTACACATAAAGGGAGACATATTTTAGATGGACTGTTTTCCAACCATCCCGATATCTCTCTGGGTTGGGTAGACGCACTTCCCTGGACCGACCACAAAGTGGTATTCTTTGAGGTCAGGGCTAGGCCAATTGGGAGGGGCACTCCTCACAAACCCACCAAGGTTACGTTTCGGCGATGGAATAAGATAACAAGTACTGGCCTAACGGCCACTCTTGATCATTTCCCTCCAACTCTAGATAAGAACAACGAGGTGTCTGCAGCCCAGTTTAATGACTGGATCCATGGAGCGGTCAACTGTGTCGCTCTTGAGCATACCGCCACACTTAACAGGCGCCCTTCGGGTGCACCGTGGTATGGCCCGGAGCTGAAACGACTAAAAGTTGAATGCAGAAGGTATGAGCATCTCTGGAGGGTGGACTATAGTAGGATCAGTAAAGACGCCTATAACGGGGCCTTGAAAAAATACAAAGAGGCCATTCTGACCACTAAGAGAGCATATTTCACTCTAAAAATCCAGGATGCAGGGAACTCTGCTCAAGAACTGTTTAAATCTGTGTCTTTTTGGCCAAACCCCAGCAGGGTAGTCTGTTTAAACCCGATCAGGACTTTTGTAAGCAGTTGGCAGTCTTCTTCCATAATAAGGTGCAGACAATATACAATGACCTGGCCAACTCATTAAATTTAAATTTTTCATTAGGTACACAGCAGCTCCCCCGGGATGAGGAGACTGTGTTATGCAGCCTAACCAGTTTTGGCCCTCTATCTGAAGAGGTGGTAATAGATATTTTAAAATCTATCAAATCTGGCTCAGCTTTTGACCCCTGCCCCCCGCCAATCATGCACCTGGCGGCGGAGAGGATTAGTCAAACTCTTACCTCTATGATTAATCAAGTCCTTGCATCTGGGAATTACCCTATAGCCTGGAAAACTGCAGGTGTCAGGCCGATCCTTAAGAAAGCCACTTCAGAGCCCACTGAATTTAAAAACTACTGGCCAATCTCAGGCCTGCCATTAGTAGTGAAGGTCATTGAAAGATCAATTAACACAACATTAACTGAGTATTTGGACAGTAATAGCCTGCTTGATCCGTCTCAACATGACTTTCGTCCAAAACACTCCACTGAGTCTGCCTTAATTGCTGCAGCAGAGGGGATTCGGTCTGTAGTCGATGGGGGCGGGAGGCCAATCCTTGTTCTCCTTGATCTGTGAGCCGCATTCGACAGTTAACCATACGGTGTTGGTGCGGCGACTAAAGGAGATAGGGATTAGCGAGCGGGCCTTAGCACTCCTCTCCTCGTTTCTAGACAACAGAAAACAAAGTCTGAATTGGGAGGGTCTACAATCGGGCAATTTCAATCTGCCCTGCGGCGTCCCACAAGGCTCAGCTTTGTCCCCAACACTGTTTAATGTTTATGGGAGGCCGTTGGCCAGGGTAGCGAGGAAACACGGTTTCGCCTTCGTGTCTTCGCAATTGGTGATATCTGTATCCGATAGGCCCGAATTAACAGCGGCAAGATTCCATGCCTGCCTGAAGGATGTCATGGAGTGGATGAGCTTGAGTTTCCTAAAGATCAATACGGAGAAAACAGAAGTTATTGGGAATGGACCACCAATATGGAGCGATCTGTGGTGGCCACTAGAGGCGGGGGAGTGTCCTCTACCAGTAAGAAAGATCAGGAACCTCGGGGTGATTTTTCATGATAAATTGAACATGTCAGCTCAGGTGAACAGTTTAACCTCAGCCTGCTTTTTCCTACTCAAGACCCTGCATAAAATCCTCCCCTTCATTCCCCGGGCACTTCAGAAGACGGTAATGGCCGCCCTCTTTATGTCCAGACTAGATTATTGTAATGCGATGTTCCTGGGCATCGATAAGCATCAGGTCAGTAAAATGCAATCATTGCAGAACGCTGCTGTTCGTGTTATTTTAAATCTTCCCAAGGGCCACCCTACCTCCAAGGAAAGAAGGTCATTACATTGGCTCCCTGTTCAGCAGAGAATCGAGTTTAAGGCACTTTGCCTGGTGCACAAGGCACGATATGGCAGTGGCTCTGTGGATTGTCAGGATAGGTTCAGGCTCTATACGCCCCGCGAGACCTTCGATCGGCCAATCTTGGCTTTAACTCGTACCTCCAGACACAGACGGGCCAGATGGGGCGGCCGCTCATTTTCCAGCTATGCAATCCAACTGTGGAACAAACTACCAGTGGCCCTGCGACTTCAGCCGAATCTCTCCTCCTTCAGGAAAGCCCTGAAATTCTGGCTGTTTAACCATGAGTAGCCATCAGTCTATCATTTTGCCTCACGTACACACACCAGCGCCAAGACGCCTCAACATTCAAGCGCTTAATAAGCATCTTTATACAAGCATCTCTCGACAAGACGGTTAACACAACACGCTTCCATTACAGCGCGGTTGTTACAATGACTGCGTTGTTTCTATGTGATCTATTACTTCGCAAGTCGTTTCAACGACTTGCTGTAGGGTGCGCCCTAACCTAAGGAATAATACAATTTACTATTTCAACACCTTCCCTACTGTTGCACACGCTGGAGTTGGAATAGTAAATTATACTATTCCTAAATCCAGGGCACCCCCTACAGCAAGTCGTTGCATAGAAACAACGCAGTTGTTGTAACGACCGCTTTGTAATGGAATGCGTTGTGAAAGCATTCGTTGTAAAGGGACATATTCTTCAGCCCCATATGAAATAATATTGTTGTCTACCTCTCAAATTACTTTGTTACACTGTGCTGCTTTGAATCCTGTTTCTCTGATGAATTCCAGTGAAGATCGAGACCTACGTGATTGTATCCTAACCACTACATAGGTTACTGAGACATATATTGATTTAACTGATGTGCCTTTCAATGAATGTGAACTAATTTATTTTGTGGTTGATTCCTGTCTCAGAAATGATAAAGGCACTCTAGTTGCTGGTTACGCTGTTTGCACAGTATACCAAGTGGTGGAAATCTGTAATCTGCCTACAGAGAAAGCTGGCCAAGTAGCGGAGCTCATTGCACTCACCTTGCTTCTATCTAAACAAAAAGCTGTTACTGTGTACACGCATTCAAAGTATTGCCCATATTCACCAGAAATTCATGCAATGCAATGCAGCAAGCCACTGTGCTGCACTGTACTGCGTGAAAGGACTGGAATGTGCAGTTTTAACATTGTACAGCACATTACGGTCCTTTCCTAGTGCTGGCGCACAATTGGTTGCCTAGTGCCAATGCTCGCAACCTTGCACCATGGTGCAAGGATGTCTGCGTTGTAGGCAGGATTGTTCTTATGCAGGAAGAGACACCTTCCTGCACAAAAACAACCCTTGGAGGCATTTTCCTCTTTCTATGTTTGCTACTGAATGCAGCTCATATAGAAAGAGGTAAAAACTAGGAGAAATAAACATACTTCTCCTTGTTACGCCATAGGATTTTGATGTATTCACAGGTCTACCACTAATGGTAAATCTGGGAATGCGCCAAAATACATGGGTGGATGCGTGAGAACATCTACGCTCTAGCCATCTAACGCCTTCCTGGGGCAGAGTAACGCAAGGCAGCAATTTGCCTTACACGAAATTTACCTATTCCACAGAGCTGTGTGATTCGGCTCCAGAGGGCTCTATCTCTCCATATGCCTTCAGGAACCAATTCAGTCAGAGCTAAGGCTTTCCAGGCATCGTACTTGCTCGTTCGGAACTGGGAATAAATCGGTCAGGAACAAGGGCTCCGGATCGGTTTAGGCCAATACAAATCTGATTCGGAGCACTTCCAAATGAGTTCGGAATCGGCCCCTATGTTGTGAAAACAGATCTATTTCTGGTGCCAACATTAAAGGGTTTGTCACAATTGCCGGAGCAAACCTTTTTGACTTCACTGGGCATGTGGTCGCACCAAAATTTCTACCAGCTAATATTGAACTATCCCTACCAACCCATGTCTGTAGGGACTGTGTGGCTTGTGCCTCTGCAACCCACTGATTTCCAATCTTTATTTCTTTTATAACCCAAAGTTATTGTCAATCCTGTGCCACATGACTGTCATTCAATGCTGCCTAAGGGGTTCAAGACCTCTCCTGCTGCTCCTCTACCCCCTTTAGACCCCTGTCATTCTCATCCAGGTTAACTTTATACAACTACCTACATGTATGAATAACCAATATGTACTTTTCATGCTATGCATGATTTTAGGTTGGGTAGAGGTGTATCCCTGTGCCTGTGAAAATGAAATTATCTTCACTAAGTGATTACTCAGAGATTTAATCCCTACGTTCATGGTACCAAGTCGAATTAGTGATCAAGGAACACATTTAGTTTCTGCAGTAGTACAGGCAGTTTCTAAGGTGCTAATACAAGAACAGCACTTTTATTGCGTATATCACCCAGAGTCAGCAGCTAAACTGGAAAGAACTAATGGGATCCTGAATGATAAGATAGCTAAGATATTTTCAGTGACACAGTTAAAATGACCCGATGCTTTACCACTATCCCAGTGGTCTTTGAGAGCGATCACTTCCCATACAACAAAACTAAATCTGTATGAATTAGCCGTGGGTCAACCCACAATAACTCCCTCAAACCCACCTGTGTCCTCTGCAAAGATAGAGCTGCAGTTAAATGATGATGCTGTTTTACAATATTGCAGAAAGCTTATATAATGTCTCTACAGTTTCCATTTTCAGGTACCAGATATCTGACTGAGAGTCAGACTCAGGCCTGTCATTTCCTCCAGCCTGGCAATTAAGTATATACACCAGAGGAAGTCTGCTCTACAGACCCACTGGCAAGGACCTTATCAGACCTTGCTCATCCCGAATACTGCTGTTAAATGTTGAGGCCTAGCAACTTGGATCCATTTCTTTCACAGTGAATGAGTTAGTCCTCCTTCAGACGATAATACTCCTGCTGATGCTTCAAGGCCTGGGCCTGCTTCAGAAGTAACTACTGGCACTGTCTCTACTGCAGTCTCTTCACGTGCGTGTTGGTCGAGGTCTCTGTGCCCGCCTCCTCTACCTGCTACTCCATCACAGGATGATGCCCCAACAACATCTCATCATTACTGCCTCCACCCATAGTAGGCAGCCTCCTCCTTCTGGATACTGTGGGCCTTATTTATGAGGCCTTGCGACAGTTTTGCGCTTCCGTTGCGTCACTTTTTGTGATGCATCGGCGGCGTAAAACATGCCTCCTGTTGTGCCCTATTTACAAAGTGACACATCTAAGCAGATGCGTCACTTTGCAAACCCCTGCGCTACATGTATGAGGGTGGGCGGTCCCACATAAGTAAGCCTCGTAGAAGTGACGCAGTGAAATCTACGAGATTTCACTGCGCCACTTCTAGGGTACAAATGCATCAATATCTTACGCCTGCCTCACAGCAGGTGTTAGGACTGATGCACGCCCCTTAACATGGGGCTTGCCCTATGCGAAAGGACTCATTGCTGGAGTTGTGTCACTGTTGTGACACACTCCAGCAATGCGTCACTTTTGCGCCTATAGATACGTCAGAAATACTGACGTATCTGTAACTCCTTGCGACATGATGCGTCATACTGTAAATATGACGCATCCAGCATGTCGCAAGGAAGGCGCAATGAAAAGTGACGCATTGCTGTTTTCAAGCGGCGATGCGTCACTTTTCATAAATGAGTCCCTGTATTTCTATGTTGATATGGCCTGCTTTCTACCTTGCTACTTTGAGCATCTGTGTGAGGTGGTGTACATCTTTCATGCAGAATGGGGTATTATTCCGAGACCAAACAGTGCTGAAACTCCATGGTACAAACCACTTCTTGGCCTATTAGGGTAACTCACACGCATTTTTGCTGAAAAAGTAAAGGCAGACCATTTACTTTTCCTCCTTCTGGAATTGAACATACATTTATGTCAATGTTGGCAATAGTATTTCTTTGATTGGAGTGGCAAGCACTTTTAATGACACTTGCCTGCAGCTTTTCCACCTTGGACATGGATTATCAGAGTGTGTCGGCATTTCACTGACTTTTTTCACAGGTCTCAAAATGTTCAACAACCAGAACATGCCAGACATGACTCATCTCGCAATAACTGAGCAAGGATGAATTTGCGATCACAGGGGAGCAAATTTCTCCAGTATCTTTGTTGGACATAGTAAATATGATTCACCTGTAGAGAACATTCCTTTCAAGTCACAATTCTTTGAGTACCGCCTCCCTTATGGACAGTTGTTTCTAAAACACCAACCCCAAGGAGGCCATGCATTTTTCATTTGCAGATCAAAAGCTTACCCCTGGTTGGCTATAGATGGAAATGGCAATTGCTAACCCTGCTATATTGTACCCACCAAAAGACACTCTGATGATCATCCCTTAGAATGAAAGTGGGGTAGGCGAGCTGTTTCGACTGCCTATACGCTCTTCTACGCTCTAATTACTATGTGTGGAAAGACTGTGGGGCATATTATCAACATAATGCAATAAATATCGCAGAGCGCGTTTAGCTCGTTTTATTCTATCGCCGGCTATCGCTGGATTTCCTCACTGAGTTAGCACGTTATTATCAACGCTTATCTCAAAGGCGATAGGAAATCCAGCGATAGCAGCAAAAAGCGGGAATAGCGCGGGAAATGCTGCGATTAATTTTGAGCGATAATGGAAACCTTCCTAATACGCCCCTGTGGTCTCAGCCTTGCAATCCATCTCCTATTACTAAGAGGGCTAAGTCAACTTTAAAGCAGGAGTTAAATTCCTGTGATAAAGGGTCTTAGCGCGATTATTAACATCGCTTTGTGGGTCTGCTGACGGCTTGATAATACCGCAAAGCCGTGTTAGCGGGTTCTCCCATGCTGTTTTACCCAGGAACGCCTACTGTGCATGTCATTAGCGATGGCATGCAGGGGGATAAAAAAACGGCAGCAATCGCGCGAAATCAAGCGCTAACAAGGGTTAGCGTGAGCTTGTTTATAGTGTGATGGAAATCTCGCCGCTTTTTTGGCTTTTAAAGCCGAAAAAGCAGCGATATGGCCCTTTATAATTTGGCCCTGTGACTTTAGATGAAATAAGAAGAAATGCAGATGTTGTGACAGAAAATGCTAAGTCTGCCGCAGTAGCTTTGAGATTAGTAACAGAACAGCTAAATGATGCTGTCGAAATCGTTCAAAATAGAAGGGCTTTAGGCTATCTCCTAGCGGCAAAGCACTTCCTTTAGCATACCAGAACAGATAGATCACATTAAGGAGAGTGTGAGTAAGCTACATGAGATACAAAGCTGTCCTAACCTTAGTCCAAATGGCATCTGGTTGTATTTACATTACTTTTGGGTTAACCCTCTGCATCATCCAGTCCCCTAGTGAAAAGAAAAGCTTTGCAAATGTTTGTCTTTTAGTAATCCCAGAATGAGGCAAGTGATCAGGATGAGATTCATAAAGAGATAGTGAGACTGTATTCTGTTGAATTGTTTTAAGAAATGTATTTTTCACTCAGTTTAAAAGGGAGTGGTTAAAAACATATTTAAAATCTATTTGTATTATGTTCACATATTTCTATGACGGTCATTCTAACAAACAAATATGTTGTCATGAATTTATCAACTATTAATTAAATATGGATATTGTTTTTGTTTGCTTGAAGCTTCCTGTGACAGTAAAATGTTTGCCAAACCTTTATGGGCTTAGCAGGCCCTGAAGCCATAGAGCTCAGTGTTGTTAATTTCCCAATAGTGTAACATCATTTTTAAAGATGCTAATAGTGCTTGATTTTGTAGAATAATTTGTCCTTAAGGGGTAGATCCTGACACCTGCACATTAGATAAGTTTCTGCTGACAGTAACAAGCCTCTGTCACATTATCATGCTGCATTGACTGTATTGATAGAAACTGTATATAGTCTAGGTTCATTTCACATAAATATTAGTTTCAGCCCTAACTTACCATTTTTCAGAAAGAGCACTAATCAGTTGAAACTTTAATTTTCTTTATTCTTTTGCTTTGCTGCCTGCTATTTTCCATTAAACTCTAGTTGTTCTGTAGTCTTAAGTATATGTTGTGTTTTATATTTATACAAAAAGAACAGATAAATGACGGAATGCTGAATAAATCAAGCATTCCCCCAAGTCACAGATCTGGGTTAAATCCATAATTGTTCTTGGACATCATGCCATTCCAGTTTAGATCCAGCCATATGCAAATCAGTCTTGACCCTACTCTCCATGGGAACAGTCCAGCCTGAACTGCCAGGCCAGGTCATCCCTGAACCAGAAACAAGCATCATGAGACTGATTTTGGGGTTTCACCCCTCATCAGCCAGTTTAGCTTGAATCCGGTGGTGCAGTGAGCATGGGACCCACGTCATTCCAGTTTAGACCCAGCTATAGGCAAATCAGTCTTAACCCTGCTCCCCATGTGAACAGTCTGACCAGAACTGCCAGGCAAGCCCCTCCCTGATGCTGAAACAAGCATCCCGGGACCGGTTTCGGGGTTTCACCACTCATCAGCCTCAGGCTTTACTCTGGTGGCGGAGCGAGCACAGGACCCACATCCTGTGATACCCCAAAACCTGTCCCAGGATGCTTGTTTTCAGTACAGGGAGGACCTGGCCTGGCAGTTCGGACTGGACTGTACCCATGGGGAGCAGGGTCAAGACTGATTTGCATATGACTGGGTCTAAACTGGAATGGAATGGTGTGCAAAAAAACGATAGATTTAGGACCAGATCTCTGTAGTGAAGATGAATGTTTGAAATTGTTCAGAATTCCGTCCATCAATTGTTCTTTTTGCATTGTTGCCCTAAGTGGGAAGGGTATGCCCAGACATGGGTTCCGTGCTCACCATCCCACTGGAATCAAGCAAGCCGGACTGATGAGGGGTGATACCCTGGAACTGGTCCCACGATGCTTGTTTCCGGTCTATAGAGGACCCTGGCCTGGCAGTTTCCATGGGGAGCAGGGTCAAGACTGATTTGCATACGGCTGGGTCTAAAGTGGAATGGCATGTGAAAAAAAACTATAGATTTTGGCCCAGATTTCTGTCTTGGGGGGGTGAATGTTTGACATTGTTCAGCATACCGTCCATCAATTGTTCTTTTTGCAGTGTTTTATTTTTAAGAACTGATAGATATCACCTCTGAAAAGACACATCCATATAACCTCAACAGCACCTATTGTATTCCTCCTCTTCAAAACACACCTGGTCCGTTCCTCCTCTAAAATTGTACCTCTCAACCTTTTACAAGAGATTGAAGGGTGAGACTCTCTCTTGAAGCACTCTTCTATCACCTGTGAAACTAAATGTTACTTACTATACTAGAATATTAGCTCAATGCTTCAGTGTTCGTTTCTTTCACAGAGTGGTGATTCACAAGTCACAAGTTTGAGTCAACCTTTAACCTCCCAGAGGCAGTAAATTAAGTACCATAAATATAGTAGTAGCAACACCAGTTATTAAGAGCCAAAGAAGAGTTATATTATAAAACAAGGTATTGTTGTTATATACAGGAGCTCAAGTAAGCTGGCTGAGGAAGGGTGGGTGGCAGGAGAGCAAGTACAAGACCGTCCACAGCATGTGTGAGCCTCCAATGGCAGGTGATCTGAGATGTATGCTAAAAGTTTATACCAAATTCCAAAAATCTTAATGCATCCTCTCTGAAGCAGCCACCCAGTCCAAATTAGAAAGCCCGGTCCATCTTCTATTGTTGAAGTGCATATTCAGCACCCCTTTTTAAAGAACTGTACTCCATTAGACATTTGAATCTGTTCCTGAAATCTCAATCAATACGCCTCTTGAAATTTTCCTCCAGACACCCTTAAAAACCCTATTCAGACCACTCTTTGAAAGCCACAGTGGTAACACTTCTTCCAGGCTCCCTTCAGTGCATGGTGCAGCTCAAATTACCGACATCATGCACAGTTCATTATTCTCAACAAAGAGAAGAAAGGACTGACACCTATGCCACCCATATATTATGTTATGTTATTTCAACTCGTTGAGCACGCAAATACCCTGAGGTGTCTTGGTGCTGAAGTTAAATGTAAACACAACTGGATCATGACCTAACTTTAGAAAAACCAGGTTTTAAGACTCCAACCTAATTGTAAGTGCGAAACCTGGGGACAGACATGAACCTGGCATCAATGGAGCAAAGCTATTTGCATGGTTGGTACCACTTAAAAATATTTTTTAAGGTAACTGGGCCTGTATTATTCAATGCTTTATACGCCAAGCACAAGGTTTTGAAATTGATATGGCTCGCTACCGAAAGCCAATGAAGCTTCCGAATTTCTTTGGAGACTGATAGGTATTTGGGCAGATTCAGTAGAATTCTTGCGCCTGCATTTTGTATTATCTGCAATTTTGTTAAATGTTGACTTTTCATCTTCTGTTACAAACCGTTGCAGTAATCCGACTTCGATAATACAAGTGCAGTCACAACCATCCTCTTGGAGTCAATTGGGATATGAGGTAGGATTTTCTTTAATTTCTTGATTCAATAAAAGGGGCAGAAACAATGGCATTTGTTTGATGTAAATAGGACAGCTTATTATCGAAGACAACTCCTAAGGTTTTAGCTTTGGTTACTGGTTTAGGCAATTCCCCTAACTCTGCAGGCCACCATGAGGCATCCCATGTAGGTTGGAGATTGCCAAAGATCACTATCTCAGTTTTATCCGAGTTAAGCTTTAGACAGTGCTTACTCATCCAGCTGTTAATTTCCAACATACAGTGTTGAAACCGAGATGAGGAAAAGGGTTCATCTTTATAGGCAGCCACCACAATGTGAGTGTTGTTTGCGTAGGATGTCAAACTAAAACCAAATTGCTGGATCAAAGGGGCTAGTTCCGACACATTAATGTTAAAAAGTGATGGACTTAACGACGAACCCTGTGGAACCCCACAAGGTAACACATAAGTTGCCGATTTAAACTGGTCCAGGTCAACTGATTGTCTTCTGTCCGTCAAGAAGGAAAATTGCAGGGAGAGTGCAGAATCTTTTACACCCAATTTTTTTAGGCGTAATTTCAGCAGGTTATGGTCAATGGTATTGAACACTGCCCATAAGTCATGGGGAATTAGGGCAGCAGCCTCACCTTTGCCCATCACTGCCCTAATCTCCTCTGCAGCCTTACCGGGTGGAATCCGAATTGTGAGGGATCAAGCAAGTCATTGTCTTGTATGTATTGAGTTAACAGTAGATTCATAATTTTTTCAACTATTTTGGCAGGCAGAAGCAACCTAGAAATGGGACGATAGTTACTTGGGTTGGACGCGTCCAAATTAGTTTTTTTTGTTAACGAGAGGACAGACACATCCTTCCATAAGGTGGGAAAAACTCCAGATTTAAACATGGCATTAAACATTTCTGCCAGAGTAGTACATACTTGCTGGCTATAGTTCTCAGCACTGAGGGGGGACAGGGTTCAGTTGGGGATCTTGATTTAGCTTCCCTGATGAGTTTTTCTACCTGATCACTTGATATTGGAGTGAAACATGAAAACATATTTTGACCTGGGCTAATATTAAGTGGTTCCTCACTTGGCTCGTAACAGGTAGTGACCTCAAATTAATCATAGATGCTATTAACTTTGTCCCTAAATATGTTGGCGATATTGTCACAGAAACTTTGACTACTTTCTTTGATGGTTTTACCAGACGAGCTAGGTAAGCTTCTTAACTACCTAAAACTGTTCTTTGGATGAGTTCTTAGCTCTGTCTATCTGCCTAGAATCGAAGGTCCCTTTTACATTAATTAGCATGGTTTTATATTTTGATAATGCCAATTTGTAGTTTCCTTTTTCCAATTTATCATATTGCGCTCTCCAGCATCATTCTAGTCTTCTACAATTTTGTCTTTCTAGTCTCAGAGCCATTGAAAACCAGGGCGCAGATGGCAATTTATGATTACCGGAACTCTTTAAGATCGGAACTGTTGCATGGAAGGCCTCGTTAAGCCACTCTGTATATTCTCTAGCTGCCAACTCTGGGTTTACACTAATCGTGGGTTGGGAATTGTCAAGCTCAATTAGAAAGTTCCAGAGTCAATCTTATTCCAAGCTTTATAGGCAGTCTGATGTGACCTAGAATATCCAACAACGGGTACTTCAGGAGATTTATGATCCAAGAAAATAATAGAATGGTCTGTCCAAGCTAAAGGATGGACCTCTTTTACTGTAAAAGCTGTTTTTCTGACGTAAAAATACCATCTAGCATATGCCCTGCCTCATGAGTGGGTTTGTGCACCATTTGTGCTAGTCCTAGTGTCCCTAGACTATCTAAAAGGGCTGCTGTGTTGTTATCTGACTCATTTTCTAAATTAAAATTAAAATCACCCAGGATTGTAAATTTATTTGAGATTAGCGTGGATTATAAGAGTGAATGGATATTACTAATGAAGCCACTTCTTGAACCTGGGGGTGGTACAAAGGAATGCCTCTAAAAGTTTTTTTCGAATTCATTTCTAAGGCAAAATGAAGAGCTTCACAGTGAGGTTTCAAGGCTGAGATGAAGGTTGCTCCAAGTTTTTTTTCGATACATGATGGCCAGCCCTTTTAAGGGGTCTATCTAATCTGAATGATAGAAATCCAGGAGGTGCAGCTGTCAGGAAGTCCGGGTCCGACGCTGCTTCAGCCCATGTTTCAGTTAGAAATAACATGTCCAATTTATAATTAGAAATAAGCTCTGCAATTTCGTATTTATATTTAGCTAAGGATCTAAAGTTAATAAGGCCACAGCGAAGGTCTACCAACGCTGAAAGTCCTGGCGGGTTTTCGTTCGGCCTCACATTTGGGGCCGACAAGCCCTTACCATCTGCTCTTCCGGGAGGTGGAAACCACAGATAGAGCTTTGACGCTGTCGTGGACATTCAGCATCAAAACTAAAGCAGCAGCAATTGCAACTAGGGGGCAGATTTATGAGCCCCTTGCACCACTTTTGCGTCACTTTTCCCATGTTAAAAGTGACGCAAAAGTGGCGCAAGGGACTCATAAATCTGCCCCTAGGTGTCTTAGGAATGAGGTCTAAAAGTTCCTTACCAAAATACCTCATGATGTCTTTCCCATCGAAATAGGGCTCCTGGCACTAGGCGCAGTCCAGGCGTGAACAGGCACAGACAGGCTTGCCTTTGGTGCACTGCTGGCACGCCCGCTGCACGTGTCTGCTGTGCAGAAACTCTAAAGTCCACCTGAAATATCCCTCCATTAAGGGGGTGTGACCATAAACGCGCTATGGAAGTGAACAGTTCAAATAATGGGGGGGTCAAATAATAAGGGCAGAACTGGGGTCCAGCTACCCTACAGACCCTCACAGGATTCCCTGTGATAAAGCTGCTTCTGGTAAAGTAACATCAAGTTAAAAGAAAAGTGCAAAGGAAAGCATAAAATGATTTAAAATAGGGACTTGCTCCCTTCTAAGATGGCGCCCGCTGAGACCTACGGGAGTCAGGCACCTCCTGAAACAGCAATGTGTTGCCTACAAGGAAAAGAAATGCAGGTCAGTGATCCGAGATGCTCACATAGAGCTGCGCGGATGCGCTAAAGACCGCCTTAAATATCCCTTCATTAAGGGGGCATGACTATCCACATGCTATGAGTGTGAATAATTAAAATAAGTGGGGGCAAATAATAAGTGCAGAACTGAGGTCCAGCTACCCCGCAGGCCCTCACAGGCTCCCCTGTGATAGAGCTGCTACTGAGAAAGTAACAACAAGCTAAACAAAAAGTGCAAAGGAAAGCATAAAATGATTTAAAATAGGGACTTGCTCCCTTCTAAGATGGCACTCGCTGAGACCTATGGGAGCCAGGCACCTCCAGAAATGGCAAGTCGTTGCCTATAAGGAAAAGAAATGCGGGTCAGTGATCCGATATGCTCACATAGAGCTACGCCAAAGCACAAAAGTCCGCCTTCAATGTCCCTCCATTAAGGGGGAGTGACCATACATTTGCTTTGATTGTGAACAGTTAAAATAAGGGGGGGGAAATAATAAGTGCAGAACTGGGATCCAGCTACCCCGCGGACCGTCACTGGCTCCCTTGTGATAGAGCCGCTACTAGGAAAGTATCAAGCTAAAAGAAAAGTGTAAAGGAAAGCATAAAATGATTTAAAATAGGCACTTGCTCCCTTCTAAGATGGTGCCTGCTGAGACCTATGGGAGCCAGGCACCTCGCAAAACGGCAAGTCGTTGCCTACAAGGAAAAGAAATGCCAGTCAGTAATCCAATATCCTCACATAGAGATGCGCAGACGTGCTAAATGTCCCTCCTTCAAGGGGGCATGACCATAGACGTGCAATGAGCCCTGTTGGACTTGACCCTTTTTGCAGGGTCATCCCTGAACTTTTTGCCTTGCTCCTGTATTTTTTCTGACCTGTTGTGGGCTGTTTTATGACTCTGGCCCCTTTACCACTGCTGATCAGTGTGAAAGTGCATAAGCTCTCTCTATTGTAAATTGATGTATGGATTAGTGATTCTATGATTGGCTGGTTTGGTTTACTTGTCAGACCCTAGTACCATGCACTGAATGCGCCCAGGGCTTGTGAACCAAATGCTGCTGGTGGGCTTGCAGCGCTGGTAGTGCCACCCACAGAAGCAGCCTGTAAAAGTGTGTCTCAGGTTTGCCATTGCAGAGCCTGTGTGCAGTCTGGTACTGCCATGTTGACTGGGCAAGTGCACCCACTTGCCAGTCCCTAAACTTTCCCTTTTCTGCATATTAGTCACCCCTATGGTAGGCCCAAGGGCAGGGTGCATTGTAGGTAAAAGGTACGACATGCCCTGGTATGTGTGGCATGTCCTAATAGTGAATTACAGCTATTTTCGTTTTTCATTATTGCAAGGCTACCTGTTCCCCATAGGCCAGAATGGGCAGTTTGATTATTACATCTTATAATCCTAACTGACTCAGGGAACTAGGTAGAAATTCGAGTTTAGTATGCCTGAGCTCTGAATGATAAAAAACATCTTTTAGTGAACTTGGTATTAACATTCTGTGTTTGAGAATACCACTTTTAGAAAGTAGGTATTTTCTTGTCTAACCATCCAAGCCTGCCTCTGCTAGGTTGTGTATTCCTTGTCTAGAGTTTGAGTGACTGGGGCAGAGGGATTCCAGGAAACAGGGTGAGTCAGCACAGGGCTGAATAGAGAGATCTATATGTAGATGGGTGGGAGGAGTTGCACCTGGGACCTGCATGTCTTCCGTCCACAATGCTGGCTCCACCTCCTGTGGTGCGTCTAATGTCCCTGGCCTGCACTGTGAAAGGAAAGAAGGAGTCATGTAAACAGAGTGCTCCAGGACTGACCAGAACTGGTTTGGACTAGGCAAAGGCCTCTCTGCCTTCAGAGAACAAAGAGAAACTATGTATAATATGGGGGACCCAGATCCCAGAACTTTAGATCACTTTTGGGAAAGAAGAAGAAGCTTTGCTGAGGAGAGGAACCAGAGAAAACTGAGGAAGAGACTATCCCTAGCTGAGAGCTGTTTGGGGTATTGGCCTGCAGTGGTTGCCTGACTGCCAAAGAAAGGAGAAAGGACTTTGTGCTACTTTCAAATCAACTTGTGAAGGATCTCCAAGGGCTTGAGATAGAGCTTGCCTCCTGCTGAAGTCTCAGGGACAACAGACTTCACCCACCAGCTCCCCAAGAGTTCTTTTGAAGTGCCTGCTGTTGTGCTGGGCCTTCTGAGGGACTGCGTGTTGCAAGGAGCTGGAAGCGTGACTCACAAAGAAGAAGCGTGTTGCCGTCGCAGCCGCTGTCTTCACATCACTGGAGATGGGTGTCGCCGCTGCAGCTGTCGCTTCACATTGCAGAAGCGCCTCGCATCGCCGGAGAAAAGTGTCGCCGTCGCATCAGACGCCATCGCATCATCGGAGAAGCATGTCGACGCCGCAGCCGCTGTTGTCGCATCACTGAAGAAGGGTGTCGCCACTGCAGCTGTCGCATCACATCGCCGAAGCGCCTTGCATCATCGGAGAAGAGTGTCACCGTCGCATCAGACGCCGTCGCATCACCGGAGAAGTGGGTCGCAGGGCCTGTCGCGGCTCAGAAGAATTGTTGAGTCGCCCCACGGCCAACGGGCGTGCACGCTTCGTTTTGCATCAAGAAGGAGACGCCATTTTGTTTCATTGCACTGGATCTTCATCGCATCACGGAGTTGCGGGTTGCACACGCCACGGAAGCGCAGTAAGAAACCGACGCATCACCGACCCCTACGCATCAGTAGGGAGCCAACGCCTCACCGTTCTTGCGTGTAAGGAACCGATGCATCACCTTTCCTGCAACACTTTCGTTGTATAGCATTATGCATCCAAAGGTACATTGATCTCAAAGTGTCGCATTTACCATCTTAAGAGAACTAAGCTATTTCTACCATTTTAAGTACAATATTGTGGATTTTTGTCGTTTGTTTTCTTGTGATAAGTCTATATAAAGAATACTTATTTTTAATATAAAACCTGTGTGGTGTCCATATGTAGTGTTGTCACTGGATTACTGTATGTGTTCACAAATGGTTTACACACTGCCTCTGAGATAAACCTGTCTGCTCGTGCCAAGCTACCAAGGGGGTGAGCAGGGGTTATTTTAGGAGTGTGCCCCATTACCCTGGATAGACGCAAGGGCCCCTATTTGGTGAAAGGTACCTACCTCTGCCAACTAGAGACCCCCAAATCTAACAAGCCCGAACAGTAAAAATAAGGGGGGTAAATAATAAGTGCAGAACTGGGGTCCAGCTACCCCGCGGACCCTCATAGGATCCCCTGAGATAGAGCCGCTACTGGGAAAGTAACAACAAGCTAAAAGAAAAGTGCAAAGGAAAGCATAAAATGATAGGCATCCTTGGGTTGTTTAAAAACAATTGTGAGGCAAGGATATCTTTTTGAGAGAATTGCTCCACCCTCACCCTCTTCCTAACACCAGAACAACGAGGCACATCACAGCTAGCAGCTCAAAACGGGCTCCTTCAAGCACAAACAAAGAGTGGGCTTTTCAATTTTCTCCACAGTGCCAGCTCTAAGTTGCCATCCTGCAAAATGGCAGAGACACCAAACGGTGAGTGCTGAAAAACTCTGCTCATAGCACTTTTCCCCAACAGCCTCACCAGTAATCTGGCAGCTGTTATGTATACGTTAGGAGAACTTTTATTTATAGCCATGGGGGACAATGCAATATTACTGTATGGCTTTCTTTCCCCCTTGAGATAGACGCTGTTTCATTAAATTATGCCTGCACATGCCACAAATGTTAAATTCCCTCCCTTCATAGGTGACATAGACCTCCTAATCCTCTCATATGCACTGCTGCAGTGTAGATATAAGAGTGGTTGAATCTAGGCCCTGTTAGTACAGTTTAACACTCTTCACAAAGTTTATCACTTCATTGCAAAGATGACTTTAGAAATGGAGGCAACCCTTTATGAGGGGCATATGGCAAAGCCACATACTGTAAGATAAACTTTTCCCTCTGGCCATCGCTTTTGTTGGAGCCTTGATCTCCATATGCCAAGACTCTAGTTGAGGCATTACCTTTGTCAACTACTACTAAATTCTACAATGGCCTCATGTAAGGGTGCCTGTCAATTACTGTTTATGAAAGTGGTTGGGGCCAACAAAGTCATAAATATACCTGGGCCGCATTAAGCATCCCTAAAAACTATGCTAAAAGAAATCACTGTGGCAAGGGCCAGGCTTAGTTCCATCGATAACACAATAGCAGACCTAGCTGCAGAAAGTGAAGACTATCAAAATGGACCTGAAATCCTTCAACAAGAGGGTTGAAGGTTTAGACAGTAGGCTGACAAAGGTTGAAATGTAGCTGGAAAAGACTGACTATTGAGGATCTGATATTTGGTATCTCCGGCAGCAGTAACTGACTTTGAAAACCAAACACGACATGATAACATTAGAATCTATGGAGTATCAGAGAAACTGGAGATAGAAAACATTAAAGGATTCCGCATTAAACCCTTACCTCGCCTTACAGGTCTGACCTTTACGTCACTTTTAGAGAGTTACAGAGTGTGCATCATATCCATAACAAGATATCAGCTAACAAGGACACAAGAAGACCACATCCTCTTATAGACTGTTGCCTCTGGCATGAACAACTGCAACAGATTTTGCTGGCATTATACAAATACTGACCATATGACCTGGACGGCCATAACGTTCAGAGTACTGTTGGTTTCTCAACTGACACCAATGCCAGAAGGAAAGCATTCCTGTCTCGCAGACCTCAACTTCAGAAATGAAGCATTAAAGAGGCCTTTTAGATCCTGAGCAATGTGGCAAATCTAGATATTACACGAAAATCGATGATTTAGCGTAAGGACTTGAAGAGTCACACGGAACCACAACATCATTACTAATAGAGCAGAATCTACCACTCTACCTAGATCATGCTCCCCAATTCTCCATCAGCCCACAGGACTGTTCCTTTAGGAAACAGATTGAATGAGAGAAAGTGAACAGGACGGTGGAGGAACTCACACAAAAAATCAAACTGAGTCGAATCCAGGCTTCCACTGAAATCATCATTCGAAGATGACTACTCCTTGCAATCTACAGATGGATACTGACCTTGACTGCCAGATGAGTACTATCTGAATGATCGAATGTCAAAGATGCATTGCTCTTATTGACTATTACATTCTTATCATCATCCATTGTCTTCCCTTATTATTATTTTTTGCTCCTCTTGTTTGTGAATGACTTTCTTTCGAGGTATTGCATGATAATCAACTACTACTTTGCTCGCATGGGTCTGGGAGAGGTATGATAGAGCTGGATTTCATCAAGATTAAGCATTGCTTTTTTTTGTGCTTCAGACAGACTGCATTTAAAATGACGCAGATTTTGGTGCAAGTGGAAAACACATGGCACATGAGATTATGAAATGAGGCCTGGTCAAATGCTTTTTAAAAGGTGCACTTTGGTGCATTCAAAATGAAAGACATGAAATGAGGCCTGGTCAATGCTTTCAGTCTGAAATGCTTGTGCTGAATTAACATGTGTTTTTGCAGTGTAGAGAAAACTCCTCTTTAGCTTTGAAGATAAAATAGAATGTGTGTTCTCCCCTCCCAGCTCCTTTCCCTTATAAATTACACTCCCTATTCCTGTCTTAAGAGACTTTGGCTTTGTTGCATATTTAGACCATGCATATTCAGTTCATAACACATTTTCTAATGTGTGTTAATTAACCATGCGCCAAAGACTACACGCGGGGCTAAAGCATTTTGCATGAAAAGCTATCTAAAAGATTAGAGCATGTTGCTATGAGAATGTATTAACTGTGTGCGCTTTGAAAATTTGCACTAGTGCATGTTTTATGCTATGTTGCACATTTTTGCATGTTGTGCACAAGTAATAGAAAAGCAGCTTTAAACTAATAGCTTTTGCTAGGAAAAATAATGCAAGGTATTAGTATTGGGGTGTTTTTGTGCTTGTTTTATTTTTGGGCCTAAGATAAAATGGCTGCCTGTGAATTCAGCAAGGCTGAGAATAGTGCTGAATTTGAGAGCATGCGCAGATTATACCAGCTTGCCTCAAGTGAAGACCTAGTTCAAGGCCACTGTGGAATGTGCTTATCCTGCGTGCGATGTCACAGGATGCAGGAAACTGGACTGAAGCATTTTTCCTCGTAAATGTTGCTGAAATATATGATTATATTTATCATTAACGCTTCTTTTGTTAACCCTTTCCATGCTCATGACGGCCTGGAGCCGTCATGATGCACTGTGGGCGTGTGCTCATGACGGCTCCAGGCCGTGATGACACATCACCCCCGAAATCCCTCTGGTGCGGGCACCAGAGGGATTCCCTTTATGCCAAAAGAGCCTCGGGAGCCGGGGGGTAGAAAGCCCACTTGACGCCAGGGATTTTTTTTGCGCATTTGTTTTAAGGGTGGGGGCTGCCCGAAATAGGCACGCCAATGCCTCCACCTCCCTGCCACCATTACAGCCTGGGGGGCAGATGGGGGCAGTAGCTCCCAATCTGCCCCCCGCGGAGGGGCAGAAAGCCCACTAATCAGCAGGGATTTTTTTTGCGCAATTGTTTTTAGGGTACGGGCTGCCCGAAATGGGCACGCCAATGCCCCCACCTCCCCCACAAAAATTACAGTCTTTATGCCCCCCCCGGGAGGCAGATGGGAGCTGTAGCCTGCAATTTGGCCCCCCTGGGGGGATGCAGAAAGCCCACTAGAAACCATGGATTTTTTTGTTTTATTAGTGTAGGGGTAGGGGCTGTGGCCCCTGATCTGCCCCCTGGGGGGGCAGAAAACCCACTATGCGCCAGCGATTACGCAGGCTTTTTTATGCATGGGGGCTGCCCAAAATGGTCATACCAATGCCACCACCCCCACAAAAAATAGCCACAGTCTTTCTGCCCACCTTGGGGGCATATCGGGATGAACCCCCCTCCCCCGATTCACCCCCAGGGCAGCAGAAAGCCCACTAGGCTCCGACTGTTTTTTAGCAATGTGCCTACCTGTGGATTTTGGGCCCTATTGTAGCTGGCACGTAGGGAAACCTAGCAAACTTGTACATTTTTTAAAACTAGACACCCAGGGGAATCCAGGATGGAGTGACTTGACTGGCTCTCACCAGGTTCTGTTACCCACAATCCCTTGCAAACCTAAAACTTTGTAAAAAAAAAAAACACATTTTCCTTACATTTTTGTGGTGGAAAGTTCTGGAATCTGCGTGGAGCCACAAAATTCCACAAACCCCATGCTCCCCAAAGTCTTCTGAGAAAAATGGTCCCTCACTTGCGTGGGTAGACCTGGTGCCCGCGACAGGCAAGGGCCCAAAACCTATTGAGGCGACATTAAAATCTCCTATCACAAAACAACCTGGTTTTGCAAGGGGGGGGGAGTTTTTGGCCCCGTGCTCGGTGGCCACCTAGGGAACACTACCAAACCCACACATTTCTGAAAACTAGACACCCGGGGGATTCCAGGGAGGTGTGGCTTGTGTGCATCCCCCAAAGTTTCCTTACCCAGAATCCCCTGCAAACCTCAAATTTAGCTGAAAAAAACACTTTTTTCACACATTCTTGTGTGGGAAAGTTGAGGCATCACCGGGCTGACACAAATTTCCTACCACCCAGCATTCCCCCGGGTCTCCCAATAAAAACGGTGCCTCACTCGTGTGGGAGGCCCAAGTACCCGCGACAGGCAAGGGCCCGAAACATAGTGAGGCCACATCAAAATTGCCTATCACAAAACAACCTGGTTTTACAAGGGGGGTCACATGGGTTTTTGGCCCCGTGCTCTGCGGCCAGCTAGGGAAACCTACCAAACCCACACATTTCTGAAAACTAGACACCTGGGGGATTTCCAGGGAGGTATAGCTTGCGTGGATCCCCCAACGTTTTCTTACCCAGAATCCCCTGCAAACCTCAAATTTAGCTGAAAAAATCTCTTTTTTCATACATTTTTGTGTGGGAAATTTGTGGCATCACCGGGCTGACACAAATTTTCTACCACCCAGCGTTCCCTAGGGTCTCCCGATAAAAACGGTGCCTCACTCGTGTGGGAGGCCCAAGTACCCGTGACAGGCAAAGGCCCAAAACGTATTGAGGCAACATCAAAATGACCTATCTCAAAATGACCTGGTTTTGCAAGGGGGGTCACCTGGGTTTTTGGCCCGGTGCTTGGTGGCTACCTAGAGAAACCTACCAAACCCAGCGTTCCCCCGGGTCTCCCGATAAAAACAGTGCTTTGCCACTATAGTTTTATTTTGATATTGACCACCTGTTTTTATGTTTTAAATATGCATTTTGTTTGTGTGCTTTTCACTATTTCATTACAAAGAGACAGATGTACGAGCATTTTGCGAGTCACAAATTGGTCGCAAATCGATTTGCGCATGCAAAATGGGTCGGACGTGATGTACGACAGGAAATCACAAATCTAAAATTTGCGATGCGACTGATTACCAACTCGCAAAAAATGCGTGCGGAATTTGATTGTCCCAAATAGCGAGTCGCAAATTGTGACTCACTATTCTGCATGTATAAACGAGTCGCAAATAGCGACAATTAGCAAATTGGGCACCTGCGATTTACAATGAATCAAAAACAGGTGGTAACAGGGCCCAACCTATTAAAACAGGCCCAGAATGCATCAGAAATCTTTCAACAATGTCTGCCCTGTACCTGATAGTGAGGAGGATGTAGATCCTGGCTGCTCAGCAGATGAGGTGGAGACAGGAGAGGTTTTTCAAAGTCAGGCTAACCTTGTTTGAGAAACCAGAGGAAGAGATATATGAGCAGTACAGGCTGAGTAGCACTGTGATTATAGAGTTCATAGCCACCTTAAAGCCACAACTAGAAAGCAGAACCTAGCGCAGCAATGCAATCACCAACCATGTCCAGGTGTTGTGATCCCTCCACCTATTGGCCAGTGGTAGTTACCAATATGTCATTGCAGTGGCTGGAGGGTTGTCACAGAGTGTGATTTTGCATTTTTTTCACAATTTCTTAAATGCCATGCTCCACCACATACACCAACACATCTACCTGCCCAGGGATGATATGGAACAACAAAATACAGAAATGCAATTCTAGCGAATAGCACATTTTCCAGGTCACCAGGTGCATAGATGGGACCCATGTGCCCATATGACCCCCATCTCGCCTAGAATACATGTTCCGGATATGAAAAAACACACATTCCCTAAACACATAAGTTGTCTGCAATGCATACAACATCATCATGGCCATTGTAGCTAAATATCCAGGGAGCACCCATGACATACATCTTTATGCGCAGTGGCATTTACCAGCGACTGGAAAGAGGGGAATTTTATGAAGGATACCTACTAGGTACAGAAATGTCATGTCCTCAGTAAAGCATATTTGCACATTCATTACTCTTTGTATGTTGTCTCACCCTTATATATGTTCTACCAGGTAACAGTGTGTAAGCCCTGCGGCCATGGATACTCACACCGTACCTGTCTCCAACCCACATGAAAGGCAGTACAACATGGCACATGGGCACACCAGGTCTGTGATTGAGTGCACATTTGGCCTCCTTAAATCGCACCCCCGATGCCTTCACAAGAGTGGCGAAGCCTTGCAGTACGCCCCTGATACTGCCTGCAAAATAGTGGCAACCTGTGCCATACTCCACAACATTGCAGGGTTGACTTGCCCATGGAAATTTCTGAATCGGACTTGGAGGATGGTGACCCTAGACCACCTGTCCAACAGCCAAGCAAGGGAAGCACAGCAGCAGAGGGGAGAAGGCGCAAGGACCACATAGCCAGACATTTTTTTTGCAAGGTACGTCCAACCCATTTACACACTACCCTCTACAAATGACAATACGAAAAGTGAATTTTGCAATTAAATGTTCCCTTTATTGTCAGGGCATGCAAAAAACTTGGTGGACAAGCTGCCCATCAACATCTGCATAACAAAAGTATACATGTAATGTGGCTACTGCATCACCAACAAAACAATTATTGAAGCCACTGTATGGCACATTTGTAGTCACAAGGTCTCTTGTCTCTACGCTCGGCAAGGGGTGGATTCGGCAGGTGGAATGGCAGGATGCCGGCTGTTGCTCCTACACTGTATTTGTGAGTCTGCAGCCATGGCACTACTAAGGCTGGACACCTCACTGACTGCTGCCTCTGCTGCTCATCCAGTGGCAAACATGTTGGTCTGTATTGCTTCAACTACAGCTGTTATCTGTTGCAGCCCCCGGGCAATGTCACCACTGTAGTGGCTTATCTCAATCCGCAGACCAAGGGTGCGCTTTGTGTGTTGTGTGGTTGCCTGTGCCAGCCTCCCGATTGCCCTGGTCATAGCCTCCATCCTGTGTGCGTGGCTCCGCTCCATGTGCCTTTGTTACCCTCTCTCCTCTGACAGATCAGTACACAGCTGCCCAATATCCCCTATAAGTGCCTCAAATGTGTCCTCAAGGTGTGCCTGGTTATCAGCCATCTGTTGGGTGATGTCAAATCCCTGGCTCAGTTTGGTGTTAATGAGCCTTATCTGTTTTTCCTGCAAGTGCTGAAACTTCAGTATGGCTTGTTCCAGACCACCAAACATCACCCGATTGCCTGCTTCAGCCTGGGAGAGAGTGTGCAGCCTTGCCTGCAGCCGCCTCCTTGATTGCTTTGCTGAATGCAGCAGACGGAGCCTGGTCATAGGACTGTGTTTAATTGTTGCTGGCTGGTGGGATGCTGGGGCATGTATCACTGCAGCCTGTGGTGGATGCAGCAGTAGCCTGAACATTGTAACAACTTGGCTGACTCCCTGTTGCTCCATACTGCCCTTCCTCCATCTGGCCCTGCTCCTGGTCTTCACCTGCATCGTCAGCCCTTTCCTCTCCTCCCAGAGGTGTATCCATGTGGCAAATGGGAAAATGAATAAAAATGATAAGTGAGACAGTATTTCAGTGGTAGTACTATGTTGTTCAGCTCATGTCAGACCTCAACTGCACTGTTTATGTCACTGACTACATTTCCCATAGTGCACCAGCTGTGAGGTTTGGGTCATGTAGCTGGAGCATCTAGGTGTATTTGGTTGAGGGTGCGTGGCATGCATGTGGAGAGCAGGCTTTTGGCTGAAATGCTGATATGGTACCGATGTAACACGTACCTGGGGGTGGCGGGGTTGAGATATGTTGAGGGTCCCAAATCCTACCACTGCCTCTCTCTTCAGGATACTCTCCACCAACGCTTCTGCTGTTCATGGTTCTGAGACATTGGATGGACCTCTTCATGTTCCCTGGACATCACACAGCCATTCTGCCACTCTTTCCTTGACCCTGGAGTGCAGGTTATACCACCTTTTCTTTATTTAGTCAATTAACCTGTCTTCCTCCAGAGTTTTCATCTGTCCGGCTCAGAAACAGTGTGAGATGCCCTCCCAAACAGCTGCTCATGGTTGTTGCAGCATTCTTCAATCAGGATGTCCAGTTCTTTTGGGGAAAATTTGAGTTTGCTCAGACACTCCCTTGCTGCCTTCTCACTCTGCTTGCTGACCATTTTGCTATTACTTTTGGAGCCTGCCTGCTGTGTTGGTCTGTGCTGCTGCACCTTCCATGTGGCTCTGACATCTGTTCAGGAACTTCCAGGAACACCACTTCCTGCTTTGGGGTCCTTCTGCTGTCCCAGGGAGCGTTTCTGCAGGTTATTAAACCATGGTCGCTATTTGAGAGCACAAAACAGCCTTTTCTGCCACAGTCGCTATATGCGAGCACAAAATGTCCTTTTCTGTCATGTTCGCTATTTGCGAGCGCTTACCGACTCGCAATTAGCCTCGTCGCTAATTACGATGCAAGTCATTTTGCGACTCACAATAAGGTGTCCAGTTTGCTACGTACATTCGAATTAGCGACTCGCAATTTATGAGTTGCAGTTTTGCGCAAATTGCGAGTCGATAATTCTAGCCGTTGTACATCTGGCCCCTAAATGTACTTTATATACATCCTAATTTTATACATTGTGCAGTGCAATTCATCTTCATCATGCCTTTGAAATGTGTAGATTGTCTATGCAACTGTAAAAACTGACATTCAGTCTTCTGTTTCTCCCTCTTGCTTATAGTGTCTACATTTTAGTCTTTTGCTACCGGTGACTATGTTGAGTTTAATTCCCAGAGTCTGTGTATTACCCAGCCACTGTGTCCAAGTACATGTCCAAGTATGTCATTCCTATGTCTATTGCTCTCTCCCTTAATACCTCCTTGTTTAACATTTTCCCTGGCCTTGTGACAATTTTTAATCTTAGAAAGAATAATGGGAAAGGAAGAAGATGCAGAAAACAATGGCTCTAGAAAGACGGCAGAAGAGGGGATAAGGCCAGACGAAGTGGAAAGGGAAAGTGGGAAGCTGAAGCAGCAAAATGATTTTCTTTTCTGTTTGACTTCCGCTTTATCTTCTCTTGTTATTAGCAAGCTGGCAAAGTACCTATTATCGGATATTACATTTGTGTGTTTATTTCCTAGAGGAACTGGACATCAGAAGGAGCCTCTGATGATCTGCGGAGGAAGCCCCACTGTCTGTACCTGGAACTCCTTGAGTTTGTGTCTCGGAATCCCTTTGTGTCTCAAATTGCCTTTCCTAATGTCTCACTATCGCATTGATGTTTTGTCACGTTTACCTTTCTTGGCTTAAACTTAACTTTATATTTTTATTTATCATTTTTGCAGTTTTAGGATTAAAACATGCTTTCCTTTTTTAAATATTTAAATTCATAAAATAAGTTTTAAAGTGTTAGTTTTATATTTTTTAACTTTATAACATTCCAGTAAAGCTTTGCTATCTTTATGTTCTTATTCTGCTCTCAACCTCATATTTGAGACTCAGGGTTCCACTCAATTAGTTTTGATCTCTTCAATTTGCTCTAACCCCATCAGCTCTTCATTGGTAAGTAGCTTTATACTCACTTTTCATTTAACTGTCCTTTGCTTAACACATGTTCTTTACTTAGTCATAAGATAGAAGTTTGTGACTTTATTTCCTCCCTTTCTCTAGATCTAATATTTTGCCAGAAGGATGTCTCAAAGATATGTCTGATCCGAATTGGGCACTAGCAATCCCCCCAAGATAAAACATCCTCTGTGAGGACCGCTTGCACAAATTAGAAGGGGATTTTGCAATTGTACACCATTTTTCTTTAAATGTTACACTGGTCTGCAAACAAATGGCCAATGTTGCTTAAACCGTGCTGTGGGAAGATTACTTGCAAATGTAAAATCAGTGATAATAGTTGTATGTGGGTAGAGGAAGTATTCTTCCAAGTATGTAGGACGGGGTAGAGATAGGGGTCTGTAAGGGACAGGAGAGCAGTTCAAGTATCCCTGGTTTTAGTGGGGATTGTATGTGAGAAGGACAATAAAGAGTCACAGACATGATAGGTTTTGATCTGAATCAAAGTAACTACACTAGAATAGGAAAGTGTCCTATTGTTCAACTCTTGATGACTGGTCAGTCATCTCGGGTCGTTTTCAGGACCCCAAGGTGCTGGTGTAGTATCTCATGCATTTAGAATTGAGGCATGGGAAATAATGTGCCAACCACCTGATGCAGAGGTAATTTCACGGTAATTTCTGAATGAAAAACCTCTAATTCACCGCTGTAAAGGTACTGGACCCTTGCCACTGTATATTACCTTCAGGAGACTTTACATAAACATGAAAAATCAAAAAAGCATTTAATATTTAAGCCAATAAAGAGAGCTGTGAGTATGTTAAAGGGTTTTATTTTCTTAGGTAAAAGTGAAGTTTTTCTGATCCTTTATTCATTAGTCAAATATCAATCAGGTTACATAATTTGGAAATTAGGAAAAATAGCATTAATACAGAACATATTACAGTCTGCATATGAGCATCACATGTAGAAAAGAAAATGTGGTGCAAAATGTCAGTCAACACTCTTAAAGAGTTTCTAAGAAAGGAGTGAGTCTTGCAAGACTAATCAATAATTAATAAATGGCAAAAATCTCCCATAAAGAGAAATAAATGCATAAGACAAATACATCTTTTCAAAACTAATTAATTAGTCAAAGCATGAACTTAACCCCTTCAGTGCCCCGCCCTTTCCCCGCCCTGTGCCGGCCCTTTCATTAGCGGGCGGGGTTCATGACGAGATAGTCTCGTCATGGGCACAGCGCAACCGCGCTCCATGACGAGACCATCTCGTCATGGGCACCGAAGGAGTTAAAAGTTTTCGCATCTAATATCTAAACCTGTTCTATCCAGCTCCACTCTCTGCCCTGGTCTGATCCTCTGTGTCTCTGTGCTACACAAGGCGTAAGACAGCCCCTCCTTCACAGACCATCAGAGGATTGTGATCTGCCTTGCCAAAAATATGACGTGCAAGGACTCTCTGAAAAAATATGAGCAAAAGGCTCCCCACCTCCCTCTGTTTCTCCTCGGATGCAATCTCCACCCAGGCTGCACCCGCGACGATCACGTACCTAACCCATATGATGTCCGGCCTCATCTGCTCCCTTTCCTCTCTCCTCCTCCTAAAAGCAGCCAAGCAGCCAAAGGCACACGCCCCCAAAGAGGTCATTATTTATACTCTAATTCTTGGCAGACTATACTAATAATTGTTTCAAACTCAGAGAAACTCGCACTGTGATTGGTTACCATAGATGACATGAGGGTCTGACCATCCTGTTCTCATTGCAAATTCCAAACCATACTGGTTTTAACAAAAGAAGCGTTAATGATAAATATAATCATATATTTCAGCAACATTTAATAGGAAAAATGTTTCAGCCCAGTTTCCTGCATCCTGTGACATCACACGCAGGATAAGCACACTCCACAAACACTGGTACTGTGGCAGAATAGCAAAAATTTAGAGTTCACAGTGGCCTTGAACTAGGTCTTCACTTGAGGCAAGCTGGTATAATCTGCGCATGCTCTCAAATTCAGCACCATTCTCAGCCTTGCTGGATTCACAGGCAGCCATTTTATCTTAGACCCAAAAATAAAACAAACACAAAAACAGTATTAATTTTCGAAATACAACCCATTCTGTTTACCACCCCCATACTAATACCTTGTATTATTTTACCTAGCAAAAGCTATTAGTTCACAGCTTTTCTATTATTTATGCACAACATGCAAAAATGTGCACATAAAACATGCACTAGTGCAAATTTTCAAAGCGCACACAGTTAATACATACTCATAGCAACATGCTCTAATGTTTTAGATAGCTTTTCATGCAAAATGCTTTAGCCCCGCATGTAGTGTTTGGTGCATGGTTATTTAACACACATTAGAAAAAGATGTGTTATGAACTGAATATACATGGTCTAAATATGCAACAAAGCAAAAGTCTCTTAAGACAGGAATAGGGAGTGTAATTTATAAGGGAAAGGAGCTGGGAGGGGAGAACACACATTTTATTTTATCTTCAAAGCTAAAGAGAAGTTTTCTCTACACTGCAAAAACACATGTTAATTCAGCACAAGCATTTCAGACTGAAAGCATTGACCATGTCTCATTTCATGTCTTTCATTTTGAATGCACCAAAGTGCAGCTTTTAAAAAGCATTTGACTAGGCCTCATTTCATAATCTCATGTGCAATGTGTTTTCCACTTGCACCAAAATCTGCGTTATTTTAAATGCAGTCTGTCTGAAGTACAAAAATAAAGCAATGCCTAATCTTGATGAAATCTAGCTCTATCAATCCTCCCTTTTGATGATATCAAATCATATTTCAAATGATTTATAAATCATCACATTTATTTAATTTCGCAAGTGACATTTTTATTGCAAAAGCTGAACATATAACAATTTTACTTCTATTTCTAAGGCAAACACAAATCTTGTCTGTAATGAGATCATATATAGCCAAGCTCAAGTTTAGTGCAGAGTTCTGTAAGTAGCTTCTTAGAACTGTTAGTCTTTTCTAAAATAAGCAACTAAAATAATCAAAGGAAAATTCAACAGAACAGTTCTCTTTTCTATTTTCTTTTCTTCTTTTCTTATTTTTCTTTCATCATTCAAAGATTCTTTTTCTCTTCAGCTCTTGACAATTCTCAGTTATTGTTTCAGGCTTTCTTTTCCTCTTTGTCACCAGCTTGCCTTCAGGGTGGCTCAAAGAGTGTGGCATTCTGTACTTTTTCCATGCAATTTGACCACTCAGGTGCTGAGAAACTCTGAGAGAGCATCATCAATTCCTTGCACTTTTCCAATCCAAGCCTTTCACTTTTATTTTCACTTTGATCAGATTCAGATGTTTCAGCTATAGGTGCAAATGATTTTTCAAGAGACCAGTGCAAACATTTTGGATTCCCTTTCAGCCAGCTTTTTCCTACCTCCACTCGTAGGCCCACAGCACTAATTTCTTTTTCAGAGGCTGCATCTGACTCTTTCACCCTTTGGACACCGCTTTCATCTGAGTCAGTTTCCACTTTTTGCTTTTCCAGTGCCACCTCAGTTTTCTCTAGTGCTGCTTCAGAGTCTGTGCGTTCCCTTACAGCTTGACTAACCCTCTTCTGTGGACTTTTGACCACTGCTGGCATATCTTCTTGAAGAGGAGCTGTTTTATCAGGGGGACACAGGACCATACGTGTGTGAGAGGCATGAACCCAATTTGGAAGGCCACCACATTTCACAACAGTCTTTGCCAGAATCCTTTGGAACAGGCCATTCCATTTCACAGCATCTCTCAGATCAAAGTTTTGGCACCATTCATTATGTAGATCTTGTGTAGCAGCTGCAATCTGGTGAGAAACTGCACGCTCCACATCAGTCAGACCTTCGCAGCAATGTCTAGTCTTTTCATCTGTGTTTTTCACAAGTGCATTTGCATGTCCATCTTTAAGCCACTTTGGTGATGCTGAAACACAGTCTTTTGCAAAGTGTAACTCTGTACTGTCTTTGTGTTGCTTTATTTATGCTTGAAACTTCAGGCAGATAGCTACAATCCAATCCTTGTTCAATCGGTGGTTCTGCACACATCATCCTTGAGACCTCATTATGATCTGATTTCAGAGAAACTGGCAATCTATACTTGGGCATCAGTTTTTTCAATAACACATTTGCCACTATGCAGTTGTCATTTTTCTCTAAAACAATTCTGATACAACCCTGTTGTTCTGCTTCCAAAACATTTTCTTGAGCCTCTTTTAATTCACCTGTGAAGATTCCATTGAATGTATATGCTAACAGAACACAATTTTGTGGAACTGAATTAGCATTTCTCTCTCCCATTACAATAGTGACTCCTTTTTGAGCAGCTATTCTGCATGTTATGGTAAGGGCAATCAATTTCAAATTTTGGGCTGAGGTAACTACTGAAAGCCATGAAGCCTTGACAACATAATGTAGAGGAAGCACAGCATGTGCTGCTCCTAATGTGTCATTGTTACCTTTCAAATATGGGCCATCTACAAAATGGTTGGGCTGAATCAGACGTTCATCCTTAAAGTCTGATCTTGGCTTTATGCATATTTTTATGACATTTAGACATTCATATTCAGTTTCATCATAAACCAATTCATTTGCTGGCATTTCTGTGAAGTTAGTGTCAAAGGTCATTGGGAAATACGTCACAGACCTTTGAACACATTCATGTTTTTGAACAGGCACGGCGAGAGCGCAGCCCTCCCTCTCACTGCAAATTGGTGTATTTTCTTTAAAATAAACTTTCATTCATAGTGCTGGGGTGTGACACCTTTTCTCTTTTAACACTAAGAATGCTTTTGTGCAATTGTTGTCCAATGGAAGCGGATCAGACACATCCTTGTGTGTCAGCCTCAGTAAAGCCACTAGGGAAAGGTTTGGTAACCACTCTCTATAGCAACCGACCATTCCCCAAAATATCCTGACTTCTTTCTGAATTTGAGGTGGATTCATCTGGTAAATTATTTCCACTCTCTCTGGTGACACCTTTCTACCTCCCTTTCCAATTATGTGTCCCAGATATTCATTTTCTTTTTGACAGTACTCCTGACTTTTCTCATGCAATGGCACTCTGACATGAACTTGACAAAAATCAAATTCAGTACCACAGGACAACATGGAAAAGTTATGTTATTAATCTCCTGCACTAATCTATTCTTTTCATTTAGTTTCTGTGAACCTATGTTCAGAAAGTTACATAAACTTCCAATCAATTCCATCAAAAATACTTTACTCGGTTTATCTCCAATTATGACTACAATTTCTGCAACTGATGCTGTTGTTGAATACATGTCATCTGATTCTAATTTGAATAAGACATGCTCTGCACATTTTATTAATCTGACATCTTTCTCTGTGAACTCCAAATCAGAAGGTAATTTTTCAACTGTCTTTCCTGAAAACAGTGCTACAGCTGTCTCATGTTGGGCCATTTTAAAATGCACATCCTCATCAGGAATCTGAAAATTAACATCATCTGGTGTACAGTAATTTGTATTGTTTAATTTGCAAAACAATGGTTTTCCTGCCAGGCCTTGTTTCTAGAAATAATTCACATTTGCTCTGGACAACTTATTTAAATTAATTTTAGCATTTTCCATATTTTGTGGGACCATTTGGGCTTGAAAATCTTCTGCCATTGGTACCTGTTTCTGAACTGACATTTGCATTTGCTTGGCTGACACATCTTGCACCTGCATTTCTCTCTGTATTTGCACATTTCCAACTGCTGCATCGTGTTTAAATTTACATTTCTTCTTCCAATGCTCAAATCTGTTATAAAGATGGCAAAATAATACTTTTTCCAGCAGTGCAACATCCATACCGGAATTTGCACAAAGCAAAACACCTTTACTTCTATCCTGTGTTCTTTTAATCTGTACCCAATCAACATCCTTTGCTGGCACTGCCCTTCAAGAAAGTAATCACTGCTACATTTTTCTCCATAACAACAGAAAATGATGGTGCATTCTTGCAAACCATTTTCATTGTCTCCTCACCTGACCTTTGCACAACAACCTTAGATTCAAACCACAATGCAGTCTGCATGGCAATGTCAAAGAACATTTCCAAATTAATGCATAACTCCTTTAAAATTTCAACAAATCCATCAAATTGTGGGTACCACAGCATATGTTTGTCTCTCAGTTGTGGGAATGTTTTTCTGAAATGCTGCAGGTTCACCTTTATTCCTTGGTACATGCACTTCTCCTACCTTTTCTTTCAATGAGTAAGCAAAAGCTTCTCCCTCATTCTGCTTATTATTTTCCTCAACTAGATCTGGTGGTTTCTTTTTCTTATCCAGTTTCCTTGCGAGGTCTGGTGGTTTCTTTTTCTTCTCATGTTTTCTTGCCCACTTGTCATTTCTCAAACCCATTGCATTAAAAAATATATTTCATTTCTGCAATGTGCAATTGCATTCCTGAAGAACACATTGTCTCATTTGCCTCATCATTCATATGTACCCTAAAAGTTTTCTGAAATGGAAGGCTTCCTGAAACATCAATTTCATATGTTTTAGCCATATCAGTCAGTATATCATATTAGTTACTGCACATGTAGCTGTTTCCTTACTCAGGGAAATAAATTATTTTTCCTGACACTGGTTCACATTTTCATGATTTAATTGGCAAGGACTGTTAATTTGTTCATGTTCAAATGTTACATTTAAAACATTAAGCTGTCTCTCTTTTTCAGGGTCTGGGTTAATTTGTTTCCCCATGCTTTTTATCTTTTTAATCACTGCTGCTTCCTCAAAGCAGGTTTGAAAAATCCTTTCTTCAAATATATTCATTTTACCCTGGGCTGCAGATGTTGTAAATGCCATTTTCCCCCCACCTTCCAGTGCGTATACTGTCTGGGATAATATCTGTTCAATAATCTGTGAATTCAGAGTTTCTGAAATAAACCCTGACATAATAATCACTCCTACTGCAGCTCTTTGAACCTTTTGAGTAGGGACCTTATTAATTAGGACAGTCACAACTTTTCTAGGCACGGCCTGTGCATCTGCAGTTTGTGATATCTGGACTGAATCAGTCACATTTGAAGCAGTAACACCTGGAGGTATCACTGTCAGTGCTGAATCAACAGATAGTGGGTCAATCTGAAATGTCTGCACAATTCTCTCAATCTGTGTTTCTTTCTGTTCAACAGAAGCAGTAGCCACTGTATCACTTTCTGGTACACTATTTTCAGTATTTTTAATGGGAACCACATAAAGTGGCGGACACTCAGTTAACAATGCATCCATTATTTCATCCCCTGAATCATTATTTATTTGAAGCTTTTTGTCATCATTAATTCCCTTCTCCTGCATCTGGTGCTTTACCTTTTTATCCTCACTTACTTTGTCTCTTGCTGTCTTTTCCCACATGCTTAAGGACTCAAATTGTGCAGCTCTAGATGATGTCTTTACTTCACATAACACTTCCCTTAATTTGTCAATAACTTGCAATTCAAAAGTACCATCTTTTGGAAACCTCAAAGGTCCTTCTTTTTCAATAATCTTGCACCATTGGTGAACCCACATACATGATTTTTTTCCCAAATTGGTAGACATAAAATGCACAGGTGTTCCTTCAGGAGCATCACCAATTAAAAACACATATTTTTTTTTTTTAAACAATTTTTATTGTGTTCTTTCAACACATTACAATGCATCAACTGTTGATCACGCATTCGTTTTCCAGCATATAACAAGATCCCAAGTGGCTCAACCCCCAACCACCCAACATTACCCCCACTCATCCTCCCAACTCCGGCCGCCACACCCCACATGTGCGCCATAAAGTCTTGCACCTCAGTCCGCATCAAGGGTTTCATCATCAAGCATTGGTGGTGGCTCACATATACCTCCTCGATGTTTATTCCATGCCCCCCATACTTTAGACCATTTTTGAGGACACCCCCTCCCGATGTACACTTATCGCTCGGCTAACATAGCCATATCCATGTCCCTCCCCCATACGGACAGCAGCGGCACCTCTCCCACCCCCAATTTCTGCGCTATGTTCCGCTTAGCTAGCACGATTCCCACTGTAGCCCAGCTCTGAGCCTGCCGGCCAAGGTCATTAGGTTCCCATACGTTTAACAGGCAGCGCCTGGGCTCCGGTACCAGTGACACACCCCCCGCCTGGGACAGCGTCCGCATCACTCGCCTCCAGTATTCTTGGATTTTGGGGCACTCCCAGATGGTGTGATAGAAGGTACCCTCCATCCCGCAGCCGCGTAGGCAGAATGGGTGGGGTGCTCTCCCTATTTTGTGTAGCGTGTACCTGGTGTAATATGACCGATGCAAAATCCGGAGCTGTACCAATCTAAGCCTAGAGGGTATCCCCGCCTCCCGGGGGGACGCCAGTGCCTCCCTCCACTCTGGGTCGTCAAATTCCCCTACATCACTGGACCACCTCTCCCGCAGGGTTCCCATAGGGTCCAGAAGGTTATTTATCAGCTTCCAATACGTGAATGATGTGGCCCTCTTGGGCATATAATCTGTGAGTAGCCTGTCCTCCAGTGGCGACGCCTCCGGAACTGTGGCACCAGACTCCAAAGTGGAGAGTAGCGCGTGTTTGATTTGTGTGTATCGGAACCATTCCGAAGACGCCAGCTCGTATTGTTGCTGTAGGCGCGCGAAGGCGACCACCTCACCTTTATGCCACATGTCGCCCACTGTGGAGATTCCGATGTTGTCCCATTTATCAAAGCCCTTGCTATGCCTAAGTCTCCCGAGCCGTTTCGTATCCCACAAGGGCGTGAGTTGGGTCAAAACTCCTCTCCACCCCAGCCGGGCCTGGGCCGCATGCCATACGGCCACGGTCTGCCTCAGAGGCCCAATGAGGTCTGGGTTTAGCCTCCCATCGTACAGGGGCGATAGCATACCCCTCGTGCCTAGTATGTCTCTGTCCGCTTTGAACGCCGGATCGGAATGTGGGGCGTGGAGCCATTGGTTGATGACCTTTAACTGTGTCGCCCAGTAGTAAAGTTGAATGTCAGGAAGCGCTATCCCCCCGTCGTACCAGCCGCGGGTGAGTTTGGACTGTGCAATACGCGCCGGTCCGTTTTGCCACAGAAGACTAGTCACCTGTGCCGCAATTGAACGGAAGTACGTCGGTGATACGTGGTACGGCGTGTTTTCCAGCACGTAGATGAAGCGAGGCAGGGCCATCATCTTAAAGAGCGCCGCCCTCCCCAGTAGGGTCAGCGGCAGCGTCCCCCAGTGACGGACATCCCGCCTAAGACGGTCCAGTGGGGGCTGAAGTTTCTTCTGATAGAATACAACCTGGTCCGCAGTGATGTGTATACCCAAATACTTAAATGATCCTTCCGCCACCCTGTGGGGACAATCCGCCGGTAATTGCGGTGGAGGGCCGCACAGCACGTACATGACAGATTTGGACCAATTTATCGTGTACCCCGACGCCTTGCCAAAGACCCTGCATATATTGAGTAGCATTAGGATGGAACGCCGCGGGGAGGCCAGATATAACAGGATATCATCCGCGTAGAGAGAAACCCTGTCCTCCCAGCCATCCGACCACCTGAGTCCCCTTATCGAGGGTTCCCAACGTATCCACGCCGCCAGAGGTTCCAGCACAAGGGCAAACAATAATGGCGACAGGGGGCAACCCTGGCGCGTGCCCCGTGACAGTGGGAAATCGTCGGACATATGCCCGTTGGCTGCAACATGAGCCACCGGCTTGGTGTACAGGAGTCGAATCCAGGCACAGAATTTGGGCACAAATCCCAGATGGCGAAGGACTGCAAACAGGAAGGGCCATTCGACCATGTCGAACGCCATCTGCGCGTCCAATGATAGAAGTACCGCTGGCTCCCCCACCCGATCCGTCCGGGCCAGCACGCCGTGCAGACGCCGCAAATTATGGGACGTACTTCTGCCGGGCATAAAGCCAGACTGGTCCGGATGTATAATTTCGGATAGGTGCGGTGTCAACCTAGTCGCCAGAATCTTGGCCAGAATCTTGGCCTCTGCATTAAGTAACAAGATGGGGCGGTAAGAAGTACATTCGGCCTCCGGCTTACCTGGCTTTGGTATGACCACAATAGTGGCTGTACGCTAATCCGGCGGGAGTTCTCCTCGTCGCAAACTGTCGGAAAACATATTGAGCAGGTGAGGAGCAAGCGTCCCCATCATCCGCTTATACAGTTCAACCGGGATACCATTCGGACCTGTCGCCTTACCCGACTGAAGCGCTCCCACCGCAGCCTGTATTTCTTCTATCGTAAGATCGGCTTCCAGGGCCGTCATCGCAGTAGGGGCCAATCTGGGCATATCCAGATCCTTAACATACGTCAGCGCCTCCTCCTCTGACATGGAGGAAGCGGAAGAGTAGACCGCACGAAAGTGTCCTGCCAGGGTGTTCACTATGTCACGCGGGTCAGTCGTTACCTGATCCTCCCCGGAACCGAGCTGCGCTATCCACCTAGAACCTCCTTCCCTTTTATCCAACCATGCCAACAGCTTCCCTGTCTTGTCCCCAACATCATAGATTCTGTGTCGTGTGGCCTCTAACCGTCGCCTGGTACACTCCGCAAGGTGCTCCTTAAATTTCACCTGCGCCACCTGCAGTCCCCGGGAGGTCTCAGGCGACGGGTGTGCGGCTTGCCGTGCCTCTGCCACGTTAAGGTCGGATTCTAGCGATTGCAGCTCAAGATGCTGCGCGCGCCTGTGCGCCGCAATGGAGGCGATCGCGTGTCCTCTCAGGACTGTTTTGTACGCTTCCCAGAGGACAGCCGGGGATTCCACAGATGAGGTGTTTTCTTGGAAGTAGAGACTCGTAGCCTTCCCGAGTGCGGTGCAGATGGCGGGGACCTGGAGATAACCCGGGTGGATGGAGGGAATACGGCGTCTAGTCAGGTGATAGTGCGTGTATTGTAGTAATATCGGGGAGTGATCCGATATGCCCCTGGGCCTGATTTCCACCCTGTCTACATACTGGAGACTGCCCTGCGAACCCAGGAAGTAGTCTATTCTGGTCAAACTCTTATGCACCCCTGAGTAATACGTGTACTGGTGTTGTGTTGGGTGGTGAAGCCTCCATATATCCGTCAGCCCAACTGCCTCGAAGAAACTCCCGAGGCGAGATGTCCCCCCTCCACCTGCCCGCGCCGGGTGGCGATCAAGCAGACCGTCCACTACCGCATTGAGGTCGCCGCCCATAATGAGCTCCCCCTCCGGCAGATCAAGCAAGAATCCGCTCAGCGCGGAAAGTGCCGCAGCATGCAGGGCAGGAGGAATGTATACTGAAACAATATTCAAGGGGCGCCCCTCCCATTAGGCATGTAACGCTGCAAATCTCCCCGATCCATCAGTCCGCGTTTGGTGTATGATTAGTGGGGACTGTTTTCGTACCATTATACCCACCCCGCGGGAACCGGAGGAGAATTCAGAGTGTATCACCATCTTGTACCTCCACCTATCCATCGCTTTACTAGCAGTGCCCACTAAATGGGTCTCCTGCAACAGGACCACCGCAGGGGAGCATCGTTTGAGACTCTGGAGGACCAAACCCCTTTTAATCTTGTCGCCTAAGCCGCGCACGTTCCACGTAAGTAGGGAGAGAGGCTGCGCCGGAGTGAGGGGGAACCCAGCGGACTGCCCTAGCGCTGTGTCAGCCATCCCCAAAGTTGGAGTAGCGCAGAGCTGACGCTATGAACGGATCGGCGCAGGCCGTGCCTGCAGTGCATGGTGCGTGTAATGTGTGTTGAAACAACTGTGACACTGTAAACAAAAACTGTAGAACAAAACCTTCGAACAACCCCTTACCCCCCCACCCCCTCCCTGCCTCCCTGCCATACGGACCCCGAACTGCCCGCCACCCCAACTCAGCAGAGTGCTCAAAACCCAAGTCCCAAAACAGTACTTGCGTGTAGTGGAGCGGGCGGTCCGAGGAAGGCCAAATACTTCCCCTTTGCCAAGGTCCAACTGTCCACCCCTTGAAGTATAGCTGAGCAGGCACCGTCTACTCCCATAAGTCATACAGTTCTCGGCACCTTTGAAAAACAGCGAAGAACATTCAGCGCGGAGCCCCACTGCATCCTAGAGCCGGTCCGAGTCCTCCTCTCCCGGATCCTGGTCGCCGGTGTCCTCCGGTCCCTCCATGCGCCGCCTCCGCCTGTCCGGTCTTCCAGGGCCGCCCGCTTGCCGCCATCCCTCGAGCCAGTCGTGCGCCTCCTCCGGCGTCTCGAAAAACAGGGTCTTACCCTCCGCCACCACCCGCAGGCGCGCCGGAAAGATCATGGAGTAGGGCAGCTCGCGGGCTCTCAGCGCCCTCTTGACTTCCAGGAAGCTTCTCCGCCGCGCCGCCACCGCCGCCGTGAAGTCCGGGAAGAACGACACCGTCGAGTTCTGAATCCGCAGCGGCGGCGCCACCCGGGCCGTTTGGAGGATGACATCCCTGTCGCGAAAATTGAATATGCGGGCCAGTACCGGCCGGGGGGGCGCCCCAACCTTGGGCTTACCCCCAGGCACTCTGTGGGCGCGCTCCACCGAGAAGAACGACGAGAGACCCCGAGGTTGCAGTCTCGTTTTTATCCAATCTTCCACGTACAGGTCCATGGCGGATTTCCCTTCACTTTCGGGAATTCCCGTGATTCGTACGTTGTTGCGCCGGAAGCACCCTTCCTGATCGTCCATCTTTGCCGCCATTTTCTTGGTTTCGGCCTCCAACTGGGACACCCTTTGGAGCAGAGAAGTAGTGTCTTTCGTTAAAGCGGTGGTCGCCTGTTCCACTTCCATGACCCTGGTCGACATTTTTTGAAAGTCCGCCCTGAGTAGGGACACATCTGTGGAGATGGACCCCACCATGGTCTGCACTTTGTTGAGAGCTGCCATTATGTCCTCCAGCGTCACTTTAGGCGCTCCAGCCTCCACATCAGCCTTGTCCGCCCTCTCATTCCTCTCGGCCCCCGCGGCAGCGTCTTTAGTGTAGGCAAACTTTTCCAGCTTACCCTGCTGGTGCGTGCGATTCCCCTTCCCCGACATCTTGGGGCAGACGGGCGCCGTCACGGGTCGTCTCCGCTCCTCACCAAGCAGGCCGGGGGCCAAGGGCACCACACCGATCGGAAATGGCAAGCAAGCCCCCAGCTGGCAGCACCTCAGCCCAGGATGACAGGACGGCCACCGGCTCACACTAGTAGCAGTTGGGTGCAGTAGGCGCGATCACCGCTACTCCTCACCTCTCCTCTCCAGGCCCCCGCCTGCGTAACGCCAACCACGGGGCAGAGCGAGGGCAGTTGCGCACCAGGCGACGGGCCTCCACCGCCGGGGATCTCAGCGCCGGACACAGCGTATCAGGGCGATCTCCCGTCTCCCGGGTCACGCCGGTGCCATTCCCCCTGCAGGGGCCGCCTCATGATGCCCCCAGTGCGGGACACTCCCACCTGGCCTTGGTGCGTGGACGAGCCCCGTCCGCTGCAGCGCCGCCTCCTCCAGCACAGCGCCCCGATCCGGTCGTCTCCGGGACCTGCCCAGCCCCAGGCTCCCCCGCACCGCGCCCGGCCTCCAGCCAAATCGAGGCCATGGTCGCGGCTGGCGGCGCAGGCCGCAAAGGAAGGGTCGGCGCCGAGCAAGCTCCCGACCACGTAGGAGCCCCAGAGTCGGCTCAGACGGCGCCGCTTCTTTTAGGCTGCCAGCCTAGCGCAATTAGGGACAGGTGGTTGAGCGGATAAGTGGACGGATGGCAGGGGAGTCGGCCTCACCCTCGGAGCTCCTTCAGGCAGCGGCCATCGTGCCTTGTTGCTAGCCACGCCCCCCCAAAAAAAAAAAAACATTTTTCACTTTACCTCCCAACAGTTTCTTTAAACCTTCAAACATTTTCATTTATGCAATGGTTCAGTGCAATTTCTTTTCTTCAATGCTGTCAGTTTCAATTTCAGTCAGTTTTACTCCTACCACTGACCCTCCACAAAATCTTACTGAAATATTTTCTGAGTTTTCTTAATCAAAATTCTGTTAATAACAACATAAAAACATTTGCTACTCTGTCTGTTTCACTAAACAAAGGATAGCTTTCTTTTCACTGCGAGTAACACATTCCGCTTACCCTTCACAAAGTAAGAACTTCCGTTTACTCTTCAAACACTGCGAGTAAATCCCTTCCACTTACCCTTCACTCAAGCTCAGAAGAACCTGCTACTCCTTTGGTGTTACCCTTTCTAGGTGATATAACACCAAAGTTTCACGAGCGAACTCTTTGCTATCAATCACTCTCACATTTACACAGAAAATAGTCCCTAATTTAACACTGCCAGCCCTACCTAGCTTCTCAGTGTTGTTCCAACAGACGAATAACCTCACTGCAGTATGGCTTCCATTTACCACCCGCTATTCCTTCCCGGGATTCCACAGGTGTACATACCTGTTTTTCCACACAACATAGAACAAGACACTAACTTACTTAACATGAAGAGTTAAAACATGTCATCAATATCCTGACCTATGAAGTTACCAATATAATCAAATAAACCATCAATTCAAAATGAGCAACATTTTCATCAACAGTCAACACCCTCACTATTTTCAACACTTCCAAAATACATCCTAGCACATTAACAACATTTCACAACCCTATTGATACTCACACCACTCCAGCAATCGCCTTCTTGCATCACCTTCCAGTACTGCCTTGCCAGTTTTCAGGTTCTGAGCATTGGAATTCGGAATCAGGACTTGGACGTTTATCTAACTTGGGCAATTATTTTACTTAACAAGCATAATTGTTACCCAGAATTCCTTGGCAAAGCACTGCACCTGCATTGAACATCCAGTGTACTATTTGTGATTACTAAATTACTGTAAACAATAAATACCCAATAAATACCAGAATTGTGCTGGAAGAGATACGATGTATAACTGTACACTAGCTATTTGAACTCAGGAGGAGGAATACAATACAAAATAAACTGGCTGCACCATGCATTAATCCTGAAATACCTACCATTTGTGAACACTGTGTTTTTTCAAAATAAAGGATATAGGGCCAGATGTCCGCCCCTTTTTAGCAGTCACAAATGTGAAATTGGCCCTTTTGCGACCATTGAAAAAGGTTGAGGTATGTACAAACCCTTTTTGTGAGTCAGTAACCATTTGCTGACTCGCAAAATAGTGTTTGCGAGTCGCTATTAGGAAGGGGCATGCCAAGGGTGTCCCTTCCTAATATCGAGTCGCACTGGTTTATACGAGTGCTTTACCTAACAATTGCAGTTACCATCTACTTCAAATAGGTGGTAAGCCAGTCACAAATGTGGTGGGGTCCCCTGTGGACCCCTTCCTCTTTGCGAATGTATGCAAAAATATTTTTTAAGAGCTGGCAGTAGTCCCACGGACTACTGCCGGCCCTTAAAAAATTAAAAAGTAAACTTTACATTTTTTTCTTCTAAATGCATCCCTGGGCTGCATTTGAAAAAAAAAGTTGCTTTATTTAATATAGCAAACACAGACATGGTGGTCTGCTGTCTTCAGCAGGCCACCATCCCTGTGATATGTGAGATTCCTAAGTGGTCAAAATGTTAAACCTACCTCATTAATATTAATGAGGTGGGTCTTCAGCAATCCTATTAGGAATCGCAAACAGTGTCTGAGGACACTGTTGTACATTCCATTATGCGAGTCGCATATTGCAGGGTCGCATATTTTCGCAATTTGTGATTCGCAAAATGGAATGTTCGTAGATCTAGCTCCTGATTCCTCCTGCGAAAACCTGGATATTTTGTTTCCAACTCTCCAACTTTAACATTTAAAGTCTTGCTGATCGCGATTACCTGAATGCGAGCAGAAACAAAAGAAACATGATGGTAACTTGTAAAGCCATGCTATAGGAACTGAGCACAAAAGAGGCAAAGGCCCAGATTTACAAACAATGACAATCCGACACTGCTTGAAATCCTACAGTGATGTGTGAAATTAAAAAAAATGCACAGTACAATAGTTACAAAGAATCATGCACAGATTATATCATCAGCCACTTTATAATATTCTAATGCTAAACATTCTACCATAGCTCAAATCAGAGCATGTGGTGTCTTGCAAGGAATTTGTACCCAACTCTCACCCTCCAGAGTACAAATGTGTTTACGTAGGCAATCATCCAAAGGGAATTCACATGAACTGTATCATTTTGTGATAATTATACATATATTAGGAAACATAGTGTGATATTCTGCTTGCCCATTGTATGCACTTAGTTTATTGTGGTGCTATGTTTCCTCAACATATCTGGCTTTGCATGAATCCTAAGGGTTTATTTCACTGCCCCTACCCTGTTACATTAATTTCACATTCACATTCATCATAATGGGTTTCTAGGCACCATATCTGTGTTACTGGCCTCACTAGGATAGGTTAGGGCTTTTATGAAGGCATGGTCAGCAAATATTGTAAAGCAGGCTAACAGAGGGCTCAGTAAAGATTCAAGCTTGTTCCAAGCTTTTAGGAACTGGGCATCACGTGTCGACACATTCTAGAAATACACCAGGGTCTGGGCAGGTCTGCAGCTATGTCCTTTTTCAGTAAGCCTGAGGCGAGCTCCAGTGTATATTTCCAGTTCTCTGCATGTTGGGCAGAACTTCCGCAAGAGTAAGTCTATCTCACCAACAGGCCTGCTTTACAATGTCATGTCAGACATTCGATACTGGAAATGTCAATTAGAATTGAAGGAGACCGCATGTCAAGATAAGCCCTAAACCTAAACTTGATATGAACATGACATTCTTGATAATTCACAGAACTACAAGGCTACACTAATATTAGCCATACACTATTATAAGACTAAGGTCCTGATTTAGAGTTTGGTGGAAGGGAATAATGGACTTGTAATAAGGAAGACTGGCTATCCGTCACATTTGTGATGGAGTACCCGTCTGTCAACTCTAAATCAGGCCCTTAGTAACAAGATATTACATTACATTGCTGTCATTATGATCTGGTTCAATCTTGTAGGGTATAGATTTCACTGGCTCTTCCACCTCCAGACTATGGGTGTACGAAATTAACATAATTTATTGTTGTGTTACTTGCAAAATGTCAGCAAAATTAGGCAAACTTACAAATAATAGTGTGAAATGCAACTCTGTCATTTAGCACTATATTTTAGCATCAAATGTGCCCTTGGGTCTATTTTTGATGCAAGTGCACATTTCGCACTTAAATAAATGTGGGGAAAAAGTACGGCAGCATAATTTAAAATTTCTCCAGGCATAGTCCAGACCTGTCATCAGGTTTGTTACCAGCACTGAACATGTCCCCAATGATGCAGGTCTTTTTTGGAGTGTGAAAATGTAAGTCTCCCTTTCCAATGTCATGACTACATTGGCCAACTGTGGCTTCAGGTATTGGAGAAACTACTCTCTGCCTTCACAATCTAACAATGTTGCAATGTATTTTGTAACATACAGGATGAAGAATGTCCTCCGAATAATGGAGTTCCTGATCCTCTTAGACATCTCTGGCTTCAAAAACAATAAATGATTTAGTAAAATACTAAAAAAATATGGAGTATGATAGCCCAACATAAGTCCACAAATGACCAGCAGTAAAAGCAACAAACAAATCTCTCCTCAACAAAACACACATGATGAGGCATTTGAGGATCGGATTCTGTGCTGACAAGGGCAGGCATGGAGAAGAGTACCCAGTTGAATGGATAGCAAGATGTTTCAGTACGGTGTTCACTCTGCCCGCCATGAGCAATTAGTGGTAGTGAGCCGAGGTTGGGTACCAATTCCAGACTAGTGGATTAGGATCTAAACTCAATGGAGGAGCAGTGGAACGCAGCAATGAGCTATCTGCGTGACAATGCAGGCGGACTTTCCATTGGTCGCCAAGACCTCTGGAGGAACGGTGGAATCCAGTGGACATCCTTTTCAATGAACAACAAGGCATGGGTTCCACAGATGGTAAAGAAATGTCAATATGAAGTACAGTGGTGAAGGACAGAAGGCCTTTGTTGTTTTACCCTGGCATTGATTGAACATTGCAGGCCTTAAGTTGAAAAGCCCTTTAAAAAATGTATAGGGTTTTGACACCAAAGCTCCATGTGCATTTCCATGGTCTCATCATCGATCAGGTGTGCAAAGTAATCCCTGCAGGGTGGTGAAGATCATCTACTGTTAGTACATCTCCTAGTAGCTCATTGTATTTCTTCGTCCACTGTTAGTAAAGTGCCTAGAGTGATAGGCATATATTAATGCAAAATTGGTGTCTGTCAATAACTGGTGCATTGCCTCAGGTATTGAGTACATTGAGCAACGAACAACACTGCATTATAATAGTGACATTAACACCTTTTCGGAGATATAGATTGCTAAACTGCTAGCCTATTTTCTCTGTTTGGATCAAGAGCCTGCATATCTCCATTTATTTTGACAAGTAAGACTACTTTTTATCAACCATAACAAAGACAAGCGCTTATCCATGGACAGCACTTAAAGGAGGGGTTCTGGAGTGGTAGATACTAAAGAGTGGATTTGCAGTTTTGCACTAACGGAATACTTATACTGGAATTAGCCAAGGAGGATGTAACATCTTCCCCACGCTTTAAGTGATCCTGAGGATGACCCCTATGGTGGGGGAAGATGTTTCAAAATTATGCTGGGGCCCACAGAGCAAATTTAGGTGTAGAATGTGCATGTTTACTTCTACTACACTGTCCAGTAGCAGGGACGAGAAACTTTGGACAATTTAACTCAGGTTAAACAAAATGAGGCGCAGGGCCTCAACGAATATTATAGGCCATATTTCTCAAGGGTTTTGTCGCTTTTGCACCATGTTGCGTAGAGCAAGAGTGACACAACCCTTGAAATGCTATTTATCAAGCTACGCAAGGCCACCTTGCATGGACCGGAGTGGCTTGAGAAATCCAGACTAAAGCAATGCAGTGCAAATTGCTACACTGCATTACTCTACCTCAAGAAGGCGTTCCATGGGTGGTGCGTGGGTGTTCCTGTTAAAAACCCATGGATTTTGACACATTCCCAGATTTACCATTACTGGTAGGCCTGGCAATGCGCCAAAATGCTACGCCTCCCCGTGGAGGCGAATCGAGGTGAAATAACTTAATTTCACCTTGTTTTTTCCTATTTCCATGTGTGCTTCTTTCTTTCTGTGTGCAGAACACATAAAAAGAGAAAAATGCCTCAGAGGATTGTTTTTGTGCAGGCAGGTATCTGTAGGAAGGTAGTATCGGACTACATGGTTACCCCCACTTTTTACCTGGTGTTTTGCAGGTTTTTGACTAGTCTGACTGGGATCCTGCTAATCAGGACCCCGGTCTATCTGCTTTCTCCCTAAAATGTTATGTCATGTACTTAGGTATGCTCCAGATTGGATACTGGGATACCCTTGTCAGTCCCTAGTATTTAGTATTTATTAAATTAGCACAGTTAATTAAAACCATTGCAATAGAGTGTCATTATAGCGCAGATACCACGTTAAAAGCAAAAACAAAGAAAACCATCAGGTTTAAGTTCATATACATATAACTAACAAGGCAGTCTTGTAGATACTATTATAATCACGAGACAGGTTTCCAGAGCGATGGATAAAATAAATTAGTACAGGGATACTAGGACAGAGGGCAAAAAAAGTCTGTGATAAGTTTTTGGGGGGAAGGAACTGGAAGGGCAGGGGCAAGAGGGGGTAAAAAGTGATTGTCCAAAAGTCTCACATATTTTCCAGACCTTGCAAACACTTGAATGTCTAGGAAAGTAAAGCAAAGGACCGATGCCTCCCAACATGTTCTGATGCCCCTTTTTAAATATAATGGTTTTAAAAGAAGTCTTCTGGGAGCGTCAAGGGCGGGACAACAGCACAGAAGATGCAAACATGATTCAGACCTGTAGTTGCACAGTCTGCAGGCCCCCTCCTCACTTGTTGGATCCCATCGGTTGAAGGCAGTGGAGCGCAGACCTAAGAGACGCATGAACATTATATTCTTCCGGGCCACTGCGTTCAGACTTTCCAGGAGGTAAGATTGAGGTACCCCAGGGAGGTATGAGTTATTCAAGGGAAGCAGGATAGTTGTTGTTTTTAGAACATGGATGTCCATCTGGTAGGAAATTTGTCTGACCTGCTTGTTGATAACCCTTTTCCAGACTGTGTATGGAATAGTGTCTGCGGTTTGTAATGAGTTGTCGATGTTTAGCGTTTTTATGGCCTTTATAATTTGACGGTTCCACGGATTCCCAGAGCTGGCAAGAGTTTCTTTTAACCGGGCTTTTAGGGTGTTGTCTGCGGCTTTTAGTGTCCTTATAAAGTATTTCAGGGTGTCAGCCTCACAGAAAATAGATTGTCTTTGAAGGCCCAGCTCCAGTCGTAGTCTTGCCCTGTGGATGAAATTCGGGAGATGGAAGATTTTTTTCTAAATGGAAACTTGGGCGTGGTCGAGACTGGCCGAGCATGCACCAGGAAAGGCCTAATGCCCATAGTTTAAGGCGGGGAGAGTGGCTTTAATCACCTTCAGAGTGGGTTCGGCAGAAGGACTACTCAGGGACTGGTTGAGTCGAGTCAGGGAGTATGTTATTGCTCCAGCTCTCTTTTTCAAGGCGGCTAGGTGGACTGATGATCTGGAAGACTCGCTAAACCAGACCGCCAGGTAATTGTATTTTGATGTTGTTTTTGATCTTTGCGGGCCCAACGTTCCACGTTAAACTTTTCTTTTTCTTGCAACAGCCGAAAATCAAAACCTTGGTCTTATCCTGGTTGATTTTTAGAGCGTTAGCAGTATTATATTTATGGAGCGTGCTCAAGGCTCTTTGGAGGCCAGATTTTGCCTGGTCCATTATAACAATATCATCGGCATATTGCAGAATGTGCAGGTTCGTTTTTGCGAGGCCCAGTTTTGGCGCAAAGAGATTGCTTTTCTCCAGGAATCTTCCCAGATCGGCGGTATAAAGGTTGAACAAGAGGGGGGCGAGAACGCATCCTTGCTTTAGGCCCTCTGAGGTTGGAATTTTTGCAGAGATTGTCGTTGAGCCAGTTCTGATTCATACCCATGTGTTCTTAAAAATTTGGCATAAGATCGAGCCTTTCCATGAGTCTAGTAGCCGATAAGTAGTAAACGCGTAGTTGTATAAGGGGACTAATAGCTTAGCCCAATCTTCCAGCGCACATTTGAATACCGCAGATGGAAGGCCATTGGGCCTGCGAGCACCATCGTTTTTCATGGCTTTCAAATACTTGGAGACCTCAGCCGGGGTAGTCAGCTCATGGGTTTCTATCTGCGTAGTATTGGCTCGATCTCTAATTTCGCCCTGCACAGGATCCAGGGTATCCAGGGTATCACAGCAGTATTGTTGAATCACATACTGGGACCAGTCTTCTTCTTGCACCGCGTTCACCCTGCTCCCATTGGAGGAACAAAGTTTGTTTATATGGTTCCAGAAATGAGTCAGGTTTTTTTCCTTTAACAGGGCAAATATTTTAGCCAGTCATTCTGTTCTTTTTGTTTCTTGGCTTCCCATGTTGATTTTTTGTAGGCTTTACGCAGTGAGGCCATATTATTAGCAGATTTCGATTTGTGCAGGCGCACAGCCCTCCTTAGGGCTCTTCTTTGGATGGCTAACACCGGGTCAAAAATCTGCTTTGGGCGAGGCCTGGGGGGTCTGTGGTGAGCATCAGGGCCTGTTAAAAGGTCTCTTAATTTGACTATGGCGTTGTCCCACCAGTGATGGAAGTCTGTTGGAGCATGGTGCGTAAAATTTGGAGTTGTTCCCATGAGCCAAGTGCCCACCTTATCAGTACTCAAAGTGTCCCATTTAATTTGTCTGACTAGAGTGTGGAATTTGACCTGCATTGAATGCCCCACTTCAGTTATTTCGGCAGCCGCAGGCACTTGCAGGTCTATTGTTACAGTATATCGTACACATATACCCAGGGCATAGGTACCCCAGAGGCCTCCCATGGGCTGAAGCAAATATTATGCCACCCATAAGAGGGCATGCAAAATGGAACTACAGGCCTGCCATTGCAGCCTGTGTAAGATGGTGTATGTACCACTTACTTTAGATATAGGTTTACTATATCTATAGGTGACTGCACTGAAAACCTATAAGTCACCCATATTGCAGGTCTTGACAATCCTGAAGGCAGGGTGCTGGGTTTTATGTGAGTGGGTGCCCCTGCATGAGCAGAGCACCCTTGAAGCCTTCGGAGACCAATCTCCCAGGTTGTCGGTGGCGCAGCCCGACATATAGGTAGAGGTGCATTATATGCTCGCGTAAAATGCTATCTTGAAAACAGCTGCAACAAACCATGTCGTGTTTGGTATCAAACACCTTGGAATCATACTACCACACCGGTAATCGGTGTGGGAGGTATTATTTCACCCTTCAGAAGCAAGCTTCGTGGGGTCCCTGGTCTTCCAGGTACCTGCCTGCTCGACCCGGACTGCACAAAATGGTTGCTGTGGACCAGAGACACATTTGTGCTGCTGCTGAGCCAAGCTTGAGCAGAGGATGGCAGCACAATAGACATCCTGTTACAAGGAGGTGTAACCACCTCCCAGACAGGATTTAATGTATTGGAGCTGGGTGGGTGCACTTCCAAAGTGCCTGAAAGTCTGCACAAGGGGCACCTTTGGTGTCCCTGTGCATATCCCAGTTCAAGCCAGTCCTGGGAGCCGTTGGCTCCTGCTCTGGTGTGAAAAACTGGACAAAGGACATGGGAGTAACCTCCCCATTGTCCTGACCCTCCTCTGGGAGGGTCCCCTGATTCTGTCCAACCCTCTCCTGTGGGTACAAAAGGGCTTACCTAGCTGTAGGACCCTAGATTTGATATGGACAAGATTCTGTACAAGAAACCACTGACCTTCGACCGTCTGGACACTCTGGTCTTTGCTGGACTTCGACTGTGCATGACTTTGTCTCCCTCTCCGTCCAAAGCATCGTCTGTGCCCATGCACCATACAGGCTCCGTGCAGGACCTGTGGAGCATCAAGGACAACTGAAGTATCTCACTTGGGGTGAAGGAGTCACTCCCCTGCATTCGCAGGCACCGTAATTCAACTGACAGGTCTGCTGATCCTGAGCTCCAGCAGACTCCGAAGGCTCTAGCAGAACCGGAGGTGGGTTCCTACATTGCTTGAGGTTGAGCTGCCCTCTCACCGAGTTTGAGGCCAGTATCCCTCGTGAGAACCGCATAGCCCGAACCCCTGTGCACCGGGTACATTTGCAAGTGCATATGCTTGTTGTCGTAGCCAAAATAAGTGCATTGGGCTATCGATAGCACTCTGTGCACTGCGACTTTGTGAAACTGCTAGAGGTCCCCTCACGACTCCTATGCCTTCGGCCTGTGGGTCCACTTGATGAACAACACTGCTTTTCTTGGGCTTCCCTGGTTGCTCCAGGCCTTCCCTGACTCCCCTTGCTGTGGTGAGTCCTCTGGTCCTTGCTGGGCCAGACCGTAACCTTCTTTGACCTTCTTCATGGGTTTCCGCTGCCAAGGCTTGTTGGTGCTCCCGCCGGACACTGATCCCTCAATCCTTTCTGGGACAGCTTGTATCTAGCTCCTGGTTGTCCCTGACGTCTCCTGGTCCCTGCAGCTGTAGAGTCAAGGTATCCCTCTTCACACCTGAAGCACCCGACACCGGTGGGCATTCGTTTACCGAGCCCCTGGTCACACCTGAGCGACCCAGACTCTGTCCCTTTTGCTTTCAGGTTCCTTCCATCAATAATCCACCTGTGGGTTCCACCGGCCACTTTTCTACCTCACAGCAGTGGCATTTCTTTGAAGACTCCCATTGAGAATGACGGCGGTTTCCGACGCCACTTCAGCCCTGTGCACCCGGCTTCTCTGGGATATGTAACTCTGGTACTTTGGTATCCACGGGTGGGGTGGGGTGGGGTGGGGTGGCTCTTCCACCTTCTATGTTCCAAAAAGTTTCCTCGTACTCCACTGGGAAGGGTCGTTAAACTGTAAAACTGCAACCATGACTCTCCCATTAAAATGTACGCAGTACACGGTTGTGTTCTCACTGCACCCGTCCTCCATGGGGTCCCTACTTACTCACCTTGGGTGGTTCCTTGGGGTCCCAATGATTCTACATCCTCTAGACACTGTCTTGACTTGAGTCGTGGTTCTTATTCCACTATTTTAGGATATGGTTTGGTCTCCCCCTGGAGCCCACTGTGTATTAGTGCTACTTACCGTTGTATCTGTGCTATAGTATTGTGTGCTTTGTGTTTATCTGCATGTACCAGATACTGTGAGGTATTTAAGGTGTGGTATAATAATAAATACATATTTTTATAACTACTGTGTGGTTCTCCTATCATTTAACCAATACAATAAGGTTGCATTCTGGTAAAACAAGCAGCTTAACATTCCTTCAAGACTAAGCCTGAAGGCTGCTCTCCACAGCTACCTCTTGGATAGCTTTCTAAGTTTATCTTTGACCTCTTAAATCACCATGTGGGTTGTTTGGACTGGTGCAAGGTGCCCGCTTTAATTAGTGGGCAGCATATACCAGGCCAATTTCTCACAGTATCTCTTACTGTATGAAAACAATCCTCCTTACAACGAAGACACCTTTGCACCAAGTTGTAAGGGTGACTTCATTGGCGAAGGGCATCACATTATGTGCTTTCACTGGGAAAAAGCAATAATGATCCATATTGTGATAAATATGGCACACCCCTGCAATTTCCCTGTAACACAGCGCAGTGCAGCAAGGTGATTTGTTGCGCTGCCTTACTTTTTGATAAACATGGCCCCATGTGTATTTGAAGACATTAATAATAATAATTCCTATTTGTAAGGTGCATATCACTCCGTTAAGAGTTTCACGGGCACTATTGGCCGTCGGGGAGATTAAGTGTGCTATGACCCAGAGTCACATGATGCTGAGCTGTGCTGCCGCCGACACCAGGGACCGAACCATGGACACATGCTTCACAGTCAGTCGCTCTGGATGCTGTGCCACACCTCTTGTGCACGGGTACCTGTTTGGTAGGCAGGAAGGTTTTTGTGCTGGAAGGGACACCTTCCTGCACACAAAACGTCCTTTGAGACTTTTTCTTCTACAGAATGCAGCACACATAGAGAAAAACAAGAAATACGCATCAGCCCCTAGGGAGGTGTCGCATTTTGACGCATTCCCAGGTAGATGGTAGATCTGGGAATGGGTCAAAATCCATGCTCCATCCATGGAACGCCTTCCCAGGGCAGGGTAATGCAAGGCAGGGACTTGTGCAGTCTTATGTTACTCCAGATTTACTAAGCAACTCAGGGCCACGCAAGGTAGTCTTGCGCTACTTGGTCAATCTGACTTAGAGATTGCATTACCTGGCATGACTCAAGGGCAACTCAATCCCTTGATAAATCTGGCCCAGTGTGTCAAACAAGTTCCTGAGCTCTTTTACTAAGTGGGCTAGGTTTGGAGCTGGTCCTAGTTCTTCAGGCCCTCAAAGGGAACCGAATAATTAGAGGTGCTCCAGATATTGTGTTTTCCATGCCATTCAGTGGTGCTTTTGTTTCATCCAGAAGTAGGTATGTCTGGGCCCTAGGGGTCCACCACATAAGTTTTGTTGAAGAAGTAATCATACCCAGGCTGACGTCTTCCTTCGGTATGGAGGAATAATGTATACCATTAAAGAGCGTATCCAGTTACTCCGAACCGTTTTCCAGTCATCCCAGAACGAATTAGCTTATGCATAGGTTGCTGTTACATTAATATAAATAAGAGTTTCTGGGGTATCAGAAGCAAGAGAGGTGGATAGTCTTCCCTTATGTTGATGATCACAGTTTCAGTTGATCCTAAACATGTATGAGAGGATACACTTACCATTCACACGTGGATGAATGGATAAACCATTGCCTACACTGGTTGAATACATGCATAGATATGCACAACATAATCAATCACACAGCTGAGCAATGAGTACCTCTGTAAACATTCAGATTTGTGCTTAAACCCAAATGCAGAAATGAGGAAAGACTATGGGGTATATTCACAAGAACATGTGCTAAACATCACCAAAAAATGTTAACGCAACTTTCCACATCGCAGCCTATCGCGGAAAAATATCCCTGTGTCAACGTGGAATTCACAACAAGGAGGTACCATGCGATAGCCTTCCGAAACCGCGGACAATGTCCGTGATACAACCACCTCGATGGAGATAAAAACACAATCCACAACACCAAAAAACCTGCAATGGGCCAAAGTGCGATGAGGAAATCAGCGATAAGCAGCTTGAGGGCAGCAATACACATGCATAATGCAGGAAAAAGCACAAGAACAGCATACGGAAAATGCCACCGAAATAATACATCAACATCGGAGTACCAAGGATGCACCCTGACCGACTGCAGAGGACAACATGTACACCACAACATCCAAGCACCGTGGAAGAACAGAACCGACAGGCACACCGCATGATAGAGACCAGTGGCAGACAAATCCGAGCCGCAGGAGCGACTCGCCCACAATGCAGCATACGCACATAGGGAGAAGTGCACCACGACATTGACAACATCCCGGTTGGTACAAACAGCAACACCTCCACAACAGAACACAGGACACTACAAGTTACGCAAATGTGCACACCATGGCAAATCCCCTCTGAAACCGCAGGAAAATGTAACATGACAATATACAAGTACAACCTGTAACCTGCAAATATGTTTTAATCAGACATGCAGCGCTATTGGACATCCTCAATTAACCCATGATTGCCATGGACGGCCACAATGTGACGTGCTCATGAGAAGTAAGTGTCTATGATGGAGTTCCTACGGGCCATTCCTGCCTCAGCTGCAGTGGGATGTGGGCCACCTGCCCCATCGTCACCATCATCGTCCGGCACCTCTGGAACTGGGATCCATGGGGCATTGGTGCGAACACAGACGTTGTGCACCACACAACATGCAACGATCATTTTGCACATGATGTCCGGGCTGTACAGGAGCTTTCCACCTGTGCCGTCCAGGCAACTGAAATGTGACTTCAACACGCCAAATGTGCATTCAACGATGCCCCTGGTGCATATGTGGGCCGCATTGTATTGCCTCTGTGGAGGTGTGTCCGGGTCTCAGAGGGGTGTCATCATCCAAGGGGACAGTGCATACCCTTGATCACCTGTGACAGTGCAGGGAGAAAAGAGTCAATACTTGGTTCGGCAGGATGTGATGGCAGGCCCACCAATACAGTGACACATGTCCTGGCTGTGTGTGGGGTGAGTGTAAGCCAGCCTTCAGGGAGTAGCTGGTGCTGGCACCAACTCCAACAGTCATCAGGCACTCGGAAATGCAATGTCAATTCAACAAGGGGGATTGAATCGAGTCGCACGGGGCTAGTGGTCCCAGATGCACAGCCGCCAACACGGACCCACCACCACGGGACGCTGACCTGCAGGAGACTGGGGTAGGGTCATGAGGGCATAACAGGGTCTTGTATGTGTCATATGTGCCTTCCACGGAGTGGCACGGAGAGAAGGGAGGGCCTACCCCCAGTGCATGATGCAGAGGGCACATGCCAGCTGTGTCCGGCAACATGGCGCATACGAATGCCACTGACCCAGGCCTGACCTCAAGTCCGTACCTGCCCATTGCTGATAAAAAAAAAACCATGCCACAGGCTCAGAGTCCAACGATGTTCTGCCGACAGATGACGGACACTCATGGCGCACAGGGTTAGTGGCATCACGTGTCGCAGTCCTGCTTAATGGAATTATGCCTCACTGATCAAATGAAGTCTGGTGCTGTGGCCGCTGCCACGGACTTGGGGTCACTGCCATTCAGGACTCAGGACACTGTTCCACATGAGGGATCTACTGGTCCGAAGAGGACGCCGGTGGAGCATGTCAATAAGTAAGGAGTGATGTGGGCAAGCGTCGGGGGGGTCGGCGATGGACTGCGGAGGCTGCTGAGCTCACCTGACTGGGGCCTGGAGCTTGCACCGGCACGTGTCGGGCCCTCTTCGACACACAACTGTGTCGGCAGCTGAGCAGTGCGGCCGTGGTGTGCTGGGTCGGGCAGGCCTGGTCTGTGCATCAGCGTCCTGGGGTGCAGCAGTCCCGTTCCATATGTGCCCTCCTGGAAGCGCTGGTTGATGACGGACTGTCGGAAGATGAAGGAATCATGCACACTGACAGGGTAGTTGGCGACAACATTGGTGAAGAGTCCCCGGTGGTCAACTATTGCCTGCACATTGATGGAATGCTGATGCTTTCTGTTGCGGTAGTGGTGTGCAGTTTCCGCAGGGGGTACAAGTGGGACATGTGTGCAGTCGATTGCCCCCAACACGGCCGGGAATCCGGCTATGGTGTAGAATCCTTGCTTTGTCTCCAGCTGTTCCTGCGCAGTGTTGGGGAAGTGAAGGTACTGGGGTATGAAGCTGAGGATGGCATCCAGGACAGGTGTGATGAACTTTGATAGGGCTAGCTGTGAGACCCCTAAAAACTCTGGCAGTTGTTGGTTGGAAGGTACCAGAAGCCAACAGGTGCAGAACAGCAAGCAGCTTTGTCTGCGGAGGGATGTTGGTTCTCCGCCGTGTTGAGACCGTCAGCCTGTGGGCGATGTGGGTCAGGATGTGGAGGATGGTTGCCCTGGTGCGTTTTCAGTAGGTCCGCTGTCTTACTCTGCGCTGCCTCTGTGGTGGTACGGGAGGGGGCGGGTCCGGGTCCAGGGGGTAGTGGAGGTCCTGGGGGTGGTGGTGGTGGGTGTTGTAGCCCTGTTGGGGCTCCGACTTGCATGATGAGTAGCTCCAGGGCGTTGTTTGTTCTTCGGTGTGGCTGTGTGCGGGTCTCTGTTGCCTACTGCAGGGAGTCGCCCGTCTTTACACCTGCTTGAGGCAGGTGTTAAATACCTGTGGCTAACATGGCTTATTGCCTGTTTTCGGTTCGCATCGCAGATCTGGCAGTTCGTTGTGAAAGTGGTATTTTGGTTTTTTCATGTGTTTTTGCGCAGGTTCGCCTACTCTGCATCTCATTAGTGTTAGTTGGTGGTGTCCACGGTGGTATTAAATTTTGGGGCAGTTATCGCATGAATACTGGCGATGTCTGCAGTTTGCACAGGATTGTGAATGGGGTGTTAATTCTTTCTCCACTTTTGGTGCGTTAATGTGGGGATAAATCGGAGATGGGTCCTTGTAAATATGGCCCTATGTGTATTTGCATCACAGAGCATACACACGCTGTGCTGATTCCAGTTGCAAAGTTTTTGAAGAACTAACAGCATGACAAAGACCAGAATCACGAGTTTAGCCACTAACGTCCTAAAACTATTATCTATATTGACAATCTGATTATAAATAGTTATTGTACACCTGCTAAAAATGTGCCATGAGAATTCATGAATTTTACCATTGTGTGGAATTGGAGTGCTTATGTTTTTTCTCAGCATATTTGTTGGCTGGTATATTGTCTCTGTGGCTGAAGGTAATTGCTTAGCGTTTGTATTACATATGATATATTTAAAGTAAAGCATTGATTTTAATTTTATATTGTTTTATTTTGTTATTCATTTTTGGGTGAAAGATAATACAAAAATATAGAATAATCATTATCAAAAACATAATAAGAATAATAACCTGGTATTTGTAAAGCACAAACTAATTGCCCCAAGGGTCTCAAGGTGCCGAGGTCCATCGGGAAGATTAAGCGAGCTATTGCTCAGAGTCACTTTGTGCTTGACTGAACACCACCGGCGATTGAACCATGAGCCCTGTGCTCTGGAGTCAACCAACCTGGCCACTGCACCACACCTATCCCACGTGACACAAAATACATCAAGAAAATCTGGAAAACTAGGATCAACATTATAACTCATGAGTTATCAATAGTAACATGCAGTAGAATAAATAATACATGCCTTGTATCAATCTGCAACCATACCTTGTTAATATCTGGAGCGTCTACATCCAATCAAGAATGTGACTCCAGATTCACTCCGGAGGGTGTTTCTTGGTCCAAGCGAATAAAAGAGAAATCTCCCCACCACATATATCAACAAATTGAATCCTACAAGACCTAATATTCAGGGCATTTAAATCAAGCCAAGTTCTGGCAATACAGAGTAAATACCCAGCGGCCATGGCGGAAGAACATTGTCCCCCCATCCAGCAGCGTAAAGAAAATAAAAATCAAACGATAATAAACTGTGGTTTATTATCGAATTATTTTGTGGCCCAGAGTCTTAGGGGTGGGGCCATGGGGATAACAGGCACCCACAGGGAGTGGTATGGACTGTTATCAGTGCACATGACAGTTTAGCGGGCCATCTCAGGCCGGCCAAAACGTCATGCACATTTTGCACCACGGCGCTCAGACCAACCACAACACTGCAGTGTTTTGATTGGCTCAGGGGAGCCTGAGTCCTTCCTGCTTCAGGCCAGAGCAGAGCGACGAGGAGGGACAACGAGAAGAGACTCAGCAGCAAGGAGCTAAGTTTAACTTTTTCTTTTTTTACTACCCCCCTGCTACTCCATCTCCCCTGATCCGTGCCAGCCGCATCTGCAAATACCTGAGCCTAACATTCTTTGATCATGGCACAGTCGACAAAAAGGTGGACAGCATTAGCCCTAGTAAGCCACAGTGGAGGCAATTTGAGACTAATTGACAAACATATTGTCATAATTCTTTGGGTAGAGTATACATTTTGGATATATTCAAACTGAGGAGTCTTCAAACTGGAAATATTTATGACAGAATGGCCCAATTTAATGCTATCAATGGTTTCCTCTACCATCGCACTTAGATTCAGTTTATGGGCCATCTGTCCGCCAAGTGTGACAGATTATTTTGATGCGAACATCTAAATTATAAAAATGTTTAATCATGCACTTCAAGAGTGAGTTGGCCACAAGTCATAGATTTGGTTGATGCCAACCTAATTTCATTGGCCTGAATTCATCTAAAATATAGAAAGAGGAAAAACCGAGGAGAAATAAAGATATTTCGCATCACTACACCTCTCCTGGAGAGGCGCATCTTTTTCGAGCATTCCCAGGTTTATCAGGTTTGGTAAATCTGTTAATACGGGAAAAAAACATGGCAGTTGCGTGGGAACACCCCTGCAACACCTATGGAACTCCTCCCTTGTGCAGAGTAAGGAACTCGGGGATTTTAGCTGGGTTACATTGCTACAGATTTCTGAAGCCAATCATACCTACACAAAGTGTCTTTGCGTGGTTTCTAAAGTCTACACTTAAGGTTTTCATCACTCTTGAGCGATGCAAACCGGGTCATAGATATGGCCCTTAGTTTTCTTAAAATAACGTTGTGGATAAACGTTACTTAAAGTTAATATTGCAGTACAGATCTAGTAGCACTTTGGGTATTTTTAATGTACCCAAGGACATTATGGATTCAAATGCAGCCGAATAATAATACTATGAAGATGGTAGTGACTAACCCCCTCTAAAAGGTAGTTGAATAAGGCGTATCAACTCTTGGATGCTTCTTATCCTGCATTAGAATAACGCTCTAAAATAGCTTGAATCAAATGAAAAGGCAGTGGGCATCTGCTGGGGGAGTGTGTGAAAAAGTAAAAAAACACACAGCAAGACCATTTGATGATGTTACAACTGCAAAGGATCCCCAAGGTGAGCCTATCTCTTAAACTTAAAAACAAAGCAGTTGAGACCAGTACAAGTAACTCATAATTCTATGCAACAGTTTCTTCTGTTTTATTAGAAATAGTATCTCAGAGATAAGTTGTTCAAAATACAAAGGGGGCTATTCATAAAGGTAACTCACACTTGTGAGTAACTTTAGTAGGTTGGGTAATTCACAAAATCCGAGAGTCAAGTGACTCAAATTTGTGAACTTACACATACACATCACCACTCCCTGAAAACGGGGGTGGAGCCAAACTTGAAAGTGTAAGCTACTGTTGATAGAAAATACAGTAGTAAGCCCAGCACCACACATGGCCAACCACCGGTACTGCAACACCCACCATAGAAAATAATTGAGGAAGGGACTTAAGTTTAAACCCCATAGAAAATAATGTAAAAATAAATTAAATTATTTAAAATAGTTAAAAATGTAAATAATTATAATTCAATTAAAAAAGTATATGAAAATAGCACATACTTATTATTTAAATATAAAAAATTGTAATCTTTTTTGAATAAAAAATTAATGTAACAGGAAATGTTATTAAAATCTATTTAAATACATTTTCATTATTTCTATACATTAATAATAATAAATATTAATGTATAATACATAGTAATTTCTAGTCTTTAGGTGGGAATTTATTTTTTAATTAAAATTTGGAAAAATAAATGTCATTTATTATATTCACATTAAAGATGTAATTCAAGCTTAAGTTAGCACTGTAGCTATTTTATTTAGTTCTGCACTTAAAATAGACATATCAAATTAATGAACATTAATATTTTACATAAAAATATTTTAGCAAAATGTTTCCAAGTTTAATAAATGTTTAAAATGTTCCCCTATAGTTTATCACAGGGAGATCTCTACCAGCACCTCCTGTTAAAAACTATTAGCAGTAGCCACCCTTCGGACTCTCCCCTAGACCCTGCGCATGGTTATGCTCCTTTTGTTCTCATATAAGTTCCGAACTTGGGTAAACTGCAATAATTCTTTAACATGTGGTGCTTTTTTGACAATTGGAAGTTAGCAGATTTCAAGTCTCTCACGAAGAAGGCATCTTTACATCTGCTGTCTTGAATAATTTTAGGCCCATCCCTCTTTTGCATTATTGGTCTAAAGTCTTAGAAAAAGTTGAGTTTTCATCAACTTCAAAGATATTCTATTATCTTCTATTCTTCAGTTCCTGTAAAGCGCATAGCTAACCAGAGGCCTCCCAGTGCTAGAACAGGTCCTCACAAACTAACTACCGGCCAGACTAAAAAGTAGAAAGCCACATGTTCACTGCCTTATGAAAGGCCAACTTGTTGGAAAGCTGGCGGAGCTCCAGAGAAAGATGAATTCCAGAGTTTGGGGGCATGATAGGAAAAAGTACCTCCCTCCCCAACAAGCTTTTCTCTCTTTCTAGGAACCTGCAGCAATAGGGCAGAGGAAGATCTGAATGACCCTCCAGGAATGTATGGGTTAGCTAGCGATCTTAGCAGAGTAGGGCAACTCTTATGAGAGGCCCGATGTAAAAATGCAAAGTGCCTTAAACTGAACGCGCTGCTCCACAGAGAGCCAGGGATGATCTTTCAATACCTTCCTAGCAGATTGATGCCTAGGGTGATTCATAAGAAGCCAGTGGCATTCTGTGTGACCTGTAGTCTCTTTATCACATAAATGGGAAGAGTCAAGAAAAATAGCATTGCTATAGTCCAGGCGAGAGATAACAAAGGACTGGACAATGCGTCTTCTGGCTGAGAAAGGTATAACAACTTTAGGTCCTTTCTAAAAAGTCTAAGAGCACCAAAGCAGCTTGCTGCCAATTTGTTTGCTTGGAGCTCCATGGTGAGACTGCAATCCAACCATACACCAAGACTCTTTATTGCCTCTTTAGGAAAGGACAGTCTACCAGACAATCAAGCACAGACAATTCTTACTAAGATTGTTTCCCAACACCATCATTATAGTATTATCCTTCCTGAGCTTAAGTTTTCAATTGGCCATCCAGCTGGCCACTTCCAAAAGACAGGGGGGCAAACCAAGGTGCCTAGAGCTGGAGTCAAGGGAGATGGAAATGTCCAGCTGGGGGTCATCTGCATAAGAAGCTGAGGGTAACCCAAAGGAACAGACAATCTTGGCCAAGGGGAGCATGGAAATATTAGGGTTCAAAGATGAGCCCTGCAGCACCCCACAGCTCAATAAAAGATTATCAGGAAACCAGGAGTGGTTAAGAACCTGGAAGGTTCTACTCTTCAAAAAAGAAGAGAGCCATTTCAAAGCTTGGCCTTTGAGGGGCACTTTAGCAATTATGTGGATCTGTGGATAACAGTGGGGTGGTCAAGCAAGTCGAAGGCCGTGTTAAGGTCTAATATAATAATGGCTGCCCAACTTCCTTGGTCTAGGAGAGATTTGAGTTCCTCGACCACCACCAGCAGAGCTTTTTCTATGCTTTGCTGTGGCCTAAAGTTAATTTGATTGGGGTGGAGGATTTCATTACATTGAAGGAAGGCAAAAAGATGTTTGTTTACATGTTTCTCCGAGAGTTTTGCCAGGCCCAGTGAAAGGGAAATTGGCCTGTATTTGCTAAGGCAAAGGGGATCAAGTCCAGGTTTTCTTTTACAAGGGGTTTAACCACCGCATGTTTCCAATGCAGGGGAACATCCCTACTGATGAGGGAATGATTCAGCAGCTCAACCAAGCAATACTATCCAGTCACAGGGGTAAGATGTGAAGGGCGGCAGGATCAAGGGTGGAACCAGATTTTACAGTTGCCAAAAGTAAAGCGAGTAATCTCGCTGTAGCAGTAGGAAAGGCCATGAGGACCCCTATCAACTGAGCAGAAGGAGGCTCAGTTACTTCAGGTTGCTCAGAGATGGGATCAGCGGAGAAGGAAGAATAAATATCCAGAATCTTTCTTTGAAAAATCAATGCCAAAACATGCTATGCTCAACTGAGGCTTCAGGGGTGGAGCCAGCAGAATCAAGCTCTGTAATATCCTTCAACACCTGAAAGATCTCTTTCAAGGAAATGGTGGAGTGCTCAATTTTCATAGAATAATAGGCGGTTTGAGAGCTTTTTATTTCGACACCCTAGCACCTAACACGCTCCTATACCTCAGTTCGCTTGCCTCATTGTAGAATTTTCTCCAACATCTCTCTAATTGAATTGTTTGCATTCCTTTTTCAATGCAAGGAGGTTGGAATTAAACCAATGGGATTTCTTATCCCGTTTGGTGGACTTACAGCTCTTGGCAGGAAGGACCATATCCAGAGATTTTGTAATCCAATCATTAAAACAATGAGTAGACAAAGTAATTGTATCAGGTAAATCAGGTTTAGTGGCATGTAAGAAGGCTGACTGGTTCTCAACATTTAGCCTAGATCAGCAACGTTCCCACCGAGTACTCAGCGGCGTGACCAAAGAAGATGAGGGAACCATTAGAGTAAGTAGGAGCAGAAAGTGATCCAACCGGTTTACAGGAATGGGAGTACCTTTTCACTAATTGCTTCAATTGCAGGGATGCTAAGTCAAGTAACAACTTCTTGGAGGCCGCAATATGTTACACTTCGATATGTAAATTAAAATCACCAAGCATGGTAAAATTGGACAGGCTTACAGCTAAATCAGCAGCCAAGCCAGGATAAACCTGCAAACATTGTATGTATGGGCCAGGTGGCCTATACACTAGAATTCCTGAGAAAGTGAAGGTAGAGGTGAAAGTTAGTGTAATAAGAAGACCTTCATAACTTCCACCCTCAAGGGGGGGAAAGTGCTTCTTAAAGTGTCTTTATAAATAATGACTAATCCCCGCCTCCTTTCCCTGTCCAGTCTAATCTTGCAATACAATACCTTCAAGGGAGAGCTTGAATTACATCGGGAGCAGAGCAGTCTTATAGCCATATCTCTGCAAGAAAAAGTGAGTCTGTAACGGAGTCCATTAATAATATAAAGACATCCAGTTTATGAGCCGCCGAAGAGCGACAATTGGCCAGAAACATGTGCTGGGCTATAGTAGATGGTTGACTCAGCCCAGATAAAGGATGAAAGCCACAGCACTCACAGATTGGCAAAGGAAGCCTAGGGTCAATGGAATGAGAGCAGGAATTAACTAAAGGGACTTAAAGTTATGTGGCATGACATAGCCATCTAAACCTTTTCAAGAAGAATTTCTAGCATGCAGTACTGAATTTGTGGTTGTCTCGGTCCATGATGATTTCCATAAACTGGTGGACAGGAGAGAGGTAGGGACCCTGGTCCCATTGGTTATTGGTTGGACCTCTCTGCAGCTTTCATTACTGTAGACCATACTGCCATGTATATTGAATTTAAGAGTGTTTTTTTAGCATGGTGCTTAAATGGCTGAACTCATACCTAACAAATTGCCTGCAACTTGTTATGTTAGCCCATTTAAGTCTAAGCCCAGAGTTCTTAATTACAGTGTTCCACAGAGCTTGATTCTCATACACCGGCTGTTTAGCTTTATATGTGTACTTTGGTTCAGCTTCTGAATCAAATGGGGGTGAGATTGAATTGTATGCAAGTGACACTCAATTGGTCTTTCGACTTCATCTTAGATCCTCTAACACTTTACCAATGGTCCTCAGTCTATCTTTGGAATGCTGGTGGATATCCGAAAACGTTATGAAGTTAAATTCAACGAAAACTCAACTATGCATAGCAATATTTCGAGGGATGTATCCAAAACTTCTCACTCACACAATCAATCAATCAATCAATCAATCAATCAATCAGGGGTCTCAAGGTGCTGGGGGGGAGTGAGCAGCCCCATTAGGGTCATTCGAAGAGTCAGGTCTTGAGGTCCCTTCTGAATTGGTGCAGTGTAGGGCTCCGTTGGAGGTGAAGGGGTAGTTCGTTCCAGGTCTTGGCTGCGAAGTAGAGGAAAGATCCTCCACCAGCCCTGGTCCTGTAGAAATGAGGGACGGTGGCTAGGGCAAGGTTGGCTGAGCGGAGGTTTCTCTTGGGGGCATGGAAGGAAATTCTGTAGTTGAGGTATTGGGGTCCGGTGTTGTGTAGGGCTTTTTAGTCATGTATGAGTGTCTATGACTACACGGAGCATGCACGATTATGCCCATGCACCTACTTAACCTGGCCTTAACATGGTGCCGGTTTTCGAATTTCCAGACGAGGAAACACTGCTGCCGACGTTATACAATATCTTATCAAGGTGAGACCATGCCGACGCATATTGTATTGGGGTATGGATAGTGTAGATGCATGCGCCATTATCAAGCGCTCTGTTTTTTAATTCTGGTCTTTAAGTCTGGGATAATAAATAATATTGATGCGAGACATGGACATTGAGTATATATACGCGCCTCTATCGAGTGCTCAGTTAACGAAACCTGAGCGCGACAATTAGTATTGGTACGAGAGCATTCGGCAGTCCAACCGCGGGAAGTTGCGCTTACTGGGTGAACAGCCTTAAAACTTTGTTGTGTCGATATGGGGGCTGACCGCTTGTGGGTAACGACAATCTTTGGGTATATAGGCTTCTACCTTTACTAGCGAGTTGGTGTGATCGTCCCTTTTTGCTAGGTAATTCTGAAATATGTTGCCTTAGACCAAGCGGATTTATTCAATCATCTGGGAATGATAATTTGAGGCTCCCAACCTCACATGTGTTATGAGTGTCCACTCCTTCGCATCATTTTCAGTTGTGTAAACCTTGTCAAATGTATTAGTACAGTAGTGCACTAAAGGTATTGCTATTGTGCATGCATGGCATTCTTGGTTGCTACTATTGATTAATGAGACTGTTTGTTTATTGGTTTATCTATTTATGACTTACGTCATGCTATAAGCATCTAATGAATACATATGTCCCCTTCCTACTAGGACACTGATCGTTACTGTGTTGTTGGACGAAATTGTAGAACTTACACTTGCATTGAAATTGTTATTGAGGTAAGACTACGTTGTAAGATCCCCTGGGTTCTGAGGTCTTTTTGGGTAAAACTCTGGGTGCTTAGTCATTGGATAGGCGCCATCCTTCCCCATTTACCTCTGATAGCTAACAACTTACCATTCTCTTTACTAGATCTCAAGATGTCTTCTACCTATACCTCGTAAGACATCCTTGTTTCGAATACGCTGGCAGACCTTGCTTTAATTTAAATTACCACGGTGAGAATTATGGCCTGATTGGGTGGATCGTTTTGGGTTCTGGATGATTTTGCAATCACCATATAATTTAAATATCTATATTCACGTCTCGTTTGGGTACTTCTGGATTTTTGCTATCTCTGCTTTTTACCACGTCCCTCTTAGACGGGGGTCCCGCTATTCTTGCCTTTCCAGCTTCCCTTTTCTTTTGCTTTTCTTGTGTTCTCCTCTTATTCAAATTGTCACGTGTATATATGCATAGGGCACTTTTTATAAAACTGATGTTGTACATAATTGAGGGACCACAAATGTTGGGTTTTTAGATATAATAATATATACTGTGTGTTAAATGTGATATCAATGTGCCACCTTTTAAATGTTTATATGCATATAGCATTGTCCTGTATTTGAGGTTGTTTCATTTATGCGTTGTCGAAGTCTTTTAGTCTTGGGTCGTTTAGCTAATGTCATTGATTATGTATGTATTTTTTTATGTGCATTGGTGTCTTTGTTGTGTTCGGTGTGACTTAAGTATTGTTTTTAGATATGTGTTTTCAGCCCTGATAAAGTTCCAGCTGTGGAATGAAACGCGTTGGCTGATATCCAATTCTTACTTGCTACAACAATAAAGAGATTTTTTGGATATACTTGGAGTAAATTGACTTTGATTTGGTGCACCAGAAACACCTACTGCACGCCCCTTAAATGCAGAAAACTGCTTTAAACGGTACAATATTTATGAGGCAGCATTAAGCCAACAAAAGTGGCTTAGTTCTGCCTCGTAAATATGGAGCAGGCTCCTGCGCCACAGAATTTCACAAATAATGTGACTTACTGATGGAGCAAGAGGCCTCATAAATGAGCCCAGAATATTTTTTTTTTCAGCCTCAGCTTTGACCACGCCCCACGTTCACTGGACCCGCCTCCATTGCATGCAGCATCAGAGTTCCCATACTTCTTTTAATGCACTTGGATCACTGGTTGTACGGTACTTATTTGGTGTTATACTAATTGTATGGAACAGAGGTTTTGAATAGAACATAGTCGGTACTCTGCGTCACATAATTTGTGGCCTATGTGTGGCCTGTTGAATACTACTGGCTGCTTCCCATAGCCAGCATGCAGAAAACGAGTATCACCGGTCCGGCAGCTGCTTGTATGGTGCAAAGCGGCTATCGGTGTACATTTGCTTTAAAAGATACAGTGTTGCCAAGTTTCCCCGGTCCATGCAGGATGTGCTGACCCAGTCCAGGCTGTTTCTTTGAATTCTGAGGCTTGTAATCTTGTTTCTTCCGTGATAAAAACTGGACTAAAAGTCCCAGAATTCAAAGGAAAACCCTGGACTGAAGTAACACATTATGCGTGGACTTGGGAAATTTGACTGCTATAAGGTAAATCGCCGGGTCTGGTGGCTCAATGGACTAATGTGTCCACTGCAGGGGCCTGTGCTCGACCTCATGGTCACAGGTTCAAATCCTGGCTGGTCCACTTATCCTTTCATCCATCTGGGGTCGTTAAAATGAGTACCATTGAGTTAGGTGATAATAAACATCCATTATTCAGCGCCAAGATACCTACGGGTGAACGTGCGCTTTACAAATACACGTGTTATGTTATGTATCGCTAAATTTCCTAACTTCATATCGGCCTGAATGTACATCAGTGGTGCTTTTCGATCTCCAGAAATTCCACAACATTTTTGGAGACTGTAAGTTTTGACACGATTTGTCGAATTGCCAGATTATTTCTTGAGTAGATCATTGAAGTGGGCAAATTATGTCGTGTTAATGGCATCAATGTAATAGGAATCCATCGCACTTATTCGGCTGTCTGGAATGTTCATTAACACACATGTGAACTGTCTGATTATTCTTTCTAAATACATCTGAAAGTCTGGGGCGCCATTTTGGTTTCTTCATGGTTCTCTTGTTCTAGACACTGATGATTGATGACTGTGTTATACTACTGGCTGAACGACATCCACAAAGTGTAGTTTTTCTTCTCATAGTGCAGTGAGGCCTACTGTATGCGTGTCTTTTGTTTTAAAAGGAAACACTATCAAGGAAGGATGGTTGCTCACATTGATTAGGCGAGCACAGTGGCTGAGTGGGTTCAGTCCCTAATCAATGTCAAACGAGGACACAGAATAGGCCCGGGCACCAAAATAAAAGTGGCCACAATTGGCAAACCAGATAGTTTAAAAAGTGGCTTAGATTTGTAAACCAGGCCAGTTTTGAACTTGTAAAGACACGCTGTATGGGTATTTTGCAAGGTATTGAACACTGCATGCATTTGTGTTTGCTGCAGGCAATGCTTGTGGTAATATCAGGGATATTTACAGTAAACATTGATTCACCTTGCACACAAACTGGTCTGTCAGACAAACCCATCAGGCACTGCCTGACTTGACTGCCCTAAAGGCCAGTCTGACACTGAGTCCCTTCACATAAAGCGGAGGGCAGAGACAAAGATTAGAAGCAAGAAGACTGTAAAACATCACAAACACCATTTAAGCTACCTCTTTTATGGTCCACTAAGCCTATCTATTTCATTTGGATGTAGCCAAAGGATTACTAAAATTTCCTTTCAAACTCATTTCCAAAAATATCTTTCTGCCTACATTGTTTTTTGTAATGCATCATAAACTCTGCTTGAGCACAGTCATGTAACTTACACTAAATCCTGCTGTGCAATTGGATCAGGAGCCCTTCACAAGAAAGAAGGTACTCTCATATCTTGGGGCAATTGAAAGAACACACATAGGTTTGCCTTTTACAATTTCAATAGATATGGGTATATGGAAGGCCATTCAAGGCCGATATGACCTTGATTTAAGACCTGTATATAAATCACCATGCTCACCTCACTCACAGAGGAGAATGAAGCGAAACCCACCGCCCAAAATAATTTCAACACATACTTTCCTGTATAACCCTCCTTATTGCTAGATTACCCTTTGAATGCACTGACGTGTGGTAATTTTATCATCCATGAAGTCACCATACAACATGGCTGATGCATACCTTCCCCTTTAGAAAGACCATTAAAAGATCTCCTACTCTACAAGGAGGGCTAAAATGAATGCCAAAGGAGCCAGCAGGACTCATCAGGACTGTGTCTCTTGGTGTGTTAAAGTATACCTTGCCTTGGCATCTGACGGTCAGTATTCTAATTGAAGTGTTTGAAAATTGACTTCCACTTTAAGTTATATCTGCTGAAACTTGAGAGCCACATCCATTTCTTTAGCACTACGTAAATCCACCAGGAAATCATTGCGGGAGCAGAATGTGTGATCCGCATGTTGTTTAATCTCTGCAGCAAGTCCATGAAACCATGAGCCATCCTGCGTCTCTTAGAAGAGTATCCCAGTGAACTTGGATCTCAAAGCTATTTGTAAATTCCTCATAGGATGTGCTTTAGTGTCTAAAAATGTCAGGAATCCCTGCCAAAGACCACAAAACAGACAGTACGGTAACTGGTAGGGGAAGGGTGCTTGAGTGGATAATGAAAATAAATCCTCATAAGCACTACTGATAGAACGAACGTCCACATTTTGCAAGTAAAATGCATTTAACTGTAAAGTGCTAACTTCAATGTTGAAATAACGTGCACAGTAAACGCAAAATTTGTAGTAGGTAGTCATTGTAAGCAAACACTTGAATTAACATACTGTAATGAAATAAGTTAGACTAACTGCTGAAGTCACTTTAAACGTTACTTTATACATTAAGGCTGAGTCCTGTTTTCACATTTAAACTGTTGTTTTGAAGGAGATGCTTTTCTCCTTCTTCCTACTGCAGATGTTGTAATTTTCCATAAGCCTTTTGTTAGCTAGTGAATAGGCATTTGTTATGTATTAGACAACTGATAGTGAGGTTCTCACTGGGAGGAGAGGAGATGACAGGAAGTGCTACTCCTGGAAAGAACCACAAGTTGTGTTCAAAGTACCACACCAAGGACGATTGTGTAGTCCATTGTGAAGACATGAGAAACTGGGGAGTTTACTGCTTCTGGAGATTGCTGAAGACTGATTGGTTCACATGACTATGGATGGGAACACCATTAATGTTTTGATTACTTTTATTAATGTGTTCCTTAGACTAGGCTCGGAGAGATTGCTGCAGCATTTAGGAGGCCGATCTTAGAAATGCCTGCTGACTGAGTTGAGGATACCCTTCCAGCCTCTTCTAGTCTCCACTGCTTGAGTGCCAAGGCTTCATGCCTGCCCGTTCTTATTCTCCCATCCAAACCCTTCATTGGGTTTCTGATACGGACAACTTACTTAAAATTAAATGTCATTTTAACCCCAAACCTCATTAATTTAGGTTATGGATTTTCCTTATGGAATACATTTGCTACATATTCTGCATTCTATTTGTTATTTAAACTAATGTGTTTTTTTAATCTTATATTGAAATATCAACCTTTTAATTATTTGGATCATTAACAATGATGAAAATGTGAAAACTTACTTAACTAATGATTAATTTGAAATGATTTGTTAATAAACCCTTTAAACGAAAACTAAATCTTTTTGTTGATTCCCGTTGAAACACAATTGGGCTTCACTGTTCATGGTAATTGATGTACATGAAAGCTCCTTACCACTTCTTCTTGTCAACTAACCACGGTCCATATGACCAATGGTGGGGGTTATTTGACGAATACACTTGATGATTGAGATACAAGAACTACTGCTCTGGCACTGCTGATCCAGTTTCAGCAGTACAGCCAAGAATCAAATGGGTATGAAGCCAGAATTCCTGTATCTGATCAAGAACAACCTCCTGCAGTTGCCAAAGCAGATGCACAACTATAAGGATCTTTGGAAGCTTCCACTGCCACAGAAGCATATTTCCTACATTGCTGTCAATCCAGTCCAGTCCTTTTAAACTCCATCATACCAATGTTACGTACGAAATTTACTGAGTACTACAGCAAACATCCTGATATATACACAGAGGTCAAACAAACACAAATGTTAGTACAGGAAGGCAAGTTTTCTAATAAGAAACAAAGAAAATACAGCAGAATAATATAAGTTCTGGAAAGGGTGGAGGACCCATTTTCTAAGTGAGGGACTCCTTAAGCATTTAGGAGTTTACAGTTTTGCTCACAGTAGGAGACAAATTCTTAGCCAGACTGTTTTCTGTGAGATAATAACCAATGAAGTATCACCATGCCACTGAGAAATTAAAATTAGGATGTAGGGTTCAATATATAATATACAATTAATTAATTTAAAAAAGCAACAACTCAACTCACATGGGGCTGTATACAAATGTCTGATTGTCACAGGTTTCAGTAAATCTACAGTCGGAGGCGTACCCACTATGCAGGGATGTACAGTCACTCAATTTTGGAAATCCAAAACGCTTCCGACTTTAATCCTGAAAACCTGTGGTGGTCGCGGTTTTTCAGGAGTAGTCCAGATAAAAAAAATATTTCATTTTGCAAAGAGAACAGTGCAAGCACCCTGCAAATGATGGTGAGGCATAGTTTGTTGCTGATTTGCATATTGCTGGGTTCAAACTGGAATGGCATGGTGAGCAAAAAAACCCGATGGATTTGGGCCCAGATCTCAGTACTGGGGTGAATGTATGACATTGTTCCGCATTCTGTCCATCAATTTTTCCTTTTGCATTTGTCACCCAGAGTGGAACGGGTATTCCCAGATGTGGGTCCCGTGCTCTCCATGCCACTGGAGTCAAGCTATCCTGGCTGATGAGGGCTGAAAGCCAGAAACCGGTCCTAGGATGCTTGTTTCTAGGAGGACCTGGCCTGGCAGTTTGGGCTGGACTGTTCCCATTGGGCGCAGGGTGAAGACTGATTTGCATATGGCTGGGTCCAAACTGGAATGGCATGGTGAGCAAAAAAACAATGGATTTGGGCCCAGATCTCAGTACTGGGGTGAATGTATGACATTGTTCTGCATTCTGTCCATCAATTGAGCCTTTTGCATTTATAATATTTATGCAGCACACAAATAGTACTAAAGTAAAAACACAGTACAAGAAAAATCCCAATCAATTTAGGAACATTGGGTAAGTTGTAATAAATAAAATGACACCAAAACAATCACAATCCAACCAGCAAAACCAGAAATATGAGTTTTCAATGTTTTTGGTGAAAATAGCACCTAGAAGCACAAAGTACCACTTGCAGTTATCTGGTTGCTCCAGACCGGGTGAAAGTCACAAGCTCATTCTGACAGCAATGGAGTATGGGTTTGATATATTGACCAGGTTAAACCTGCGGAAGAGTTACTTTCGTAACTCTGCGCAAAGAGTGGTGCTCGCATTATAGGTGGCCACGAGTAAGAGGCTTTCAGAGCGATAAGCAGGTTGAGCGTCGTGGATGGTCATTGCTGTAGTGAAAAGAGCCGGTCGTCACTGAAGATTCACAATGGTTGATCATTGTGGACGGTAGGTGTCAGTGTAAAGTGCAGGTCTTATGTTGCTGGTTGCCATGGATGGTCCTTGTCGGAGCAGAAAGTAGGTACCACTGGGGCTTCATGTTGGAGGATGTTGCAGTTCGCCAATTCCTGGCACAAAGATGTCACTTTGCTTTTGGAAGGAGTTCAAAACTTCAGGATTGTCACCTTTTCTTGAGGAAGAGTTAACACTAATGTCTGTCAAGGGTACCAGACCTGGGGGCAGCTCCTGAGGACCAGGACTCCAACAGAGGCTAGCAGCAGGGCACAGGCAGGTCGAAGCAGGTCGAGTTAGTGCTGGTCATCTGGGCAGGTGCAGGAAGACCTCTGGAACCTGGTTGTGTCCCTGTAACTCACAGCCAAATGAACCACTCTGGGTAGCCTGGGATCAGAGCAAGCAGGTCCAATCTTTCTTCTTTAGACAGCAAGGCAGTCCTTCTGGCAGCAGGGCAGTCCTCCTTCTGAATCTTCCACAGGTCCAGGATCTTTCTGATGAGAGGTTCTGGAGATCCCATTTTTATGCCTGGTGCCAGCCTTTGTGTGGGGGAGTTCCTTGACCTAACCGAGAAATTGTTCTGGTCAGTTCTTTTCCTTCCTCTGGTCCTGTCTCCAAACTGTCTTGGGAAACACTGGCAAGGGCAAGCCTGGTGTCAGGTTCCTTTGAAGTGCAATCATGATAGAGTGCAGCTCCTCCTGAGCCATCGTGTCAAGAAGACCCTCCCCCCTCACACTTAGGCTGCCTTAGTCTCACTGTCTGGAAGCAATACACAGCCCACAACAGCAGAGCCATTCCCAGTCATATGACGCAGAAAACTGATAGAAGGTCCAAAAATGTTTAGGACAAGAAAATGTCAACTCTCTCAAAGTGGAACTTTCAGAATTGTGACTTAAAATATGACTTTACCATTAAACAGGCTTTAAAATTAAAACAGCAAAGCCCTGCTCACAGTCTCATGTATTAAATGTAATAAGGTAAGCAGAGTTAGTCAATGGGAGAGATAGGCCATACAATAGTGAAACATGACTTTAAGAGTGTTTCCCTGCCAGGACAAGTACAAATGTCCTACTTTTTAAAATACAATGCTACCTGCCCTAGGGTGGCTTATAGGTATTAAAAGGGGTGATTTAGGTCTGGCAATAGGTTTAGTTTGCTGGCAGTTTAAAAAGCTGCAATGGCAGGTCTGAGACATGTTTTAAAAAGGTACTTTAGAGCGTGGCACAATGAGTGCTGCTGCCCACTATTAACATTTAATTTACAGGTCTTGGGTACATGTAGTACCGTATACTAGGGGCTTTCAAGGAAATTAAAGGCACCAATCAGGTGTAGGCCAATGTTATCATGTTTTCAAAGGAAAGCAGAAGCACTTTTCCACAGAAGCACTTTTCCACTGGTCAGCAGTCCTAATAGCCAACAAAAACAGGTTCAGCAGAGGAAGGAAAAAATCTGGGTTGAGCTTGCAGAAATGGCCAGTCCCAACATTGATTGTATGGTAATGAAAGATAGTATCCACTTTTTTAATATTGTGCCCGTTTCTCCTAAACTGTTACAAGTTCTACACACTCTAATGTGATATCAAAAGCTGGTTTGTGCTCAAGTAAATGAAAATTACACCATGATGGAATACCAACCCAGATGGTTTCTGGGTGTTCTTGATGCTTATATTTTGGTGGGCAAAGGTTATGGGACCAATCTGTCGGAAAATGTTCTTGTGCACAAATAAGTGTGTCTATTTGCTCAGACAAAAACCAGCTGAGCAAACAGAAATGCACTTCATAACTTTTTATTATTTTCTTCAAGGATAAATAGTTTTCCCTGGGGCAAGCTACTTCCCTTACACCCTCTACTTTTCCTGAGGATGTTCCAATTGCCCCAGCACCCTGAAAAGGGATTTGGGCCAGCCTTTTCAGGAGTAGATTTACCACATTTTACAAAACAGAAGGTTGGAAATACCGTTTGTGGGCATTGCAGTCCTGGAACACCCACTTTTCATCCACTCCTCGCCCTTGGTAGTAAATTTGCTCACATCAAAAGATTTGCAAGCATAAATTCTTGTACAATTGCAGAACCAACTTTTGTGAATTACAGAAGTGATTTTGCACTCATAAAAAGCTATATGCATGTGTAAGACAACATTATATCCTTGTGAATTGGATCCAAACTGTTTCCCTTTGCTGCAGCTCCAGCCCTGGATGCCATACAAATTTTGGAAATAGGGACTGGAGAGAGTGATATACCTTAGCCAGGAAAGCCAACTCTTAACATAAAACACCAGCATCAATAGTGCTTGCTGAACAACAATTGGAAGTGCAAGAACTACCGTTTTACGTCCTTAGACCGTAACAGACAGGACCTGGTATTAAGTGTTGTATGGTAAGGACCTCTCTATATGTATATTAGGATGTTTCTATGAACTTGAAAATGGCACATTATTTATCAGAAAGTTCACCCAAATGACTGCCAAAAAATGTAGAGTATCAGGACAGAGCTATGGACCTGATTTATATTTTGTCAGACTGGTTCTTCCGTCATAACAGTGATGTATATCCCGTCTGCCTAAATATAAATCCCATAGCAAAAAAATTGAATTTATATTTTTTGGCGGATGAGATATTCATCACCATTATAATGGAGTAACCCGTCCTCCGAAACATAAATCAGGCCCTATATCTGAGTTTTCAATATGGGTTTGTGCAGATACCCTGTGACATAAAATAAACCCCTCATTTTGAACCCACTAAGTTTTGATCAGGATGCTGTCAATGATTCTCAAAATATCAGGTCTTCTTTTGTCGGCTTTCCCGATTCTGCTGATGTTCTCCGATTCAGGACACTGGTATAATGCAAAATTATGAGGCCCCCTGCAGAATGTGGTGAGGGGGCCTTGGACACCCACCTCATTATGAATACTCATTGGACTTAGACTGAATGAGGGCCCCCTGAAGATTAAGACCCTACCCAATCACAATCTTAAAAAGTGCACAAGGTGCAAAAATCAACATTGATTCCTATTCTAACAACTCAAATTTGGTATTATCTGGGGAGAAATTCTAGGAAGAATTATTTGGTTAAAACTCCAGTTCCCTAAGGTTCTGTCACTTAGGATTGAAGCTGGCTGACTGCAGTGCTGAATAATGGGAAAAGACTGAACTGTTGAATCTATACTTGTGAGACTTCCTTAAAAAATGGACCTCCATATGCTTTCTGCATTGTCAGAACCCATTTCAGAGGGCCCAGTGGCACACAGGGGGTACTAGGCCCAACCGTGAAGGTTTAGGCCTTTTACTCCTGATTTTCCGGGGACCAACCTACTATGGATTCCGCTCAACTGGGCTAAGTACCACTATTGGCTCTCAGTGGTAGCTGTGGTTGAACAGTCACTGCTCCCTCAGGTGCAATGTAAATACACGTCAGTGAACATGACACTTAGATCAGTGCTATAGCAGTTGTAAGGCGTCCCTATTCAACCATTCTATGTGTAATATGTTCAGAGTTATTCCCCATTCACTGGTGGTCGCATCAGGGAGGGCAAACTATTAGACCGCTCAAGAGTTCTCCCTTCTGACCCTTTAGGAACTTAGTCAAAAAAGTCTATTGTACTGCAGCACTGTTAGTAGTCAGTTGTACCGGGGCCCAGTTGGCCCAGTTCTTGTCTTACCCACTCTTGCAGACTAGAATAGTTCAGTGATGCAGCCTGTCCTACAAATGCGCACCCATGAGTCCTGCTTAGTTTTGAGAGGTCAGGCTGTTTGCAGACCTCACAGCACCCCCGGCACAACAGATTCTTTCTCCAGAGCGGCACACAGGAGGTCTCTTGGATGTTGGAGCAGTTCCATGCTCGTGAACAAGTGGTAAGTTCACTTTGTTCAATGGGGGTAAGGAATCATATCTTCAGCTCCAACTGGGGCCAGTGAGGATGCAACGTTGTCCCTGGCATCTCCAGCAGTCCTCCACGGTGAGCCCAGGGGAAGTTCCCTCGCAGCGCCAGTCAATCCCACGAGCCGTAGCCTCAGTCTGTCCTTTGGCAATTTTGGTGTTAGCAGCCCCTCCTGGCATATGGGTTTACCGCGGTACTTAGTGAAATGGGCACAGGCTCATCCATCTGCAGGGCCCCGGCCCAGAAAGTCTTCGTACCCCTATAATGATACTTTACTGGTGGAACCCCCTGGCATGCAGGATCTCTGCTGGTGGTGATGTTGGCTTGGTGTCCTCCACACAGCACTCAATACTTGGTGCAGTCTAAGGCGGCTCTCTCCTGGCATATGGGCGTCACTGAAAACAGTCTTGTGCATGGGCTGTGGCCGCTCGGTGGACAGCCGAATCCTCACAACTCACACAGGAAGTCATGATGTTAGGGCTTCCCACTGGACCTCTCTCCCTCCAACGTTCCCCTCTTCCTCACACAGCACACTGGTCTTGGCACGCAGGGAGGCGCTGATGCTCTAGGCTCCAGGGTAGGTGGTCTCGGATTCCCTGACTGATGTCCCCTGTTAGAAATGGGGGTCTCTAGTTGGCAATGGTTTGCACCTTTGTCCAAATAGGGACCCTTCCTTCTAGTCAGGATAAGGGGGATACAAATCTACAACAACCCCTGCTCACCCCCTTGGTACCTTGACACAAGCAGTGAGGCTTATCTCAGAGGAAGTGAGTAAAGCATTTCCACATAACCCACAGTAATACAGTGAAAACACTACAAAAGGACCGCACACCAGTTTTAGAAAAATTATCAATATTTATCTGTGTAAACCAGACAAAACCAATAAAAGACCAACATATAGTAATCAAAAATATACACCTCGCAAGAATACCTTTAAAATGCAGTTCCTTGATGCCGGTAGCTCTGTCTGGGGCTACCACTGTGCTGAAACCAACAGAATCCAACAGTTCTGGCCGATCGTGTCGGTGCAGACTGGCGTTAATTTCAGCAGACTCGTAAACAATACCTTTGGTTCCGACCGACCACGTCTGTGGGGGTCGCTTGTGGCAACCGTACGGTTGCGATATGAAGCGTAGCGGCGTACGGTGCCCTAAAGTCGCGGTGCAGGCAATGGCTCGGTGACTGTCATCCAGCAGCGTTGGTGAGACCAGGGCTGCAGTGTAGAGTGAGATGGTGCTCTTTGCGGTGCTGACAGGTCACGGCGCAAGCGGCAGTGCCGGTTGATGGGAGCTGGCGTCGGTAGGCCCAGACTGCGGTGTAGGACGGGGCGGTGGGTTGTGTGACTTATGGGCAGGCCCCCAAACGACGGTGCTGTCACGGGTGTTGAGGTCAGCATGCAGCGACATCGACGGTGAGACCACGGTGGCAAAGTGAAGCAAGGCGGTGCCCACAGGTTGCGGAGCAAGCAGCGGCACGGTCGTTGTGGCGGTCATCGTCCGTGAGACCAGGGTTGCGGTGTGAAGTGCGGCAGTGCCTTCTGCGGTGCCTTCAGGACACAGAGCCAGCAGCAGCATTGGTGGTGGCTGCTTTCCCCCTCTGTGGCAACTGAAACCCATGGTTCCAGAGGCGGTACCCAGAGGTAAGTGAAGCCTTTGCTGACCCTGAGACTTCGTGAACAGGAGGCAAGCTCTATTTCAAGCACTTGGAGATAGTCAGCGACAAGTGAAGAAAATTCAGTCCAGTCCTTACACTGCCCAAGGCAGAAGCAGCAACTGTCGGCCAACCCAGCAAAGCAACACATCAAAGGGGAGGTGCTCCTCCTGGCAGTTCTTCCAGCTCTTCTTCTTGGCAGGTTCCTTGATCCAAGCAAGTTCTACATTTCTGGGGTCTGAGCTTCAATATTTATACTTCGTTTCTCTTTGTTCTCTTGGACAGAAAGTGTCTGTGCTCAGTCCAAACCAGTTGTTCCTCTCTGGCCCAGCTTCCCAGAAGGAGGTGGAGACAGCATTGTCCAAGGCAGACCAGGCCCATTCAGGTGCAAGAAAATGTTGTCCCACTACTCTAAATGCAGCCCAGGTCTATTCAGCCCAGCCCTGCCTCTTCCAAGTAAGGCAGGACACACCTAGACCCCCCAGTGGCTGTCTGAAAAGAATGCACATTCCCAGCCCCTGTCACTCCAAAGCCAGACAGTCAAGCCACAACCCAGCAGAGGCACACCGGATGGCTAAACAAAAATATACCTACTTTCTAAAAGTGGTATTTTCAAACACAGAACATAAAAAAATCATCTTTACTAAAAGATGCATTTCTACATTATTAGCTCAGGCACACTAAACTCCATTTTTCTATCTTGTCCCAATGAGAAGATATACTTGTAAAATGTTTACAAAGTATTCCCCATTCTAGCCTATGGGACAGATGGCCTTTCAATAGTGAAAAACAAGATATACCGTATTTCACTATCAGAACATGTCACCCACACCAGTACATGTCCTACCTTTCAAATACACTGCACACTGCCCATCGGGGGTACCTGGACCTACCTTAGGGGTGACTCACATATAAAAAAGGGAAGGTTAGGGCTTGGCAAGTGGGTGAAATTGTCAAGTTGACATGGCAGTAAAAACTGCACGCAGACACTGCAGTGGCAGGTCTGCGAACCCTTTGAGAGGCTGCTCGAGTGGGTGACACAATCAATGCTACAGGCCCACTAGCAGCATTTGATTTATAGGCCCTGGCACTCTCAGTGTACTTTACTAGGGACTTACCAGTAATCAAATATGCCAAACATGGAAATACTAATCCATAATACAATTTATAATAGGAGCACTTGCACTTTAACACTGAACAGCAGTGAGAAAGTGTGCAGAAACACTAAACCAGCAAAAACAGAGTCAAAACTGGGAGGTCAGAAAGCAAAAAGACCGGGGAAACTCCCCAAAAGATGCCAGGTCTAGCATCCCCTCACCCAGCAGGGAGACTAGCCGACCTTGGTTCCCAGTCCTGGTCACAGGCATAAGTCTTGCAGAGCTTTCTCTTCTCACACATCCCATCTGGCTTCTTGGCAGATGACACAATTTTGGATACCCAACCTCCCCTTGTTAAAGTCCTTTTCCAGACACCAAGGTCTGAGTCTTTGAAGTTTTGTGTTGGGGTTCTGCATATTTTGAAGTTGGCACTTCTCCTTTTCATCTTCTTTCATGAAAGAGGTCTGCCACAGCAGGCATGACTCCGAAGCTGATTGTTCACAACATAATTCATGGAGTAACGAGAGTTTACACCCGGATGTCAGACAGACAAGGTCCCAGACTCCCAGTCCTATTCTTTATGATCCTCTTATCAGTCCCATCACCCTTCCTGAGATACATCTCTCATGGACAGACCCAGTCTTCGGCTTCCTTTTCCAACTGGATTACAAACAATGATTTATCATTCATGGGAAAATGTTCTTTCCAGGCTTGATCGTCTAGGTTTATGCCTTGTGATCTCCATCTTTTTAGCCCGTTCTCGATAGGTGGCATCTGACACCTGATCTCGATGGAGGAATAGCCAATATCTGATTTCAGGCCTACTGTAGGATAGCTTGACAGCAAGTATAGAAGGGATTGCCCAAATCTCTTCTCATAACACCCTACTCCATACATACACATGTCCATTTCCCAGAGCTCTGATCCATACACAATTTTTTACCCCAACTTTGCCTAGAAGACTCTATGAAAAAAATTTGAAAAACGGTGATTGTTTGTGCACCAGCAGCAGGATGGCATTTGCAGCTGCTTCAGATTTTCCTAGAGTAGATTGTATACAGGTTTTCTCTTTAAGTGTTCTGTCAATTGTTACCCCAAGGTACGTAAATGGTGCCACTTCTTCTAATCTTATGTGGTTTATGAAAAAAAGTGTGCTTCTTTTTGCACTTAGTCCTAAAGGTCATTATGTTGGTTTTCCTTATATTGATTATTGAGTTGTTAAATTTAAAATAGTTTTCCATCGGCTGAAAGTTTCAACATTTAGGGGTTTTTGCTATCAAAATGGAATCATCCACATAGAGCAAGGCTACTGAAAAGCCCTCTCTGCTAACCATTGAAGCCATCCTAAAACAAGATCCATCCCTAAAGTTATCAGCCGTAAAAGGGAAATGAACACCACAAAATCCCAACAGCACATTAAACAGAGTCATGGCACCAAGCCTTGGCAGGAAAGAAAGTCTAAGTAAAAGTACATCTGAAGCCACAAAAGGGAGGATTTGCAACATAACTCACAAGAGAACCAGGAGGCAAACCCCCAAGAAATGTTATAGTAGAAGCAATTTGGCTTGGCTGTCTCCCCGGCCGATCCTAGAAAATGCTAGCTTATGCCTCCCGTGAGCTGAGCCATCCTACCTTCAATAAGAATACATCAAGCCAGCATTCAAGAATGTATAGGAGTACGCAAACAACCTACAGCGAGCACCAAGTAAACCTAAGAGCTCAGAAAGAAGGAGGTACTCTGGGCAGCGCCACAGAAATGGCTTCGCCAGATGAAGCTGGGTAAGCAGTGGATGACACGTCCCTTGAACAGCAGGGAGAAGTATAGCTGCTCATACATGGTGCTTTGGTTCAAAAGCTCTGTACAGAAATAATAGAATTGAGAAAAGAAATTCTAGAGATTAGGAAAGAAAATGTAGTAGGAAGTGTGCATGCAATGGAACATACAACAATTCCATATATGCCTGTCAGCGAATAACCTGCATGCCACCTATAAGGAGCATGAACCGGGGGGTGCTGGAGAGCCCAAAGCAAGATGGCCGCACGTTAGTGCAGCTCTGCTGGTTGGGGCCAATATCCGCTTAAAATCCTGCATTTCTCTTAGCCATCCCAGCTCGAGAGTCGGCGATTCTGTATCCCCAGCACCTACTGAACATGAAATTGTGCATGTTTGTGCGATTGCTGCTGCCTAAAACCCTGTAATTGCGACTGCTCGGCCTGGCGGCATCATGGCGGTCATTGCGGACTGCTGAAGACCTGTGAGACGGCCGGCGGTTTTGGAACAGCGTCTGGACGTGTATACTGGATGTTGGGGCAGACTGCCCCCAACGTTGGGTGAGACTTGCTGCTCTAGATCAGAGGTAAACGCTGCGGTGACTTTGTGGGCATGCCGCCATGCGGCCTGGAGCTCCGGCAGCGAGTGGAGGCACTGCCAGCGCGCTACACTAGGGCCGACTGGTGGTGAAGCGGCATGCGGAGTTCGCCCTCATCCTCGAACCGGTCGCTGCCTTGCAGCACGGCGTGTGTGAAAGGGCATCCTTGACTGACTGCCCGTCCCCAGTGTCCTGGTGTGGAGACACATCCGATGTGGAGGGGAGTTGCGGGCCGCACCAGTGAGTACTAACAGCAGCGCATTTTGGAAAAGTGTGGCGGGATAGCTGCGGGGTATATCCTGCTGATTTGGCTTTACATCGCTTGGGTAATAAGCAGTGCACATTAGTCTGGCCTGCTGCCGAGCGAATATTTGCAACATTGTCAATGTGTCTATGCCCACCGATAAGCAACTGCGAAATCGCACTGGTAGGCCTCAGTGACAGTGATATTGGCGCAAACTGCACAAATACTGGGAGAAGAGGCCAGCTGCTAGCCCAAGGAGAGTACATAGGCATATGCACACCCTGCTGAGGGCGGCGAGATCTTTGGGCATTGGGATTGATAGCGATACTGAGCACGGACAGTGAAGTCACTCGCTTTGCATTGACCTTCGAAATACAGTACACCTGAGCGGGGCGCGTTGGAAATCTAGAGCGCAATCGTTGCACAGTTGACGAGAGACGGCAGACTCTGTCCTCCGGATGCGCTGAGGTGAAGATACTAGCGGCGCAAAGCACTCCTGTGCAGGTTGTGTAACTGTGCAGTGGTGGGATAGTGAAGTTGTACTGCGAAGTACTAGGCGAGACAACAACTACGCCTCTGACACCAACACTTGCGGGGATCACCGTTGGGGCCTCCCCTTCTGATGCCCAGGAATAGTGGTGTGCATTGTGATCGGATAAAGCTCTTGTGGTTGAAGATGGGCAAACCAGAAAAGCAGCAGCAGGCCAAGCTATCCTTTGAATCTAAAAGACCAAAGAAGTTACAGATGCAGCTGCATCAGATACTGAAACTGACCTAGAGGCGGGCAGCAATACCAAACTACAGTGCATGATGCTGGCTATGCAACAAAGTCTACAAACAATCGCTAGTAAAATTGATAACTTAAATCTGCGCATGGACAATATGACAGCTAAGTTGGACAAGCATGGCATGTGGTTAACGGAGGCGAAGCAGCGCATCTCCACCACGGAGGACAAGGTGGAGAATATCACAGACTCTTGTAGCCAGATGGAAAAATTGCTAGCGGTCATCCAAGCTAAGAACGAAGACCTGGATACCTGGTCACGGCGCAATAACCTCCGCATTACAGTGCCGGAGTCTACAAATACAGGTAAAATGGAGCTGTACGTGGAGGAGATGCTGAAAACCATGCTGGGAGCAGAACATTTTTCGAACGTACTGGTAGTGGAAAGAGCGCATCGCTCTCTTGTGCCCAACCCATCCCAGGGGTGCCGCTGCGTCCCATCATTGCCAGGCTCCTCAACTATCGTGACAGAGATGTTGCACTTTGCCTGGCGAGGGAAAAAGGCAAAACCACGTACCAGGGGTGGATGTTGGGCTGCTTCCAGATTTCTCAACGGTGGTGCAGCAGGCACAACAGGAATTCCAAGTGAAGAAAAAGCTACAGGCGTTGAAGCTGTAATATGTGATGTTGTACCCCGCACGGCTGCGGATACCGCATGGGAGCAGAGCCAGGATCTTCACATCCCCCAAGGACGCGATGCAATTTGTGTGGCAGCTGGAGCGACAAGAATCTTCTAGACTAGCTGGTGACGATGCTGATACTGAGGATTAACGCACTTCTCTGTCCATCTGTTCGGACTGGTATTGTTGTTTATATTTCCTTCACCTTATACACGTAACTGAGATGAGCCCTATCTCATTGAGTAGCTATGAGTTGGACATATAGTAGATGAATGGGGTTCCAGTTTATTTACTGAAGGGATTGGGTTATTGCGCAGTTGGGGTGTTGAATTGCATGCACTCTAGGAAGCTAAGCATACGGCTTGTTATGGCAAAGGTAGAGAAGGAGATTGACCTACTTATGAGACTATATGAGAACTACAGCTGTTACACCCCAAGAGGTGAGGCTGATGCCAGTGTTAACTGTGGTAATGGTGCTCCGAAGACAGTTATATTTTGATCACATGGTTGATTTTATAAAATAACACAGCTGATGTTACACGTAAACTAAACATGTTTAGCACCTTGATGAAGTATTGAGCCTCAGCCAAAGTTTACTGGTACTTACTACTGAATGTTATTCCCTCTTGTTGGTGCTGTTAATGTGCAGGGTACATGTAGGTACTGTTGTTTTTTGATATGTGGTACCAAAGCAGGCTGGGAGAACACATTATAATTGCCCTGGCCCCCCCTTACCACACTGCGGGGGGTCGATGGGCACCTAGCGACCTCTGAGAGGGTACACCCCACATAGTTAATGGTTCAGGGTGTGTACTGTGGGCAGACTAGCTGCCTGCGGAGGGGTGGTTGGTTTAATATGTTTTCTTTGTTATTTTATTGGGGGGTCCTTAGCATATTTAGGATACTGAAGTGGGAGGGGGGTCTTGTTGGGGTTTGTTCTGGATACGTCAGTATAACAAACAGAATACGATGGGTACGGCAGACTGGTATGAACATTATGGATACAGTTGCAGTGGCGAGTGTGTCATTAAGAGTTGAGCATGGCGGACTCTAGGGATGGCAAAATAACCTGGGTAAAATGGAATGTCAGAGGTCTTAATAACCCCAAAAAACCGAGACAAGTACTAGCTTACTTAGACTGTCATAATGTCCAAGTGGCACTCCTGCAGTAGACTCATCTTACTAAGCATACAGAGGCAGTGGTAGCCACTAGATGGGTTGGGGTGAGATTAATGTCCTTCTACTCTTCATATGCGAGAGGGGTTATGATCTTGATCAGGAAAAATATTCCCTTTGAATGTTTACATGTGGATGAGGATGAGCATGGCCGCTATGTGGTGGTGCAGGGGAAATTATGCGGTACATTGTTAACTATTGTTAATGTCTATGGGCCTAGCGTAGATGATCCTGGTTTTTACGAAATGTTGTGGGGTAAAATACACCAGTTACCGCCGGCTGCTCTTATATGTGGATGCGATTTTAATGTTGTATTGGACCCTGCACTCGACCGACACACTACTGCAGAACACCCAGTAAAGAAGGCAGCTCAAGCTGTTAGAGATGGCATGGCAGATCTAAATTTATTGGATGCTTGGAGATTGAGACATCCTGCAGTGTTGGAAGGTACCTTACACTCAACTGTACATCAGTCGTGGTCGCGCCTTCATTTTTGGCTAACCATGGAGGATGTAAACTCCTGGATCACCACAATTAAGCACTTACCTCGCACGTTGTCGGATCACTCCCCAGTCTTGCTTCACATGTTAGTACCCACGTATGCACCGTTGCCATTTCAGTGGCGATTGCAGCCCTCTGCACTGAAAGATCAAGTGTTCTGTGAGGGAGTGCGAGAGGCCATTGAGAACTATTTCACTGATAATGTTGGCTCAGTTCAAAGCCTTGGCACACTGTGGGAAGGGTTCAAGGTAACGATACGTGGTGTGTGTATAGGGTTGCAAGCTGGGGTGCTTAGATTTTTAAGGGGCTCCATGAAAAAAGTTAGAACTTGAACTGGGGCAACTTGAACGCACCAATTAAAGCACGCCAAGTAACGTCACACTGGCTACCATTAAAGAAAAGATCACTGAATATAACAACCTGGCAGATCAAGAGGTGAGGTACATGTCAAGGCATTGGACGGCCAAATATTATGGGGAGGGGGGTAGACCTGGGAGATCGTTGGCTTCCAGAATTGCTGAGCCTTGGGCTAGAAGTCATACAGTGAAAGCTATTACAAGGGATGGTACGGTTAGCTGTGACACACCGGGTATTCTTAACTCCTTTTGTGCAATACTATCAGGCCATGTATGACAGTAGGCAAACAGCAACAGATGATGAAATAGCGCAATATTTGGAGTATATCGCTTTGGTATGGCTATTGCATAGACAGCAAGATTTCCTAATGCACCTCCTGACAACAGATGAACTTCGAGACGCCATAACTGCCCTGCCCAATGGAAAGGCTACTGTCACAGATGGGCTGCCAGCAGAATTTTATAAGGAATACATTGATCTACTGGTCCCTCACCTCCATGAGATGTATGAAGAGGCCTATGAGCAGCAAAAGCTTCCGGAAACACTCCGTGAAGCGCTGATTATAGCTCTATTGAAACCGGGGAAAACTCCAGATAGTTGTGAATCGTATAGACCGCTTTACCTAATGAATACAGATGTAAAGATATTAGCGAAGGTCCTGGCAAACCGCATGAGGTTACTGCTGCCTAACATGGTGCTCCCTGATCAGTCAGGGCTTATCCCGGCTCGCTCTACCGCACATAATTTGAGGACGCTAGTTGCGGTGTTACATCTTCTCGAACCAACTTTGTCGGCTGCGGCGGTCCTCCTTGATGCCGCTAAGGCATTTGACTCTATCTCATGGAGGTATATGTTTACAGTGTTGCACTGTATGGGGGTGCCCTACATCTACACAAACTGGATCAAGCTGTTGTATACAGACCCAGTAGCACGTGTCCGAACAAATGGCCAGATGTCTGACATGTTCCAAATCAGACGCGGAACATGGCAGGGATGCCCTCTCTCGCCTTTATTATTTGCGGTGGTGTTGGAGCCACTGTCGACAGCGACATGCACAGGCGGCGCTGCGTTTCCACCAGAGACCGCTGGCAGTATCCATGTACGCAGATGACATGGTGCTCTATGTGCGTGAACCTGCAGTCTACCTAGAGCGGCTCATTCGAGAATATATTCGCTTAGAATGGCAATCAGGCCTCGGAATAAATTGGAGTAAATCGATAGTGCTCTCCTTGACAGACTGCACAACACGAGTTGAATTGGGATGTACGCTAGAGTGGGGAACTGACCCAGTAAAGTATTTGGGTGTTTGGCTCCACAAAGACCCGCAAGTGATCATACGGACCATCTATGGACCAGCAATCACGCGGCTTTAGGAGCAGGTTTCTAGATGGATCAAACTGCCATTGACATTCGCGGATAGGGTAGCGCTAATCAAAATGGTTGTACTTCCGAAGTTTTTATATCTCGTTGTAAATATTCTGTTGGAAACGGCCCTTTTTGCATGGTTATCCCCAAACTTTTTGCTTCTTCCTCCTTTATTTTTTCTGACCCGTGGTTGTTGGCAATAGGACTCTGGGCACTTTACCACTGCTGATCAGTGCTAAAGTGCATATGCTCTCTGTATAAATTGTTATATTGATTGGTTATCCATGATTGGGATATTTGTTTCACCTGTTAGCCCCTAGTAAAGTGCACTGCGTGTGCCAGGGCTGGTGATTCAAATGCTACTAGTGGGCTGCAGCACTGATTGTGCCACCCACAGGAGTAGCGCTAAAATGATGTCTTAGGCCTGCTTGCAGTGCCTATGTGCAGTCCAGGACTGCCATGTCGACCTGGCCAGTGCACCCACTGACCAGGCCTTATCCTTCCCTTTCTGTACATGTCAGGCATCCCTATGGTGGCCCTAGGCACCCCCCTGGGCTGGGTGCAGTGTATCTGAAAGGTAGGGCATGTACTGAGGTGTGTAACATGCCCTGGTAGTGAATTACAGCCATTTTCGTTTTTCACTGCTGAGAGGCTATCTTGCCCATAGGATAGAATGGGGAAGGCTGTTTACATGCCTATCTTCCCATAGGGGCAAGATAGAAAATCCAAGTTTGGTATCTCTGTGTTCAGAATTTAATTATACATCTTTTTAGCAAGATGGTTTTTAAATTCACTGTGTGGGAATAGCACTTTTTAGAAAGTAGCTATTCTCCTGTTTAACCTTCCTGTGTGCCTGTGTGCTGGTTGGCTGACTGGTGTCAGGTGATGTGCTAGGTGGCTCCAGGAGCCTGGATGAGTCAGCAGCAGGGTGAATAGGGAGATCTGCTTTAGATGGGTGGGAGGAGTAGTCCCTGGGTCTGAATAGGGCTGCCCCTGACAAACACAAAGCTGGCTCCACCCCCTGCTGGCCAGGCTGAGGACTCTGCCTCTGCTGGCACAAAGAAGGCTCCACCTCCTGCTGAGCGTCTAACGACCCTGCCCCTCACTCTGAAAGGAACCAGGTGCTCCAGAGCAGAGCACACCCAGGAACCGGTTTGAGCAGGGGAATCCCCCCACTGGAACAAAGAGAGACAAAGACTTGGAGGGGTATAAGAAGAGGACCCCAGACACCTAAAACTTTAGATCACTTTGGAACTAAGAAGAAACCTCTGCCAAGGAGAAAGCTGGAAGAAACTGAAGAGGAGAAGACTGCCTGCTTGCTGTTTTGCTTTGCTGCCAAGGAGAGGGGAAGGACTTTGCTGTGTCCCCTTCTTTTTATTCTGATCTCCAAGGGCCTGAGAAGAGCTGGCTCCCTGTTAAGAAGTCCCAGGAACAAAAGGACTTCACCACCAGCTCCCCTGGAACTCTGCTGAGAGAGTTCTGACCTGCCTTGGAGTGCTTGGCCAGTCTTGGGGCCTCAGGAGGTCGTTTTTCCTGTGTTTGGGAGCTGGGAAGCAGAAGCGTGAACAAGAGTGACTGGTACCCAACGCATCATCCGATTGCGTGTCACAAGACGAGAGTGCGTGGAAAATTTCATCGCGGCACCATCGCAACACGCAGGGTCTCCGCATCGCCGAGTGCGTCGAGCATCGTCCCGAAGCGTGAAGCTTCCTGCCATTGCGAGGGTTGTCGCAGAACCAGTTTGCGGGCCGCACCACTGCCGGTGCGTGAAAAGTCTCCAATCGCTGCGTGCGTCGACGCAGAGTCCCGTTCCGTGGCGCATCGAGAGTTGCGGCGCCGGAAGGCAACGCTGCGCCACGCATCGCACCACATCGAAGAGTGTCGCATCGAACCTGTGCGTGAAGCTTCCCCCTAAGAAACCTACGCAACGAAGGCCAAAGTCATCGCATCCTCCCCTTACAGATCGGAGCCGGCGCATCCACCTCTGCTGCGTGAAGCAGGGCTGCTGCAAAGCCTCCCCAGGATCTCAGGAGTATCGCATCGCCTTTGCAAGCTTCCTTGTTATAGCTTTTGGGAACCTTATCGCAACTACAGGTACTGTTGGGCACGAGAGTGTCGCATTTTGTGCATTGAGAGTCGCATTGTGCAGGACACTGACTTTTACATCTTGGAGTACTTTCTGCAAACTCTTGAACTATCTTTAAAGTAACCTTTTTGAATTATATGTTGGTTTGTCTGTAGTATTTGGTCTTGTGAAGTTTTTAGTAAAGATACCTTATTTTTCTAAAACTGGTGTGGAGTAAATCTGTGGTGTTTTCACTGTGTTACTGTGAGTGTTGGTACAAATACTTTACACATTGCCTTTGATAGCCTAGACTGCTCAGGCCAAGCTACCTAGAGGGTGAGCAGGGGTTATCTTAACAGTGTATCCCCCTTTTCCTGACTAGAAGCAAGGGTCCCTACTTGGACAGTGGTACCGACCCTGCCAACTAGAGACCCCCAGATCTAACATATTCCTATTAAATTGACACAGTGGTTCTGCCGGGAGTCACGTAAACTTAGTTTCTAATGTACTAGATGCTCGTATTAAGTACATTAGAAACTACGTTTACGTGACTCCCGACAGAACCACTGTTTTTGTTTTACATATACACCCAGGTTCTGAGGGTTACTGGGCTACCCCATTATCTTTAATGGGTATTAAATTGACACAGCGTTTCTTTAATACACTTCGCACCTTATTGATCACACTAGCAAGGGGTGGTAAGAAACCGCAGGTTAAATGGGAAGTACTGACACTGCCGTATGAGATGGGGGGTTTTACTGTGCTAAATCTGCAATTATATTATCTTTGTGCACAGGCGCACTATGCCTACTATTGGCAACAAAAGCCACAATTCATCCCACATGTTGCGGTGGAGGCTGGAGCTGTCCACCCCATTCCACTTAAAGCAATGATTGTAAACACCACCACAGTCTTCGAAAAGGGCAAGGTGGATACGGTGTGTTGTACAGCTCATGCTTGGCAGGAGCTGGGTGAAAGGGCACAGTGTTTGCCGCTATACGCTCCGGCAATGCCTCTGGTGCATCACACAGCGCTCTCAGTAACAAGGGAAACAGGTTCTCTGAAGGCACTACAGGACGCAGGTATACAAACAATGAGTGATTTATACCCTGACGGGAGGTTTATTGAGCTCCTGTGATTTGTAGGAGAAAAAGAGAGGTCCGTCATGCTAACGTCCATATATAATAGACTGCCTGCGGCGCTGAGAGCATTCTACGGGTGCTTTCCAGAGGAGCCACGGACACTTAGGGCACTGCAATTAATATACATGACGCAGACGCGGGTCAAACTTATTACTCGATTATATAGTATCGCGTAAGCGGAAGAGCAGGATGTTAAACTGGGCCCAATGGAAAAATGGAATTACATTTTCCCTCAATCCTTAGCGGAAGAGGAGTGGATAGATTGTTGTAAACTAACAGGCCAAGTAACCGCAAATGGGAATCTCAGACTCATCCATTTCAAATATATACAGCAAATGTATTATATGCCTGCGCAACTCTATAGATATGGTCTGAGGGACTCACATTGCTGTATAAGATGTGGTGCTGAGTATGTTGACTTCCAGCATTTGGCTTGGAGCTGCCCAAAAATACAAGCATTTTGGGGAAAAGTCATTTGTACATTGACAGAAATGATAGGTGAACCGATAAAATGTGCTACAAAAGTGTGTTTATTGGGTATTGTGCTCAAACTTAAAGGTGTTCATAAAAGGCTGGCAACTGTGGCCCTGCTCCTAGCGAAGCGTAGAGTCGCAATCCACTGGGGGGCAGACCGACACCCAAGCATGAACATTGGCTAAAAGATGTAGCATACTGTTGCGACCAACTTACATGTTATGCTGAAGAGCTGCTAAGCGCATCTAGGCCCGTGACATTTGGGCTTTATTCACTGAATATATGGTGACTAGAAAGGAGGACGAAGAATGTTCCATAGGATGATGTCTGATGTACTGTATGTTATTGCCATGAACTATGTTCTACTGTCACCGTCTATCTCTAATACAATGTATCCAAGACATGATGTGTATTCTGTAACCATAAGCTAACAGTGATGTATCCTGTGGTTGTTTCCTTATGAAAATCGAAAATCAATAAATAAACTAATAATACAAAAAAAATTAAAAAAGGAGCATGGACTGACTGGGGAAAGCAATACAAAATTCTCAAATGATAAAACAAGCACACAAAAAGAAGATCATTCCTTCTCAATATATCTTTCCCCAGAGACTGAGGACAGAAAGGAATGCATCTTGAAGGACCAAGAGGTGAATACAGAAAAGCCAAGCTCTAAGACCACCACCGCCAGGGAAAAACTATTTTTGTTACACGACAGAAAGACCCCCTTTACTGGACTAAGGACGTTAGGAACTTCGTCATTTGCAATCTGCCATCAGCAACCAAGAGGGAAGGAAGCGAGACCTTGAACAATAAACATGTAAATGGCTAACGGCCAAGCTAGGCAACAAGACGGTAAAAATGAATGACCTGCAGATCGTCGGACGCCATCAAACTAGTACGGCCAGCAATTCCAGCTGTATTCTAGTCGGTACAGGAAGCACATATTTAATTGAGTATGTGCGAAGGGCCATGCCACTAGCAAACCATTTCTCAGCCTCTAGAACTGTGTACGATCTGAATTCCAGACAGGGAAATCAAGAGCCTGTTTCCAGGGGTCCGAAAGATGGCAAGAGAAATGAGGAGCCTCTACCCAGGGTACCTGAAGAGGGCAGTCTTCACAAAACTGGTACCCCTGAAAGTCAAGACAGGTCACATCGAGCCAGCCGTGTGAACAAGCATATACTCAAGAATGCTGATTCAAATACTGAACTGAATTACTGTAATAACATCACCTGTAAGTTGACGCTTCATGGGGAAGTATTAACCCCAGACACTAAAGCTTGCCAAAATAAGAATTAACTTCTGAGCAATAAGGAAATTATATTGTATTTTTAAGCAAAATGAGGGTGAGTCTTCAGAGATACCATGATGACCTATCCCAGTACTGTTAACTGAGTCATATAGTTATTAATCTAGAAAAAAACTAAAGAAGTCATCTTTGGTAGGAAGGTCATTGGACTAGATCCCTGGCACAGAAGCAAAAAAAAGGTTGACAGAGTCTCACTATAAACACCTGTCAGTTATTCTAGAAGAAAAAAAAGGGGTTTCCGGCACCAATGAATTTTTTTAAAATAAAGGTCTCGCTCTATTACTTTTGTCCTAATCTATTGGGGAAAATATGTTAAATACATCTTTGAAACTGTACTTTTGGAAATAGAAGTTAAAGTAATGCCCTCTTTAGTTTATGGGTTGAAACATCAAAGGTTGTTTGTAAAGTTTGTCTTTAATATAAAGCTCAATATAATGCCTTTAGGGATACATTTAAACTTTCTTCAACAACTTCCCCAGAGCAAAGTCAAAAAAGCTCAACCTGTCAACTGACAGTCATGCCTTGGAAGTCTCTTATATTAAAGGCCTCATTACGATGTCAGGCGGAAACTTTCCGCACGACATCGTCTCGGATTCAGGTACCGACCGAAGAGCGGTTGGCAGTTCCGCCCGACCCATTATGATGCAACCGAACACTGTTCGGTCGGTGTCCCATTGTTCTCTATGGGAGCCCGTGTTCTGCCCAACAACACAGGCTCCTTTAAGGAATTGGGGTGTGTGTGTAAAACCATGCACCCTGTCGCAGGCACCCAACGATGCCTGCCACACAGGGCTGCAGGGTGAAGGGTGCCCTGCTAGGGGCCCCCAAAGTCACTTTCCGACAGACTTCTCGTGTCGTACAGGCCGACGTGGAAAGGCTGTTGGAAATCAACATCATAATCGGTCGGTCGCAACCGCTGTTCATAGTGCGGCACGATGCGGTTCTGACCAACACGGATACTCAGAGAGCCAGTCGGAATCAATGTAGAATAACCGTGCGGTTTGCTTTCCTACCGCGAACATCGTAATCAGTCAGGCGGATTGTAAACCGACCGAGACTGTCAGAAAGGTCCCGACACGGTCTAGGAAATTCTGACTGTCGGGCGGAGACTTTCTGCCTGACATCGTAATGAGGGCCTAAGTGTTGTCTAGCTATCAGTAATGCTAAAAAGGGCACATTGAAAGACTCAGGGCCCGATTCACAGAACAAACTTAAGACAAAATCCTAAACTTAGTACTATTTTGGTATTCACAGAATGCACTTACTACTTCTGGTATTCATAGAACGAACTTACTACTTTTGCGATTCACAGAATAAACTTACTACTTTTGCTATTCACAGAATGGATTTAAGACTACTAACTTTACGTCCGCAATCGGGCCGGAAATTCCGGCCCGGAGGCGGAGCTTCCGGCCCGGAGGCGGAGCTTCCGGCCCGGAGGCGGGGCTTCCGGGGCGGAGGCGGGGCTTCCGGCCCGGAGGTGGGGATTCCGGCCAGTGGCGGAGATTTAAAATCTCCACCTCTGGGCCGGAAGCTCCGCCTCCAGCCCGGAAGCCCCGCCTCTGGGCCGGAAGCTCCGCCTCCGGGCCGGAAGCTCCGCCTCCGGGCCGGAATTTCCGGCCCGAGTGCGGACGTAAAGTTAGTAGTCGTAAATCCATTCTGTGAATAGCAAAAGTAGTAAGTTTATTCTGTGAATCGCAAAAGTAGTAAGTTCATTCTGTGAATACCAGAAGTAGTAAGTGCATTCTGTGAATACTAAAATGGTACTAAGTTTAGGATTTTGTCTTAAGTTTGTTCTGTGAATCGGGCCCTCAGTGTGGAAAGCCTAACACAGAATTTCTTGCACTAAAAATGTTATCTTAAATTCTTTAGAAGTCCATGTTAGAAGTCTGTGTTCCAATATCTGATGCACATTTAGTGCTGTTGATGGATTGTTGGTTGATGATTCTATTATTTGTTTAAAACAATACAATTTGGTTATAAAAAAATGCTTTAAAAGTCTAGAAAGTCTTTGCCCTACTAGTAGCTAAATTCTTTTTTTACAGTCTTACTTACAAGCCACTTCTCCTATTTGCCTCAAACAAAAATTGCTCTTTTTTTGGCTTCGACTTTTCCAACATTAGGATTTTACCTGAATGGAAAACATGCATTTCAGATTGAAGATGTAAATTATGTGCACCTAAAACTGAATCACAAACCAATATTTTTGTGTTTGTTCAGCATTATTACTGTTTTACAGGAGACGATTAAAACCTGTATTTATTCATTTCAAAATTCACTCTTGCCATCACGATTTTGTATTTTTTTGTTGTTGTAGGAACCCACCCCTCAGGTTTCTTTATGTTTAATTACATTTGTAGTTTCTACGTCTGATGTTTTAGAAGAGCTGCCCAAAACCAATGAACTAAGTGTAAATGCTTGTCAAATGCCACTCATGACTACCTAATACGTTAGTTTCTGTATTTTGAGGCCAGGGATGGTTTAGAGTATATGTTAACATTTCACAATAGTAACAAGTACACATTTTCTGCATGGTCATCTCAGATTTTTCACCTTTTTATGGACCCTGTTATTTCCGACTTTAGACCTGTATACTTTACCCCTGCTAAACAGCACTAAAGAGCATTTGCTTACCCTCTAAAGCATGTGCTATATGGTGTAACTCCCTATTTGGCCTGCTTAACTTCTATATAAGTCCTTTATAAATGATGCATAAAGTAAACCTATCAAACACACAAAAGGTGATAGGAAGATGCTTGCAATACATCTAACCATTGGCAAGAGCTCATGGTAGCATTCAACCCATTATCTTTTGCCCACCATGCCACCTCGGATTAGATGCAGCCATAGGCAAATCAGACTTGACCATGCTCCAATAGGAACAATCCAGTCCAAACTGCGAAGACCTCTCTGAACTGGAACAAAAGTAACCCAAGTCCAGTAAATGTTCCCTAAATTTAAATTAGACTCTCTTCTCTTAACAAAAATCAAATGTCCATGTGGCGTCCAGTTGCTTCATACACTATGCCAGACATAGCGAGCATGGCAGCAGTAACATTTCTGGGTCGAAATAGCAACAAAAGAACATAGATGGAGATAGAGTAATGAAACACATCAATCAAGATATAATAATGTGCTAATCAGGGGATCTTAAAATGATCGGACAGGTTTAACAGTGAGAATTTTACAGGGGGCAAGAAGGAGTTGTTTAGTGTAAACTAACGCATCAATTAATAAAGTTTTAGAAGAGTGAATAAATATGGTTGCTCATGCCCTATTCATATTGTTTGGTGGTAGAAACATAATGCAGCTCCAACATCACCAAGCTAAAGAAAGGAAAGTGAAATGGTCATGTTTGGCCCAATGCACAAGGCTCTTGGAAGAAAGCAATCAATCACCATGGGCTGCAAAAGTGAATGCTGAATTTGCAGTTTCACAGAAAACAAATCCTCCAATGATTTGTTTCCTGAAAGCCACACTTGCACCATTAGCCTAGGGCCGTTGTAACTGCTGGGAAATATTGATAAACGGTTCAATAAAGTGTATGAAGATTCAGCACAGATCTTCACACAAAATGTTGTGGAATCTCAAAGGTAAACTTAGATCACTGCTGTGAAGTGCTGGTTGTGTTTGTGCTCATCCTAAAAAGCCAATGAGAATGCCTGCAATCAGCCTGCAGACAGGCGCAGGGCTTCTTCATAACCAGGGTCAGATGTGGTGGCGAAAGCCTTTACAAATGAGGATTCTAGATCAATAGTTTCCCGAATCGTTCTGCCATATTACTTTTCAGCTATTGGATTTGCCTGCATAAGGTTCGGCTTAATGGCAATACATCAAGATGGCCGACGGGAGAGGAGCTCACTAGGAGAGCTCTGCTAGCTTGGGAATCACTTCGCTTAATATCCCCGTATTAGCTCCATCAAATGCCCTACCGACACTGAGAAAGCTCGAACTACTCTACAAGTAACAAGAACACTAGCTTTGCTTACCGCCACCACTCCACGGCACTCCACAGGGTCCGGAGATCAGAAGGTGTTCTCTCCATCTGGAATGGCGACAGAGCATGGAGCACAGGGACAACGCTGCCACCGCTGCAGTTTCTGCCTCTGTCGGTCCCCTCCGTAAGGTCATCGATAATAGTGAGCCACTCTTGGTTGGGCGGTCGATTGCAGGCTCAGGAGCATGCTGGAGACCGGGACTCCCCCCCCCCCGCTGACTATGGAGCCTGACTATCGGAGCGATTAGATTAGCTGCACCGGAGCTCATCGGTAATAGAGACGCCTTCCCTGCTGATGCGGAGGAGTTCTACAAGCAACCGAAATCACAGCGGAGCCCAGATTTCCCCAAGACAACAAGAAGTTACGTTGCAGAGCGCTGCCTTCTGAGCGCGAGCCACCCTCGGCAGCGGACTCGTCTGAGGTGCTGGAGTCATCTTCAGGCTCTGGAACACTCGGGAGACCGTGACGCCCGCCCCCAAACCGCACCCCCCTGGTTCCTGTGGAGCATAAGCAAAGACATCACGCAGGTCCCAAAGCCTGCGATCCTCCGCGATCCCCCATACCCCTCCCCCATTTTCCTCAGCCCTGGATCGGCAGCAGGACAGCGTAAGAAAACAGACCGGCCCCCGGGACTCCTCCTCGACATCAGAGGGAGAGACACCAACTCTGATTTAGAGGCCAAAAGGCAATGAGCCAGCCAGGAGCATAGACATTGCCTGGTTTCACCCCCACCTCTCATTTTTGCCGAGCGAGGCTGGCACACACCATGACACAGCGGACTCTTCGTCCTTCATGACCTCAAACCTGTCACTGATTACATCGTCAGCCTAAGTGTGTCTAAGGGGCCCAGGCAGGACCCTCATCCCTTTTTCACTTCGGCTGGGGATTGCTTGGCTCCCCGGGCTTTGCCCTCTTTCTGCACTCCCTTGCCACATTGCCACGCTCAATCCATGGGCCACTTGGTCCACTCGTTGTCCGATGTCACACAGAACCACCACTACCAGTTGGATATAAACTAGGATTCCGCCACAGGAACCCCAATCAATCCATATATGAAGAACTCAGCTGCCTTTACAGGCCACACAAAATGGCCGCAATAGTCCAGGAGATAAACAACGAAAAAGGACTACCTCTCACGAGGACCTTAATGGAAATAGACAGAGGACTACGTTGCAAGCACTGACCCAGTCAGCTAACGGAGCAGCCATCTTGGACTGTCTCATTCTCAACCTCGCTACACTTTCCCCCCATAGGGCAGCACCTCGCACATACCTCATCCCATCGGTCTTTCACCCGCTAACCAAGTGCTCCCCTCACTATGGAACGCACCAGTAACTTCACCTACTCCATTACTTAACCCCCTAACCTCTCAAAAAAAGCAGCTAAAGGTTTTAAACACAACTTTTTAAAATCTCATCCTGAAACCCCAATCTCAGACCCATAATTCTCAATGAACAAAGGGCTCATTAAGAATGACATCATCTTCTATACTAAAAGAAGAGCTCAATGGAGAAAAGCCTTTCTCGCTCTCTTTAAGATCTCTCTCATGAAGAAAACAGCGCACGGATTCACACTCTCTATCCTCCCTTCCCTATCCCTGAATGCAGAAGCCACCATCAATATTTACCATAATGGAATCATTCTCATCCAATCATCTGAACGCAACCTAAACCTGATAGACCACATCTTTCCACTCATCAAAGAAAGAGTCTCTATTACTCACCCTTCCTCCCCAGCCAACCGCGCTGAAATTATCAACTTCCAACCTGATTGTGCAGTAAATCAGGATTCCCAGCTGCCCCCTTCTGCCCGTACACGCACTATAAACCTTAACGACATCCCTGCCAACATCCTACCACACATAATAACCGCCTCACACCTTAACACCGCCAATACACTCACTATCCCTCCTCACCTTGCCATTCCACCCCAACCTTCCTCCGCTCCATTACCCCCAGCATCCCTCTCTCCCCTCTTGCCATCAACCATCCTCCTAACACCACTCATCTCCCCTTTTCCTACTCCTCCCCCAACATCTACATTACGCACTCAGCTCTAACTCCACATATAACCTCCTTCTCTCATCAGCCCGTCAGCCCCACTGCCCCTCCTCTCCTCACCTTTACCATCACTGATCCTGACATAGCCGCATTTCAGTCCCCCCCCTTCCTGCCTCCTCACGCCCCCCCCTCCACTGATACACACATAGAAAGAGTTCCTCGCATTGATCCGGACTAAGACCCCCCCTTAAACGACACCAAAGAAGCAACTACCCCTCCAACTCCCACAGTCCAACCATCCAATAAGGACACTCTCACGCCTGCCCCAGACTTGACTTGATACTATCAGCCCTTCAGCAAGTCAAAATTGACATCCAAACCCTACACGATATTATTTTACAGCAACCCAAGCTCATACACACTAAACAGGAATACAGATCTCTTCCGCACTCCAAGCACTCATGTCGCACCCAACATTTTCTTGCTAGCTCCCAGGATCTGGGGCCCCACGTTGGAGCACAGTACCTCACCCTAATGCCATATCCCGCCCAAGCAGGATGAGAAACCCTCTATCTGCTAAAGATTTGGAGACCCTCCTTCGTTCTTACGAGCCATCTCACCCTACACATGAAACTGCAGCCTAACTCACTTACAGACTACCGAATACAATCTATCCCAATAAACACATACAGAGCCACTAGACACAACTCCAGAGGCATAGTGGAAAATAACCTCGCTAGAATCCCCCTCACAATCGAATCTACCACAGTATCCAATAAGTCGCGGCTAAATTGCATTCTCCTAAATTGCAGATCCGCATCTAGACATGCAGCCGATATAGCTGATCTATTACTCACTAACGAACCAGACATTCTAATCCTGACGGAAACATGGTTAAATGAAGCATCTACTCCCATCATGGACATTTTGTTTCCCCCCAACTACGGCATCACCAGACTAGACAGAACGGATAGGCCAGGCGGTGGGATAGCCTGCATACATCAGAACAGCCTAACAGTGACCAACACCATGGCCCCCACCTTATCTTCATGTGAATACCTCTGCTTAAACATAGCCAGTTATAACAAACAAATATGTTCTTTACACACTTTCTACCACCCTCCTGGAGATAACCTCACATTCATAGAACACCTCATGGATATTCTAGCTTCAAACGACAGCCAACAAAATAAACAAATATTCCTGGGGGACTTCAACCTTCACTGGGATGACGAGAACGACCCAGGGGTAAACAGGCTCAAAGCTTTCCTCTCTGACCTTAATCTTAACCAAATATGCAACAGCCCAACTCACGACAGAGGAGCAATTCTCGACCTAGTAATCTCCAAGGTGGACTCCACACAACTTGACTCGATCCTCCCCTGTGATTGGTCTGACCATCTTGTCATTACATTCCAAGTCTTAGAAACGGTTCAACACAACCTCTGAGAACTAAAATTTGGAAGAGAGACCTGAAAAACGTAGGCTTTGACCTTCTAGCATCATCTAACTCAAACCCACTTTATCCCCCGGAAGAACTAGCCGATGTCCAGGGTCTGACCAACTACTACTTTTACTCCATGAACAACCTACGGGACAAAATAGCCCCTCTTCAACTGAAACGAACCTCCTCAAAAGTCTCAAATCCTTGGTATGATGGACGGCTAACTGAAGACAGACGCTCTCTTAGAGTAATTGAACGACGCTGGAGAGCCGCACCCTCAGCTGACCACCTCAAGTTACTGAGAACCTCCAGAAACTCCTATTTTAGAAAGATCAGAAAATCTAAAACCGACTTCTTCAGATCTCAACTAGGCCAAGCCTCGAACCGCCCCAAAAAGCTATTCGATCTTATCAAAGCTCAAACAAATAATGCACCCATACTCCCGAAGGCCATCCCAGTCACTCTACCCAATTGTGAGGAATTTGCCTCCTTCTTCGCTTCTAAAACAGAATCCATTAAATCAGACCTCCTCAATGACCTCTTATCGCTCTCAGACATGCTAAAGAGCCCATCACCTCCCCTTGCAGGTGCCCTGGCTAATGACCTCCCAAAATTCAACCTCAAAAACAACGCAACCTGGTTCCACTTCCACACTTACAGTGAAGAATCCATATTAAAGACATTAACCACTCTGAAACCTTCCAACCATTTCACAGACCCGCTCCCGGCCAACTACTTAAAAGACTTCATTCCTCTGCTACTACCCCTCTGGACCAAGATCATAAATACCTCCCTCCTTCAAGGATCCATTCCAGACATCCTGAAAACAGGTCAGGTATCCCCTATCCTGAAGAAAACTACAGCTGACCCCTCGGATCTAAATAACTATCGTCCAATCTCTAACATACCTATGCTAGCCAAACTCCTGGAAAAATGTGTTAATATGCAGTTAACAGTCACATTGACCAATTCAACCTGCTTAATCAATTCCAATCAGGCTTCCGAGCAGGTCACAGTACCGAGTCTGCCATGACACATGTAATTGACGACGCTCTAAAAATCCTGGATCAAAACGAAGCATGTTTACTAATCCTACTTGACCTGTCATCAGCATTTGACACCGTCAAACACGGCAACTTGCTAGAACTCCTGAAACACAGAATGGGACTGTCTGGAGCTGTATTTAACTGGTTCGCCTCTTTCCTCCAAAATAGATCCCAAAGATTCAAGGTCAGTCAATCCCTATCCAACTCCATGCCAGTCACGCTAGGAGTTCCGCAAGGCTCCTCCCTCTCACCCACCCTCTTCAACCTTTTCATGGAACCTCCCACCGAACTTCTCAGCCTCGCTAAGATTTACTTCCATATATATGCAGACGACACCCAAATCTACATTAAGATCAACTCACTTGAAGACATCAAACCGCTCAACACCACTCTACAAAAAACCCAAACATGGCTGGCCGAAAACCACCTGAAACTAAACTCCCTCAAAACGGAATTCCTCCTTATCGATCCCCCTAACAAAACACCCTCTACCCTGGACTGGCTGAAGCCCTTAACTGCTCTCAAAGGTCAACCTCTCATTGTTGACTCGCTAGGTGTAACTTTGGACAGCAACCTAAAAATGCAAAAGCATATCAGCGCTTCCACAAAAGGAGCTAACTTCCACATGAGGACACTGCGCAAACTGAAACCCTTTCTGCCATCCTTCGATTTCAAACAAGCAATTCAAGCCCTAGTAATCCCTAGAGTGGAATATGGGGTGGTGACCTTATGCGGCCTCCCAAGATCGTCGACAGCCTCGCTAAGAGCCGCCATTAACTCCGCTGCGAGACTCATCACGGGCTCTAAGAGAACCTCTCACATCTCCCCAGTCCTGAGAGCCCTCAACTGGTTACCGTTTGAAGCAAGAATTCATTTGAAAATTGCGTGCATGACGCACAAGGCCCTTCACCATAACTCCCCGCACTACCTAGCTCAGAAACTGGTGCTCTCAGCTGGCTGCAGAGCCTCGAGGAGTGCCAAGACTCTTCTTCTGAAACCACAACGATGTGCCAAGAAAAAAACCTACAACCGATCCTTCTCTGGTATGGCTCCCAAGATCTGGAACGCGTTGCCCATTGAAACAAGAATTAACCCTTCCTCTGCCTCCTTCAAAAAAGAAGTGAAAGCGATCCTCATGGCAAAATTTACGTGAATTTACTGACTTATTACTGCACTTTTGTTCTCCCAGATCTGTTTTTATGCTCCATTCTGTCTTCTCTCTGCTATCATTAGCTGCTTTATTACTTTTATGAGTATTGTACATTTGGACGCACTTATATCTTTGTTTACTATGGTTACTCCTTGTTTTCTACATGTTACTTGTAAAGCGCTCTGATACTCGCAAGGGTCTTGTTCGCGCTATATAAAACCTTCAAATAAATAAACAAAGCTTGGAAAATGCAGGCTCCAATTCCATGTCTTTCAATAGACGAGCAGAGTGCATTTTTTTTAAATACAACGCTGCTTGTACAGTTGTATTTGTAAAATTGCATAGATGTTATGTTATGTTATGTTATGTTACAGCGTTCTTTTATAGCGCACGGCTACTCGAAAAGAGTGTCCCGGCGCTTTCCACCTGCATCTCAGAATAAAAATAACACAACACAGCAAAAGAATGAGAAAAAGAACTGAAACTGAAGCAATAAGAACAGCCTAAAGATTAAAAAGCCAGGTCTTCAGGCTCTTCCTGAACTGGAACAAATTGACAGTGCTGCGCAGCGAAAGAGGAAGCGAGTTCCACAGCTGTGGGGCTTTGCAGCTGAAAGAGCGCCCTCCCGTGCGGGCCTTCCTCACCCGAGGGACCACCGCTTTGTAAAGGGATTCCGAGCGCAAGGAGCGGACTGGTCGATAGAAGGCTAGTCTCCGCCGCAGGTATCCAGCCCCTGATCCAAACAGGGCTTTGTGCATCAGAGTCAGGGATTTAAACTGGATCCGCTTCCGGACAGGCAGCCAATGTAGCGCCTGAAGCAGCCCGGAAGCTCGGGCTCGTCTACGCAGGCCAAAGATAGCCCGGGCGGCAGAGTTCTGTACCACCTGTAGGCGCTGAACTAGGTAATCAGGGAGGCCAAGGAAGAGGGCATTAGCATAATCAAGCCTCGAACCGACGAGAGCCTGCACAGTAATACGCCTGTGCTCCTCAGACAGCAGGGGCAGGAATTTACGGAGCATTTTCAAAATTCCATAACAGGTGCCAGCCAGACCCAGAATGTGTGTTCGCAGCGATAGCTGGTTGTCCAGCTTGACACCCAGGTTTTTAGCCACCAAGGAAGACTGTGCAGGAGGGCTCATGTCGGACGGCCACCAATGCTGCCACTCCGGATCGACACCGCAACCAAAAAACAGAACCTCGGACTTGCTCGAGTTGGCCCTTAGACTGTTCCGTTGGAACCAGTCAAAGACCAATGTAAGACAGTCCCGAATTCTCCCTCCATCAAACTCCTGGTCTTTCCCGCATGTGAAGAGGAGTTGCGTGTCGTCGGCGTAAGAGATGATCTGGGCCCCATATGCTTCCACCAAGGCCGCCAAAGGGGACATAAAGATGTTAAACAACGTGGGGCTCAACACAGATCCCTGTGGAACCCCAACTCCCAATGGCGGCATCTCGGCAGAGCTCTGGGAAACCCAGACCGTCTGGCGGCGGCCTTCAAGGAAGGATGTAAACCACCTGAGCGCCGTCCCCCTAAGGCCGATGTCATAAAGCCTCGCTAAGAGCGCCCTGTGGGGGACGGTGTCGAAGGCCGCCGATAGATCTAACATGACCAGCATCGCCCTCCCGCCGACATCAAGAGTCTCCCTGATGATCTCAGTGACCTCTAGCAATGCCGTTTCCGTACTAAAATTAGGACGGAAACCGGATTGAGATGGATGGAGCAGATTGTTAGCTTCCAGAAAGCGCGACAGGACACCGTGGACATGTTTTTCCGTGATCTTCGTGAGGGCTGGAAGAAGTGAAATTGGCCTATAATTGGCCAGAACCTCGACGTCGAGACCCGGTTTCTTTAGGAGGGGGATCACCATCGCTCTCTTCCAAGAGCTGGGGACCCTCCCCTCCCTCAGCGAGGCGTTGAGGATGGGATTAACCAGCGGATTCACCACCTCCGCCATCCCAGCCAAAAATTTGGCGGGGCAGGGGTCAAGTGGCGAGCCAGATTTCAAATTGGCCAACAGCTGCCTGGACACATCGCTGGAAACAGCAGGAAAATCAGACAGCACCGCCGTCGGTGTGTGCGGAAATCCGCACCCAGCCCCGGTGACGCCGCTTCCATCCTCCGGTCCTTCCACAAAGGAGGCCTGAATCGCCTTGATCTTATTAGTGAAGAAGCCGGCCAGATCACCTGCCCACGTATCTGAAGAAACTAGAGGGGGCGATTGGGAACTAGGGGTCGTGAACTCCTTCACAATGGTAAAGATCTCCTTACAGGAGTTCGCGGATGCCTCGATCCTCCTAGCCAAATAGTCCCTCTTAGCTCCCAGAATGTCTCGATGGTAGGCCTTCACCACCGCCTTGTAGGCGAGTTTAGCCTCCCCATCATACAAACGTCGCCAGGCCCTCTCGGCCACCTTACATTGGCTGCGAGCCACACGAAGAGCCTCCGTAAACCATGGTGCAGATTGCCGTGCCACCGTGGATCGGAGGGCTACCTTGGGGGCCAGATCGTCCAGCCTATCAATGAGCCACCGCTGCAGAGCCTCAGTGTCGCTATCCAGATCGCCCGAAAGATGGCATGGGTGATCCAGAAGCGCCTGTTCCAGCATGTCAGGTGTCACTCTGTGCAGCGCTCTCGAGGTCGGTCTAGACAAGACTGAGGCACTGTTATCCGGCCGCGCACTCTCCAGCACCGAAAATCTGATCAGCCTGTGATCGGACCAGAGCACCGGCAGGGTGTCAACCTCCGTAAGAGGGACAGATGAAAACACCTGATCCAGGGTATGCCCCTTCTCATGGGTTGGCCCCGACACGAACGGTAACAATCCCAGTGGAGATGTAATATCCAACAGTTTGACCGCATCCGAGTCATCCGCTACGTCAAGGTGGAGGTTGAAATCACCAGCCATGACGCAGTGCTGTGAGGTCAGCACCAACTCAGAGACAGCTGTCTGCAGATCTTCCAGGAAGGAACCCAAAGGGCCTGGTGGCCTGTAGACCAACAACCCCTTCAGGGCCTGGCCCGGGGACAGTCTGAGCGTGAAGGCGAGCGACTCAGCGCTCCCGATGGAATTAAGAGGAAGAACTGAGCAGGAAACGCTCTTTTTCACCACTACCGCCACTCCCCCGCCTCTACCCTTCACTCTATCCTGCCGGAAGATATTGTACGCCGGAGGAATGGCTGAGAAGACATCCGGATTGGAAGCCTCTCCCAACCAGGTTTCGGTAAGTAGCAGGCAAAGGGGATTTTCCCTAACAAGGAGATCGTAAATATGCAGGGCATGGCAGCCTACCGACCTTGTATTCATGGTAGATTGGTGATACTTGATTCTTAAAAGGTTAGTCTAGACTTTCCTGCTGGGCACACCCAAGAATTCTGACTTTTGATGCTCCCAAAAGAAAGTTAGTCTTTCCATCAAAACACTTTATATATACTTTTCTCTTGTATATTCTATAGTGACTCAATTGTGAGCTTTGTGCTTTTACAGGCGCTCTACTATTTTGCCTTTTCTGCTCATATCTGCAGTTCTACAGTGATATATGTAGGTTGATGATGGTGAATTGGCATTTGCTGACATTTTAGCAGTAATTTGTCTTTTGTCAATCATTTCTGCATGCCTATGTTTGCATGCGATTGCACACTAAATCCAGACCTACTGACATTGTCAAGGCTTGATACCACTGCTCTTGTTAAAACAAGTTTCCCTGCTGCGCTCAATGAGAAAGGCTAGATTTTAGCATGTTAATAGATTTACTACACTCTTCTAAATATTCCTAACACCATGTATATTCTCCGAAAATATGTAGTTGGACATCAATTTAGCAAGGCTGTGTGCGGTATACAATGAGAATGTGAGATTTCCTGCACATGTACGTTCAGCTATTAAAACCAAATGAAGAGAGGGTTTTGGATGACACGATTAGCTGTTAATCCTTAAATGTGGGTTCTGTGACTCCCTGACCCTTGAATCCCTCACAAGAAGGAAACCAATCAGGACTGACCTCCGACCCCATCATGGGAAGGGGCTTGGGGTGTGCATGTCCAAATTCTGGTAGGGCGTTCCAGACGCCACGGCATGGTGTTTGCATGTTCGTGCAAGATCTTCCCTTGGAAGGGTGGCAAGCCAGTCTGGGACTGAAAATTAGGGGTGGGCGTAGCTTGTGTAGTTCCATGTAGAATAATAACGTGGAATTACCAAGAACTCCATGAGATTACACTTGAATTACGCAAGAAGATCAACTCTGTGTTTAGCACTGATTCTTAGCACAAAAATGCCCCCTCACATCCAAAATGGACATGAGGATTCCATTTGCATTTTAGAAACTGAGCGAAATGCAGCAGAACATAAATAGCTTGCGTCAGCACGCAATCACGCTCACTAAATGTGCTCTTCCTATGGGATTTTGTCCCCCCAAATTAGTCTTAATTTCGCTAGCAGGTCTCACCGCAAAATTATTGGTAATGCTATGTCAAAGAGTAACGCAAAATTAATGAAATTACTCCGATTACTGTGGCATAATGAGAATTCTCCCCAGGTTTACTAAAAATCTCCTCTTTCTTAATATGTTGAACACTTCAATAACCGTGTCTTTGTAATGTACATGTAGACATTAAAACCGAAATACGTTTCTTGAATCGGGGTTAGTCTTTGCAACTCCAGAATTTAAGATGAAGTAGGAGCAATATTGTGAGATTTTATTTAAAATGTTCACAGTTTCTTTAACTGCCTAATGTCGTTTATCTATTCAGCAAAGCAAGTACGACCCTGAAACCTGACTTTATTCAGACTTTTTAGGCTTGATATGAAAAGTTCAAGAGGTGTAAAAATACATTCTTAAATCTAATGATGTGAACTTTTTATATACACTGTTGTGACATTTTAGAGGTGTTGAGCAGGAGGTGTGAGCCATGCATCTCTCTATTCTTAGGATAACATTTGGAAGAAATTATTTATTACATGAGTTCTCTAATTGACTTTCTTTCAAGAGGGGACTTTTTCCAACATAGCCTCTTGCCAAGATTTCCAGACTATAACTTCCTGAAGCAAAGTAAATGTAATTTTAAAGCGCTTCGAGCTATTATCTTGATTGAGGTATTGTGTTAACAAGGCCCTGATGACAAGTGTTTAAATGTCCCTTCCTGAATTTCATGATAACAATATTTCGAACAAAGTGTTTTATATACTGCAACCTATTGTTCAACGTCCAAGCGAGCACTCACATTAGCTAACATTTTACTGCATTAGTTATTTCTCAATTAAAAACATTGCAGAACTATTAATTACTTATATATGTGATTTTTTCTAACGTTGATGTAACATTTGCCTTTGTTATTCGCTTTTTACATGTTGGCTTGGTGAAGAGTTTCACCAAAAGGGAAAATGTTTTGTAAGTTTTATGGAGTGAGGTCTCGTGTATTCAAATACGATATGCGTCACATAAGCATCTACATTCAAAGAGTGCATCGGGCTACTTTTCTTATGGGTGCAAATAAGCGCACTGATACTCTCATATGCAGATTGGTTGGTTTACTAGGCTGGTTTACTTATTGGAAACAAATAGCCATCTGGAAATGGTAACTTTTGTTAAGCACTGCTTCAACAACTATCCGAGTGTAATTAAAAAGGAACATTCATGTAAGAAGTCACATAGGCAGACTGGGCTTTTTCCAATGATATAAACAGCACTGCTTGTTATAAAGTTACTTTTAATGGTTTCGGTCCTGAACGTTTATTCTTTTAACATTTTTTAATAGAATTTACTTATTGCCAAGAGAATAAACTGTCAGAAGAGCTTATGATTTAATCAATTAAAATAACATATTTTATTACGCTATAATGATGATCAGAGGCTTATAATTAATCATGTTGATTGAAAAATATTCCGTTGGTGGTTGGGGGGGTGCAGTTACGTTCAATTGGCTAAAGGAATTTGTTGATTATTGGCTGTGGAAATGCTAGCCACTTGTTCAATGGCTGCAGGGAAAAGATAAGGCTTCTGGCTCTGTTTCTGCCTGTTATCAGTGAACAGTTTTGAGGTCTGCATGGTTTTGTTGCCAATACTTAAACATTTATGCCGCTCAGAAGAAAATGTCTGTGTCACTCCTTGCTATTGGTTGTTTGGTGTATCATTTTGCCTCTTATGGAGTGCTTACACTGCAATTTCAGGAGAGACTATTTTAAATGTAAAACCTACAATGAATCATCAAAAAATACATAATTTAAATAATGCACATATTGTGCCTAAAGCAATCTATTTTGTTGGGATTTTTCACTGCAGCAGACAGTAAAAGTACAGCACATACAGCAACATCGCATGTTTCTGTCACATTCATTCATGCACAGACACCCGGATTGCTGAAGCAATATCGAATTAAAAAATGGGCCCTACTAGGATGTTTTGCAGACCGCCATCGACAGGCCATCGGTGGCGGTCCGTCCGACATCCAGAGAATTGGTCCGACCGCCATATTACAATGCCGGTGGTCGGAGCAATTAAGGCTGGGGGAAGACCGCCGCCTCCAACAGGCTCAAGGAGCCCGTTGGGGCAACGGTCGGATCCTAATCCTTACAATGGAAGGCACTGTCATAGGGAGTAGGATGTCCATTTCTCTCTTCCTTTACATTGTGGTCCGACCGCTGTGTAAAGGCAGATGGGAAGGGACTTTGGGGGCCCCTGTACCTCTTGGGCCTCTGCTATGGTGCTTGAGGGGCACATGTGGTGCTCCCCCAAACATCCATGCACCGTATGCCAGGCACCACATGGTTTCTGACACAACGTGCATGGATGTTTGAAAACATCCCTTTTTCTATTTTTCTATTGCAGCTTGTGCTGCAGCCCTTTTCCGGACTCCAGCACAAGCCGCGATAGAAAAAGGCATGTTTACGACCACCTGCACAGCGCTCATATTGTAATTGGGCTGTCGGGACCACTGACTTCTTGTCAGATGGTCCCGTTCCCAGACCAATGGCCGTCGGACACTCGTCCGACTGCCATCGTAACACAAAGATTGCGCCAAAATGTCATTTACAAAAATGTTATGCCCCTGTCCTAATAATGGTACGAACTAAAATATCAACAAAAAAATATTTTTTCACACTAATATTGTTAAAAAACATACATAAATATCATTTCTTAATATATATATATTGATTAAAGTAGTACATCCTAAATATTCTAATATATACCATTAAGGTAATGTTAATTAAATTAATTTCATTAATATTTAATACTATATATATAAACAGACAAACATATATATATATATATATTACCTACTGGCGGTCGCCAGTAGGTAGTTATAGTTAGGACCACGTTTCCATAGGAAATCCGCAACATTCTATTTTGAATAACTTTGGCGCCGGTCGACGAATCCTCACGAATTTTTCAAAATAGGTGGGGCGCTACGCTCCGCTCCTACCCTGAAAGTCTCGGGGGGATTCGTCAAGCGGGGGCTGAGATAAAAGGGGGGTCCCAAAACGCGTTTTTCCCATGCATTTTTCCATAGGACCTTTAGACAGGGCTACAGCCCGAACGGCTGAACAGAATTACTAGAAATTTGGCAGAGAGGTAGTCCTCAGGTCAAGGAAGTGCCTTTTGTAGGTTTGGTGTAAATCTGTTCAGTAGATTCTGAGAAAATAGCCTTTAAATCAATATATATATCTGAGCCAGCTTACGGTGCGCTTACGGTACGCTTACCGTACGCGTACGGTGGCGTGCGCGAGCGCGATTATGATTGGCTCTTAGATCTTAGTAAACATTCGAATCGGCCGAAACCAGGAAGCGGCGGCCGCCATTTTCTCTCTCGCACTGAGAGAGATGATTAACAAACAAAGCACAAAAACATTTAAAGGGGCTGTTTTGACAGCTCCCACACACATAGCCATGTACAGGGAGTCCCCAAAGATCCCCCAAGGCCAAAAACGGAATTTTTATTTTTTCGCTAATTTCTCCGATTCCGCTTACCGTACGCGTACGGTAAAAAAATATTTAAAAAAATAAAATATCCACACTAACCCCACCCCGTGTGCAATTGGTGACCGAAGGTCACCAAATGTGCATGGCTTATCTCAAAATAGTAAAAAACGAAAAGATTGAAAAAAAATATATAAAAAAAAAAAATTATCCACACTCTCTCCACCCCGTGTGCAAATGGTGCCCGAAGGGCACCATTTGCGCATGGCTTATAACTACTGCGAAAAATTAAAATATTACCTTTAAAAACGAAGTGCATCATATGTCCTCCATGTGCGCACGGTGCGCGAAGCGCATCGTGCGTACATGGCCCATCTAGCGTAACGTGGGCACGCGGTGCGCGTAGCGCACCGCGTGCCCACCGTGCGTGCACGGCACTAACTGCGTAAAGTGGGCGCGCGGTGCGCGAAGCGCACCGTGCGCGCACGGAACAAACTGCGTTAAGTGGGCGCGCACGCCACGAATGGCGTAAAGTAACTTAGCATTTAAAAAACCGTACAAATTCACTGAAAAAACCATAGGTTTCACACACGTTATAGTTAGGAATTAGCATTTAAAAAACCTTGCAAATTCACTGAAAAAACCATAACTCACGCGACCGCAATCTTCTGCTGATGACATATGTGTCTTTATGAAAAGAAAATATTTGTAATATATGTATAGCTAAAAATGTATGGAAGAAGACATGGGTAAATAAGTGTCTAAATACAGTATTAGCATCAGCAGAGGATTGCGGTCGCGTGAGTTATAGTTGCCTGCACTAACTATAATGGGGGAATTTCATTGGTTTTTTATCAGTAAAATTTCCGCTAACTATAACATGTGTGAAACCTATGGTTTTTTCAGTGAATTTATATATATATATATATATATATATATATATATATATACTTGTCATAAATGCCTTTCCTCCTCCTCTCGACGTTGGTGCCAGCAGTAGTAATGACACCCGCTTATTTCTATAGCCCAGCGATCAATCCAAAATTTGTAGAATGAATCACGCGGCACACCACAAGGACAGCACAACAATTTATTGTGCAAAACAACGACGCATTTCGGCGAAGCCTTTTTCTAGTTGAATGACCTGCGCCCACATACATACATATGTATATATATATATATATATATATATATATATATATATATATATATATATATATATATATATATGTTCACTGAAAAAACCATAGGTTTCAAGGATGTTTAGTTGGTTGGACATTTCACTAGTACAAAACCAGAAAAATTCACCCGTTATAGTTAGTTGAGCTAACTATAAGTCGCGCCCCGCAATGCACTGCTGATGACGTCACATATTACATCATTTATGTCATGGTCAGTGACATCACTGATGACATCACTGATGACATCTCAAATGACATCACTGATGACATCATCCACGTGATAATCTGATGCACCTCCTCACAAGCTAATATAACCTTTGATACACCCACTCTAAAATACAGACTACCATTTTTGAAACCATAGACACACCAATACCAGTTACTACATACCCACTCACTCAATTCCTAGGTCGATGCACATGTCCACTCATTCATCCATACAGTTACTCATACATACAGTCACTTATCAATACAGCTCTATCATATGCACTCATACACCTATACAGATATTTACACACCACCACTCACCCATAGAGTTACTCACACACCTAGTCAGTCATGCAAAGAATCAATCACACTCCCATTTATTCACCTATAGAGTTATACACACACCATTTCACTTATTCATACAGATACTAACACATACTTACTCTCTTCTACAATCACTGATATAAGCACACACTCATCAATACAGCCACTCTCACAATCACTCACTCTCACATATAGTCATTTATATACTCCAACACTCACATATACTGCCTTTCACATATGTAGTTACTCACACATGTACCACTGAGACATCCATTCACCCACCAACACACCCATACACACACTCACCCACCCTTACAGCCCTTCACAGATGCACTCTTGAACCCATACACCCAGTGAATCACCTACTCACACATGTTTGCACAGTCACCCACACATAGAGTCACTCAGGCACCATACAGACACTCAGACAACCAATCAATAACCCATATAGACATTCATGTAGCTACTCACCAAACCATGCAGCTGCTTACACACCAACTGACAGACTAATACAGACATTGACACAGTTTAGTCACTAACCCATGCAGTCAGTAAGACACGATTAATCACTCACTTATACAGTCAGTCACGCACCTACTAAATCATCTATTCAGACACTAGTACACCCACTAATTCTACAATACACCTTGGTATATATATAGGCGGCGGCGTTACCGGCAGCTTAGAAACCAGGTACAGAACCGTGTTGCAACAAGCCATAGGTGGGGAGGTGTGTACCCGGGGAACCTGCTCCTGACAACATTTTAATAGAGGGCAGGTATCAATCCGGGTCACATTGTATGATTAACATTGCAAGCACAACATGTCCACCGCAGTGCTACGCAGTAGGGAATCGGCTGCGGAGGGGGTGTTTTCGGACTCACCTTCAACATCACAGTCCCAAACAATCAGGGGGACTAACAAAGAAATAAGTAGCGAACAAGGTTTGAAAGATAAATATCGCATACTGGAAAAACTTATGCGACAAGAACAATCAAAATGGTGGGAATCAAAATCCCTGCAGGGATACTTGGATGTGGGCAGAATACCGAGGGGATTGCGTTTCATGATAGCTCCCAGTTATGACACCCCGAATCCCCTAATGATGGCTGAATGGGCAGAAACCAACTTGGAATCATCAAGAAGATTGGTCCAAATTTTGGTCAAATATGCCGTAATAGACCGTGGGGCTTTGCAAATAAAAATAGATGCCCTGGAATTGGAAATAAAGGCATTAGGGGACCCCCATCAAAAATCCAAATTACATGAGGATATGATCAACAGACTTGGAAAAGAAGAGGATAAGATTTAACAACGTAAGGCTTTGAAGTTCCAAAGAGACAAAGATGACTATGCAAGCGGGCAGATCTTTACCTTTTCACGTAAATTTGACGCATTTAGATCGGCTGCGGCAAACCAACATGGGCAAGCACAAAAGTCTGCTTCCGCATCTCATAGTCATGATGAAACACCCTCAGCTTCTGATTTAAGCTCGGCTGTTGAGAGCGAATCGGAAGCATAAGGAAGAATAGACCGGGCACAAGTTAATGCCATCAAACCCACTCTTGGTGAGGAACTTGGCTATATGAGAAGAAGCAGAAGGGAAACACTGAGGCCGCGTACCCAACCGACAAAAAACGACGAACACCGTCTAGAAGACAAAGGAAAAAAGCAAGGGAATGCCGCTTACAACAAACGTTCAAACAGGGGGAGAGGACAGCGGGGAGGATGGAGGAACAGACAGTAAATAACCTTCCATCTATAACACCCACGGCCAAAACGATAATCAATCTGGCTGACATCAATCTGACCCAAGCAGAAAAACAATTATTATCCTTGGGATTATCATATTGTCCTCAGTCAGATTTTGATTATCCTACGACTAGGGTGGACATTTACAAATTTATTCGCAAGCTAAAACTTAAAAAGTTTCATGAATTTAAATCTCGTTCTAGAGGAGAAAGCGCAGGTATGGCAACTTACACGAGTGACACCTGTGAGCTCCTGGTTGCGGATCTAGAGGCCTTAAGAAACCTACAGGACCTGGCAAAGGAATCAGATACATCCTCAAGCGAATCAAGCCAAGGCCCACTCTCCAATTCAATCACCATGGATCAATCTTTGGAACTCAACATCAATACAAAACCCATTACTCCCTTCAAGACAAAATCCAAATTTACGCCCATCATGCCTCGTGATTCTATCGATGTTTTCAATGAACAGGTCGTGGCACAAATAAAGAAATTGAATATAAACATCAATAAGCAAAAAAGGAAAATGACAAATCATGAAAGGAAATACAACCAATTGATCACGAAACTAAAAAAAGAAAACAAAATTGTAATCAGAAACTCCGATAAAGGGGGAAACATCGTGCTATGGCCAATAAAGGAGTACTTGGAGGAAGCTTATTTACAACTAAACGATGTGCAGTGCTACCGTAGAAGCACGGTATTGAAATACAAAGCCATGCAGAATCAATTTTATTCTAAGCTACTGGCCTGGAAAAGTGTGGGCCTTCTCAGCATGGAAAAGTTTAAATATCTAAAAACAGAACATCCCAAAACACCATCCATGTATTTCATCCCTAAGGTTCACAAAAATATTGACAAACCCCCTGGAAGACCTATAATAGCTGCCATCAATGGACCATTAGAGAACATGTCACGTTATATAGATTTTGTTCTTCAAGAACACGTTAAAAAATTGAACTCATTTGTGCAGGATACTGGGGATTTTATCAGGAAAATTGCTAATGTTGAATGGCAAGAGGGATATCATCTCTTAGCCTTAGATGTATCCTCATTATACACGTGTATTAGGAACCAGGATGGACTAAAACCAGTTGACTACCTTTTGGCTAATAGGCCATTGCAGTATGCACAACATACAAGATGATTATGGACTTGTTAGGTTTCTGTTTGGAGAATAACATGTTTATGTTTAAACATCAGATGTTCCAGCAAATTCAGGGCGTAGCCATGGCGGCCAGCTTCTCCCCCAGCTACGCTTGTCTGTTCATGGGCTGGTGGGAGGAGCTGGTCCTCATAAAAACATATGAGCTGGTATATAAAAACAATGTTGTATGCTGGCTAAGATATATAGATGATCTATTCATTGTATGGCAGGAAACCCAGGAAAAAGCTTGTGATTTTGTCAATCGATTGAATGAAAATGATGTAAACCTACAGTTCACTTCTAACATCAGTGACACAAGCATAACCTTCTTAGATGTCCAGATCAATATAGTAAACAACAAAATGACTACTTCATTACACCGTAAAGAAACAGCAGGCAACACTCTATTACACGCATCGAGTGCACACTCTCCGCATTTAATACATAGCATTCCCTATGGGGAAATGCTTAGAATCCGTAGAATTTGTAGTGAGGAAGAAGACTGTAATATAAAACAACAAGAGTGTAAACAGCGATTTCTGGACAGGGGGTATAACAATGCAACTATCGAAACTGCAATAGATAAATCAAGAAGATTTGTAAGACATGAAGTTATGCAGGATGTTAACGAAAATAAGGATAGGAAGGAGATTTCAGCAGAGCCCACTAGACTTATCCTCACTTACTCAAAGCAGGAACAACAGCTTAGAACTATAATAAGAAGGAATTGGCCAATAGTTCATGATGACCCAATAATTGAAACTCTCTTGCCCAAACAACCGGCTATTACATATAGAAGAGCAGCCACTATGGCGAATGCTCTGGTTAAGAAGAACCCTGAAGAATATGAGAAAGTTGGCTGGTTGGTGGCCAGGAAAGGTTTTTTCAAATGCTCTGTCTGTAAAGCATGAAACTATGCTTCAAATAGAACCACATATCAGACAGCCTTCAATGATAGGCCATGCGAAATTAAACAACATCTGATTTGTCGCACCGATTACGCTGCATATGTCCTACAGTGTTCTTGTAACCTTTTATACATAGGCAGCACCAAACTACAAGTCCAGAAGCGCATATTACAACATATCAGGGCCATCACTAACAACGACCCCAGTTACCCTGTAGCAAGGCATTTTAAGACACAACATGACAGCAATTTGAAATATCTGCAATATTATGTCATTGACACGGTACCACCACTAGGTAGAGGTGGTGATTGGGAACTCAAACTCAGACGCCTTGAAACACGGTATATTCTTGAATTAGATACCAAACATCCAGGGGGGCTCAATACTAGTGAGGATCTTCATACTTGCCTTGACTAGAGAGAGATATACTACCACAGCTGGCATCATTTCTTCTCTCAGAGCTTACAACTAATTTTATGGAAGAATAGGATCAAATACATTGGTAGTACTGTATGTTTAGCACTATATTTAAGTACAATTTTACATACCTTTATTTTACAATTTACATCTTTTACTATCATTATTTTATCTTATCTCTCTACCTAAAAAGATTGTTCTAAAAACCCATGACCTTTTAAATCTTAGGTTTTTAAATTGTTCAATTGATCTATTTGCACAGGCCATAATTTTATGATAAAAGCTGGTATTATGCCAGTTTTTGTCAGGGGAGTTTTAGGAATAATATCTGTAAGCTTTGAGAATTTATTTATATATTTATATATTTAATATGTTATATTTATGATTCAACAATTATTGCACTATCTATACTTACATGATATAAGGAGGTAATTACCCGATATAGCCCTACCCCTCGTAATCAAATTATCCTGTGCATAGAACTTTCTTGAATAGTCTTTTGAACACATGGACATGAATATCCTTTCCCTTGTTTGTGAAATTCATTGTTAGAATGCACAGTTTAGACAAAACAAGACTGTGACATTAGAATCAATTTTATCTATCTGTATATTGATACACATTGGCTATTTACACACGAATAATAGTTTTCTTGTAAATTTTTTTTGCACAGGCACTTTAATATTTTAGCACCGGTTTTCTAATTTGTTTAATTCATTTTATAATTTTATTGGGTACACGGTTATATTTATTCAGCACAATGGGTCTCATAAAGAAGTTTCTTGCAATGGACGCTAATTTGTAACAGAATGTCTCTAGCATTTACGCTGTCATGATTGAGACTGTTGGGTATGACACACTAAAATACAAATATAGAGTTGCCATAATATCAAGGACATTGAAATATGATATGCATTGTGCTATTAACTCTTAAATCATCTTTTCTTGTAATGTTCCTAATTACACATTGATGTATATATGTATATATACATCTTTTTTCTATGTCCATTGCATCATGTGACCTGTCATTTGCACTTTAAAAATGAAGTCCTTCCATGTAAGCGCTGTCATGTGATCAAGGCAGAGGAGCTGCCGAAACGCGTCATGGTGGAGTGTTGCTTGCAATAAAAAACTAGTCAAGCACTTATCTGGGTCCATTCTCATTCTGTTCCAGCGGAGTTGCATGGAGGTGTAAGGCGAGCTTTCTTATATATATATATATATATATATATATATATATATATATATTACCTACTGGTGGTCGCCAGTAGGTAGTTATAGTTAGGACCACGTTTCCATAGGAAATCCGCAACATTCTATTTTGAATAACTTTGGCGCCGGTCGACGAATCCTCGCGAATTTTTCAAAATAGGTGGGGCGCTACGCTCCGCTCCTACCCTGAAAGTCTCGGGGAGATTCGTCAAGCGGGGGCTGAGATAAAAGGGGGGTCCCAAAACGCGTTTTTCCCATGCATTTTTCCATAGGACCTTTAGACACAGCTACAGCCCGAACGGCTGAACAGAATTACTTGAAATTTGGCAGAGAGGTAGTCCTCAGGTCAAGGAAGTGCCTTTTGTAGGTTTGGTGTAAATCTGTTCAGTAGATTCAGAGAAAATAGCCTTTAAATCAATATATATATCTGAGCCAGCTTACGGTGCGCTTACGCGATTTTGATTGGCTGTTAGATCTTAGTAAACATTCGAATCGGTCGAAACCAGGAAGCGGCGGCCGCCATTTTCTCTCTCGCTCTCTGAGTTGGGCAGCAAAAACGATGCCAAAAAATGTCTAAAGAGGCAGTTTCTTGAGATCCTAACCACCCAGCATTGATATAGGGGTCCCCAAACAACCCCCAAGCACAAATAAAAAAATAAAAAAAATTCGGAAAATCGCCGATTATGCTTACCGTACGCGTACGGTAAAAAAGTTTTTTTTTTTTTAAATTATCCACACCCTCCCCACCCCGTGTGAAAATGGTGCCCAAAGGGCACCATTTGTGCATGGCTTATTACAGGTAAGAAATAAACAAAGAATAAATTTCACAAAGATGCGCATAATATGTCCCCCATGTGCGCACGGTGCGTGAAGCGCATCGTGCGTACATGGCCCATCCCGCATAACGTGGGCACGCGGTGCGCGCAGCGCACCGCGTGACCACCGTGCGTGCACGGCACTAATTGCGTAAAGTGGGCGCGTGGTGCGCGAAGCGCACCGCGTGCTCATTGTGCGCGCACGGTGCGTGAAGCGCACCGTGCGCGCACGGAACGAACTGCGTTAACTGGGCGCGCACGCCACGAATGGCGTAAAGTAACTTAGCATTTAAAAAAATGTACAAATTCACTGAAAAAACCATAGGTTTCACACACGTTATAGTTAGGAATTAGCATTTAAAAAACCTTGCAAATTCACTGAAAAAACCATAGGTTTCACACATGTTATAGTTAGCTGTACATTTCACTCGTAAAAAACCAATGAAATTCCCCCGTTATAGTTAGTGCAGGCAACTATAACTCACGCGACCGCAATCTTCTGCTGATGACATATGTGTCTTTATGAAAAAAAAATATTTGTAATATATGTATAGCTAAAATTTAATGGAAGAAGACATGGGCAAATAAGTGTCTAAATACAGTATTAGCATCAGCAGAGGATTGCGGTCGCGTGAGTTATAGTTGCCTGCACTAACTATAACGGGGGAATTTCATTGGTTTTTTACGAGTGAAATGTACAGCTAACTATAACATGTGTGAAACCTATGGTTTTTTCAGTGAATATATATATATATATATTCACTGAAAAAACCATAGGTTTCAGGGACGTTATAGTTAGTTGGACATTTGACTTACATAAAACCAGAGAAATTCGCCTGTTATAGTTGGTTGAGCTAACTATAACTCGCGCCCCCGCAATGCACTGCTGATGACGTCACATATTACATCACTCATGACATGGTCAGTGACATCACTGATGACATCTCAAATTACATCACTGATGACATCATCCAGTGAATGTACGTTTCTGTAAAGTTTAAATATGTTTTATAAATATATATATGCCAAGGTGTATTGAAGAATGAATGAGTGTATAAGACTCAGGATGGATGATTAAGTAGGTGTGTGACTAACTGTATAAGTGACTAATTAATTGTGTCTTGCTTAATGCATGTGTTAGCGACTGATATAGACATTCACACAGTTTAGGTTGTTAGTTGGTGTGGAAGCAGTTCCATGGTTTGGTTAGCAACTAAATGAGGATTTATATGAGCTATTTATTGCTTGTCTGAGTACCTGTATGAGTACCTGAGTGTCTGCATGGGTGGGTGGGGGTGTGTGTTGTGACTCTCTGCATAGATGTGTGAGTGGCTAATTCACTAGGTATATGTGTTCAAGTCTGTATCTGTGAAGGTCTGTATGGCTGAGTGAGTGTGTCTATGAGTGTCTCGGTGAGTGAATGGATGCCTCAGTGGTACATGTGAGTAACTCCATATGTGAAAGGCAGAATATATGAGTGTTGGACTATATAAATGGTTATATGTGAGAATGAGTGATTGTGAGAGTGCCTGTATGGATCAGTGTGTCCTTGTATTAGTTATTGTATTAGAGTGTAAGTATGTGTTAGTATATGTTTAAATAAGTGACGATCTATGTGTATAACTGTACAGGTGAGTAAATGAAAGTGTTATTGATTATTTCCATTACTGACTAGGTGTGTGAATAACTCTAAGAATGAGAGGCAGTGTGTGAGTGTCTGTATAGATATGTAATGGATATGATAATGCTGTACTGATGGCTGACTGCATGTATGAGTGAGTGTATAGGTGAATGAATGGAAGTGTGTAGACCTACAAATTAGAGAGTGGATGTACACTAACTGGTATTGGTGTGTTCACGGTTTTGAAAATTATAGTCTGTATTTTAGACTGGGTGTATCAAGTGTTATATTAGGGTCTGATCAGGTGCATCTGATTTTCACGTGGATGATGTCATCAGTGATGTCATCAGTGATGTCATTTGAGATGTCATCAGTGATGTCATCAGTGATGTCACTGACCATGTCATGAGTGATGTAATATGTGACGTCATCAGCAGTGCATTGGGGGGCGCGAGTTATAGTTAGCTCAACTAACTATAACAGGTAAATTTCTCTGGTTTTATATAAGTCAAATGTCCAACTAACTATAACGTCCCTGAAACCTATGTTTTTTTCAGTGAATTTCTAAGGTTTTTTTAAATGCTAATTCCTAACTATAATGTCCCTGAAACCTATGGTTTTTTCAGTGAATTTCTACGGTTTTTTAAATGCTAATTCTTAACTATAACGTGTGTAAAACCTATTGTTTTTTGAGTGAATTTCTAAGGTTTTTTAAATGCTAATTTCTAAGTATAACGTCTCTGAAATCTATGGTTTTTTCAATGCATGTCAAAGGTTTTTTAAATATCGAACTACTATTGTGTATTTGTTATTAATACTATTTTTTCTAACTTTTCAACTACATAAAATAAACTGCAAAAGTACTATGTAACGTAATACATTTCACAAATTAAAATGAGTTTTTAAATAATACAAAACAATTTAACATTCAGATAACAATTTTTCTCCCTTTTTTTGCTGTTATCAGCTACTACTTAACTTCACTATTCACAGTGATGCCAGTGTAGTTTCATCATAAACAGCAGGGGGAAAAAAAACAATCAACTAGATTGTTAAAAAACAAAAAAAAACAAATTGTCTCAAATATAATACAAAATCAACACAAATAACACATCCAATAGTATTTCAAGTGTTCAAAGCTTACCTTTACTTCATATATTGTCTGCAAATTTAACCAACACGCCAGATAATGTATCAAATATTTTGCTTTGAAAGCATCCAGTATGAATTCCTTCAAGATCTTACGTAGTTTCTCTGCACATTTTCCCAATACGCCAGATAATATATCAAAAATTCCGCTTTGAAAGCATCCAGTATGAATTCCTTAAAGATCTCACGAAGTTTCTCTGCACAATTTTTCCAATACACCACATAATATATCAAAAATTTCGCTTTGAAAACATCTAGTATGAATTCCTTAAAGATCTTACGTAGTTTCTCTGCACAATTTTCCCAATACACCAGATAATGTATCAAAAATTTCGCTTTGAAAGCATCCTGTATGAATTCCTTAAAGATCTTACGTAGTTTCTCTACACATTTTCCCAATACGCTAGATAATGTATCAAAAATTTCGCTTTGAAAGCATCCAGTATGAATTCCTTAAAGATCTATACACCTTCCCATTAAAGCCGAATAGTGTATCTAAAATCTTTGTTTCAGAAAAATTAAGTATGAGTTGGGTAATTCATAAGGCAATCTCGGTTTCATTTCCAAGTGTGTATCATTACAGTGACTCCAACCATTATTACACTTTAAATAAACTGTATAATGTCCACTTGTAGTAGTACTTCCAGCATGGAAAACAATAACAACTGTTGCAAAAGTTCTTCCAGAAATAGATACTTGATTAGCAACAAATTTAGAATTTTGTTTTCCACTTTTCTTCCATTTGGTCGACAGCGTTGCAGCATTATAATCAAATATTTTCCATATCTTTGTAGGCATAATGCAGATAGCATTCGTGGTTTACAACGAGAACACATCATCTCATGATCAGCTTCTTTTACTAATTTGGAAAATGGTACAGATTTGCAGTCAGGTATTGTTAAATATAAAAATTGTTCTCTGTCAACTATAGTGCTTGAAGTTAACGAACACTCTTCACATTTATGTTCCCATTTGTAACTGAGTCCAAATAAACTCTCAATCTGAAACCTTCATCCTCTAGTATTCCAAGCATAACCATCAGAAATTCTTGTGCATCTTGCTGTATATTAGCACTGAACGTTAAACATCCAGTACACGTATCCAACAGTTGGTGAATACCAGAAGCAGAATGAATCTTACTTCTATCAGTTCTCAATTCTTGAAATGAAGTGTAGTGTGCAGAACATAAAGTTTTTTCCTGACTTTCCATAATTTCACCACAAACATCTTCAAGATAAAATATAACATTTAGAATGACATTACCATAGCAGTTGACACCAGAAGCATTATCTAATTGGTATCTAACAACATCATCACTTGTTTGTATTTTCTGCTTCTTTACATCTTTTCTTTTCAGTTGATTTTCTTTCTGCTTTTCAACCATAGTTAACTCTTCAACATATTTGCATTTTGAACACACAACAACACGTCTCTCATAGATAGGATATTCACCTAAATGGGGAGCAGAAAGCCTTCTCAAATGATTATATTCTCTTACACAATTAACATGAGCACTAACCTTGTTCTCATCAAAATCAATTAAATACAAACCAGACAACGTTCTAACTCGAGATAATGCAACATATACCATTCCCTCTTTAAACACAGTTTTTCCAACATTTACCAAAGCATTATCTACACTTAAACCTTGTGATTTGTGAATAGTTATTGCATATGCTAAACAGAAGGGAAACTGTTTTCTACGAACATACAAAGTCTTTTACAAGCAAAAAACGTGCGGCAGAACGTCCAATCTGTTTTACCTCAGCAATCTGATCAAATTTAACTTTCAAAAATTCAATTCCATTTCTATTTTGATATTTCACAAAATCAACAACCATTGCTCCATTCACTAAACCTTCTTCTACATTCAGATTACGCTTCAAAATAACCCGACAGTTTAAACATACATCTATATTTTTTTCTAAGCCAGCAGTTTTTGATACAGACTTTTCCAAAGAATCCAATTTAGTCTGTAGTTTTTCTGAAACAACAATTGTTATTCCTTGATGCTCTATTTTATCAATAGCTTCAATGTGAACTATTTCTTGATTTTCCAATTTCATAAGCTCTCTATTAAATGTATAACACTCTTCCACTGTAGGCATTAAGCAAACTATAGACTTTTTTTCTTTCATTTTCTTGTACATTACTTCTGCTGGTGTGTTTTTATTTGTAAACAAGTTCTTTAGTAGACGAGTTTGAAAAGCTTCTTTACCATGTTTGCTTAGAACACGAATTCTTACACCTTTTAGAATATTTGCATAATCTTTATCTCTTGCTTGTCACATATTCTGAGTGAGTTCTTTATATTCAAAATGTAACCACAGATTCACATTTCCAATACTTCCCAGAGATTTCTTTGTGTCTTCATGTAGAAGATTTTTAAACACTAGTTCTCCTTTTACAGGGGTTAGTTGTAGCAGATCTCCAAATACAATTAAATGTTTTCCTCCAAAGAGAATGTCGTAATCTGTTTTTAATACCTGTTGCATTCTTGAGCGTACAAAAGCAAGCATTAAGTTTGAGACCATGCTCACCTCATCAATAATTCAACGTTTCATTTTCTTTAGCACTCTTGACACTTCATAAGAAGCTTCTCCAGACAACTTCTGATATTCTAATTTATTATCATGCTCCACTGGCAACATCAATAATCTATTCAAAGTAACTCCTTTAACATTGTGTGCAGCTAATCCAGTTGGAGCTGTTACCACACAACATAAATGTGAACCAGTAGTTTTTTGAAGATAACTGGTCAAAACTTTAATTAAAAAACTTTTACCTGTCCCAGCTTGACCACTGATGTACATCAGAAGAGGTTTAAAAGATGAACACATCATTTTGTCATGCAACAAACCATGTTCTCTCTATTCTCTCACTTTCACATATATTTCTTTCTGTTCAACATTTACTTGTTCTTCTAACTTTTTCAGTGTTATATTCTCCTTGTGTGCTTGTTGCATTGCAATTTCAACTTCATGCATAGCAATCGCTGCTTCATTTTCCAGCATTGGTTGTCCAAGAGGATCTTGACTACATGGACCACTACTTTGACTATCTTGAGAACTATCATGACCTTTTTCAGCTGTAATAGTCTTTTCTTGTTCAACTTCATCATTCAACATTTTTAAATATGTAGGGAAAATTGGACATCGAATGCTACCTTTACAAGCATTAAAAGAATCTTCGTAGCAGTCAAACTCTCCAAGTAATTCACTTTCGCTACGCCATGGTTTAAACAGCTGCAGAAGTGCTAAATAGTAAAATTCTCGCTTATCTGGAGTTTCACAACTAAGTTTCTTGTGGTTTATAAGATTACCCTTTGCATGTTTTACTAAACAACCATGACATCCAACTACTGCAAACTTTCCTTCTTTTAAATTCTCTTTAACATTTCTTTTGAAGCTGTAATGTTGAAGTACTCCATACAGACATAGCTGTTCCAGATGTTGACTCCCTTTTGGATAGTATGTGTCCAACATATTAGTTTTAAGAATGTCTGTACTATCTGGCTCATTTGCTGCTAATGGTTCAATTTCTTCCAATGATTTCAACACTCTATTTCGTTTGCAGGCAAGAACTAAACTTACCCAAATGATTCCTCGTGACTTTGAATATAAACTTGAAGAACACAAGCGGTCTGAACATTCATACGATCCAATTTCTCGGTGGGAAAGCATTTTCAAACTAAAGCTGTACAATTTTTTGCTAAGACTATTCTCTTGTGCAATTTCTTCCCACATTTGTTTCATCTCTGTTTTTTCAGATTTTGTTATGTACGATGTAACATAACGTGCAACAGCAATTGAGTTATCCGCAACATACTGGATGTCCATGTTCGCATTCCACATTTTAAAAATGACTGGATTGTAGTCATTGATATACTTTGACACGTCTGTTCTTTTTAAGTTGCAGGTATTCTTTGGAGATTTACGAGTTATTGTGTGCCTCACAGAAGAAAAAAAAGAATTTACTCTTCCTTTACAAATGACTGGACGGGGAAAACCAAACCGACATTTGGTGTAAAATTTTCCTTTAGACTTGTATTTTCTTCTGCAGTACTTTCCACAACGGTGACTTTGGAAACGTGAAACTTGCTGTCTCAAGCTTCTATCTCCTCCTTCTCTTGGAATCTCACATGTCACATACTGTTCGATGAAAGACAATACTGTTTCATCAGAATCAGTTCCAAATGTAGGTGCAACCTTGACCCATTGTAGTATATGTATATGAGGTGCACCTCTTGCTTGGTACTCCTTTCTCCAACAGAAATCGATAACTTCTCCAAGAGGTGGATTCTTTTTATTACAGATAAAAGCCATCATACCTTGAAACTTATGATTAAAATATCTGCACACATTTACAGGATCCAATGAACACAGTTCACCAGGAGTCTTTATTTCAACATTTTTTATATTAGAATTTGCTTCTCTTAAAAACTCAAGCAAATCTTCCCATGCATACTCTGCACAGCTAAGTGTGACAAACCATGTTGGTGTACCTAAGTTCCGTAACATACACTTGAGTTCTCCATGACGACAATACCAATACTCATTTGTTCCACATTGACATGCCATCAAATTGATTAACTGTGCTTCTAAATTTTGATCTGTTTCTTGAACTTTCTCCACAAATTCTTTCGCAGAAAGAAGTGATTCATGAACTCCAGTTTTAAGTATATGATTCAGTGCATACAAGAGAGAAGACAGATCACTTCCAAACAAAAGGTGGTATATGTATGGAATGCACGGTCGAAATCTAGGATCTTCAGAATATAATCTTGTTGACCGATATTCTGAAGCGGAATCCATACAGGTCGGTCATCATATCGTCCACCTTTTCCAGTAGGAAACAACTGTAGAAAACAACGAGCTTCCAAGCTTTTCTCCCACACACTCATTGGAGTTCCCTGTGCTTTTTTCATTTGAAATAACTCAATGCTACTTCCTATCACTTCTTTTGAATGCAAAGGACATGTTGTATAATGTTCATAAATCTCTTCAGTCCTTGACTTGTCCACTTTCTCTATTTGACAACTTGAAATTTCAAAATCATCTTCTAAACATATTACCTGTTCATCCACATTTAAATTTTTGTAATAAATATTGTTCTCTATAAGATATAAGGTAGCCTTTTCAACTTTATTAACATCCACAAATTCTTGCCATATTTTCCGACTCCTTGTGGGTACACCATTTACTAAAATAACTACTGCCTCATCTTTCTCTTTCTCTCCAGAAATAGTTTCAATGTTTTGCTTAAAATCCAAAGGTAAGTACACCACTCTTCCTTTCAGCCCTCTTTGCAAGTCTGTTGGTTGCAGTTTACCTGTTTTAGGCTCCATCCGAATTATAGTTTGAAAAGGATGAACAGATTGAATTAGAACCGAGTCATATGTATTCAATTTGGCCAGCTCCTGCAGAATAGCTACTAACTCCAACTTATTATGCACTGCTCTAGCAGGCATTTTGTTCTCTTCTAATTTGTTGTAACAATATTTACATATACGTTGATCACTACCTAACTCAAATCGACCTTCAACAAACAAGTACGTTGCAAATTCTTCCCACTTACCATTGTTCTCCTTTTCACTTTTCAAATACAAATCAACATTCTTACTTTGACTTTTATAATGAGTACGTCGACAACAAACCCAAACATAGCTTGGTATTTCCGAGCACACTACATTAAACTTTTCAATTTCTTCTTCAAACTGATCAGTGCTAATCACTTTCTCATCTCCTTCAACATCTGTAATTGTCAAACTTTCACTTTCTATGAAATGCTCTTCTGAACCAAAATATCGCATTTCAATATCATCACACTTTTTTGAACATCTGATAAAGAACCATATAAAAGACTTCCATTCAGTTCACTTAAACTTAATGCAGGACTTTTTACTTAGTACAGTTTATTTACAAAGTTCCACATTTCTGAATGGTGTACTGCTAACATCCTCAAATGATGAAAAACAATTTTACAATATTTTCTTGAAAGACAAGCCAGAGAATGCCCATACTTCTTAGTATATTTTCTTACATTACATGGATCTAGTCCTTGTAACAACTTAATCTTCTGTTTTATACTTTTCCGAGTATATTCTCGTAGCAAATTTCTCATTATATCAATGGATTCCTGTCGAATACTACAAATGCTACTACAACTCCACTTATACACAGGAGCTCGTGGACGTTTCCCTTGCACTTCTTCAGCTATTAACTCTTCTGCACTTTTACCAACCATTTCCTCCTTTGGAAGAGGAACACCATCCTGAACTTCGTAGCAACGACCTCCAGTATCAACTGCAAATGATAAACTATTTTCCTAGATGTAACTTTCCTAATTAAAAAAAGGCTCAGTACTAGACGTATGTCTCCAATGTCCACTAAAGTTTTTACAAAAGTTGGTTCTGTTCACAAGTCTTTTTTTTCTACTTTTGTCTTTCAATACTTTCACTATTTTATCCAATACTTTCAATCTCTTTAAAATCAAAATGAACAACTCCTGTTTCAAATTGAAAGCAGTATCCACTATACTTTAAATACGCTGCTTCTCTTTGAATTGGAACATTCTTCTTTTATATTTGCAGCATGTTTTCAATAAATTCTGAATCACTCTAGATCGAAAAAGTCTGACGAATTTCTTGAAATTGGTTTTGTCTCCGAGTACCAGATACTATTTCTTTATCATCTTTCCTTTTCCTCGTATTTGAAATTGAACTCTGCTTCACCTTACTTGAAAAATTCTTCTTTTTGCTTTGTGTGATGTTTTTCTCATTATTTGTTCATAATATTTTTCTCAAAAATTGTCTTTTGCTTCTACTCGAGCAAACAGTTTCTCAACTACTCGCATTTTTTTCTACTTCAAGATCTTTCCTTTTCGTCAAATATATATTTTTCTTCTCTTTTCTTTTTTTTCACTTCTTCTAGGCCTTTCCAAATTTCAATCCAAACTAAATAATTTTCTGAAAAACAAAAAATAGATTTAATTATTTTTCACATTTCTTCACTATGTTAAAATACTAACATACAATTGCAAAACTTCCACTAACAACTTCCAGACCCAGTGCTGCAACGTGATGGAGCACGACAGATGATGACTAGGATGACAAGTAGTGCCATAGAACATACAGCAAGCATTTATTTATTTATTTACATACTCCTTTACAATTTATATATAACTGCAATACCTCATACCTTTCATCTCTGCGCCACACCCCACCACCCCACACCACTTTCTCTGCAACCCACACAACTTTATAAATAGTAGTTTTTAAAAATTGTAATCTATGTACTTAGAATGACATAATCAACCAAACAGCACACATAAAAATTTCCATTATTACCTAACAATTTTATCAATAACTTCGCAAACATAACACTGCACCCAGGGCTTTAACTGGAGGGGGTGTCTGTGGCGATTTGACCACTAGCACTTTATTTTTGGGAGCCTCGAAATGGGTCTTTCTAGGGCTCTATTTTCCGACCTCACAAACGTAATCCGTTTTTTTTTTCTTTATTGCACTGCAGCGGCACTGTGAGAGCATGCACATTGCTCACTACTTAGAAGTGCAGACATCATGCCAAGTGACTCGCATTGTAGGAGAAGGAAAATCCTTTAAGGAGAGCCATTTTCTCTCAGTATTTCCCTTCTCCAGCAACAGCAACATCATCGTGGGGTGATTAGCAGACAGACCACCAGGCGCGCAACACCCATTGCCCCGGACTCTCTGACACAGCTTCCCGGGCGCACACACAGAGCTGCACCCGAGTACTTCACCGGTCTTCAAAAAATAATTTTTTTGTAAAGGAGACTCTGTTCTTTTTCACCCCTTTTTACAACCCCTACAAGCCCACTCTGCCCATTGCTGAAAGAATTAGGCTCCTCCCGAAATTTCCCTCTGGTTGTGCCTCTTCAAACGACCACAACAAGGCAACTCCAGCACGAACCTTCTCTCACCTTATACACGGTCTTGTTTTAGTGCTACAAAAACACACACTTTGCCTGCCTCACTAAGTTCTCACACCCCCTCTTTCATATGAACATAAAAGCTTTCCAATTACTTTTATATTCCTATACTGTGCTTCACATGGAAATATAGAACTCAAGGTTCTCACCACCCCAAATTAGCTCTCTGGTTCTTTCTCAAACATAAGAAGTACAGGTATTCAGTATCTGGCAGTGACGACCACTTTAAAACAGTGTACCTATAAACAACTCGACAAAACGTTATGTTTCTAAATTAACGTATTACACTGAAAAGCTCCTTTACATTTCTTTCGCTAGATGTACCTTTGTTTAAAACACCACCAGAGAATGGTGTTGAAGTATTCTCCACAAAGAGTAACTCAAAGCTTTGTTATTCTTTATTAAAAAATCTGCCTGTCAATGCTTTTCGCAAGCCTTTTCAATGCCTTAAGAGGGTAGCTGGATGAGTGTAATACGTAGTATTTAAGATCGGGGCGGATGATGCATGGAAATAAGAACGTGTAGTTAAATAAAGGGCGAGTGGATGCATGGCCAGATGCATCAATGGATAGATACATTGATCAATTTATCAATGGATGGATGGATGGATGGATGGAAGGATGAATGAATGCAAAGACCAGTACTTATGATAGACGGGTGGGCTGATAAATGCTTAGGATTGATTCTGGGACAGATATATCTATGCATATATAGGCGTATCGCTGCATGAATGGCACAGTGCTTACTATAGGCGAGTGCGCTCATAGATGCTTAAGATAAGCGGACAAACAGATTTATGTATACATATAAGTAGGAATATATCCATCAATTAAAAGATGTTTGAATGGCGCAGTGCTTAGGATGCATGGATACTGCGCTTTAATTGGGCGGGATCTGGGGACCGGCACTTATTTTCAGAGAGCCTCCAAATGACTCTCTACCAGGCTCTATTTTCGGCCCTCTCAAAGATAATCAATTTTTTTTTATTACACTGCATTGACAGCATGCACATCGATGTACGCATGCTTATTTTGCTCACTAGTGAGAACTGGAGACATCACGCTAGGTTACCCACATTGTAGAAGAAAGGGAAATCCTTTAAACAATGTTTTTTTCCGAACCTACGATTATTGGAGAGGATTTTTTAAAGCACACAATGATACTTATCTTGATTTAGACCACGCCCCAACTTGCATAGCCCACACCCCTTTAAGAGCTTTGCCCCCCCTTTTAGAGCACCCCCACTTTTTTTCTCCCACTTAGAACCCTAACTACACCATAGTAACAAACAAACAGTGTAACCTTCCATTAAAATCTACAATGGCACCAAGTTTCATAATTTTCCATCAACACTATCAACCTTCTACCATAGTACAAGAGTGTCTATCAGCACAAAGATGTCTTATCTACAGAAATGTTGTGTAATTTCTGTACCAGTCTGCTGGAACACGCATCACCAAAACTTATTAACACAAGGGAATTTGCCAGAAAAACATATACCATACCATAAAGCGATTCATAAATGGGCACACTGCCACTGCACCACCCTCTTCCCCATCCTTCCTTAACTGCACACAATTAAAGAAAGAGCCACACCAAACCTAGTAAACACACTATACCAATACAGGAACTTAATTTCAACAACCGTCTACCGGAACGCTCATGAGCAAAGTGTATTAAAACATAGAAATTTGCGGGTAAAACATATACCATGCCATAGGGCACTTTACAAGAGCTCCTAGTGGTACTACATCACCTTCAGTAGCTCGACATCTGCACGTTACTAAATTCTGTGTTTTAATCAGAAACATACCCACCTCCCCCACTCCCACCCCACCCTTCCTTAACCATACGAAATCAAACAGAAACCACCACCATTCCTAGTAGCTCCGCTATACCCATACACAGGCTTAATTTTAACAGGTGTGTGCTGGAACACTTATCAACAAAAAGTATTCAGACATGCAAATTCGCGGGAAAAACATACACAATACCATAGCATGGTTAATAAATAGGCCCACTCAAACTACATTACCTTTACTAACTACACATGCCCACGTTACAAATGTCAGTCTTATAATCAGCAACATACGCACATCCCCCACCCCCACCCATACCCATGCTTAACCTTTCGAAATCAAACAACGAGCTCCTGCACTCCCGTTACCGCCACTATAGCCATAGATAGACTTAATGTCAACAGGTGTCTGCCGGAACGCTCATCAGCAAAAGCTATTAAAACCTACAATTTTGCAACTCAAACATACACCATACCATAGACGGTTTATAAATAGTCACAGTACCACTGCACCACCTCAACACCCGCCCTTGCTTAACTTTACGCAATAAAAGAAAGAGCCCAAGCAAACATAGAAGCGCCACTATAGCCATACACAGCCTTAACTTCTACAGATGTCTCCTGAAAAGCTCATCAGCAAACCATATTAAAACATGCAAATTTGCGGGTAAAACATAAACCATGCCATAGGGCGCTTTATAAGTGCTCCCAGTGGTACTACATCACCTTTAGTAGCTCCACATCTCCACGTTACTATATTCTGTATTTCAAACAGCAACATGACTACCTCCCCCACACCCACCCCCGCTCGTGGTTAGCAGTACGAAATCAAGCAGAAACCCCCCATTCCTAGTAGCGCCACTATACCCATACTCAGGCTTAATTTTAAAATGTGTCTACCGGAACACTTATCAGCAAAAACGATTCAAACATGCAAATTGGAGTGTAAAACTTAAACCATCCCATAGCACTGTTTATAAATGTGCCCGGTGAAACTACATTACCTTTAGTAACTACACATGCCCACGTTACAAATATCCGTCTTATAATCAGCAACATACACACCTCCCCCACCCCCACCCATTCCTTGCTTAACATTCCGAAATCAAACAACAAGCCCCAGCACTCCCGTTACCGCCACTATAGCCATACATAGACTTAATGTCAACAGGTGTCTGCCGGAACGCTCATCAGCAAAACCTATTAAAACCTGCAATTTTGCAACTCAAACATACACCATACCATAAGACGGTTTAGAAATAGTCACAGTACCACTACACCACCTCAACATCCGCCCTTGATTAACTTTACGCAATAAAAGAAAGAGCCCCAGCAAATGTAGAAGCGCCACTGTAGCCAAACAGAGGCTTAATTTCAACATATGTCTCCTGAAACGCTCACCAGCAAAACATATTAAAACATGCAAATTTGCGACTAAAACATATCCCATGCCATAGGGCGCTTTATAAGTGCTCCCAGTGGTACTAGATCACCTTTAGTAGCTCGACATCTGCAAGTTACTATATTCTGTGTTTCAATCAGCAACGTAACCACCTCCCCCACACCCACCCCCGCCCTTGCTTAACCATACGAAATCAAACAGAAACCCCCACCATTCCCAGTAGCGCCACTATACCCATATACGACCTGCAATTTTGCAACTCAACCATACACCATACCATAGACGGTTTATAAATAGTCACAGTACCACTGCACCACCTCAACACCCGCCCTTGCTTAACTTTACGCAATAAAAGAAAGAGCCCCAGCAAACGTAGAAGCCACTATAGCCAAACAGAGGCTTAATTTCAACAGATGTCTCCCGATACGCTCACCAGCAAAACGTATTAAAACAGGCAAATTTGCGACTAAAACATATCCCATGCCATAGAGCGCTTTATAAGTGCTCCCAGTGGTACTAGATCACCTTTAGTAGCTCGACATCTGCACGTTACTATATTCTGTGTTTCAATCAGCAACATAACCATCTCCCCCACCCCCACCCTCGCCCTTGCTTAACCATACAAAATCAAACAGAACCCCCCACCATTTGCAGTAGCGCCACTATACCCATATACGACGTTAATTTTAGCAGGTGTCTGCCGGAACACTTATCAGCAAAAAGTATTCAAACATGCAAATTGGCAGGTAAAACATAAACCATCCCATAGCACGGTTTATAAATGGGCCCAGTCGAACTACACCACCTTTACTAGCTAGACATCTATATGTTACGAAAGTTGTTTAAACACTCTGCAGAGTGTATAGCGGGGCATGGGTAGAGTAAACAAAGTTCTAATTCCCAAACTTTTGATATACCGTCCCTTTACTGTATCTATATTAAAGATATTAAATGGAATGAATAAATTGACGAGTGTCTCAAAAGTGATAGTGAAGCTCACCATCAGTAAAACACGAACCACTTCAACACCTACATATATCCACCACAGCGACACAGCCTGACAAATAGTATCACTTATAATCACATGTAGTTCTCTAATGTCAACAAACTCATACAGAAAATATACCGCACATTTACATTTTTTTATCTCTCACACATTTATAAAACATCTCTTCTACAGAAGCGCTCCCCAACTATTTCTATTCCATAAGAGCAGACAATAATTAATACGTTTACTACCATATATTTTAGTATATCTACCTTTTTATTATTCACTAGTCAGAAACTACAAAAACTATTCACTATACATAAATGCAAACCAGAAACCATATTCATATTTATCTCAACTTAGGATCACATGATTCAAACTATGCGTACATATTAAAGGAACGCATCACTTTTCCTATCTCCATCTCCTCTCCACGTAATCTCCAAACACTGTACATGGCCCCACCTTACAACAACCTACCCTGAGTTACATTCAAACCTACCTCTCAATGTCAAAAATAAGACCACAACTTGCCCACATAACATTTCTGCATTACGTTTTATCGCTTTTAACTTAATAACACATACGTCTCCTACCACTACCACCGCCCACCCCACTATTTCCACAAAAAGTATCTGTTGCAAACGTGCAACATTTTCTTTATCTCCCCAAATACATTACAAACTCAAGTTAACGTTGTACCTCATTTTCAAATCAATACAGTCCTATAAAGATGACAAACTGCACTTCTTCTCTGTGAAAAATTCCTAAACATATATAAAATACTTATATAACAACAACTCAAATGTTATGCATATTTCATAACCAATATCAAACACCACACTTTACTAACACTATATTACTTTGAAATAAAAAATACTTTCAACATTAAAAACATCACCTCAAAAACTTAATCAATACTATAAAACACATACCACACCTTGTTCATTTCTAACTCACCTTTGTAGTTGTTATCCAGATTTCAAATGACACACGCATACAATTCTCTCTTTCTCATGAAGAGCTCCGATTTCATCAAGAATGAAACCAGGAATGGCAAAATTTCTCTGTCGCTCCACACATAAATACATGTAAAGAACAAATCAGAATACTTCATTCCTTCAACGACATTCCAAAACTTACCGCCATTGGTTAATTTTGAATTGTCTTTCCGAAAAGCTACTTATTATTCCGCGCCACATAAAGGTCACAAGTTCAACCTGTTTTATCACCACACTTTCTGGAACCTTTTACGACAACTGCAGGTTAAAAGTTCATCATTTTTTTTTACCTAAAGGTATACTTTTGCAACATGTTATCAAACATTCAACGGCACGTGCACGTTAAAACTTCACAATAGGGGTCAGTAGTTCATCAGCATTATTCCCAACTCCAGCAGCACCTCACCTTACGCCCCCAGCGCCATCAGACCCATAGGAGTCAGTGCTTTCCACTTTCCAAATACCAAATTCATTTCATACACACAAATTTACCTTCGCACTCCCTATATAACACCCCCTAAGCACCATACACAAGTTACAATGTTCGAAACAAAAGTTCCTCCAAGTAGCTATAACTACATGCTGACACTACTTGCACAGATGTGGCACAGCGGCCAGAGCACATGACTTCACAGCATATGACACACAGTTTGGGCTCACGCTTTCATCCTCGAGTCTGGCAGCAGCTCAGCTTAGCAGCATGAGACTCTACACACTACCTCACATATTTTCCGTTCCCCAGAACTTTCAGACCAGTGCGGGTCAGTAGTTCGTCCTAGTAGTTATAAACACATGCTGATACTACTTCCACAGCTGTACTGCAGCAGCTACGGCACATGACTTCATAGCATAAGACACACAATTTTACTCACGCTCTAATCCCCGAGTCCCGCATCACCTCACCTTAGCAGCATCACACTCAAGGCAATACCTCACTTAATTTTCATAGCCTAGCACTTTCACACCGGTAGGTATGATTAGTTCACTTCGCACCCCCTCTATAGCTTACCCTAAACACCCCACAGAGGTTACAGTGCTCCTACCCTCCTATTTCCCACTTTTTTCCCCTTACTTGCTTCAACGGAATCACAAAATGGCAACCAACACTTCCCCCTGCCATGAGACTCTAGACAATACCGCACATATTTTCCGTACCCAGGACTTTGACACCACTACGGGTCAGTAGTTCATTCTAGTAGGTATACACACATGCTGACACTACTTCCACAGCTGTACTGCAGCGGCCAGGGCACATGACTTCACAGCATAAGACACACAGTGTGGGCTCATGCTTTAATCCTTGAGTCGTGCACAAGCTCACCTTAGAAACATCACACACTAGTCAATACCTCACTTAATTTTCATATCCTAGAACATTCACACCAGTAGGTATGTTAGTTCACTTCGCACCCCCTCTATAGCACACCCTAAACACCCCACAAAGGTTACAGTGCTCCTACCCTCCTCTTTCCCACATTTTTTGTACTTTTTCCCCCTTACTTACTTCAAGGGAATCACAAAATGGCAGCCAACACTTCCTAGTTTCAAACGCTCGCAGCGCTCACAGCCAATCAGCAGCAAGCTCGTGCTCATAACGCCTCAGTCAATCAGATGGCAGAATTCCCAAATATCGTTATCTGTAACTTTCGATATTTCTCAAAAACTACTGAATGGATTTACACCAAATAAACAAAAGCGTGCTTTCTAGACCAAGACACTTCCTGCCAAATTTGGGGTAATTCCATTCACTCGTTCGACCTGTAGCCTTGTCTAAAGTTTCCTATGGAAATTAACATTCAAAAAAACACGTTTTGGGCCCCTCTTTTTTTTCGGACCCCCTTGACGAATCACCCCCAAACTTTCAACATAGGAGCTGATCTCAACAAAGAATTAGTTTTGAAAATCTCACGAAGATTCATCAATCGGCGCCAAAGTTAGTGCGAATAGAATGTTGCCATTTTCCTATAGTAACTAGGTCCTAACTATAACTACCTACTGGCGACCGCCAGTAGGTAATATATAAATATATATATAAAGCGTATTTAAACTTTACAGAAACACATAGTCACTGCATGATGTCATAAATGATGCCATGAGTGATGTCATTTGAGATGTCATCAGTGATGTCACTGACCATGTCATGAATGATGTAATATGTAACGTCATCAGCAGTGCATTGTGGGGGCATGAGTTAAAGGTAGCTCAACTAACTATAACAGGCGAATTTCTCTAGTTTTGTACTAGTGAAATGTCCAACTAACTATATCGTCCCTGAAACCTATGGTTTTTATCAGTGAATTTCTATGGTTTTTTAAAGGCTAATTTCTAACTATAACGTCCCTGAATCCTATGTTTTTTTCAGTGAATTTTAAAGGTTTTTTAAATGATCATTTCTAGCTATAACGTCCCTGAAACCTATGGTTTTTTCAGTGAATTTCAAAGGTTTTTAAAATGCTAATTTCTAACAATAAAGTCCCTAAAACTATGTTTTTTTCACTGAATTTTGAAGGTTTTTTAAATGCTAATTTCTTTCTATAACGTCCCTGAAACCTGTGATTTTTTTCAGTGAATTTGTAAGGCTTTTTTAATGCTAATTTCTAACTATAACATCCCTGAAACCTGTGAATTTTTCAATGAATTTCTAAGGTTTTTAAATGCTAGGTAAGACATGTGCAGAAAGAGAAAGAAAGGCGCAGAAAGAAGCAAGAGAAGTACAGAAAAAGGCAAGAAAAGTGGAGAAAAAGCAAGAGAGGTGCCAAAACAGGAAGAAAGGTACAGAAAGAAGCAAGAAAAGTGCCGAAAAAAGCAAGAGAGGCACAGAAAGAAGCAAGAGAGTTGCAAAAAGAGAGTGAGGTGCAGAAAGAGGAAGAAGGGCGCAGAAAGAGGCAAGTGAGGTGCAGAAAGAGGCAAGAGAGGTGCAGTAAGAGACAAGAGAGGTGCAGAAAAAGGAAAGTGAGGTACAGAAAGAGGCAAGAGAGGTCCAGAAAGAGGAAGGAAAGTGCAGAAAGAGGCAAAAAAAATGCAGAAAAGGGAAGAAAGGTGCAGAAAGAAGCAAGAGAAGCACAGAAAGAAGTAAGAGGGGTGCAGAAAGAACCAAGAGAGGTGCAGAAAGAAGAGAGTGAGGTGCAGAAAGAGGCAAGAGAGGTCCAGAAAGAGGAATAAAGGTGCAGAAAGAGGCAAGAAAAATATAGAAAAAGGAAGAAAGGTGCAGAAAGAAGCAAGAGAAGCACAGAGTGGAGTAGAAAGCCAAGAGAGGTGCGGATAGAGGCAAGAGAGGTAAAGAAAGAGGCAAGAGACATGCAGAAAGAGGCAAGAAAGGTGTAGAAAGAGACAGGGGTAATATTTGTGCTACATTTGTGCTCCTTTTTCTCTGTTGGCCATCTTGGAATACTTCAATGAAATTCATTAAACTTTATTCGATCTGATTTAGAAACATAGATCATAAAAGTGTAAATAAAAACAGTTAATCCTCTTTCTTAATACAATACAGTGAGAATTGTTTTAAAACCAGTAGGTAAAAACAGTTGTTACAAAGCCAGGTTCAGAGCAACTTCAGGTTAACAGAATAGTAAAGTTCGATGTTTCGCAAGATCAATCTCATGTACTTCATGCCAAATACGCAATAAGGGGTCCAAGTAAGATGCAACGCTCCAATACCTGACCAGTCTGCACTATATAAAACTGCAAAAAAACAAAAAATAAAAAGTGGTTTGCACACTTCTGTCATTGGACTATATGTGGGCTACATCTGGGTGATATTTGTGCTACATTTGAGCACTTTTTTATCTGGTGGCCATCTTGGGAGACTTATTTGTTATGAAGTTTCCTAATTTCCTCATTTACTGCAGTCTCCTCAGTAGGAAACGCTTTCAGTTTTTTACTTTGATTCCATCAAGAAGGCATTCAGATGTGTCCCACATTTGCCATAAATTCAGAATGTTAGCACTCTAGTTGCTCATTAGATCACTGTAGTAAAGCTACTGCTCACCAGGGAGTTAACTGGAAGTCTACTGCTGGTATTGAGAGTGGTTGTTTCAGTCTGCATGTCAGAATTTTCTAATGAAATAGAAGAGGATTTGAGATCTCACTTAAAACATGCACTAATTTTTCTTTCTGCAGCACCAACCATAATTTCTATGGCAAAATGAACCCCCTCATTTTGTTCCTTTTTAAATTAAATTTTTTATGTGCACCAGTTTATTCCAAACAAGATGGCTTCAGGTGTGCCATAATGTTGTCATCAGTACGACTGTTAGCGCTCTAGTTGTTCTTTAGAACACTCTGGGAAGCTGCAGTAGAACACAAAGGAATCAACTGACAGGCTGCTCCTGTTGAAATATAACAGGAAGATATTTGAGATCTCACTTGAAACATGTCCTAATTTTTCTTTCTACAGCGCTAACCATAATTTCCATGACAAAATGAAACCCCTCATTTTGTTCCTTTTTAAATTAACAGTTTCAAGTGTTATCAGTTTATTCCAATCAATGGCTTCATGTGGGCCATAATGTTGTCATAAGTAAGACTGTTAGTGCTCAGGAAGATATTTCAGATCTCACTTAAAACATGTCCTAATTTTTCTTTCTTCCGCACAAGTTAATTGTGGAGGCTTCATATCAGAATCATTTCCAATCCAAAGATGAATATGTCAAGGATGTCCTCTATCCCCACTTCTTTTTCTTTTAGCAATGGAGCCTTTAGCAGCCATGATTCGTCAATCAGAAGCAGTTATAGGCATACCCCTCCCTATAAGTGAATCAAAACTTTATCTATATGCAGATGACATATTACTCACCTTAAGAGACCTCCTTAATTCATTGCCATCTTTGCTTCAAATTATAGACACTTTTTCTTCATTCTCAGGTTATAAAATAAATTGGGACAAGAGTGAAGCCTTACCTATTTCTGATGGAACCACTAAAGCGGCTATACACAACTTCCCCTTTCATTGGCAATGCTCACATCTTAAATATTTGTCTATCTTAGTGAATAAGGGTATGGAAGGTATGATTACAGATAACCTGAACCCACTGATTGTTCAAATGCAACGTGACTTTGATAAGTGGAAAATGTTGAATCTTTCCATGTGAGGTAGAATTCAAGCTGTTAAAATGGTTACACTTCATCGTTTTCTATATACCTTAGGTATGCTTCCTCTCCATATTCCCTTGTCTACTTTGAGATTCATAGATTCCAAAATAAAAACTTTTATATGAGGCTCAATGAAACCTCGTTTGGCCGTGATGAAATTAAAGGCTCACCATTCTTCTGGAGGTATGAGTCTTCCATCCATTGAACATTATAACTTAGCATTGCAGATTTCTCAATTATCATATATGTTACCAGGAGTCTCTGATGTTCCACAATGGGTCCATTTAGAATGCCATCTTTTATCTTCAGGCTCTGATATTTCTGCACTTTATGGCACTAAAATTGCACGTCAAAAACCCACAAACCCAATCCTATCAGCCATGTCCAAATCCTGGCAAAGAGCACACGGTTTATTAGCTTTAAACTCCCATATACATGAAAAGGCACCCATATGGAATAATTCCGGTGTTTGTATTGATAAGAAGGTATTATCATGGCCATTATGGGAAGCAGCAAGTATTCAAACATTAGATCAAATTTTTTATAATGGTGACTTTAAAACATTCACACAAATACAAGAGGAATTTGGTCTTCTATCGCATCAATCCCTAAAATATAACCAGCTCGAGCAATGTTTGGAAAAACAATTAGGTTCACATTCTCCGGTGTTGTCAAATTCACAGATAGTATCATACCGAAATACCTGGGGAAAACATAAAGGAGTGATATCTGGTTTATACAGAGTTTTTACAAAACATCTTTTTTTCTCAACCTCTAACACAGACACTACAATTTAAATGGCAGTCACGACTTTCAATTTCTTACACTACTGAAGCATGGGAGACAATAATGGAGAATCTAGATAAAGGAACCCATGAAGCTCGATTTAAATTTTGTCTATTTAAGATTCTTCATGATTGGCATTGGTCTCCTGCAAGATTAAAGAAAGCTGGTTTAATTTCCCATGTCAATTGCTGGAGATGTGATAACACCAACTGTGACTCAGCACCCATTATATGTGACTGTCCGTTGATTCAACCTTTCTGGGCATATGTGGGAAAAATCTTATCTTCTACTATGCCTTTACCTCTTCCGTTCACTCCTGCTGTTGTTATCCTTCATGACCTGCAGTTATCTCCAAAACTCACCAAACCCAATGTCGTCTTTTTCACACAGCAATGGCCACGGCAAAAATATGTATTCTACGCCATTAGAAATCTTTATCTCCTCCTTCGCAAGAAGAATTGTTGGCAACTATGTTCCAAACAGCATCACATGAGAGAATAATTTATAATCTTCAAAATTAAACTGACATATTTCTTTGTGTTTGGTCACCTTTCCTGAACCTGAATAGTGGCATGGATATTGATGATAACACTCCAGGAGTGGATACTAATACCCCTTGATCTGACATTTGACAATATACTTTCTTTTTTCCTCCCTCCCCTACCTCATTCCACCCCTGGTTTTCATGCTTTTCTATTATTGTATTAACTTATAGTTTTGTTGTATTATTATTGTATTATTCTATTATCTTATTATTCTCTCTTTTCGAATTTTCTTCTATTCTTTTATTGTTACTATATTTTATTGACATCTCATTTCTCTTCATATAACTTCTATTGATATGCTTTGTTAGTTCTTAGATCAACTATTTTTCTATATTCTATTCAATACTCCTTTCTCGATATATTTTACAATTTTCGATTTTACAAATGAATTACTCCTCGAGGGCTGAGGAGATTTGTCATGTTATGTTACTATTTTCTATTTTTGTAGTTATATATAGTGTTTAATCTATATACTCAATTTATTTATCTACATAGTTAACCTATGATTGATTCTTTAAGAATTTTATATCTCTTATATATGTTGCTTGCATTATTTAAATATTTAATGTTTCTCACACCATATTTATTCAACTGTATACTTTACTATTTATCTTCATAGTTGTAAGTGTTATTTATTGGTGCATAGTATTTATCATATCTGCATTTTCTCTTTTTCTTTTCCATATATTCTGTATATTTATTCATATCATTCAAATTGTAGTTATTATTAACTTTCTTGTACTTATGATGACATTTTCTAAAACTGTCAATAAACAATTATAATACAAGAAATATAACAGGAAGATATTTGAGATCTTACTTAAAACATATCCTAATTATTCTTTCTACAGCACTAACCATAATTTCTATATCAAAATGAACCCCATCATTTTGTTCCTTTTTAAATTAAATGTTTTTAGTGTTACCAGTTTATTCCAATCAAGATGGCTTCAAGTGTGCCATACTTTTGTCATAAGTAAAACTGTTAGCGCTCTAGTTGTACTTTAGAACACTCTGGGAAGCTGCAGTAGAACACAAAGCAATCAACTGACAGTATCTGCCCTTGTTGGATGTACATGTTTTACTGAGAATGTCAGATTTCATTCTCACATGAATGAGAAAGATAATGTGAATTTACAGAAAATATGCTCTAATTTTAGCTTCTGGAGCACCTTCCAAACATCTATGGAACAAGCATGAGAAAATAGTTTTCTCTCAAACATGATTCATGATATCCCAGGAGAAGGCTTTTCACAGGGTTAAATAACCTTAGAACACACCACAATTCCTAAAATTAGTATGGTACCATCAACAAATGAATTCTAATGTAACTAAAGTCTGTTATCACCCTTTATAGTTCTCCTTTTGGTGACCCTCAAAATCTTATATTCACTACAATGCATTTCAATGGGGTGCTATCATGTATATTAGTCCCAAGGCTGCCAACAATTCCAGGATGAAGTGCTGACAGCCAATCAGATCTCACGATGAGATGTGTTGTTAGGCTCCGCCCAGATAGCAATATTTTTTTATTTTTGAATTTCTTAGAAACTACTGAATGGATTTACACCATTTAAAAACAATTCCACTTTCTGAACCAATAGCTACCTTTTTGCCAAATTTGGTGTAATTCCGTTCAGCAGTAGCTATGTCTAAAGTTTCCTATGGAAATTAACATGGGGAAAATGCATTTTGGGACCCCCTTTTTTCTCGGCCCCCGCTCGACAAATCACCCCGAAACTTTCAAGACAGGAGCTGACCGGAGCGGGCCATTAGTTTTATAAATCCCGCGAAGATTCGTCAAATGGCGCCAAAGATATTGGCAAAAGAAAAAATGCTTTTTGAATAGAAACAAGGTCCTAGTTATAACTACCTACTAGAGACCGCCAGTAGGTAATATATATATATATATATATATATATTCACTGAGAAAACCATAGGTTTCAGGCACGTTTTAGTTAGAAATTAGCATTTAAAAAAACTTAGAAATTAACTGAAAAAACCATAGGTGTTAGGGAAAGTTATAGTTAGTTGGACATTTCACTCGTACAAAACCATAGAAATTCCCCTGTTATAGTTAGTTCAGCTAACTATAACTCATGCCCCTGCAATGCACTGCTGATGACGTCACATATTACATCACTCATGACATGGTCAGTGACATCACTGATGACATCTCAAATGACATCACTGATGACATCACTGATGACATCATCCAGTGACTGTGTGTTTCTGTAAAGTTTAAATATGTTTAATATATATAGGGAAAGGCGTATTGAAGAATGAGTGTGTGTATAAGTGTCTGAATGTATGATTTAGTAGGTGCGTGACTGACTCTACAAGTGAGTGATGAAACTTAGCTTACTGAATACATGGGTTAGTGAGTAAACTGTGTGAATGTCTGTATCCGTCTGTCTGTTGGTGTGGAAGCGGCAGCATGGGTTTGCAAATAGCTACATGAGTGTCTATATGGGTTATTGATTGGTTGTCTGAACATCTGAATGGGTGCCTAAGTGTTTGTGTGGGTGGTGTGTGTGTGACTGTACATAGATGTGTGAGTGGGTGATTCACTGGGTGCATGGTTTCAAGAGTGCATCTGTGATGGACTGTATGGGTGGGTGAGTGTGTGTTTGGGTGTGTTAGTGAGTGAATGTATATCTCAGTTGTATATGTGTTAGTAACTACATATGTGAAAGGCAGTATATATGTGTGTTGGAGAATATAAATGGCTATAAGTGAGAATGTGTGATTGTGAGAGTGTCTGTATGGATGAGTCTGTGCTTGTAACAGTGATTGCATAAGAGTGTAAGTATGTGCTAGTATTTGTATGAGTAAATGAGCTGGTGTGTGTATAACTGTATAGGTGAGTAAATGGCAATGTGATTAATTATTTGCATGACTGACTAGGTGTGTGAGTACCTCTAAGGATGAGTGGTGGTGTGTGAGTTTCTATATAGGTATATGAGTGCATATGATAGTCCTGTACTGAGTGACCATAAGTATGAGTGACTGTACAGGTGAGTGAGTGGATATGTGTGTAAAGCTAAGAATAAGTGAGTGGGTATGTAGTTATTGGTGTTGGAGTGTCTATGGTTTTGAGAATGGCAGTCTGTAATTTAGAGTGGGTGTATCAAAGGTTATATTAGGGTGTGAGAAGATGCATCAATTTTTCACATCGATGATGTCGTCAGTGATGTCATTTGAGATGTCATCAGTGATGACATCAGTGATGTCACTGACCATGTCATGAGTGATGTAATATGTGACGTCATCAGCAGTGCATTGCAGGGGCGCGAGTTATAGTTTGCTGAACTAACTATAACAGGGGAATTTCTATGGTTTTGTATGAGTGAAATGTCCAACTAACTATAACTTTCCCTAAAACCTATGGTTTCTTCTGTGAATTTCTAAGGTTTTTTAAATGCTAATTTCTAACTGTAACGTGCCTGAAACCTATGGTTTTTTCAGGGAATTTCAAAGGTTTTTTAAATGCTAGTTTCTAACTATGTCTACAGAGGTAGGACATGTGAAGAAAGAAGAAAAAACGCACAGAAAGAAGCAAAAGAAATGCAGAAAGAGGCAACAGAAGTCCACAAAGACAAATAAAATTGCAGGAAGAAGCAAGACATGTGCAGAAAGAACCAACAGAGGAGCAGAAAGAGGCCTTGTTGCAAAATCATCCTGTGCCCACAACTTTTTCAGACGGGTACTGGTGGTAACTGACTGACTAACAAGGCCTAGAGCCAGTGCTATGCTAAAAGACACTTAGAATACAGTGAAAACCCCGATATACACTAGGGAACACTATGCGTTGGGGTCCCCCTGTGATCAGCATGACCTCCTCTGTAAGCCCCTAGTATATTATAGGGCAGGTGATTAAAACTACCTCTTAAAACGTGCCACAGGGCGTGTTTGCACACGTCACCTCAGGCCCCGTCCCCTCACTTCCCCACTGTGTAAACACACCCTGTGGCCGTTTTAAGTTGGGAGATTAAGTCCCCTTGAATCCTGAGGGTCCCTAGGGTCCAACTAGACCACTAGGTACCTCCAGTTAGCGCCACAGAGCTGTGTGGCAGAGAGGTGTAACAAGGGGCATGGCCTGGACCACCTCTCTGCAACGCAGTGCAGTGTCGCTTACTGGAAAAACCTGGTGGGCTAGTTGGCCACCAGGGGCCCTCAGGATTGAAGGGGAATTAATTCCCCAACTTAAAATGCACCACAGGGTGTGTTTGCACACGTCACCTCAGGCCCCATCCCCTCCCTTCACCACTGTGTAAACACGCCATGTGGCCGTTTTAAGTTGGGAGATTAAGTCCCCTTGAATCCTGAGGGTCCCTGGAGTCCAACTAGCCCACCAGGTACCTCCAGTAAGCGCCACAGAGCTGGGTTGCACAGAGGTGTAAAAAGGGGTGTGGCCTGGACTGCCTCTCTGCTTCGCAGGCCTGTGGCACCTACTGGAGGTACCTGGTGGCCTAGTAGGCCCCCAGGGGCCCTCAGGATTAAAGGGGACTTAATTCCCCAACTTAAAATGCGCCACAGGGCATGTTTGCACTCGTCACCTCCTTTACCACTGTGAAAAGGCACCCTGTGGCACGTTTTAAGTTGGGGGATTAAGTCCCCTTGAATCCTGAGAGTCCCTGGGACCAACTAGCCCACCATGTACCTCCAGTAAGCACCACAGAGCTGCATTGCAGAGAGGTGGTCTGAGGCCATGCACCATTTTACACCTCTCTGCAATGCAACTCTGTGGCACTTACTGGACATAACTGTTGGGGTAGTTGGCCCCCAGGGACCCTCAGGATTCAAGGGGACTTAATTCCACAACTTAAAATGCACCACAGGGCGCGTTTCCACACTTGTGACATCAGGCCATGCCCCCTCCCTGCACCACTGTGCAAACGCACCCCCTGGTGCGTTGCAAACTGGGGGATTAAGTCCCCTTGAGTCCTGAGGGTCCCTGGGGCCAATTAGCCCACCACTTACCTCCAGTAAGCACCACAGAGCTGCGTTGCAGAGTGGCGTAAAAAGGGGCATGGCCTGGGCTACCTCTCTGCAACCCAGCACAGTGGCACTTACTGGAGGTAAGTGGTGGGCTAGTTGGCCCCCAGGGACCCTCAGGATTGAAGAGGAATTAATTCTCCAACTTAAAATGCGCCACAGGGTGTGTTTGCACACATGTCACCTCAGGCCCCGCCCCCTCCCTTCACCACTGTACAAACGCACCCCGTGGCGCATTTTGAGTTGGGGGATAAAGTCCCCTTGAATCCTGAGGGTCCCTGGGGTCTAACGAGCTCACCAGGTACCTCCAGTAAGTGCCACAGAGCTGCGTTGCAGAGAAGTGTAAAAAGGGGCGTGACCTCTGAACACCTCTTTGCAATGCAGCTCCCTGGCTCATACTGGAGGTACCTGGTGGGCTAGTTGGACCCCAGGGACCCTCAGTATTCAAGGGGAATTAATGCCCCAACTTACAACTCACCAGGGGGCGTGTTTGCATAGTGGTGAAAGAAGGGGGGCGGACCTGAGGTGACATGTGTGCAAACACGCCCTGTGGAGCGTTTTAAGTTGGGGAATAAATTCCTCTTCAATACCGAGGGTCCCTGGGGGCCAACTAGCCCACCAGGTACCTCCAGTATGCGCCAGGGAGCTGTGTTACAGAGAGGTGGCCCAGGCCACGCCCCTTTTTACATCTCTCTGCAACGCAGCTCTGTGGCGCTTACTGGAGGTACCTGGTGGGCTAGTTGGCCCTCAGGCACCGTCAGGATTGAAGAGGAATTAATTCCCCAACTTAAAACACGCCACAGAGCGTGTTTGCACACAAATCACCTTAGGCCCCGCCCCCTCCCTTCACCACTGTGCAAATGTGCCCCGTGGCGCGTTTTAAGTTGGGAGATTAAGTCCCCTTGAAACCTGAGGGTCCCTGGGGTCCAACTAGCCCACCAGGGACCTCCAATGAGTGCCACAGAGCTGCGTTGCAGAGAGGTGTAAAAAGGGGCATGGCCTCTGAACACCCCTCTGCAACGCAACTCCCTGGCGCATACTGGAGGTACCTGGTGGGCTAGTTGACCCCCAGGGAACCTCAGTATTCAAGGGGAAATAATTCCCCAACTTTAAACGCGCCAGGGGGCACGTTTGCTGAGTGTTGCAGGGAGGGGGCGGGGCCTAACCGCGAGGCCGGCTTTTAAAAAAAAAAGAAATTAAGAAAGGGGGCTGTGTGACCCCCCTTCTCTTGGCTTTTTTTAGTGCCCTGGGGACCCCATCCCCCAGGGCCTGGCCCCCTTTTTTATAAAATAAAAAAGTAAATGGGTGGGGGACCGCGTGGGCCCCCCTCCCGTGATTAATTCCGGCCCCGGGGACTCCATTCCCGGAGCATGGCCACACACATTGTTTTTTTATAGAAGGGGGTTGCATTGCCCCCCTCCTAAGGCCTCGATTGGCCCCGGGGACCCAATCCCCCAGGGCCCGCCTTTGTTTAATATTTTTCTTTTTGGGGAGGGGGGGCTGGGTTCCCCCCTTCCCGGGCCACTTCTGGCCCGGGGAGCCCATCCCCCAGGGCCTGGCCATCCTTTTTTATTTTTTGTGAGGGCGGCCATGTGGCCCCCCTCATCAGGCCAAATATGGCACCGGGGACCCCGTCCCCAGGGACCTGGCCTCTCATTTTTTTTAAATATAAAAAATACTCAGGGGAGGGGGGAGCCCCAATGCCCCCACGGTCCCTGCCTGGGGGAGCCGGCATTAGTTTTCCATATGGGGAGCTGCTAACATGCAGATTCCCGTGTGGAAAAGCAATCTGCTTTGCTTCATTGAAGCGAGAGCAGGCTCCCGCCCTGTCATTGCAAACAGCAGTGTCCCGGGGTGGGCACCCCGGGACACTTCATGAGCCGGCCCTAGGGGGTGGCGGTCCCCAGGGCCACCACAGGCTCCAGGAGGGAGCCGCGTGGCCCCCCTCCAAATCTGAGGTGGTGGTCCCCTTGGCTCGGGGGTCCTTAAAAGACCCCCAAATTTACATATTAGTGCCCCGGGGAGCTGGCGGTTCCCGGGGCGTGTGGGGGGGCTCAAGTCCCCCCACACAGGAGTATTTTTTTTAAAGCCCCGGGGGGTGGCAATACCCAGGGCAGCGGGGGGCGTGTGCCCCCGCTAATTAATTAATGAAAGCCCCAGGGGGTGGCGGTCCCCGGGGCTTGGGGGGCCTTAAAGGCCCTCCACAGATTAAAAAAGAAGCCCTGGGGGTGGCAGTGTGGGGGGGATTGGGGGCCCCTCACACATTTTTTTAACTGCCCCAGGGACCTGGCCCACCCGGGGACTTAATTAAACGAAGCGCGGGAGCCTGTGCTTTTTTTTTTTTACCGAAATTCGCACTGGGTGCGTGAATCTCGCCGATTTTTTTTGCGCATTCGTTTTTCTGTTTTCTTGTGCCTCACTTCTACCGAGGCACAAGATGGCTGCCAACACTTCCTGGTTTGGAGTGTTGACAGCCAATTAGCATGAAGCTCGTGATCGGGAGGGTGCGCAGATCCGCCGTGCCTCTAGATATCACTATCTTTATTTCTTAATTTCTCAAAACTACTGAACGGATTTACACCATTTTTAAAAAGGTTGCTTTCTGAGTCAAACAGTACCTTTTTGGTAAATTTGGTGTAATTCTGTTCAGTAGTTTTTGCTATAACCGTGTCTAAAATTCCTCTGGGAAATTGATTTTTTGACCTCTATTTTTTTAATTTCTCAGGAACTACTGAACGGATTTACACCATTTAAAAAAAAGGGTGCTTTCTGAACCAAGGGCTACCTTTTTGCCAAATTTGGTGTAATTCCGTTCAGCAGTTCGGGCTGTAGCCGTGTCTAAAATTTCCTATGGGAAATAACATGGGAAAACGCGTTTTGGGACCCCTTTTTTTCTCGGCCCCCACTTGACAAATCACCCCCAAACTTTCAGGATAGGAGCTGACCAGAGCACCCAACCAGTTTTGAAAATTTCGCGAAGATTCGTCACCCGGCGCCAAAGTTATTGGGAAAAGAATGTTACGATTTTCCTATGAAAACTAGGTCCTAACTATAACTACCTACTGGCGACCGGCAGTAGGTAATATATATATATATATATATATTTATATATATATATATTCACTGAAAAAAAACATAGGTTTCAGGGACAGTATAGTTAGCTTGACATTTCACTCTTACAAAACCATAGAAATTCCACTGTTATAGTTAGTTCAGCTAACTATAACTCACGCACCCGCAATGCACTGCTCATGACATCACATATTACATCATTCATGACATGGTCAGTGACATCACTGATGACATCACTGATGACATCTCAAATGGCATTACTGATGACATCACTTATGACATCAACCACATGAAAATCTATAACTATAACGTCCCTGAAACCTATGTTTTTTTCAGTGGATTTCTAAGGTTTTTTTAAATGCTAATTTCTAACTATAACATCCTTGAAACCTATGGTTTTTTCAGTGCATTTCAAGGGTTTTTTAAATGCTAATTTCTAGCTATGACATCCCTATTAAGTCCCCTTGAATCCTGAAGGTCCCTGGTGGCCAAGTAGCCCACCAGGTGCATCCAGTAAGCGCCACAGACCTGCGTTTCAGAGAGGTGTTCTGATGCCATGCACCTTTTTACACCATGCGGCAAAGGTTGCTTCTGGCGCACTGCTGCTCAGAGGATGAAGTCCACTTGTGTCTTGAGGTCCTCAGGACAAAAGAGGCCCTCATCACCCCACCAGCAGTTCACCAGAAGCTGTGTTTGCAGAGTGGTGTAAAAAGGGGCGTGGCCTTCGGCGCACCTCTCTGCAACTCAGCCCTGTGGCATTTACAAGAGGTACCTGGTGGACTAGTTGGCCCCCAGGGACCCTCAGGATTGAAGGGGAATTAATCCCCCAACTTAAAACGTGCCACAGGGTGCATTTGCACTGTGGTGCAGGGAGGGGAGGCGGGACCTGATGTGATAAGTGTGCAAACGTGCCCTGTGGTGCGTTTTAAGTTGGGTGATTAAGTCTCCTTGAATCCTGAGGATCCCTAAGGGTGAACTAGCCCACCATCTACCTCCAGTAAGCGCCACAGAGCTGCTTGCAAAGTAGTATTAAAAGGGGGCATGGCCTTGGACCACCACTCTGCAACGCAGCTCCCTGGCGCTTACTGGAGGTACCTGGTGGGCTAGTTGCCCCCAAGGACCCTTAGGATTGAAGGGGACTTAATCCTCCATCTTAAAATGCGCCACAGGGTGCGTTTGCACACTTGTCAAATCAGGCCACGCACTCTCCTTGCACCACTGTGCAAACACGCCCCCTGGTAAATTGGGGGATTAATCCCTTCAATCCTGTGGGTCCCTCTGGGCCAACTAGTCCACCAAGTACTTCCAGTAAGCTCCACAGGGCTGCGTTGCATAGAGGTGTAAAAAGGGGCGTTGTCTCAGACCACCTCTCTGCAAGGCAGCCGTGTGGCGTATACTGGAGGTACCTGGTGGGCTAGTTGGCCCCCAGGGACCACCAGTATTGAAGGGGAATTGATTCCCCACCTTAAAACGCACCACAAGGTGCGTTTGCAGAGTGTTGCTGGGTGGGGGTGGGGCCCCCCTTCTTTTTCTGTTTTTGGGCCCTGGGGACCCCATCCCCCAGGGCCTGACCCCTTTTTTAATTTTTTTTAAAAAATCTGAACGGGTAGGGGGCCGCATGGGCCCCCCTCCCGTGGCCAATTCCGGCCCAGGGGACCCCATCCCCCGGGGCATGGCCATATTTATTTATTTATATTAAAGAGGGGGGCTGCGTGGCCTCCCTCCTGAGGCCTCTATTGGCCCCGGGGACCCCATCCCCCGGGGACGGCCTTTATTTTTTCTTTATTATTTTTTATTTTGGGAGAGGGGCCGCTTGGCCCCCCTCCCGGGCCACTTCTAGCCCCAGGGACCACATCCCCTGGGCCGGCCCTATCTGTTGGGGACCGTGGGGGGAGGCCCAATTCCCCCACGGTCCCACCGGCCCCCTGCATCCTGCAGGTGCCGGCATTGCTTTTCCACATGGTGAGCTGCTGACATGCAGCTCCCTGTGTAGAAAAGCAATCAGCTTTGGATTTTGGAAGTGAGAGCAGGATTCCCTGCTCTCGCTTCCAAAATCCAAAGCAAGTTTGCTATGACAGGGCTGGAGCCGCACGGCTCCCGCCCTGTCATAGCAAACAGCAGTGTCGTGGGGTGGGCACCCGGGACACTGCAGGAGCTGGCCCTGGGGGGTGGTGGTCCCCAGGGCCACCAAGTGCTCCAGGAGGGGGGCTGTGTGGCCCCCCTCCCAGTGTGATGAGAAGCCCCGGGGGTGGTGGTCCCTGGGGCTCGGGGGTCCGTAACGGACCCCGCATTTGAATATTAGTGCACCAGGGAGGTGGCAGTCCCCAGGGTGTGTGGGGGGGCTCGAGCACCCCACACAGGTTTATTTTTATTTTAAATTTGAAGCCCCGGGGGTGGTGGTCCCCAGGGCTGTGGGGGGCTGTGTTCCCCCACCAATATTTTTCAACAGCCCTGGGGGTGGCGGCCCCAGGGGCCTGGGGAGCCCTCCAAATAGGCCCCGGGGTGGTAGTCCCCGGGGCTGTGGGAGGGCCGAGTGCCCTTCCACATATTATTTAAAGCAAGCCCCAGGGGGTGGCTGTCCCCTTCATGTATAGTTTTTTGTCAATGCCCCCGGGCTTAATTTTTTAAAACATTTCGGCGGGATTCACGACCCCAGCGCGAATTTTGCCGACATTTCCCCAAAAAAATTGGGGACCCTGGGGGTCCTTGTGGGACCCCCTGAGCAGGGGTATTTCTACCCTGCCCCCTTTTCTTTTTTTTCACCTTTGTTTTGGAGTGTTGGCAGCCAATCAGAATAAAGCTTGTGGTCGGGAGGGTTCGCGAATCCTCCCCCGCCATAGATATCCAAAGTTTTATTTTTTCACTTTCACAGCAACTACTAAACGGATTTGCACCATTTTACAAAAGGTCTCTTTCTGAACCAAGCACTAGCGTTTTGCCAAATTTGGGGTAAATCCGTTCAGTAGTTTCGGCTGAAGTCTTTCCAAAGTTTCCTATGGGAAATTGATGTTTTGATTCTTATCTTTTTAATTTCTCAGCAACTACTGAACAGATTAACACCATTTTAAAAAAAAAGGTCGCTTTCTGAACCAAGCTCTACCTTTTTGCCAAATTTGGTGTAGTTCCGTTCAGCAGTTCAGTCTGTAGCCCGTCTAAAAATTTCCTATGGAAATTAACATGGGGAAAATGAGTTTTGGGACCCCCCCCCCTTTTTTCTCAGCCCCGCTTGATGAATCACCCCAAACTTTTAGGACAGGAGCTGACCTGGATAGACTTTCTTTTGGGAGAATTTCACGAACATTCATCAAACGACGCCAAAGTTAGTAGCAATTCAAAAAATGCTTTTCCTATGGAAACTAGGTTCTAACTATAACTACCTACTGGCGACCACCAGTAGGTAAAATATATGAAACATAAGATGTATTAACAATTCAATTGCCAAACAAATACAATATAAAACATTAAAAAACAACAATGTACATTTACAAAAAAAGTTATTAAAATTTAAAAACAGAGGAAAATATAAGCAAATAATATAAAATTGAAATTATGAACAAATAGTAATAGTAAATATACTTAACTAATATTGGGGAACGTATTGGAGTCTGGGAATAATACACATGCTATTACCACTCTAGTTTAGGCATCAGTAAAGAATGTGTAGGACTTTGGAGAGATTTAATTTAATATTCCCACTCCAAACAGCACAACAGTAGGGAAAATATTGGACTTCAGAGTTGTTCAATTTACTATTGCCACTCCAAGCAGCACAAAATCAGGGAAAGGGGTGAGCTTTGGAGGGGTTAGATTTACAATGCCCACTCAAAAAAACACAACAGTAGGGAAAGAGTTAAACTTCATAGGGGTAATGTTTACTATTCCCCCTCCAGCCTGCTCAACAGCTGGTAAAGAATTGGACTTCGGAGCGGTACGATTTACTATTTCCACTCCAGTCTATGCAACGGTAGGGAAAGGGTTGAACTTCGGAGGAATTTAAATTTATTATTTGCACTCCAGTCTAAGCAACTTTAGGAAAAGCATTAGGTTTTGGAGAGGTTACATTGGAAGGGTTAAATTTACTATTCCCAATCCAAACAGCACAACAGTAGGAAGAGTGTTAGACTTCACACTTTTTAGATTTAGTATTCTCACTCCAAACAACACAATATTAGGAAAAGTGTTGGACTTCAGTGGGTTAAGATATACCATTATCACCCCAGTCGGTACAACAGTAGAGAATGTGCGGTACTTTGAAGGGGTAATACTTGGTATTCCCACTCCAGTCCGTGAAACAGTAGGTAAAGCGCTGGATTTCAGAGTGGTTACATTTACTATTTCCACTTCGGCCTGTGCAACAGGAAAGCGTTGTGCTTCGGAGGGGTAAGATTTACTTTTCCCACTCCAGTTGGTCTAATAGTAGGGTTTACGCTTCGCTTTGCAGGAGTTTAATTTACTATTCCCACTCCAGTCTAAGCAACAGTAGGTAAACTACTTCACTTCAAACACATTACATATGTGAATAACCCTACTGATTTAGAAAAAATATAAAACTGTTAACCCCTTCGCTGCTAGGCCATTCCCCCCCTGTGCTAAGCCTTTTTTGAGCTATTTGGGGTAGTGCGCGCTTAGGCCCCTGTAACTTTTTGACCACATTAGGTATCCACACCAAATTTGCGTCCTTTTCTTCCACCATCATGGGGATTCTAAAGGTACCCAAGGTTTGTGGATTCCCCTGGAGGGGTCCCAGAAATTAGCCAAAATACAGCAAACATTATTTTTGGGGGGGAAAATGGGAAAAACGGGCTGCAAATGAAAGCATCTGGGTTGTTCTCTGCATATGGTATCAAAAAAGGGTTTGTGGGGCTGAAATCACCATTTTCACAGCTTTTAGGGAATGACAGACTTTTGTCAGAAAACCAACATTTTTTACACAGTTTTAGCATTTTTCTGGGACATAGCCTATTTTTGCTATTTTTTGTGCTTTCAAACTCCTTCCAGTTAATGGTAGAAATGGGTCTGAAAGCAATAATGGATCCTGGACAGCTATACATTTCTGAAAAGCAGACAAAATTCTGAATTTAGCCAGGGGTCATTTGTGTAGATCCATCAAGGTTTCTTTATAGAAACTAACAGTTAAATATAGGAAAAAATGAAAATTAGTTGAAAAAAACTGCATTTTGTGTCAACGTTTTTATCTGTAACTTCTTCTAATTATGACAGCTCTTTGAAATCAATATACCGTTACATCCGTTGGACCTTCCTGGTTGTAGGGATATATAGGACTTGTAGGTTCACCAAGAACCCGATGAACCCAGAGTCAAAAACTGAGTAGCAATTTGCAATGGTTTTTTATTATGTTCAGGGTATATAGCAATTATTGTGGGAAAATGAATACATGGAAAAATCGGTATGAAAGACACCTATGTCATTTTGAAATTGGAACAAATTATAGAGTTTAGAAACAGTACATATTTGCACATTTTCGAAATTGGGAATACTCACACTAGCATGAGAATTATCGGTCATTTTTCAAAATGACTTCATTTTTACACAAAGTCTTTCATTTGGAAGGCAGAAATGCATCGAAAATCAATAGGTAATAACAGTTGCTTTACAAATCTGAATGACCCCAAGTCTCCCAATAAAAATGGTACCTCACTTGTGTGGGTAGGCATAGTGCCCACGACAGGAAATGGCTCAAAACCCAACGTGAACACACCACATTTTCACAATGAAAATGTACCCTTTTTTTGCGAAGTGTCTAGCTGTAGTTTTTGAACACTAGCTCTGCCGGCACCTAGTGAAATGTTGCAAACCTATACATTTTTGAAAACTAGACACCCAGGGGAATCCAGGATGGGGGGACTTGACTGCCTCCCACCAGGTTCTGTTACTCAAAATCCCTTGCAAACCTAAACAATTGTCCAAAAAACCACATTTTCCACAAATTTCTGTGGTGGAAAGTTCTGGAATCTGCGTGGATCCACAAATTTCCACCTACCCCGCGTTCCCCAAAGTCTTACGAGAAAAATGGTACCTCACTTGTGCGGGCCGGCCTAGAACCCGCGACAGGAAATGGCACAAAACGCAACGTGGTCACACCTCAATTTCGCAGTGAAAAATGACCCTTTTTTGGCAAAGTGCCTAGCTGTAGTTTTTTAACCCTAGCTCTGCGGGCACCTTGGGAAACCGAGCAAACCTATACATTTTTGAACACTAGACACCCAGGGGAATCCAGGATGGGGTGACTTGACTGCCTCCCACCAGGGTCTGTTACCCAGAATCCCTTGCAAACCTAAAAAATTGTCAAAAGAACCACATTTTCCCCACATTTCTGTGGTGGAAAGTTCCGGAATCTGTGTGGATCCACAAATTTCCAACCACCCCACGTTCCCCAAAGTCTTATGAGAAAATTGGTACCTCACTTGTGTGGGTCGGCCTAGTGCCCGCGACAGGAAACGGCGCAAAACGCAACGTGGTCACACCTCAATTTCGCAGTGAAAAATGACCCTGGGAGGCCCAAGTACCCGCGACATGCAAGGGCCCAAAACATTTTTTGATAGGCAATGTTCATGTCACCTCACTAAGTTTTGGGCCCTTGCTGTCACGGGTACTTGGGCCTTCCACACAAGTGAGGCACCATTTTTACCGGGAGACCTGGGGGAACGCTGGGTGGTGGGAAATTTGTGTGAGCCCGGTGATGCCACAACTTTCCCACACAAAAATGTGTGAAAAAAGTGATTTTTTCAGGGATTCTGGGTAAGGAAACGTTGGGGGATCCATGCAAGCCATACCTCCCTGGAAGCCCCCAGTTGTCTAGTTATCAGAAATGTGTGGCTTTGGTAGGTTTCCCTAGATGGCTGCTGAGCACGGGGCCAAAAACCCAGGTGACCCCCCTGGCAAACCCAGGTGGTTTTGAGATAGGCAATTTTGATTTCGTATCACTAAGTTTTGAGCCCTTGCATGTCGCAGGTACTTGGGCCTCCCACACAAGTGAAGCACCATTTTTACCAGGAGACCTGGGGGAACGCTGGGTGGTGGGAAATTTGAGTGAGCCCGGTGATGCCACAACTTTCCTACGCAAAAATGTGTGAAAAAAGTGATTTTTTCAGCTAAAATTGAGGTTTGCAGGGGATTCTGGGTATGGAAAAGTTGGGGGATCCACGCAAACCTTACCTCCCTGGAAGCCCCCGGGTGTCTAGTTTTCAAAAATGTGTGGGTTTGGTATGTTTCCCTAGATGGCCACCGAGCACGGGCCAAAAACCCAGGTGACCCCCCTTGCAAAACCAGGTGGTTTTGAGATAGGCAAATTTGATGTTGCCTCACTACGTTTTGGGCCCTTGCCTGTCGCGGGTACTTGGGCCTCCTACACAAGTGAGGCACCATTTTTACCGGGAGACCTGGGGAAACGCTGGGTGGTGGGAAATTTGAGTGAGCCCGGTGATGCCACAACTTTCCCACACAAAAATGTGTCAAAAAGGTGATTTTTTCAATTAAAAATGAGGTTTGCAGAGGATTCTGGGTAAGAAAACCTTGGGGGATCCACACAAGCCATACCTCCCTGAAAGCCCCCGGTGTCTACTTTTCAAAAATGTGTGGGTTTGGTAGGTTTCCCTAGATGGCCGTCAAGCACGGGGCCAAAAACACAGTTGTCCCCCTTGCAAAACCAGATCGTTTTGACATAATTAGTTGTTTGTTTCCACAGCGTGAGAATTTCGGCACAATATTGCAAGGAAAATGTGACAGACATTTTGAGGTTTGCAGGACATTGTGGATAAAATAACTTTTTGGAATTCACAAGAGAGACATCACCATTAACTCCCATGGGTTTACGACAATATCTACAGTTGGTGAGTTATTCTTACATGGAACGTACACCTTGACAGAGAAACTAAAAAGACAAAGATTCCTCCACAGCCATCTATTCCTCAAACACACACACATACTGGTTGGATTTGGCATGAGGGTGAGTGATGGTTCAGTATATTAAATCTTATTAACAAGAGATTTCACAAAAATGAAATGCACTGTCAATAATTAAATGGACAAAAAACTGAACCAATGACTCGCAGCTCGTGAGCTGTAAAGCCACGGCAAGGCACCAACCGCTTTACAGGCCATTCACACACCTTTCATACGTGATACACACAAGACCATTCACATCACCAGGCACAAAAACAACACATTACAACATTCACAAAAAGGGACAAGGTACACCCTGCTTCAGAAAGACAAATATTACTGCACAGCCATCTAATACTCAAGTACACACACATACTGGTTGGATTTGGCACGAGGGTGAGTGATGGTTCAGTATATACAATTGTATAAGCAAGTGATTTCACAAAAATGAAATGCACTGTTAATAATTGAAAGGGCGAGAAACTGAACCATTGACTCACAGCTCGTGAGCTGTAAAGCCACGACAAGGCACCAACCTCTTTACAGGCCATTCATACACCTTTCATACGTGTGACACATACAAAACCATTCACTCCGCCAGCCGCGGGCCCATCACAATACAACACTCACACCAGCAGACAGCGTCATTCAAGAGCCCATCACTTTCACATGCCCACATTCCTGACACAGCAACCACACAAGCTGATGGATTGCGTGGAGTGGCACTCAGCTAGCAGTGTATGTAGTGACCAGCAGCAAGTCACTACTCACACACCGCCAGCCGAGCGGCAGTCCACGCACACCGCTAGCCGAGCGCCAGTCCACGCACACCGCTAGCCAAACACCAGTCACGCACACCGCTAGCCAATCACCAATCCACGTACACTGCCAGCCAATCGCCAATCCACGCACACCGCTAGCCAATCGCCAATCCACGCACACCGCCAGCCAAGCGCCAGTCCATGCACACCACCAGCAAAGCGCCAGTCCACACACACCACCAGTCAAGTGCCAGTCCAGACACACCACCAGCCAAGCACCAGTCCACGCACACCGCCAGCCAAGCACCAGTCCACACACACCGCCAGCCAAGCGCCAAGCGCCAGTCCACGCACCCTGCCAGCCAAGCGCCAGTCCACGCACACCACCAGCCAAGCGCCTGCCTACACACACCACCATCACATGTAGGATCTTTTTTAGACAAAAATAAATACATTGCACTAATGCCAACCTTGAAACAGATTCAAATTTTTAAAAGAATACAGACCAGGCAGTTCACTTTACCACTCATGGATGCTCCCAAAAAATATTTTGCGTGTGGTATGCTCTAAAGCAAGCAGAGACACACAGCCCAGGGTTAGAAGGACACTCGGGGAAGTACATACGAGTCTACTTCCATGTACCTCTTCGCCAACAGACTCTACATCTCCTAGTGGGAAAGTCTTTTGAGGATGTGGGAGGAATGAAATCAGGAAAGTGGCGATCTTTCAATCGAGCCACATCCTCCACCACTCCAAATCTAGGAACACTTGCCTGTTCCACAACAACAAGGCTGCCTATCACAGATTGCTGAAACTGAACAAAAGTCAACTTTGATGCAGGAGAACACTCCTTGAACACAACAAAAGCATTGAAAGTTGCTAAATTAAAGAGATGGATGGCCAACTTCTTATACCAAACGTAAGCCTTACGAATAGCAGTGGAAGGTTCCAACCTCTGATCTACTCTATCAACACCACCCATGTGCTTATTGTAGTCTAAAATGCGCACAAGTTTGCGCACTTCAGAAATCTGACCCCAAACAGCCACAGGTGAAGTACTCTCATCATGGATGGTAGTCAGCATGTACACATCCCTCCTGTCCACGAATTTCACAGCTAGTAGTTCATCACTACGCAAGGAACTGCACTGTCCCCTCTGAAGTGTTCTGCAAACAAGCTCTTTTGGATAACCTTTACGGTTAGTGCGGATTGTGCCACAAGCAAAAGTCTCCACTTTGAACAATTCCTTAAACAATTGCACAGCAGTGTAGAAGTTATCAAGGTACAAATGGTGGCCTCTGTTAAACAGTCCTCTAGCAAGATCCCACACAATTTTCTCAGAAACTCCAAAAGTGGACGGACAACCAGGGGGGTCAATAGTGGAATCCCTACCAGTGTAGACACGGAAATTAAAAACATATCCTGTCCTACTCTCAGACAACAAATACAGCTTAATTCCGCCCTCTTGCTAGGGATGTACTGCGTAAAAACCAAACGGCCCTTGAACAAGACCAAAGACTAATCAATAGATATTTCTTTCTCTGGAGTATAGATCTCTGAAAATCGATCTACAAAGTGATCAATAACAGGCCGAATCTTAAAAAGACGGTCACAGTCAGGGTGATCTCGTGGCAACGCCAAAGAATTATCAACAAAATGCAGCATCTGTAGCAAAAGCAAATACCGATCACGAGTCATAACTGCAGGAAATATGGCCATTCCCATCAAGGGACTGGTAGACCAATATGAAGCCATGGACGGCTTCCTTATCAAACCCCAAAACTTCTTAATCTCTTCCAAATTTGTGGGAGTCCACCGGGTAGCTCTAGAGTGGGGCCTAAGTTTGTCACTGTTGTCCCTCAAAAACTGTTCAGCATAAAAATTAGTCTGCTCAACAATCTCACCCAAAAATACATCATCCATAAACAACTGAAAAAACTGTATAGGCAAAAAATGTTCACAATCCACTCTACACCCTGCATCACCACTAAATGCAGGCAACACCGGCTGCACCATGTTTGGATCAACCCAGAGACCAGCACTTCCAGTAGGAAGCCTAGCAGCCTCAGGCTCCAATCCAGATGCCTCTTGCACCATCGGCACAGCAGTATCCTCCTCTAAAACAGGCACTTCATCCGCACTGAGAGTAGCTTCATCCACACTGAGAGTACCTTCATCATCCGATGATTCCATGTAGAGAGAAAACTCACTGCCTGAATCTTCCCCTCCCTCCTCTCCCTCAGACGCACTGTCAGTCTCATAATCCTGCTCAGAGGAAGATTCAAGAAGCATACCAACCACCTGCTGAGCAGTCATTCTACGGCTAGCCATACTGCTTACTAATAAAAGTAACTTGTCAAACAAGTCAACAACAACAAACACTTTGTAAAATAAGTGATAAACAAAATGCACCTTTATCAGAAATACCTATACGCTCCAAAACGATACCACTCACTTGCCAGAAGCAGATAAATTCTCCACCAACTACTCTGCACAGACACAGTATGGATCAACAATATCCCACTAAAAAAGAAAGAGAAAAGAAAATTACACATAAGACAATGCAAAACACATCGCAAAGAATTCCATGCACAAAACACTAACTAAATAAGCTGCCATTATGACACCACTTACAAAACAATTCATTCATACATGACAAAAATAGTAATTTGGAGTATATACAAAAAAAATGTTTTTCTTACCAAAAAAATGCAACCACGCAAAACTGCAGAACACCACTGTCGAAATCGCGAACAGGAATCAAAAGCATTACACTAGAATAAAAAGGAGAAAAAAACATTACAATCACATATGCAAATAATGCACCAGTCCACACACAATCCACCAGCCAAGCTAAGGGGTAGGTGAGCATAAGAGTATAAATAAAATATTCATCCCCATAAAAGTTGAGCAACCCTTGCCCTTGAGGCCACTCCCAAACACTAAAATTAAAAAAAAAAACATAGGTGGATAGTGGCTTCTGCCCCCCTTGAGGACAGATGGGCCTAAAAACATACTGCTATTCTGCCACCCAAAGAGGGCAGAAATGACCACAATCATCCTCCCATAAAAGGGAGCGACCCTTGTCCAAGGGGCCACTCAACAACATAAAAAAAAACCTGGGTGGCCTAGTGGCCCTACAAATAAACAAATCAGCCGATCTGCCCCTCAGGGTGGCAGAAACAGCCAAATTAATACTCACAAAATGGGAGCAACCCTTGCCACGTCAAACCAAAAAATCCCTGGTGGTCTAGTGGGTCCAATTAAAAAAAAAACATGGCCATCTGGCCCCCTGCGGGGCAGACACAGCCACAAAGATTGACCCCAAAGGAGAGTGACCCTTGCCCAAGGGGTCACTCTCCACAAATAACTCCCTGGTGGCCTAGTGGACCCTACATTAGACAAGCATTTGCAATGCAATCGATCTCGCCTTTGGGACCTTATATGTACTTAGCTATGCAGCACATTAGCCTGAGCCCTGAAACATTTGCTGTTCTTTGACATGGAGGGAAAGTAAGCACCAAACTGCGTGACACGCCAAGTATTGGAACACACAGGGAGAAATATTGCCTTTCAGCGGGAAATGGTATAGTCCAATGCTCTGTTTTTAATATAAAATCTGGGCCTTCAGTGGTCATTTCACTGACAATACAAGATTTAAAAACTAAAATTATGGTCTATGGGTGCTCGTGGAAGACAATTTCTATGGACTGAAAACTAGAGAATGTTGAAGTGATTCTGTTATTTTACTGACCTCTGCTGGTCGTTTTCTATCAAAAAAGTTAGAGTCAGTTGATCAGAAAGAAAAGTCCCTAAGCGGAAGCAGACAAGTCCTAGGGCTGATCTCCAAAGCACACAAACCATAAAAACATATAAGTAAATACTAAAGAATATACAAGAGGTCTCAAATGCTCAACCTAAAAATGGTTAAATCTGCCCCCCCCCATGGGGGCAGACAGGAAAAATCATAAGCCCCCAAATGGGAGTGACTCTTGCCCAAGGGGCCACTCCCCACTAAACAATCCCTGGTGGTCCAGTGGGCATTTTTTTTTTATAAAGAAAATCTGCCGAGTACATTTATTACATTGGCCCAGTGGGCCGATTTATTTTAACAAAATTAAAACTGCCCCCCAAGGGGGCAGGCTAAGCCAAGATGTATGCCCCAAAAAGGGGAGTGACCCTTGCCCAAGGGGCCACTCCCCACTAGATTTATTCAATTGGCCCAGTGGGCCGAATACATTTTTTAAAATTTAAATCTGCCCCCCTGGGGAGCAAACAAAGCAAAAATGTAGGCCGCCAAAAGGGCAGCGACTCTTGCCTAAGGGGTCACTCCCCAAAACAAAAACTAATATAATGGGCTTCCTAAAATGCCCCCTGCACATTGGCCCAGCGGGTCGATTTTATTGCCCCAACAAAAAATTCTGCCCCCCTACAGGGTGGCAACCAAAACCACAACATATGCCCTCAACAGGGGGAGCGACCCTTGCCCAAGGGGCCGCTCCCCCAATCAACACAGTGTCCAAATTTAAAAAATGAAATAAAATCCCTGGCGCTAGTGGGCATTCCTGCTGCACGATTGCACAATCGTGCAGCAGGAATGCACAAAAGAGGCATCGAGGGAAAGGAAAAGCCTTTCCTTTCCCCGATGCCTCTTTCGTTTAAATCCCCCCCTCTCCAGCCCCAAAACTTACCTCTTTGTTCACTGACGCGCAGGAAGCAAATGGGGGCGGGGGGAGGCAGGGGAAGGTCTTGCCCTGCCTTCCCTGTAACAAACCCACTTATAGACCACCCACGGGGGGAGCGCCAGCGCTTCCCCTGTGGGTGGGTGTCATGACGAGCTGGGCTCGTCATGAGCACACGGCGACTGTGTGCCATGACGAGCCCAGCTCATCATGAGCATGCAAGGGGTTAATATAAACATTATTGCTTAAGATAATATATATTTATATATATATAAAATAATGAAAAACAATTAAACAATTTACAAAATTCATAAATGTCATCATTAATTTTCAATTAAAGAATATTTGTTTTTTAGTTATTGCTTAATTAACTTGCCACTATATACCCCTACAAACCTAGCAACCCACACCTTATATATAGCTAAGATAAATAGGTATAACACAGTTTACATAATTGATAATCAATTACATTATTAATTAATAATTAATTGTTAATTATTACTTAACTTCTCACCCTATAAACCTACAAACCCAGCCGCCACACCTAAAACATAACTAAAATATATAATTATTACACAATTTACAACATTATTCATCAAATAAATATTTAATTATACATTCATAATAAATATTATTTATTACTTAACTTTCTACCCAATAACTCAACAAACCTAGCAACCGGCAAATGTATAAAATATGTAAAAAATATAACTAAAATAAATCAGTATTACATAAGTACATCATTAATTATCAATTCAATAATGAAAAATAAATAAATAACTAATTGTTCATTAATTAATATTTAATTAACTTCCCAACAAATAGAGGAGCCCACACCTATATATATATTTAAAATATATGATTATTTCAACATTCATATAATTAATAATAAAATAAAGAATTAATAATAAATTAAAAATGAATCGTCAATTAACTATTACTTAATTACCTTCTCACCCTATACCCCTACAAATGTAGCAAGCCACACCTAAAATATTAGTAAAATAAATCAATATTCCATAATGTACATAAATAATATCAATCACATACTTTTTTAAAAAGGATTAGTTGATTAAATATTAATTATTACTTAATTAACATTTCACCCTATCCCGCTACAAACTCAACAACCCTGTACAACACTATAAATTACTACTAGCAATGAAATTAGACATTTTAAATCACCTAAAATTACAATCTCTATTTAAAAACATTAATACCAATTATACAAACAAATAATAATACATAAAATAACATATGAACTAAATCACACCAAAATATTTAAAAGATTATATTTTTTACAACTATGGGACTGATTACAATGTAGGTCGGAAAGTCTCTGAACGGCTGTCGGGTTTCCCTAAACCATGTCGGAACCTATGTTTCCGACTCGGGCCTGATTACGATGTCAGACGGACCTGAGTCCGTCCGATATCGTTTGGGAACTGGGAACGAACAACCTCCTGTCATCGGTCCCAAACCAGCAATTAGGATGTGACCGAACACTGTTCGGTCGCATTCCTATTCTTTACAATGGGAGCATGCATTCCGACCAGAATGCATGCTCTCATTGCAAAGAGCTGAGGTGCAGTTCATCCCTGCACCCGGTGGCAGGCACCTCAAGGTGCCTGCCACTGGGTGCAGGGATCAACAGGGGGGCACCGCAGCCATCCAGAGGCCTTGCACCCAATGGCACCCTTTTGGGGGCCCCCAAAGTCAGATTCCCACAGCCTTTCTCTGTCGGAAAGGCTGGCACAGAAAGGCTGTTGGAATCTGCCATTGTAATCCCTCTGGCGAATTACTGGAGGCTTTCCGAATTGCAGACTGGCTCTCCAAGCTCGTTGGAAGACATTCGGAAAGCCCATCTGGATACTTTTCTGACCAACCACATCATAATCGGTCGGAAAGGAATCCAAATGGGACACGTAGATGCAGTCGGAACGGCTCCAAACGACGGTCAGAGCTGTTTCTGACCGCATCGAAATCGGCCCCTCGGTCGGAAACATTTCCGACTGACTGATTACAATGTTCTCGGTCGGAAAACAGACCGTCCGGGTGTTGGAACTGGTTCTGACTGGCATTTCGAAACTCTGAGTCAGTCGAAGTCGAATCATACAGCTCTACGGACCACATTTCCGAGTGCCATATTACTATGATGGATTCAGGCAGCCTTTCGGTCAGTCTGATATGAAAAGGCTGTCGGAAACTGACTTTGGGGGCCCCTAGCAGGCCCCTAGCAGGCCCCCTTCATCTTGAGGCCTCCGGTTGGGGGCTGTGGGGGTACCCAAGGGATCCCCCTGTAGAACCATGCACAGTGTGGCAGGCACCATGGGGTACACACCACAGGGTGCAAGGTTTTCCACAACCAACCCTATTTTCAATGGGAGCTTGTGTTGTTAGTCAGAACACAGGCTCCTATTGAAGTCAATGGGAGACTTTCCGAACGGTGTTTCGGTAGCACCGTAATCAGTCGTTCAGACTAGCCGAACACAAATCAATTGGAATCAAATCCAATAAGGAGTCGGTTGGTTTGCTTTCTGACCGACATCGGAATGAGGCCCTATATGTTTGAAAACTATATTAACAATGATATTCTTAACAACAATATTATTTACCTGGAATTGCTTTTTAAAAGAATTGAGGATATTTCTGTATCACAATATTTTTGTATCAGAATTTTTTTGAGGATATTTCTGTCCTCCAATATTTACAACGTGATATTTTGTCTAGACACGCAGAGCCCAAGTAAACTACAGGCAATAATAGTCAAAGCTTACATGTACATGCATACAAAAACATTCAACAATAGTGGAAGCATCCATCATACTAGAACAGTATTGTAAAGATAAATGGAAACAAATCAGCAAACAACCAGGCATGCGTCACTGTCTTTTCAGTCAGCTCTGCATCTCTGGAGGTCAAAGTGTGTGTGTTTCTGTGGGACCCCAGAGTATATGAGCCTGTGCAGGGGTTGCGATTCACACACTTACCAACTTTGATGTATGTGGAGTATTCAGGGAGGACTGGACATGCACTGCATGGCATCAACAGAGTTAGCTAGAGCTGGTGCTATATGCAGGCCATTGTAAGCAGGTGCATGTATGTGCAACAGCAAACGGCCCCAACATGATGGGAAATTTCAATAATCGTCTCAGAACTGGCTTGAAACTAGTGGAAAAGGTGTTACCAAATGGCAAAATTTCTTTTAGCTTGGGGCACTAACATTCTTTGTCACTCATGGGACAACTAGCCATGGCAAGGCTAATAGGTCTAGCACTAATATGCTAATTCTTGCAATTAGCATTTATGCATCCCTGTGTTTATGTGTATTAGCACATGGAAGCCAGGTCCTCTGGCCCTGCCAATGCTTGTTTTAAATTGTGAGCATGTGAAAACTGTCTAAGGAAATAAATCACGGAGAAACAGTGTGGTACCTGTGGCCTCATCAGAGCTCAGTTATAAAAGTGTAAACCTGAACAGAAGGAGCTGGTCAATGGCTAGACTGCCCATTTAGGCAGCTATTGCTCCAGGAGGCTGCTTTGTCAGAGGATGATCTTGGTGCATCAGGCGCTATTGGATGCTTCCACCAGCCCTAATGGTAGCCAAACTAACTGTAACTCTACCAGCGACTGAACATACAGACAAAATAATTAAACAGCCAAAAAGTAAACAAGCATTGGCAGTATCAATAGGTCTGATCTTAAAGGAATTTTGTATGGTAATGTGACGCATTTCAAGCATATAGCATGGAAATGGATATGTATTTGTGTGGAAGAAAAGAACTGTAGGATAATATTGCTGTAGGTTAAAAGGTCAGTTACCAGTTGCACTATCTGCCAGATCTAAAAATCCCTGTAGGTTAATGACTGCCCTCCTCCCTTCTGTGCTGCTGTCAGAGAAAACCACCATAATTTATCTAGTAAAGACACTTTAATAGCATGACAGTGCCATGTATGTGCCCCTGAAAGTTTAAGCTCAGGTGACTGGATGCATAAACAAAATGATCACAGCTGTTTGGAGGGCAAGCACTTTTTTGTGGATGCACACATTTTTTCCCACGTATTACATGTACACCAAGCTCCTAACATTTGGGCGGAGCCAAAGCATCCCTGTCAAGCCAGACCATAAACATGGGGGGGAAAGTGAGGAAAGGCTAATGCAGGAAAAAAGAATATGCTATAAAATGGGGCAGATAAGAAGAAAGAATGTAAACCCAGAAAAAGAAAATTGCAAAGACGTGTCAAGAGAAAGAGGTGACAAATTATTGCAAATGATGTACAAAATGCAGGACAATAAAAAATAAATTATCAGAAAAAATTATAAACAGAGCATGCGTGAGATGAAATCGAGGCTGCAGAAAGTAACTAGCCAACACACTTTGGCTGCTGGAATTTTAAAAAGACTCATAATGGGGAAAGTGGAACTGCAAGCTTTAGAATGCAAAGTGCTGTTGGATAAAAAAAATGCCTGACTTAAGGTGTCACACAAGAGGCATGGCCACTTGGCATCCATGATCATGAACAGGATGCATACACAGGTTTGTTGTCAGGTTTGCTTCTCCTAATGCTGCTCAACAATTGTGTGGTTTCACAAGACATGCACATTGACAACCTTTTTGGCAATTGTGTATCTGATTTGAGTGAAGGTATTTAGGAGACAGTTTGGCTACTACAATAACACCAACCTGGTATGTTACAGCTATATAATAACCCATTAAATATGTGGAATGCTAAAGAATCACCAGGAGTGTCAGGAGATATTAAATTGCCACAAAGCTTTATTTTCATTCTTTTTCACAAGTAATTTCCCATATTTCGTCTTGGAATTATTACTGCTTTGATTTAGGTCTGCATTCCTGTGTTGGATTTGTTCCAGAGATATAATGTACCGGGTATCTAACTCGTGGAACTCAGCTTTACTTTCCACTTGAAAAGTTTGACAAATGATTGTTCAACACTTGCAGCCGTGATAGGCAACCTAAGAAACCCAACCATCTTTGGTGTATGTGGTTCTGAGTAACAGAGAGAGAAAACGAGAATGAAAGTGCTTTTATGAAACAGTAACTGAGAAAAAAGAGAGGGTATAAAAAAGAAAAGGTTGCAGATGGCAGAGGTGTAGGTGTGGGGAGGGAAGGCAAAAATAAGGTGCATGAGAAGAGTGAGCAACAGGAGATTACAAGCGAAAAGAGGATTGGTGGATGATAAAGTGTGTCACAAGAGAGTAGAGAAGGCTCTTAAAGAGCAAAATGAGTGTCAACTTGTGAAACTGGAAGATGTGTTAAAGGAAGCTGGAAAAAAGTAAGGTATGAGAGGATGTGAGAGGAGAGTGAGGAAAAGAGTAGCTTATGAGAGGTGAGCTAGCAGAAAGAGCTGGGGGAGTAAAAGAGAGAGAGCGGGTGGGTGAGAACACAGGGTATAAGGAGATGAACAGATATAGTGGCCTGTAAAAAGAGTGAGATAGGATGGGGAGAGAAGAGGGCATGTGAGCTAGAAAAAATAGCTAAGCACAGTGGGCAAGGTGAAGGTGTTGGGAGAATGTGTGTGGGAAGAGGAAGGAGGATAAAATACATGAAAGTTACAAATGAGCTGAAGTGAGTAGAGGTGAGAGAAAGAATGGATATTTAATGAGATAGAAAGGACTATTTTTCCTGAAAGGTATTAATAGGTAGGTGCCTATGGTTTCTCCTTCAGGAGATTTCATAGTACCAGTATAAGAAGCAACTATGTTGCAATTAAAGCAGCTGAAAGACACAGGAGACAGAAGAACATAAGAGAGAAGATCATACATTGAGCAAGGTCAGAAATAGGGTGAGAAAGGAGATGAGAGTGTGAAAGAATAGGTGAGATATACATTGATTTTTTTTAGATGTTTGGTAAATATTTGGGTTTTTGAAATTTGTTAAAATATTAGTTTTTTTGTTCTTTATGAAAATAGACAATCGAAATATGTATTTATATTGTGTATACTTTAATGTTTCATTTTTTTCATGTTATTGGTATGTATTGATATTATTTAATTATTAATTTTGAGAACATTTGAAATAGTTCATTAGATATTAAATATTACTTAATATGATTGGCAATGTTTTAATTATTGCATTTTTTATTTAATTAGTAACCAATTAAAAATATTATATATATTTACTAATAATTTGAAATTCATAAGCAAGTTTATAACTTCTTTTCGGGGAAATTAATGCTGTTTTTAACATTCAATAATCAATTTATTTTCAGAAAATGTTAGACTTTGTTTTACTATATTATTTTTTGTAATATTGATAAAAATATATTGTTCACTAAGGGGCTGATTTTGAGTCCAGCGGTCCTGGAACAGCCATGGTGTAAGTGGTGCAAACACCACAGTTGAGTATGTGAATGTGAGAAGTTGGCCTGGTATATGCTGGTCACTAGTTAAAGTGGCCACCTTGCACCAGTACAATTCGACTCTTATGGTAGATAGGTTTAAGACAACATTTTTAAGAAAGCTATCCTAGTGGTAGCTGTGGAGAGCAGCCTTCAGGCTAAGTCTTTAGAGGAATGGTAAGCAGCTTGTTTTACCTTATAATCTCTTGAATCACTAAATGAAAGGACACCACACAGGTATATATATAAAATATATATGTATTTATTTCTAATACACTCTACTAATCTCTTTATGAGATTAGAAGTCAAGGACATATGCACAAATCAACATTTCACAACAAGTTAAGCACAAATATGGCTGGGGCCCTATGGGCGTACCAGACCATATACTAAAAAAAGAGACTTAGGAAGATCGACTTGCGAGGGGACAAGGCCTAGGGCCTGTAGAAGCGCTGGGGCCTCACTAATCCACACAAGGCAGGTAAGTAAAGGACCCACGGGAGACGCATGCAGTGTGAGAACAGAGCCGCGGATCCCAATAGACTTCAATGGAGCAAGTCGCGGTTGGAATTTTAAAGTTTTAGGATACTTTGGGAGAGTCTACAAGCAAGTCACTTACAGGGTAAGTAGTTCTAGAGCCAACACCCACAGGAGCACCATAGTGCTGGAGTTACCTCACCCAGGGAAGCCGGGTGCATAGGTGTCTTTTGATGTCGGGTCGCGACGTCGTTTTCAATGGGAGCCAAAGAAGACTTGCTGCTTGTGAAGACAGGAGAAGTGTCCGGTGGAATCCAAGGCTGGATTCAGAAGAAAGAAGACCTGAAAGCAGAGGAGACAGTGTTCAAAGTCACTTCCCAGTGACCCGGGGCCAGGAAGCTGGATGCCCGCAGTAGTCGGGTGATTTCAGGTGATCACGGGTGTCTTGATTCTTCAGCCACGAGGTCCAGGAGGCGTCGACGATAACCAGGAGCTGGATTCGGCGTGTCCCACAAAGTCTGCAGCTTACTGAGGTGCTGGCAACTAAATTGGAGCCAACAAGCCTTGGCAACAGCAAGTCTTGTGGAAAGTGAATAAAGTCAGCGGTGCAGGCCAGCAAGGTCTGAGAGACTCACCCAGCAAGGGTAAGTCAGGGCAGGCCTGGAGCAACCAGGGGAGACCTTTGGTTTTGTAGAAAAGTCTTCTGGGGACCCACAAGCCAACCGGCAAGGGATTGCAAAGATGCCTTGGGAGGATTCACTCACCAGGAGCCCACAGTCACTCAGGACAAGGTAGGCCTCTGATCTTCAGAAGAAATTCTGCTGGAGGAGTGGATCACACGTGGTCTAAAGCACAAGTTCGTAGAACATCGTGAAGGGGTTGCACTTGACAATTGTGCACATACCCGGGTATTGCTGTTCCTCATCACTCGTGGGGTCCACTTGCCTCAGCTTCACTGGGGACTCACGATGGCCTTGGAAAAGTCAGAAAATCTACTTCTGGGGCTGCAGGGACTTCAGACTCTGGCAGGAGCGGGAAAGTTTGCGACCTTTGATGCAAAGTTTTGGTGCCTGCCAAGCAGGGGAGTCACTCCTTGATTCCAAGGGAGATTCTTCAGTCTTCAAAAGGTAGTGGGGCGTCGAAGGTCCAGGATTCTTCTTCAGAGCGTCATCCAGGGATATCTAGTTTGCAATGGCAAGGGTTCCCTAACTTATACTACAAGGAAGGGAGGGACTAGCTCTATGACCACTCCTATGGGAGGGTCAGGGGAGTGGGTGGCTACACCCACTTCCCTTTGTCCAGTTTCATGCCAGAGCAGGGGCTGGTAGCCCCTGAACCGGTTTGAGCTGGCATATGCACAGAGGAGTCTATTGCTCCCCCAGTGCAGGACTTCAAAGCACTCTAGGTGTGCACCCACCCAGCCCCAATACACTAAATCCTGTCTGGAAGGTGGTTACACCTCCCTGTGACAGGATGCCTATTGTTGGGCCTCCTCCACTGCGGGTTTCGGTCAGCAGCAGGAGGGCAGCCCAGTGTCTGTGACTGGTGGCATCCATTTTGTGATGCAAGGGCTCTTCAGGATTCTACTGTGTTTCCACAGTGGGTACATGTCTATCCCTCTAGAAGGGTGGCATCATACTGCCACACCAGTTACTGGTGTGGGGGTATGATTCCATAGCGTTTGACACCAAACACAACATGTTTTGATGCAGCCATCCCAAAGTTAGCATTCACCGCTAGGTTATAATGCACTTAAGAGTATATGGTTTAACCACATCCACAAACAGCTACAGAGAATGGACTCTGAGAGCTGCAGAGGGGCCCTGCTCAGGCAGAGGCACCCTCTCACATGGAAACCAAGCACCTTGCCCTCAGAATTGATAGGTCCTGCCTTAGGGGTGACTGATAGGTTTATATGTGTGTGCAGGTAGAGATATAGGGAACCTATACCTCAGTGAGGAGTGCTAACACTACCTCACCCAGGCTGCAGTAGCAGGCCTGTGGTGTCAGATTTAGTCTGCTTCGCAGGGGTGGCATAATACATGCTTCAGCCCCTGGTAGGCCTGTGGAGTACCTATGCCCTTGGTACCACAAGACAGCTGCCACTGCCAGGATCCTGGATCCCTCGGTTGTGGGGAAGGAGAAGTGGGGGACTGAAGGTGGTGCTGATGCAGGCACCGCCGTGCCAATTAGGAGTTGGATTTCCGCTGACCTTTTCATGGCAGGAACCCCACCATGAAAAGGTCAGTGGAAAGGCAGGGAAGGGACCCCAAACAGGGCCCCAGGGTGCTTCTTCCTATTGGGCATTGTGGCTGGTGGCACATGCTGTGCCACCTTATGCCTGCACTCTTGTGTACACACTGCGTGCCTTGCTGACATGGCAGCAGCATTGCCTTCCAGCTGTGAGCTGAAGCATGCCACCGTCTCAAGACCAGCGCGGCACACATCCTGCTCGGTGGTTAACTCGGTGTGCGGTGGCCAGGATGCCGCCGCTTAGGCGGCATTCTCCCAACCACCGCAACAGCCATCTGGCAGTCAGGCTACCGGGCTAATAGCCAGTCCCTATATATTTATATGTATAGTTTTGTATTGTAATCTTTTTGTATGTATGATTTTTATTTATGTATTTTTATATTAGCATTATTTATTTACAAATGATTTTCAGTTTCTTTGTTGTGAGCATAGTCACACATGCTCCCCAGTGTGTGCAAGTTTGGGATGGAAATGCCCACCCCCTTTCACCAAGGTGGCTATGTTTGGGCTAGGAATGTTTAGTGTGATGGTCTCAAAGTCCAACACTTTCTCCACAGTGCCTAAGTTAGGTGTTGGAATAATTAGTCTGACCCCTCTCTCAAAAAGTCCAATAGTTTAGCAAATGTGGTTACATTTGAAGTTGGTATAGACAATCTGACCTTTCCAAAGTCCAGCACTTTCCCTGATGTGACTATGTTTGGAGTGTGAATAGTAAATCTCGATGTCCCAAAGTCCAAAATTGTTCCCAATGTGGTTAAGTTTGGAGTGTGAGTAATAAATAGGTGCCCCCCGGCAGCCCACAGAGTCAAAGACTTTATCCCCTGTGTTCTTGTTTGACATGTGATTAGTGGATGCAACCCCCTAAACTCTAACATTTTTCTCAAAGGTGGTTAGGTTTGGCGTGGGAGTGTACATTTTATCTCCACAAAGTCCAGAACTTTCCCCACTGTAATAAAGTTTGGAGGGAGGATAGTATGTCTGATACCATCTAAGACAAACACTTTCCCCAAAGTTGTTTAGTTTGGACCGGGAATAGTAAATCTGAATAGCATCCCCCACCCTCCACAATGTCCAACACGGTCCCCAATTTGGTTAAGTGTTGAGGGGAAGTAGTAAAATATACATCCCCATACTCAACCATTTTTCTACTAGATTGTTGTGTTGGGAGTTGGAATACTAAATCAGACCCCCCTGAAGTCCAACACTATCTCTTCCACGTGGTTAAATTTGGATTGTGAAAAGTACATTTCAACCATTAAGGGCCTGATTACGAGTTTGTCAGACTGGTTACTCCATCACAAAGGTGACAGGTATCCCATCCGCCCTATTATGAGTTATATTATGTTCCATTGTATATAATGGAACTCGTAATATGGCGCACAGGATATCCATTAGGTTTGTCCAGCACCTTCCAGAACATGGTTAAATTTGGAATGGGAAAAAATAAATTCGACCCTTCCAAGTCCAATAATTTCCTGAATGTGGTTACATTTGGAGTGAGAGAAGTATAACCAAACTCCAACACGTTCACCAATGTAGTTAAAGTTGGAGTAAAAATATTAAATCTGAGCGCCCTCCCCAAGATCCAAATCTTTCTCAAAGCAGTTAGTTTTGGAGTGGAAACAGTAATCTTATTTGATCTCCTTAAAGTGTTACTAATTATTTTCATTTTAGATTTTGTAGTGTAAATACTTACAGCTATTTTTTTCTAAAAGTTGATTATTAATTCCTCGACTATAAGTATAATCTTTTACATTTCTTGTTCTGTAAATTTTAAACATATCTTGTCATATATACCATTGTTATCTTTGTTAATTAGAATATTGTTTAAATGATTGCAACTATAGTCTAACATTGCTTATTAAGTACAATAAATGTTTTTGTGAAAATGAATAATTCACAAATAATACAATTCTAGCGTGCCTACATTTTTATTTTGCAAATCCTTGAATGTTGCAGTTTGCAACAATAGAGCTGCACATGTGAGTCGATTTCAGTGTTTACTTTGTGATCACACACTGTGATGAGATGTACACAGTGAGATGGGAGTGCTTCTTTAGCCTGTGATAGGAATTCATCACGAATTTGGTTGCAGTGTGGTCACAAAATAAATACTGAAATCAAATTGGGAGTACGGCTCTTTTGTTGCAGACTGTGACATTTGAAGATCTGGTGATTAATAATGGTTTAAAACTTCATACTACACTTTTAAATAGATTTTTGTTTGTAGTTATTCAATTTTTATGAACATTTTATATAGTAATTTTTAATATATATTTGTACTTTTTTATAAACTTTAGTTTAAAAAGTACTGTAAAAATTGTGAGAAATTATTTTTATTTTATATATATTTATTTTACATTTGTACAGATATTTCAACAAGCAAATCTTTAGAGTGGCACAATTAAAAAATACCGCCTTGCTTCCAACATTTCCCCCAAAGTGGCAATGTTTAGAATGTGAATAATAAATCTGACCTTCTCCCCCAAAGACCAACAGTTTCCTTAATGTGGATATGTTTGGAATGGGAGTAGTAAATCTGAATCCCTTACCCCTATAATTCAACACTGTCCAATGTGACTATGTTTGGTGTGGGTATAGTAAATTACAACCTCCTTAGTTCCAACATTTTTCCAATGTGGCAAAGATTGGATTGGGAATATTAAATATGATCCCTCCACCCCCAAAGCCATCACTTTTACAAACCAAAGTCCATCTCTTTCCCCAATGTGGTAAAGTTTAGAGCAGGAATAGGAAATATGACATTCCCAATGTCAAAAACTTTCCCCAGTGTGATTACATTTGGAGATGGAACAGTAAATCTGACATCCCAATGTCTAACACTTTCCCCAATGTGTTTGGCATGGGATTAGTAAATGTGACCTCTATAAAGTCCAACACGTTCCCCAATGTGATTAGGTTTGGAGTGGGAACATTAAATATGACCCTCCCCATTGTCCAATTCTTTTCTCATTGTGGCTAAGTTTGTAGTGGAAATAGTAAATCTAAACTCCAGAAGGTCCAACATTTTCCTCAATGTAGTTAATTCTGAATTCTGAATAATAAATATGATTTCAATGTAGTGTTACAACTTCCTTATACTTTTGATTTTGAAGTTTAAATGTTTAGGACCCAATTATGATGTTGGTGGGATCAGGCCGTATGTGGTGGCCCCACCAACATTCAGCATAGTGGTGTGACCGCCGCATTACCACAGCAGGTGGAGGGACTGACCAACACCTCTGACAGGATCAAGGAGCGTCGATCCGACAGTGAACCTAAAATGGGGGTGGTGTCTGTAGAAACACCACCATAGAGATTACGATGTCCCTCTTCCCTCTGCCTTTAAATGGCGGTTCGACCGTCATGTATAGGCGGATGGAATGGGACTTTGGGAGCCTCTAGCAGGATCCTGTCCCCCGTGGTTCTGCGTGACGGGCCCAGGGGGGCACATGTGGTGCCCACCCAAACATCCATGTCTGTGTGCCCGACAATGGATGTTTGAAAACTGCCTTTTCCCACTGCGGTTTGTGCTGCTGGCCTTTTCTAAGGCCCCAGCACAAGCCGCAATGGAAAACAGCAGTTTTCTGACCGCCTGCATGGCGGTCAATTTCTAATCGGGCAGGTGGAACCACCAACATAATGAGGCCCTTAGAGTAATTTTTACTACGAATTTTTAATACATTTCTATACTTTTTTGTAATTTAATTTTTACATTTACTGTTATGCACATTTTCCAAAAATGGCTTTTCATGTATACAATTTTTATTGCTTTTATTAACAAAAAAATATTTTTTGTGCAAATTAACTAACATAACACATGAGTACATACAGTTTTAGTGTACATACACTTTTATTTATAGGTATACAATTTTTATTAACAGTTGTATGGGCATTTGTATCATATATGAATGTGTTCAAATTGTTTTTCATGCATTATAATATTTTAAAAACTACTGTGAAAATGTGTGAGTGTTTATTTTCAGTACTTTAAGTATAAATATATTTACTTTACATTTCATAATGAAAATAAATAAATAAATACTTTATTAAGTTTATACGTTTTTGATGAATTTACAAACAATAATAAAAATATGATAAACAATATACCTTACATTCTTCTATTGTATCCTATGAAATGTAAATCTCAATTTATTTTCATTTTTCTCCATTCTTTGTAGTTTCTTGTATTTTTGCATTGTAGCGTGGTCATGGGCTTTGCAGTTGTGTTTTCCCATTTCTGCTCTCACATTGAAATAACACTAATTTCCAGTTGTTTTTTAAGATTTTAGGGCTTACTTACAAGTCTCGCGGCCCACGGCCTGCCAAACTCGTGGAGGCACGGTGGTGGTGATCTCCCGACTGCCCTATTACAATTATGTGGGTCAGACAGGCATTTCCCCACCACAGCTGCCAGGGATCCGCCATTCCTGGCGGTGTCGCAGCAGTCAGGAGGCAGTAATATGCTTGTCGGGACCGCCGCAGTACTGCCGAGCATATTACAAGTTTCCTCGCTGCTATGGGTTTTATGTCAGTTCCACTAACATGAAAACCGTGGTGGAGAGAGAATAAAGGGAGCCCTCTGCGCCATGTGGATGCATACAGGGGGGCACCACATGTGCCGCCCTGTGTGCATGCCCACCAGTTCCTGCACAGCATCAACTTTACAGTCCATGCCGTGCAGGAACTGTTTTCGGCATTCCCATTGTGATGTCCATTTTCAGGGCACTGTCGTGGGAACGTCATAACTAAAGCCCGCCAGACACAAGTTGCACTTGTAATCTGGTGGGCAGCCCGACCACGGCTTTGGCAGTGGGGCAGCAGGGAAGTCCCGGCATTGCACCGCCAAAATCATAATCAGGGCCAAGTATTAAGGGGAGTTGCTAGTCTAGTGTTTTTTAGTTAATGCTATTTGTTTGTTGGTGTAGTATGCATTAGCTATTTTAGAGTAGTGACTTAGTGCTTGTATTGAGTTATCATATTAATATATGCTTTTTGTATGTGTTTCTTATTAATGTATGATTGTTTCTAATGCTTTTCTACTGTGATGTGTTTATATGAGGCTTGTAAATGTTGCTTGGGTGGGTTAAAATGTGTTTATTTTATAGGTTATTTTTTCAAAGCTTACCTTTAACCTAGATGTACTTTATTTTCTAGAAGAACTTTTGGATAAAATTCCTTCATTGCTGAAATTGTATTGGGTGTTTTATTTTGGTGTTGTTTATTTTAGATCATTTTTGGTATGATTTGATCAATAGTTTTTGAGAAATTTTTGGGGATCATCATTTCACTTACCAGGACCTCAGCTATGAAATAATGTTATTATATTTTATTTATTTATTTATCGTTTTGGGTGGACATGGTTGATTTGTTAATAATATGTTTCTTACTAAATTATGTATTTGTGTGTTTTTGTAGTGTGTTACGCTATGTTTATTGGTAATAGAAAAGTGATTGGTTTGTATATTTATTTTCAAATATTTATTGTTGCAGTATTTAATTTCTAGTCTAAACAATTGTGTTTTGAGTATTGTTTTGGACTGATATTTAAAATGTGTTTTAATTTAATTTAGAAACAAATATTTTAAAAGTATGTGCTTTTGGAAAATTTTAAATGGTGCTGTTGTTTAGTGCTGTGATTCTAGATATGGTAGATCATTGTTGCTAAGAAAGAGTCTTTTTTGGCTATTTTTTGGTTAGATTTGGGTTATGGACTGTTCCATTTTAAGTATTTAAAAATATTGTTGGGGTCTGGGGTGGTTTCCTCCAAGGGGCCGATTCCGATCCGGGTCGGAAGGGCACCGAACGCGATCCGGCCGGAAAAACTACGAGCCGTACGTGTATATTCCGGCCGACTCGTACAGCTGTACGAGCGAGCAAGTACGATGCGAGCTACGTGAGATTCACCGACCAAGTCGTTTCCGGGTCTGAACCGCTCCGTACGTCTCGGTTGGAAGCTAACCGTGGCGTGCAATGGATGCAATTTACAACCAAGCCAGTACGATGCACGCGTCGGACAGCCTGTGCGAGCGGGAGTGTCCGGCTCGCAAAAGCTCTCAGAGTCGGACTTCAGAGGTCAGCGTCGGACACCCTGACACCCGCAGCCCTATGACTCAGACACAGGGGGAGACCTATGGGTCTCCCCAACACAGGCATGTACGGTGCGAATGGCACCGACGCGTACCCACTGTAGCGGGCGCATTTGTTTGAGACATACCCATTCAGTCAATGGGAGCGCATTTTTCTTTTCGCAAATCGCTGAAGACTCTACTGTTCCCCTGATGCTCCGTTTCGGTCAGTGACTGGTTTTGCCATTAGCGCTGGGAGGCCTTTGGTAGCCATGCGCTTTACAAATACCTATTCATTCATTCATGTACGCGTCGTACAACTGGCTCCCATTGACTTCTATGGGAGTCCGACCGAACAGAGTCCCACAGCATATGTGCGCATCGTACTCGCTCGGTCGGACTGTAGGGGTCCGGCTCGGTCGGAAATCACTCCGGATCCGACTCTGTCGGAGTGCTTTCCGACCCAGATCGGAATCGGCCCCCAAGTGTTACATGGAAGGAATTATGCAACCCTTTCACTGCATTATTGGTCTTTTCTTCTTTGGACTAGTGGTGTCAGAGGTATTCCACCACGATATGTGACGCTTGGGTTGGTGTCTATTTCCTGATCTTTGCAATAGACCAATCACACAATCTTCAAAATGATAAATTAGTGGGCTACATTTGTTTTATGCTTTTGGCAACAGGGGATTCCATTAGCATGTCATAATGTTTAGTGACTTAGGTTATGAGGACATATGCTAAAGCTATTGGTCTTTTTTTGTTCCATTTGCAAATTCTATGTAAAATGCATATTCTCTATGCAGTGTGGATTATTTTAGGTACCTCCATATCCACAGGTTGAAATGATAGCCAAACGTCTGAATTGCAGTGTGTTGGCACGTTTTTAGTATATTAGAAATCATTGCATGTGTTTTTGTTTAGGGCTATAGTTGTTAGTTTGTTATTTTATATGTATTAGCATTTCATTGAAAGTCGTGCTTTGTTTGTTAGGTAACAGTGCACCCGCTAATGAGATGTTTGTGTTTTCAATTGTGTATATTTGACGGAATGTTGGAGGACATGACAATGTGTCATTCATCATCCATGTGTTAAATTGTGTTAACGTTGGTATATTGTGGTTAAAAGTATAATCTAATTCTTTTATCGTTACTGTGGTTGTCATTTAGTACAAACGTGTTGTCTTTTCTGTGAGATTAGTAATTGTTGGTGAATGTCTATTCCTTCATTTCTTTTTTGTGCTACTTGTGTTTCCCTAGATGTTATATTTGTTCTGGTGATTAATCTTTTTAGGTTTGGTATTCCAGGGAATGCGCCTGTTGTTCCTGTATGTTCTTGTGAGCTCATACTTGCCTCTTTCAGGTCCTGTACAACATACCTCACTTCTATTTTCATATTTGAAAGTATGTTGCTTTTTCCAACATTGTATCTGTGGGTTTTGGAGTATAAAAATATATATTAATTATTTTAAAATATAATACATCATAATATTTGTTTGACATTTTTAGATTGTAGCTGCACATTTTACTTACATTTTGAATCCTGTTTTACAGGGCTGTTTGCTGCTGTTTTTGGTGGTAGATATTGTTTGTTGCAGTCTGTTGAAAGGAAGAGATAGGTTAGCTGTGGTTGTTATATTATGTACTTTAACCTCTTCAGCGCTGCGCGGATTCCCGCGCAGTGCTGAAAGATCTGAGCGCGGGCGGGGCCATGACGGAACGGTTCCGTCATAAGCACAGCCCAACCGGCGTGCATGACGGAACCGTTCCGTCATCGGCATCGAAGAGGTTAATTTTTATTTGGAGTCTATTATTTTTAGTTTATTTATGTGTATCCATACTTTTTACTTTAAATGTTAATGTTGTGCTTTAGATGTAATACTTTTCAGTTTGTCTTTCTTTTACTTTAAAGTTTTAGAGGTTTGTTACTTGATTTCCCTTTTTGGCTTTTGTCATCCTGTAGTGGACGTATCTGTATTTTAGAGAATAAAATATATAATAAAGTTTTAGGGATTTGTTATATTTATTTATTTTATGAATCATTTTTGTTTAGTTATTCTCGGGTGACACCTGTTGTATCGCATTCTTTATTTGTTGTTTTATACTGGTGCTTTGCATTGTAGATTTTTTCTTATGTTTCATTCCTGCTGAATTTGCTTTTCAAGATGTATTTTGTTGTCTGTTTTCATGTCCTTCTTATGCTAGTTTTGAATTGCGAGTTGCAACAGCATTTAGAACCCTACGTGAGCTGGAGGTAGTCGATGGAACTATGGAAAAGCAAGTTATCATGCAGTAGGTCAAACTAACAACAAGATAACAACATTTTAAAGTTTGAACCAGCCCTATGAGAGTGAAGGTAGGTGGTGCTAGGGATAGAGCCCCAGTTATAGTGAGAGGTATATGCTGTTTAGGGAGTTAGGCATGTTTTATTGTGCTTCATTTTCTAGGGGAAATTCTTCCCTTGTTTTGTGTGTTATAGTGTGGAAGGAGCAGGTTATACCTAGGCATTATCTCTCGGGAGAAGAGTTTTAGTAGGCATTGGGATGTTCCGCATGATGCCTCACTAGCTATACATTCTTCCCCATTTGATCATTCAGTATTTGTGTCTAGGACTACGCCCAGCTCCCTGGTCACAACTCTCTATCTATTTCCCTTTTCAGTGCAACTTTTTTTGCAGCTACCCCATTTTTTTAGTTTTGTGAGCCACCTCCGAATCCTAGGACCCTCTTTGAGTTCCAGGTCATTGTCAAATGTTGTTTAGCAAGGATTAATATCATATCTGCAAACTTGGTTGTGACTGCACCTGTTTTAGGATGGATAATCCAAACCAAGAAGCAGTTTGCAGGTGATGTAAGTAGCAGGCATTCTACCGCCAACAATAGCACTTCCATCACGTTGTTCGAGTAGGGGTTTAGGATTAGGCACTCTCAGACCATGTGGAGGAAGGCAGTGCAAATGGTCAGACATAAGCTTGCCAAATAAAGCCATATCATATGGTCGCCATGTTCTAGTTCCTCTGTTATGATCTACAACTTTAGTCCAATTAGTTTATTATTGAGGTTTGCTGGGATTGTGGTTCCTAGAAAGCACTGTGGTTCTTATATAAAAATCCTGTCTAGAAACCTGGTGTCCCTGATGACATAGGTTCATCAAGTAACCTTTACCATTAACACTCCTCTTAACCCAAGGGGCATGGTAAAAGTTTTTTTGTCCAGAATAATGACAGCCTTCTTGGGGTTTGGATCTTTGGACATTGCACCCCTGTGGGTCCAGCCACTCTTCTTTACTCTGTGTAGCAGATGCAGCTGAGAGTTGTGCACACCTTGCTGCACAAAAACAATCTTAATGGAATTTTCCTTTTTTCGATGTGTGATGCTGAATGCATCACACATGGAAAAAGGAAGTAACATGAAGAAATCAAGATATTTCTCCTCTTTATGCCTAGGTCTGGGAGGTGTAGCATTTTGACACATTTGCAGGTTCACAACTGTTTGTAAATCTGGGAATGCGCCAAAATCCATGATTGGATGTGTGAGCATGCCTATACTCCATCCATGGAACACCTCCCTGTCACAAGGTAATGCAACTCAGCAAAATGCTCTGCCTTGCCTTACTTTGGATTTACTAAACCATGCAGGCCATTCAAAGTGGCTTTGCGTGGCTTAGTAAATCCCAGTTAAGGGTTTGTGTTGTCTTTGCATCACCTTGCCTGATGCAAGGACAATGCAAGCCCTTAGTAAGTCTTCCCCCTGTTGTCAAGTTATGGTAGAGCAATAATATTCTGAGCAACTGCATAAGACGTATGTGTATGTGAAGCATAAATAAATCCTTGGATTTCTATAGAATATTTAGACCTCTCATCAGTATATCCAAATACAATCCACTTTAAATCAAACTGTACCTTTTGATCCAAAAAGCCCTCTAGAAAATGTGTAATACTTTTCCAAAATCTAATGCTGGACCTTCTGCAAACATATGAAGGCCTGCAGCTGCTTCTGCTTGACATCTGGGACTGTGGATTATTTTATCAACAAAGTTACTTTTTCTCTAAAAATATAAACATCAAAATGTTGTGCTAAAGGGGTAGTAGGCTCATTTTAGACAAAAACAAGTTTGGCCTGTAGAGGTAGCAAAGGAAACAGTGACCTCTTATTGTTTATATTTGTAAAGTATGTACTATTCTAATCACTGATTGCAACGTATCCTTTGAATGGGCATGAGTTAGTGTGTTAAATCTCAGTAATGTATTTTTATCAAAATCAACTAACATTACTAAATGATCACCAATCATATTGTTGGAAACTGACATCTTAGCACTCACTTTATGGCAAAAATTGTGTCAAGAACTGAGCAATATAGCAATCAATTCTTTCAAAATATTGAGTAAGTTAAACTTTTGTAATTTGTGCTTTTACCACCAACTCGTGCTCAAATGAGTACTTACTTACTTATTCCAACTATCCCTTCTGGTGTATAGACCATCAACCAGGACTCTCCAGCCATCTCTGTTCTGGGATTGTCTTTCAATCTAACTCAGGTGTAACCCTTCTCCTTGCAGTCAGCCTTGAGGCCTCAGCACTAGGAGTTTCTTGGCCTGCCTCTTTTCCTTATCCCTTGAGGGCATCAGGACTTGCCCGGTGGTGTTTGATGCAGGCTTGCGGAGGGTGTGACCTAGCCAGCCCCAGCATCTTTTTAGGATTTATTCATGAGCAGAGAGTTGAAAGTCTACTGCCATAGGTTTTTGTTGCTGATGGTGTTTGGCCAGTGTATTTGGAGGATTTTCATCAGACAGGTGTTGATGAAGATTTGGACTTTGATGGTGGTGTTCACAGTTGTCCTTCAGGTTTCTACACCATACAGAAGGACGGATTTTATGCTGGAGTTAAAAAGCCATATCTTGGTTTGCAGATTGTCCTAGGAGCTCCAGATCTTCTTTAGATGAATAAAGGCAGCACTTGCTTTGCCGATTCTTATCTTGACGTTGGCGTCTGTGCCACCCTGCTTGTCTATGATACTGCCCGTGTAGGCGAAGGCCTGAACCTCTTCCAGTGCATTGCATGCCAGAGTGATTGTAGTTGGCACTGGCCATATTAGCCTTCAAAATCTTGATTTTTTTTCCCTGTGAACTTTGAGGCCAAGTTCTGCTGACATGTCTGCCACATTGTCAGTCTTCTCTTGTATTTGCAGATGGGTATGGAAGAGTAGGGTCAGGTCATCCGCAAAGTCCAGGTCATTGAGCAGCATCCAAGGTGTCCTTTGGATCCCAGTTCGTCTCCTTGATGTGATCAAGTCTATGGCCATCAGGAAGAGAAAAGGAGAGAGCAAAAAACCCTGGCGGACTCGGGTCCTCACTTGGAAGGCTTCTGTGAGTTGTCCTCCATGGAAATTTTGCATGTCATTCCTTTGTAGGAGTTCCTCATGAATCTTATGAGTTGATCTGGCACACCATAGTGGTGGAGGAGTTTCATAAGGGTCCACGCTGTTGAATGCCTTCTCATAGACGACCAAGTTAACATAGAGGGCGGAGTTCCATTCAATCGACTGCTCAATGATGATCCGCAGTGTTGCAATCTAGTCTATGCTGGACCTATCTTTGCGGAAGCTGGCTTGCTGGTCTCACCACTGTGTGCCGAGACTTGCTCCTTCATTTTGTTCAGGATGACTCTGTTGAACACTTTGCCTGAGGTTGATAGAACAGTTATCCTTCTGTAGGTTGCACAACTACTCAGGTCACCTTTCTTGGGTTTCCTTATGAGATATCCCTCCTTCAAGTCAGATGGTACCCTTTTTTCTTCCCAGATCCTTGCAAACATGAAGTAGAGCACGTCTACTGATGTTTCAATGTCTGCCTTCAGTTTCCTGCAAGAATGTTGTCAGGTTCTGCTGCTTTCCCATTTCTTGTATGTTTGATGGCTTGCCATATTTCTTTCTTGGTTGGTCTGCTGCAGTCTATTTGCCAGTTCTAGTCAGCTGACTGCATGTATGGTGGAGACTGTGGCACAAGCTGGTTCTGCAGTTCTTCAAACTGCTAAACCCATCTTCGTTGTTAACCTTCGTTACCCATGATTATCTTCCCACCTTTGTCTTTTACAGGTCTTTCTGGCTTACTGTAACTGCCGGAGAGTTTAATTGTTATGTTGTAGAGATCTTTCAGGTTTTCATGGCTTGCTGCTTCCTGGACTTCTGTGGCAAGACAATCGATAAATCTAATCTTCACTTGCCTGCCCTTAAGCTTCTCTTTGCTTCCTTGTTGATTTTGGTGTATTTGCCTTGAGCTTTCACTTTTTCTGCGCTTGTTCAGCTGATGTTGATAGCAGATTTCTTTACCTTTCTCTCTTAGATTTTAAGGATAGTCTTTGTGGGTATCTATTATTTATGCCGGTGTTTTTTGGGACTCAGTACCTTCTGGCAGATTGAAGTCACTGTTTCTTTAATCTTCTCCCACTGACTTTCTACTGGGTCTCGGTCATCCTCTAGTTCTTTCAGGACTTGAAACCTGTTACTGAGAGTGACTGAGTATTCACTCGGTTTCTGTGCATCCTTGAGGAGAGTGGTGTTATATCACTGGTGTTGGTCTGTTGGTTCCATCCATGCTTTCTTCAGCATTAGCTTTAGCCTGGCCACAACAAGGTGATGGTCTTATACCACGTCCGCTCTTCACGTCACTCTCACATCCTGCAGGGACATCTGGAACTTCTTGGCAATGCAGACATGGTCGATCTGATTCTCTGTTGAATGGTCTGGTGGCACTCATTTTGCCTTGTGTATTGTTTTGTGTGGGAATACACTACTGCCTATCACCAGCCTGTTCAGTGTACAGAAATCTTCGTGCATTTCACCATTCTCATTCATGTCACCAAGGCCAGGGTTCCCCATGACTTCTTCATTCCCAGTGTTGTCACTTTCAATCATGGCATTGAGGTCTCCCATTAGTATGGTGTTGTCCCTCTCAAGGAATTTCTCCAGGATGGACTGGAGTCTGTTGTAAAACTGTTCATTTGATTTTAGGTGCATAGCAGTAAATAACATTCATGTTGATTCTCTTTTTCTTTTTGCGAAAGGTCTCTGTGATAATTCTGGGACCGTGGGCTTCCCATCCAATCAGAGCCCTGTTTGCTGCTGGTGTTAGCATGAATGCTACTCCCTGAGTATTTGGGGTGTTCTCTTCCTATTGTCCAGAATACAACATTCCCCCTGGAGCCAGTCTTTTCTCTCCAGACTGCGTCCATCTGGTTTCGCTGATGCCAAGCAGGGCAACGTTGTATTTTTCATCTCCGCTGCCACCTGGGTTGTCTTGCCAGTCTCGTACATGGTCCTCTCGTTCTATGTCCCGAAGGTGATGGTCTTGGTCGAAAGCAAATTGATTCGCTTTGTGGCTTCTAAGGATTTCTGTCTTTCATCTCATGGTGTCATAGCTCTCCATGAAGGAGATTCCCGTTTCTCCAACGCCGGGTTGTCTTTTGGCCTTTTGGTTGACGTTTCAATAGCTAGGACTCTTTTACAAAGTGTGGGAGCAAGCCCCTCACATAATCATCCTCCTTTGGCAGCTAGGCTTGGGATCAGCCACGGTACACTGCCAATACGTTAAAATGTGGCAGTGCATGGATATTTTAAAATACATTTTTAGAGCCTGCTATTTGAAGTTAGGACGAGAGGACTATCAATGTTTTCATATTTTTTTTTCACAAATTTTAAACCCGTTCAAATTGTATGTCAGGTTCTTGCTTTCAAAATAAAGAAGGACAAAATAGTTGTGATTTTTTTACAAACCTTTGTTGCATAACATTACATGGAAGACAAAAAGGAAATGGAGCCTATCTGAGTTTTGATTTAACCCCATTAAGTATTTTCTCCATGTATTTTGTGCTTACAGCCTCCAGTGGTGTTCTTGAGGCATTTTGCAGCAGATTACAAGTTACAGGGTCTCATCAGGACGTGGACTGGTGCATCAACTGTGAATATTGGTAGCGGTGCACAAAGTGTACAGGTCCTCTGTTCAGTTGAATATCTCTCTGGTATCTCAAAGTGCTTAAATTGTCCCCTTTGCTACTGGAAAGTTGGATGTGCTCTGCAAGGTGCTTTCTAAAGAGTAGAGTAGAGTCACAGGAGAGACAATGTAGCAAGGACCACTAGCGGAGATGCCAGTACAACTCGAGATGTTTGACTTATCAGATGGTGTAAACGGGCATGATGCTTGGATGGTTTAGGCATCTTTCTGTTGCAAGGGTGTCAAAATCATGTAACACTATTCCTCTGTAGTAATGTTGACATTCTTTTAATCATCCCTCTCTCACCTGCATAACTATATCTGCCTCACTGTACAATAAAGGTTCATAAAATTGGGATAAGAATGTTTAAGATTTTGTTTGTGCATAGTTTGATTAGCAAGTGATTGGGGTTTTTTTTGTGGGGTTTTTTGATCAGTGGTTTGAAAAGTGACAAATCGGAAAACTGTGAAATTGGAGCATCTTACTTTGAATAATATCTTGCCATTGTAGCAATTTTTTTTAAAGTCCTATGTTCATTAAGCAAATTGACATGTTGATAAAGGTTTGTGAGCTCCTGCACGACCTTGGAAGATATAATAAATATCGATGGAAACCAGAGATTATTCCAGATCAGAATTCTTACTATTGTCACATATTATAGATGCCATTTCAAACATGGCACAGAATGAACAGGAATGTTAAGAGTATCATGGTGAAGTATTTTGGTGAGACAAACTTGTAGAGAAGTCAATTTTTATGTGCAGGGTATATGAGATTTTCTATCATAGAAAAATCTGAGTCAATACTTTGTGATGTTCCTGTCAAATAATGTATTCTCATTAGCTAAGTTGCCAAGTGTTAACGTTTGAAGTTACTACAGCATAGTGACTCTTTTCATATTGATTGAGATACCATTTTATCTGAAATCTAAAAGCAAATTAATAAGCAATGTTCAAGTAGCTTGTGTTTGAAGAAAGAGTTTGGAATTATAGTTGGAGCATGTTAAAAGATATACAACAGCTTTGGCAAAAGATGCATACAGAAAAGTTAATTTGTTTATGTAGCTGAAGTAGTTTCACAATAATGTTTAGGTTTAGACCACAAATAATCTGGTAAATTGTTGGGAGATTAGTGGGAATTCAGCAGCTAAGAGAGGTTAGAAATTCTTTTTTTATATTGAGGGAGTTTATTTGAATTACTAGCCAATACTTCAAGTTTATCTTGATTCAATTTATGTCCAGAGATACTTGTAGATGTAATAGTGATCTTTGATATTAACATCATTGCAGTCCTAGTATTTGATTTGACAACTGCTATGCCATGTGCATAAAGTTTCACTTGATGTAACCTGCTATCCTATTTCAAACATAGAGACCTCTGGATGTCTAATCTGAATTGCTAATTTCTCAATATATAGAGCGAATTGCCCAGGTGAGAGGGGACACCCCAGTCATGTTCCAGACCAAATCTTTATTTTTTTTAATTTGGTTCTGTTTTACTGACACATATGCCACTCTGTTATACTCTTTCCAGGTATGACAGAATCATAGGTTTGTTAAATAACTGTCCAATGATATATCTATGTGGTGCCTTGTGAGAAAGTCATCCTTTTTACCCTGTTCACCACCATTTATTTACTGATAATGGTGGTAACTGACTCTGACTGTATCCTGGTCTCTACTAACCAGGCCCAGGGCCAGTGCTCTTATGAAAAGGGTATATGGCAATTAGGTATAATTACAATTGAAAATGACAGACCCCGGTAAGTCCCTAGTATATATTAAGGCAAGAGAGTTTCAAAATACCCATAAGTCCCTAGTATAGAATATGGCTGGGGGTTTAGAGGCTCAGTAGATTTGCTGCACTAGAGTGTGCACTACTGTGATGCATGATCCTGCTGTCATTTTTAAAGACAGCACTGCTTTGCAGACTGTTTTGGAAAGTAAATTATAGGCACATTCGACTTTCGAATGAAAGGTTCTTCTAAAGTGGTAATCTACCTTATTTGTGGACATGCTTCACCCCCAAGGTCTGTATTTCCCCTATTGTAGATTATTAGCTCCAGAGGCTAACATTGTAATATGTTTTTTAAGTATAAATGTTGCACGGAAGGGGCTGAAAATGTCATTCAAGGACTTAAACGCTTGGCAATGATAAATCCAACAGCCAATGTAGTACAGAAAAGGAGTCATAGGGCTTTCTTTTCTGTGAGCCAAAATCTAGCCTTCTAGCAGCCTTTTCTGATTGGTAAGCCTTAACAGGTGTTTTGCTGAGGTGATAAGTGACCTACATAGAGCAAAGGTTATCTGGTAGGGGGAGCTCTGCTGTGCAGAGAACAGTCCAGGTTGGGGTTGGGTAAATCAAACTGGGCTTAAAAAAGATCAGGACAGTAAGAAATGCCAGCCAGGCCTACCCCCTCTTCCTGTACCCCCAGTCAGATTGCAGGCCCTGGTTTGGATTTTGCTGAACGTTTGGAGGGAGAGTGTTTATGGAAATGAGCTACACCAGTAGGTTGGTTTAGCCAGCTCTTACTCCAAAGGAGAGAAAATCTACATCTTGAATTCTGAAGTTCAGCGCTTTGTGGGATAATAATATGGCACACTTTGGAGGAACTCCCTGTAAGAAACAGTTTAACAGAGCTTCCCTGTACCATCTCCCTCAAGAAGGCCCCAACCTGGAGAGCGTCCAGTGGGATTTTAAGGATTTGGCCAGGTTTTTTCTGGCAACTATAATCCCAAACTTTCAAGGACTATCTCAGAGCTTCTAGACCATTGGATTTGTGTTTTTGACACTTTGAACCCACAAGAAGGACATCAGGAAGACATTCCCAAAGTTTGGAGAAGTTTAGAACAACTTTTGAAAGAAGCTCCATAAGTGGACCGACCTGACATTGAGAGTCTAGCCGACTATCTTCAACCGCGACCCAGCTGGATTTCAGGTTTGTCCTCTGAAAGCTCCGGAGCTCAAGAATTCCAGGAGCTGACCGGGAACTCCCACTGAACCAAGCTGCTGATCCCATGGAGAATATAGCCTGACAAAGTGCCTGCTCGCCATCAAGAGAAAATCCTCCATAAAAGTTCTTAAGTGTGAAGGTAACATTTTGAGCGGGCCTCACGCTTAGTGTATCCGAGAAGGGCTCCATTGAGGTCAGCCTCAAACTTTGACTTTGTCCCGGTCAAGTGCGACCAGATGTCTCAAGTTTGCTCTATATGTTTTTAAGCACTATAAAGTGTTTAATCTTTAAAAATTCCTATCTTCAATTTCCTATATTGGATTTTTGTCATTTTGGTGTTGTGTTAAAGAAAAAAATATTTCCTATTTTTATAAATTGGTGTAGGATTTTTATTGTGTGTTGTGTCTCACTTATTTGCTGTATTGTTTTTTTTAAATGCTTTACATACCTGTATGTTAAGCCTCCCTGCTAGTTGCCAGCTACCAAGGGTTGAGCAAGGGATTGATTTTTAAAGACCTTGTCTTGACCTTATATTGTGCTGGTGGCCTTATTGCTAGTGGTAGGTACAGACTTACCCCTACTAATAATCAACCTTCCAACATGCCTCCCTTAAGTATGTCCAGCTCACTCAATCAAACACCTTTTTAGCATTGACTGCAATAACTGAGATTTTTTTATTATAGATATTAGTATAGACAGTTGCTTTGCAAATATCATAGATATGGTTTAAAATATCAACAGGTGGCATAACCCCTTGTTGGTCACAGGGGATCAAAGTTTGAATGACTATTTAATCTAACTAGAATGGTTGCATATATTTGAACATTTAGGACTAGATGTACGACCGTCTGATTTTGCGACTCACAATTTGCACCAAATAGCGAGTCACAATTTGTGAGTTGCAAATATCAATGCACGTACCAAAATGGTCCCCAATTTGCGAGTCGCAAATGACTCGCATCTTAATTTAGCGAGGGGGCAAATTGTGACTCGCCAAGCGCTCGCACATAGCGTTCGCAGTGGAAAAGCCAGTTTTGGGCAAAAAAGGGCATTTCGCATGCACAAATAGCGACCGTGATTAAAAAAATCAAAAACACTTATTGGGAGAGCAGAAGTACCCCAAAATAGGAAGTGGTGTCCCTGGAGAATCCTGAACAGAATTGACAGCACATTGTAAGGTGCAGCAGCACAGTCCAACACTGCAAGCCAACTAACCAAACAAAACCAAAATGTCCAGCAAGTACAGTGAGAAGGCAGGAAAGGAGTGGCTGCACCAACACAATTTCTCAGAGAAGGAAGTGGATATACTTATTGAAGAATGCTGCAACAACAACGAGCAGTTGTTTGAGAGGTCATCACATACTGTCCCAGAGTCTGAGAAAAGAAAAATTTGGAGAGAGATGCAGCTGCGCATAAATGCCCTGGGTGTGGCTGACCAGTTGCTGGACAACCTAAAGAAAAGGTGGTATGAACTACGCTCCAGGGCCAAGGAGAAGGTGGCAGCACGGCTGTGTGAAGTGCAAGGAACAGGAGGAGGCCCATCCAATGTTTCAGAACCTTCAGCAGCAGAGGCAATGGTGGAGAGTACACTGGAGAGAGAGGCAGTAGTGGGATTTGGGACCCTCAGCACATCTCAACCATCACCACCCCCTGGTAAGTGTGAAATATGTGCCATATTAGTATATCAACCAAAAGCCTGCTCCCCACATACATGCCACACACCCAGAACCAACTACTTCTACATCTACAAGATCCAAAAGTCACTGTTGGTGCATTATGGGAAATGTAATACTTGACATAAACAGTGCAGCTAGGGACTGCCATGAGCTGAAGACCATAGTACCACCAATGAGATAATGATTTAGTTTCTTTATTTCCCCTTTTGGAACATAGATACACCTCTGGGAGGCGAGCCAAGGGCGGATGATAGTAACGCACACCAGGATCAGGTCCAGATGGAGGAAGGGCAGGATGAATGAACAGCAATTGAGCCAAATTGTTCAAATGTCCAGGCAAGTGCTGCATATAGGTCATCATAGTTTCCAAAACATGACATACCAGCAACACAGCAGCCAGAACCATCCCAGCGCTCCGGGCACAAGGATCCGGGTGCTGCGTCGTACACAGCAGTCAGGAAGGCGGCTTCAAGCTAGGATGCACACTGGAGCAGCCACTCAGGCGGTGTTTGGTGGCCTAGAGCAAGCCATGTTGAAGGTTCAGCGCCTGCAACAAAAACAGATTAGGCTGATCAATTCGAAGCTGGGCCAGGGATTTTTAAATATCACACAACAGATGGCTGAAAACCAGGCCCACATTGAGGGAAAATTTGATGCCCTTACAGGGGCTATTGGGCAGCTAGGCACAGAATTGTCTGAGGAGAGAGGGCAGCAGAGGAGAATGGACATATGCAGCGGCAAAGCAGCAGCCGCCCGCCACCAATCCCACCTGCCAGATACCCACATGCTGGATGTAGAGGCAAGAAAATACATTTTTACACAAATGTGCCTGTTTGCTTATTTTTGGTGATGCAGTAACCACATGACATATATATTTTCATTTGGTTATGTGGATTGAGATGTACAAGTTGTCCAAAATTGTTTTTTGACATGCCCTTCAAATAAAGGGAAATTCCAATTGTTAAGTTCGCATTTTGTAGTTTCATTTGTTGTGTGTAGAGTGTCAATAGTTAGGACGTACTTTGAAAAATAATGTCTGGCTATGTAGTCCCTGCGCCTTCTCCCCCCTGCTGCTGAGCTTCCCTCACTTGGCTGTTGGGCTGGTGGGCCAGGGTCTTCATCTCTCAAGTCTGATTCAGACACTTCCATAGGCAAGCCACACCTGCAGGCAATGTTGTGGAGTATGGCACAGGTTGCCACAATTTTGTAGACTGTCTCAGGTGTATACTGCAAGGCGCCACCACTCTTGTGAAGGAACTGGAATCGTGATTTTAGGATGCCAAATGAGCGCTCAATGACTGACCTGGTGCAATTATGTGCCCTGTTGTACTGCTTTTATGTACGGTGTTGGGAGACAGGTACGATGTGAGGAACCATGGACACAGGGCACACGCACTCTCACCTGGGGGGAGATATATGATGGTGAGACAACATGCAGTCAGACATTAAAGTGCAAATAAATTTCACTGTGGACATACATGAAGATTCAGTACCTAGTAGGTATCCTTCATCAAAGACACCTCTTTATAATTTCTGGTATATGCCACTGTGTCTAAAGATGTATGAGTCATGGTGCCTACAGGATATTTGGCAACAATGTCTGTGATGATGTTGTTTGCGTCACAGACAACTTGGATGATGAGGGAATGTGTCATTTTCCTATTACAGAATATGTATTCTATGCATGAGGGGGGACATATGGGCACATGGGTCCCATCTATGCACCCTCTGACCTGTTGAAACCTTGCTATTCTGTAAAATTGCACTTTTGTATTTTCAAGTATCTCCTCATTCCTGGACAAGTAGATGTGTTGATGGATGTGGTGTAGCATGGCATCTAAGAAATTGTGTAAGACACGCGAAAGCGCTCTTGGTAGCTACCAGTGGCCAATGGGTGGAGGGAGCACAACACCTGCACATATGTGAGAATTGCATTACTGGGCACGGTTCTGCTTTCCAATTGTGGCTTGTGACAGTGCTACTCAGCCTGTACTGGTAATAAATCTCTTCCTCTGTCTTCTCAAGCAATGTTAGCCTGACTCTGAATATCCTCTCCTGTCTCTGCCTCCTCTGCTGAGCAGCCAGTATCCTCGTCCTCCTCGCTATCAGGTACAGGGCAGCCATTGTGGAAACATTTCATATGCATTCTGACCCAGTTTTTATAGGTTGGGCCTGGTTGCCACCTGGTTCTGTTTAGTGGTAAATTTCCTGGGCAAATGGGCCAATTTGCTCATATTCACTATTTGCGAATGGTCTGTACATTGACATTGCAATGTGCGAGTCGCTATTTTGAGAAAACAAACACCAGTCGCATTTTGGGAGTTGGTATTAATTCGCATCACAATTTTGTAATGTGCGAGTGCCTTTCGTACATTGCGCACAACCATTTTTTCATGCGCAAATCATTTTGCAAACGATTTTGCTGTACCTGCCAATTATTAACAAATGCAGCTTATCCGTTCGTCTTAGCTCTGTACTAATTTTAACAATCAGAGAGTCCATGGTAATTGGCCAAATGGAATCCACATTTGAATTTACCCTGATACCAAGATACGTAGCCGTACCAGTCCTGCGGGGATCCTGGAAAGCAATATTCTTAGTACAAACAATCTGGGTTTTCTCCATATTCAGGAGATACTCTGACCTCCTCCCATATTCCCCTGACAGAATTTCAATTTGTTCGATGGCACTCTGGGAATCTGAAGTCACTATAGCCATGTCATCTGCATACGCCAGAACATTTGGAGCATTGCTCCTGACAGAAACCGGTTTATTTATCTAATTTCTAAGTATTACTCTGATAAACAGGTTGATATAGAGAGCAAAAAGAATAAGGGAGCAGGGGCACCCCTGCCTAGTCCCTCTAGCAACTTTCTACTCTTTCTGATTCCCTGCCCATCATTTGTATCCTGGCATATGGACAATGATTCATTGCTCTAATAGCAGTGATAAGACGTGGCCCGAACCCATTTTGCCTCATAAAACCTCAAGATAATGCCATGACAGTCAATCAAATGCTTTTAGGGCATCGAGGAGGATCAAGGGAGACCATTTGGTCCCCTGTAACAGTAGCTATGTCAAACAAGGTGATAGCTTGTCTAATATGGTCCGTGGTCCATGGTTCCTCTACCTGGTATGAACCATGGGCTAAAAAACTCGAACTGCAAACATTTTGCAATAGAGCTTTGCATCTCAATTGATAAGGGAAATAGGTCTGTATGAGGATGGGTCATCTGGAGGTTTACCTTTCTTTAAAAAAACAATAATATACGTATCCAGCCAAGATTGAGGGGGAGATCTCTTATGAAGAACAGCCAAGAACAAATCTAGTAATAATGGGTGCTAGCTCTAGTTCCAATAACTTATAGATTTCAACAGGAATTCTATCCGGGTGTGCGGCTTTTCCGGAGGCCATCAGATGGAGTGCCTCTGTGACTTTCTGTAATGTAATGTCAGCCTCCATCTCTTGTCGTGCGGTGTAATCAATCCCTACTATCCCCACGCCGGCCATTACCCTTCCTTCCTCTTGGTTCGTACCCAATTATCCCACCGGATACAATTCCCTGTAAAATTCTGTAAATACGTTAAGGACCTGCTTACGGTATGTTTCATATGACCCATCCTTTTTGATCCTGCCAATATTGTTCCTGACCATTTTCTGTCTCGTGCATAGAGCTAGAATCTTACAAGCTAACTCTCCATATTCATAATTTTCTTTTCTATAAGCTTCATAGGATTCTGCCATCTTTTTATTATAGTAACTATTAATCTCATCTTTGATCCAGACAACTTCTAGCTGTAGTTGTGCTCATCGCTCTTCCTGTTTCCAGGTTATTGCGATAGCATGTTCTTCCTCTAGCAGAGCGGGCTGTATGATCAATCAACTCATCTCCTCTCGCTGTTTTTTCCTCCTCTGTCCCACAAAACTAATACCCTCGCCCCTTAAACTGGCTTTAAAAGCATCCCAAACCACTCCCCTCGAGACACTGAACCTATTCATAACAAAATAGTGTTGCACCCAACCCCTAATGTGTTCGATAAATGTTGGGCAATAGTTTTCTATCAAATGTCCATTTGGACTGACCCTTTACGTGCCCTTGTACCATGATATCAAGAATAAAGGACTGTGGCCTGATAATAATTTGGGTAGTTTTCTTATTCTGGTGTTTTCAAGGAGGGTGGTAGATACAAAAAAAGTTATCTAATCTAACATCTTTCTTATGAGGGAATGCAAAAACGTCAATCCTGGGTCTAATGGTTTTCTCATGGCCCAGACATCAGCTAAACCATGGCTGGCCATAGGTGCAGCTAATGCCCTATATAACTGTGGCTTTCTCTCCTGGAATTTATTAGTTAAAACTCTAGCTACCTCCAGATGGATATTTAAATCTCTACAAATTATCAACAGGTCTGGCCAAGATGGCAGTTCCACCTCAAGCTCTTCCAATGCCCTAGGGTCATTCTGATTCAAACCATAAATAGTACATTCCGTCAGCCCTATGGGTAGTGCAACCACTGCCCACCTGCCCCACTTGTCCTCCAAAACTCGTGTAGCTGGTATCAAATTATTTATGACATGAATAGCCACACCTCTAACCCTGGAGGTCTGAGATGGGCACAACAAAAGGGTATGCCCACTAATCATAATGGATTCCCTCTTATCCAACGGAATATGGATTTCCTGTTGACATATTATATGAAATACCAGAGATCTTAATGTCTCACCCACTCTGATGCATTTTGCTTTATCATTGAGACCACCAACGTTTACTGAGCAAATAGATATTTTACCTATATAAGCAGCGAATAAGCATTCCAACGTGTGCCCAAAAGTTAGCTACAAGACCAATTCTTTCTCTTCTGTTTCTCTGGATTTACCCCCTCTCACCCATGCAACCTCCACCCTCCCCTACCCCAACCACCCTTCCTCATTCCTCCACTCCAAACCACTCCACCCAGCAGCTCCCTCCCACCCCTAAACACCCCTATAATGAAAGGAAACAGACCTGTCGTCGGTCTGTAATAGATGGGAAGTAACTCCCCAAACAAGTGGCCAATAAAAATAATCAGTGCTAACACCGTATACCCTATACATCCTATACCCCGCCACCAGCAAATGAAGCAGAAAAATATCATTCCTGGCCATTAATTACTGATTTAAGTATAGCATAAAAATAGGAAATAGCCATAGAGGAATTGGGTTATGCTATACCCCATCCTCAGTAAAAAAAACTCCTTAGCTTTTATTTCAGATGTAAAGAACCTGGTCCACTCCCCAAATCACTTTCAGACATGCCGGATTCATTATGAAAGTCTGTGCCCCTTTCTCCTGGAATGGTTTAATCAACTGTTGGAGCCGCCACCTCCTATCAACAGTTACATGACAAAAGTCAGGCCTGGCAAAATATTTTGCCTCAGTAGGCAGTTTCCGAAGTAGACTAACACAGCACGGGGTTGCAAGTCAGACCTGATCGGTTGTCTCAGAGAAAAGGGCATGCGATGAATCCGCTGAACCTCCTGAAGTCAGTTCCATTCCTCTAGCTCCAGAAAAGCTTTACTCAACAAATATACCATAAACAATCATATATCTAATCCCTCATTCCCTTCTGGAATACCTAAGAATCGTAAGTTATTACGCCTTTGGTGATTTTCTTGGTCCTCCAACTTCCACTGAATATCAATGAGTTGGGATTCATGAGCCTCTGTTTGACCTCGGGTGCCCGCCATATCAGTCTCAAGGTTAGCAGCTCTGATCTCTAGGTCCGTCAACTATTCACTGGTAGCATTGCATGTCTTGGCAATCTTCCTGACTGAGCCCTGTAATTTAGTCCTGCAGTCTGTGATCGGTGACTATTCTGCCAAGCCTCCTCTCGATGTGACAAAACACATTGTAGAATTGTGTCCAGAGTTGATGGGGTTGCTTTATGAGCCTCTTGCGACGCGCTAGTCATGGTTCCAACCAATTGGTTGCCTGGGGAGTAGTCTCACTTGAGTAACCCTGGGCATAGTTCGCGTAGTAGCGCTATGCGTAGCTACACGAAGTGCACTTCGCACTACGCGAGCTACGCGTAGCTATGCGAACTGCGTAGTGCACTGTGCAAAATGCTGTTCACACTGATTGCACAGTGCCGGATGCTTGTCCGCACTGTGCAATCAGTGCAAACCGTATCTTGCACAGTGCAAGAGGTCGTTTTATGCCGCTCGAGTAGATTTCTACTCGAGCGGCAGCTTTCTCAATGCGGACTGGTAGTTTCTCATTGTGAGCGGTCGCGAGCATATGCGACCACTCGCAATGAGAAACCTGACCTCCCCCCGTTGAGAATCTCGCTGGGAGGTTTATTTTCCACGCTCGCGATCGGCAACTGGATGTTGCTGATCACAAACGAGGAAAAAGTCTCGCCGGGATGTCATTTTGCTCGCTCGCGGTCACCAACTTGACGTTGAAGACCGCGAGCAAGCAAAAAATGACCGCTACGCTGCGCTACATGTGTTTGCACTGTGCTACGTGCACTTCGCGTAGTGTGAAGTAGCGAAAATTTTGCAAACTACGCAAGCGTAGCGTAGTACTTTGCCCAGGGTTACACTTAAGGTCTTTTCCGCCCTTACTGTTACAGCTACCAGGCTTTCTGGACACTTTACATGTAGTTACCATTGAGTCCAGTCTGCTAGTATCAGGTAAGCTCTCATTCTCGCTTGACTCAATACTTGACCCTGATCCATCAGCTGACCAGGTTTTGTCCGACAAGAAGTAAAAGCAATCATTTGTCTCAAGGTCAAGCTCATTACCCCCTTTCTCTGGCCCCATAGACCTGGCTACTGACTGCCGACTTTTCCTAGACTTATGATTTAGCTGCAAAAAGGTAAAAGGGGGGTATCCCTTTCCCCATCTACCCCAAGTTGGCCTTTGGTATTTTTATCCAGCATACCATTTTCTTGCTCTATATTGACCTCCGGAGCCAACTTACAGATTTGGACAGTGTCCCTTACTGTGTCTCTTAAACCACCCCACATGCCCTCCTCAGAAGGTAACAAACTAATTGTATTGCATACCTCATTGGTAGTCACTGCAGCAGAAGTTGCTGTTTCTCCCTCCGGGTCTGTTGCTCCAGCAGGTGGTAGGGTGGGCTCCTTATTCAGGAGTGATAGTTTGTCGTTATCCGAATCTTTCTGGAACAGATGGCCACTGGCTAGACTCAGATCACTCCCAGAGGGGGACCCACGAAGCAGCTCCAAGACCGACGGGCCAGGCAGGCGCTGCTGATTGAGCGCGGACCCGCCCTTCTCCCTCCTTTCCCCCGAGGTCTCCGTCCGGGTAGACACCTGCAGGCTATGCCCAGGAGAGTGTGGTGCAGATGCCGATTCTGTTTCCACTCCAACGCCAATGGCCGCCGACGCGGAGCTTACTCCAATCAACAGAGGAGCAGCAGCCGCCTTTCCTCTGCCGCTACCACCCGCCTTCTTAGGAACCATCACAATTGTCGTGATCGAGGGTGGCCGTGAAAGTCGGCAGTGGGCATGATCAGTTACTTCAAGGAATCTTCTGCAGGCAAGTAGCAGTTCTCTTTGTCTAAAGTTGTTTTTGGAGCAGCGCTACACAGAGTAAGGGCTGTGTGAGACTCAAGCCAGTAGGATTGTGGCAGTTTCAGACATAGTTTATCCTTTAAAAAGATGGTGGATACATAGATAATCTGCCAACTGATTAGGGTGATACGCACGGCCGTCTTCAGCGGTCACCATCATTCCCCTCCTCCTGAGTAGTTTTCTTGTATATGCCCAACTTGTAATGGGGTGGTCGGACCACTGGTGCCACGTTGGCTGGACTGCCACCGCCGCACTACCATAAGACTGGGGGTCCTCCAACCTCCAGACTTATAATTAGGTCCTCAGTCAATATCATGTGCTTCTCTTGTGGTCCCGTAAGGGGAAACACAGCTTCAATTTGATCTATTTTTTGGACTATATAAAAGGAATTTTATCACCGTTTGCGTGAATAATACCATAATTTAATGTATAATTACAGAACTTGTTGTAGGTACTGCATGCAACTGCGATTGCCTTGCCAGGTCTGCCCTCGCTGGGACAGCCATCAAGGTGCGCAAAACAAATTGAGTTAAGCGTCTATATACTCGAACTATGCCACTGTATAAATGTACTAGCTCATTAGAATTGAGATTTAATTAGCGTAATTAGGGAATGGTGTATAACCACCTAACTCTGGCCAGGTAGCCCCTTTATTACTAAGGGGACTCGTACGTACATGACTAAGTACATGTATTAGGGCACCTCGGAACCGTTTATGATTTTCCCAATGTGAAAGTGGAATTTCTAAGAGCTGATACACTTTCTATTGTTGTGCTGCAACGAAAGTGTATTCATCAAATGTTCCTGTGTTAGCATCAATAGCTGGAAAATTGGCCCAAGAATAAAAGAATTTCAAGTAATAGACATCATGAGCTTCAACTACGGAGATTATGTGGGATAGGCTGTGACTGTGCCATGGATAAAACAGTAATGGAAACAAAGTGCAAACACAAATTGGGGCAATCCTTTTAAAGATCCAAGCTTGAACAACCAACAGCAAAGTTTAGGTGCTTCCTAAATACTGTGGAGGGTAAATCCCCAACACCACAGACATCCCGAGAGGAGGCATAAGGGAACTAAGGGCATGCACAAGTAATACTCAGGAGACGCATTAAATAAGTACCTGACCAATCGTTGGTGGCCCTATTGCACAGGGATTTGGCTGGCAAGCAGAGCTGTGCCTTGGGAAGTCAGGACGTCAGAATGTAGGGACTGTGTTTCTCTACCACGTCAGTACCTGACATCCCAAATCCGGACTAGCTCACAGTGCCTCGCCTGAATTCCTAACTTTCCCAGAGCAGCAGGTGATTTTGGCAAACCTAGAACATGAACCTCTAGTACCCCATGGAACCATAAAAACAGATCATCACCTTTCCTATCTCACTAATGCCCACCCTTAGTAAACAAAGGAAAGACACAATAAAAGTTTGCAATACATTCATTGAAACTATCGTAGTCTATTATGAAGCAGATGTGCTGCGAATAGTAGGAAAACATAACTCAGCAAAGTAATCAACATTACTAACAGACTGTATGCAATGAACAACCCAACCATGCCACATTATCTGTCCATCTAAGACCAGAGGTCTTCAATCTGTGTGGCGCGATCCCCAGGGGGGGCCTGGAGTCCTGGGAAGGGGGTCGCGCGTTTCCAGGCCTAACTTCTGCCTGGAATGCAAAATGTGCTTTGGACAAACACAACCGCGCTCTTTAAAATGCTTCAGCTGACATGAATTGAGTCTCATGGGCTGTAAAACTAAGAGGCCCAGCAGACAGGTAAAACAATCCTTCAAACACGCCTTCATGCCAGGGTGCCTGCTTGCCTGAATGAAGTGCAAATGTACCCTAGGAGTTAATCTACAAATGTAAAGGATGCTTGGGAGGGGAAACATCCTTTACATCGCGGTGATTACACCGCAATGCATTTAGAACGCTGCCATTACAACGCAAGTGTTACATCGACTTGCTGAGGAGGGCGCTATAACCTAAGGAATAGTAAGATTTACTATTCCAACACCTTCCCTACTGTACATAGACTGGTGTTGGGATAGTAGATCTTACTACTCCTAAATCCAGCACCCTCCAGCGTAAGTCGTTGTAATGACTTGCGTTGTAAAAACTGCGATGTTACATACCACGTTCATTTTGATTGCGTTGTAACACCATATATTCGCTTGGGAGTGGTTCTGGCTATAATTGCTGGAATCACTTCAAGCATTGTAATGGCAAAGATGTGTTTTTTGTGTGGTGGTTATCAACTGGGCTGTGAAGTGTGTGCTTTTAATGATAACTGAATTTACACAGCGCTTAGTACCTCTGAAAAGGTGCTGAAGGGACAGTTATGCATAAATAAATGCATTACTTACAGTCTGATACTACACTAATCTACATTTTGGAAGCAAGTATAAAATAATGACTTACACATTCACAGTGCTTTCTGTCACAGGCTGTGACCTCAAAGCACTAAAAATACCCAAGTCACTATTTTCCACTGCACCAACCAATTTTAATTCTGTGGCTCTCTGGTTACACACAGACCTATGCAGTGCATTAAATAATAGAGTTTATATAATGTACTGTATAGTGCATTTCCCACTGAGTAACAACTTTTTAAATGTACTTTTCTTTTAAGCTACCCATTATTTTATATGTAGCTACCTGATGGTGAAAGACCTAAAAAGGAACAAAATACTTTAGTGCCGATTTATGAGAGGCTTGCGCCACTGAAGCGTCAATTTTTTTAGCTTCGGCGGCACATGCATCTAAATCATATCTATGAGGTGAGGCAAATTCACCCTGCGTGGCTTTGCATGGCCTCATAATACAAAACAGCGCAAGTCGCTACGTTGCCTTACTCTATGTAAAGTAGGCATTCCATAGGAGATGCGGTGGGTGTTCCCACACAACACCCATGGATTTTGACGCTGCCCCAGATTTACAAAACCATGTAAACCTGGGGCAGTGCCAAACCTTATGCCTCCCCACAGTAGGCGTAACGAGGGGAAATGGTTTTCTTTCTCCTCGTTTTTTCCTCTTTCCATGTGAGCTGCATTCTGCAGCACACATGGAAAGAGGAAAACCCCTCTCAGGATTGTTTTTGTGCAGGAAAGTGCCCCTTCCTGCACACAAACCACCCAGCCCATGTTGGCGCTAGGCAGCAATTTGTGTGCCAACATAGGGGGAAATTAAAAAAAACAAGGTGCATTCCTGCCCTTTTATATTGGCGTAGGGCAGCGCTGCAAGAAGACTTGCGGCGCTGCCCTACGTCAGTGCCTCAAAAATGAGGCCCTTTGTTTTTAGCCACACTTTTGACCACGGCCCCAACCACTGACCTTTGGTCTCCTAAATACGGTTTAATTTATTTCCCCAATGTATAAAAAATTTGCTGTGGTAATTAGAGGCGTTTATGGTTGTCGATAGTTAGCAATAATGAGGAGGCTCAAGTTCTAGAGATTTTCATCAGGAGGGGGTCCCTACGCTTAAAAGTTTTTAACAGGGGGGTCTTGGCATCAGAAAGTTTGAAGGCCTCTGATTTAGACCTATTCTTACTATGTAGGAAAAAGGATGTATTAGTGATCTCTAGGATGCAACAGACCCCATACCTGGTGTGTGTTCTCTCTAGGACAGGTCTCTATGCTCAAATTCTTCTCTCTGCCCACAAAGGGACAAAACATAGTTCATATGATAAAACTATAGTGTTGAGAGATGCAGCTGTGCCAGAGTGTTATGTCTAAAGCGTTAGGAGCTTTTGCTGACCGAGCAGAAAACAGTACAACATAGTGATATGTATTCTAAACGTCCTTGTACAAAATGTGCAGATGGAATCCCAAGAAGAGTCACTGAATAACAACACAACATGTACAGCTTATTTCTAAAATAATGTCACAAAAACAAAAGTGCAAGCAGAAGCAGCCTATAACATCTATACTAAGGGAGAACCAAAGTGGGTCCAGAAGAGATATCACTACAGGATTTGTCAACTACTTTAGGCAAATCATATAAGTACAGTGAGAAGAGAGAGGAGGGAAGGGAAGCTGAAGGGAAGGGAAGGGAAGGGAAGGGAAGGGAAGGGAAGGGAAGGGAAGAGAAGGGAAGAGAAGAGAAGAGATGAGAAGAGAAGAGAAGAGAAGAGAAGAGAAGAGAAGAGAAGAGAAGAGAAGAGAAGAGAAGAGAAGAGAAGAGAAGAGAAGAGAAGAGAAGAGAAGAGAAGAGAAGAGAAGAGAAGAGAAGAGAAGAGAAGAGAAGAGAAGAGAAGAGGAGAGAAGAGAAGAGAAGAGGAGAGGAGAGGAGCAGAGAGGAGAGGAGAGGGAGAGGAGAGGATAGAAGGGAAGGGAAGGGAAGGGAAGGGGCGAGGCTTTCTTATTCCTGTGTTTTGGTGGAGTCAACAACCACTCTGTTATAGAAGGTTTTAGAGCCAGGTTGCTTGCATGGGATAATACCTGCAGCTTGTGCCCATAGCTTAAAGTGGTTTAGAATAGTTTTGCCAAAAACCTTAGCACTAGAATCTAGACAGAGAGATTTGGTGGATCATTTTTGGAACGTTTTCACAAACAGGTAATATAAAACTCCTACCCACAAATTTGAAATCAAGTCTTTCCTGTAGCAGTGATCAGATAGTGGAATAAGAATATGTCCAAGAGATTAGGGTTCTCTTTCATCACTGTGACTGACATTTAATCCAGACTCATTGCTCCTTGATATCTTGCCTAACAGTTATAAGGGTTATCTCCCCTTCACTGGGGAACAGTAAGGGGGTGATCAGGTGCTGTATCACCTTCCTGTAAATATGTCACAATGCTTCCTTCTGAATACAGGGAGTGCCTCTTTCTGCCCTGTGCAATAAAGAACTCTGGGCCATTTTATCAAGGAACGACGATAACATTATCGCCGCTTTAGCGGCAGGAAACTGCAGCTAAAGCGGCGATAATGGGCTTGATAACATGCCCTTGTTAATTCCCATAGAAGCCCAGGTTCACACCAGAACCAGATCCTTGATAATATGGCCCTCTGAGAGATAACGGTACCATTCTTGGTAAGGGATGGCTATTGCAGAGGGTCTTAATTCTAGCAAATATGTACAAAAAATCCCTCATATCTTTTATACTGCTGCAATACGTAGGTCATGCCATAGTAAATCAGCCTTTTCCTTCCCTCATCTGCCCCGTATTGTCACCACTTCTTCCTTCAGAGCATAATTAATTTAGCTGGAAGCAGTGATGTGATTGCTATGGTAGAGGAATCTTTGGGGAAATGCTTATTTGTAAACAATAGGAGAAAAGGCAGGAGTTCTTCGAGGGATCCAATAGGTAGGTACATCTTCCTCAAGACTTAACTCCTATGGGAAAATTGTTCATCTTGACAAAATTCTCCTACAGTGTAATTTCTTTAGTCAATCTTATTGAAGGCACACTACTTGTTGCCCAGTGGAAATGTATGTTGAATATCACAGGTGTGGAAGCTAACCAATTAAAAAAAATATACTCTTCTCAGAGGCCACAGTGGCCCTTTCAATGTCTCAGTGCAGCACCTTCAACGTTGGCTAATAGGCGTAAGTCTTGCACAATAAAACAGTGGCTTCGTGTCTTGATATTTTTGGCTTTCTCATATTATAACAGCTTCATTGTCAAGCATCCATAGTTAACAGGTAGAGTACACATCAGTCACATACCAATCTACATTTCAACTCAACTCACCTATGATGCCTGATCCTTCCACCACCTCCTATGGCTAGGTCACCACATTCTCCCCACTCAGTCTCCTTGTCCCCTTGTTAAATAAAAGCAGAGATTTTATAGAATTTAAATTCAGTGGCCTGCCCCTGTAAGCTACACCTTGGAACAGTGCGCGTGCCAGTGTTGAGCATCTCAGTCTGTATCAAAGGACCTTGAGGCCTCTATCTGCCTTCTGGTGCACACTGACAAGGTTCCTCTGGGGGTCAGGCACAGTGCAGATGGTCTCTCATCCAGGCAGGTCCGTATTATTTGCACCAAAGTAGAGAAATGAAGACAGTCCCCCCAGTGAACCAGATTAAAAAAAAGTGATTGCACGGAGGCATCAGAAGATCCTGTGAGTTCCCAAACTATGAACTGAGATCACTATGAATCACAGGCGGACAGGTTGAAAAATTGCTCTTAGAATTCTATGAGTCATAGGAGATGTAGGAGGGCATGACCAGCATTACACCGTTACCGGGGTCAGAGTAAGTAATGGACTTCTTCGCTCATATGCTGTCATATTGACTGGCTGCCTCCATCTGACTGTATTAAATCCACCATCAGTCTGCTCTCAGTGTGCAGAAAGGAGAAGTTACAAAAGCAGGGTGTGGAAACATCTGAGAAGAATAAGAATATTGGCTCATTTTTTTTAGTGATATTTGGCTCAAGGGGCAATACACAAGACATGGACATGTCACACAGAAGAACATTTCAAACATGAAAATGTCACACCTAATAAAACTGACAGTTCTGCAGCCTTTTCCCAATGTGGATTCTGTCTGATTGGCATTCCTTCTGGTACAGATTTTGTGCTCAGAGCCACATGGCCTGTGTCTGCCTCATGAACATGTCACCTTATGTAGGCTCCTCGCTTCCACCCCACTACTTTATTTGAACACAAAACAGGTCTGCACTTACTGTCTTCCCAGTGTCTATGCTGCAATGCCCTTAATGTGCACAAGGCTGTGGCCGACCTCAATGGATCCTGCCAGCTCACTCTGTCCCATTCTCCTAGAGTGCCCCTATCTTAAGCCCACCTGAAGCCACTACTCTGTCCTGCTAGGAGGGACTATCCTTCACTCTCCTGAAGGATGACCCCACTCTGTAGGCACCACTGTATGACTACTCTACTGGGGCTATTCACAAATGTAGGCTATTCACAGAATCAAAGTGTAAACTACTCAGAAGTGCAGACATACATGTCTCCATCCCCTGAAAAAGGGGGTGAACCCTAACTTACAATTGTAAGTTTCAAGAAAAGTAGTAGTAAGTCTAGCACCACATTTGGCCAACCCCTGATAGTGCAGCACCCTCCCATGGAAAATAATGGAAATAGGTACTTGAATGAAAACCACACAGGGAACTATGTTAAATTAATTTAAATTATTTCACAGCAAGAGCAGTTCCAAATACAGTAAGCACATGTTAAAAACTGTTAAATCTGCTGGTTCAATAACCATACACTTCCTACTCCACCCAAGTCCCTCATTGTTATGGTACCCATAGCTAATTTTCCTATAAACAACATTCCTCCTCTCTGTACAGCATATATGTTTATTATCAATATGCTCAAAGTTGAGAAACTTTGCCTTCATGAAGATGGAAGTTTCCTGACTACTCCACCAAAGGCGTTGTTTCCCATGACAATTGACCTATATCCTTGTAGCCTTAATTCCCATGGCAGGGTTTTTGGTTGATGGGAAATGGTTTCCATGCAGTCACTCAGTGTTGTCCTTAACCCCCTGTGTAGCAATAGGAAAACATGTTTGGTAGCACTGGTGCAAAAAAAGAGAATACTTCTTTCCATTGCACCCCAGTTGCCATAATTATTTTACCAGTAAGGGGATGGGAAGTATGTGTAAGATCATTTGGAGCACACACAATATGGAGTTAGAGCAGTATCTTGTGAATGGCATTCTTGCATCCCTTAGGGGACCTTTTCTTTTGCACCCTTTTTTGCAATTGTTTTTAAAATGTCAGCAGCTCCAACTGCATTCGCCACTTCAGTGGGCTGAGGGTCTGAAACGAGGAAAGAAACAAAAATGTAGATAGGTAGTATTAACTGCATTGAGGCGCTTAATGAAACAGTCACTCAAGACTGCTGGCTTTGTAACCTTATCATCAGCTCCCCAAGGCATCTACATAAATTCATTTCATGGACTTACTGTGAAAACTGTCAAAAATACTAAATATACAAAAAGACATACAAAATATATCACTTTATCAAAAACAAAAATATTTTAAAAATATATATCATTAAAAATACATAAATGTAAACATTAGATTAACATTTTTTATAATGTGGCATTTGCCAAGGTGTCTTAGCACTGAGAGTTCCTGCTTGAGAGAACTCAAAAAAACTATTGATAATGTACAGAGAAAAGCCAGGTCTTTAAAAAAATTCTAAAAGAAGATATACTGGATTGCGTTCTCAAAACAATAGATAAGGAGTTCCACAACCTGCAGGCCAAAAAATAAAAAGAACTTCCTCCCCATTTTGATCTCTTGATTTTGGGAACCACTACTAACTTAGCAGTGCTAGATCTTAAATTGCGATTTGGCACATGCCAAGAGAAGGACTTCTGAAAATATGCAGGACCTCCAGTGTATTAAGCCTTGTGAACAATACAGAGGGTTTCAAATTTAACCCTCTCAGTCACTGGCAATCAATGGAGATCATGAATACCTTGGTGATCGAGCTGAACTTGGGGATTTTAAGAATCAAGAGAGCAGCCTCATTCTGATGTGACTGAAGTTTCACATGGTACTTTTTTATGTAGATAAAGGGCGTTGCAATGGTCTATTCTAGATAGAACTAATGCAACAATAACTGTCTTCTGCAAGCCTACCCACATTAAGGGAATTGTCTTCTTCTGGATCCTAAGGAGATGGAAGCAGAAAGATGTGATCTTATTTATATGATCTGAAAAACAAAGTTGTCCATCAACCCACAAGATTTTTTTGCTTTCTGGACTGGACAAGGGAGGTTGCCACGTGATGAAGGCCATCAAGAGTTATTCCAGAAGGAAAGACCAGAACCAAGAAGAATAACCTCTGTATTTTAGGAATTCAATTTTAGATAGTTGTCTTTCATCCAGGTAACTATGTTAAGAATACATTCTTTGAATTTTGGAGCTGCCACTTTGGTAAATAAATAAGATAATAAAAAAACAACGGAAAATAACATTTAAATACCATGGCTCTTTCTTATTGTTTCCCGTTCAGTGTTGAGTAAAATGTATTCATTTATTTCAACAACATTAATGAGAAGTAGGACATTAATCCTCAATGTTTGTATGCACGTTTCAATGGTAATAATATTTTCCATGGAAATCAAGGCCCTTGGATGATTTTATATTCTAACAATATATGAATCATATGTGGATGATATCTAATTGTGTGCCTTTAAGAAGGTGGCTGTAATCACCGTGATCCATCTAACACGTTCATGGCATTGTGGATTCATTTCTTGTTACACATTAATGTTGTTGAAATTAATGATTGATATATATATATATATTCACTGAAAAAACCATAGGTTTCAGGGGCGTTATAGTTAGCTGGACTTTTCACTCGTACAAAACCATAGAAATTCCCCCGTTATAGTTAGTTCAGCTAACTATAACTCGCGCGCCCGCAATGCACTGCTGATGACGTCACATATTACATCACTCATGACATGGTCAGTGACATCACTGATGACATCACTGATGACATCTCAAATGACATCACTGATGACATCACTGATGACATCATCCAGTGAATGTGTGTTTTTCTGAAAATTACATATGTTTTATATATGTATATCTCAAGGTCGATGGAAGAATAAATAGGTATATTTAATTTCTAAATGGATGATTTGTTTTTGAAAAATTGATTGTATAACTGACTGATTAAGTGTATCTTAGTGAATACATAGCTTAGTGAGTAATGTTTAAATATGTAAATATCTGTATCAGTCTCTCACTTTGTGTATAAGTGGCTGCATGGGTTGGTGAGTAGCTACATGAGTGTCTATATAGGTTATTAGTTGGTTTTTTGGGTATCAGTATAAGTGTCTGATGTCTGTATGGTTCGGTGGGGGGTATTACGTAGTGCATAGGTGCATGAATGAGTGACTCACTGTTTGTATGTGTTGAAGACAGCATGTGTGCAGGACTGTACGGGTGGATGAGTGTGTGCATGGGTGTGTTAGTGAGTGAATGACTGTCTCAATAGTGTCTCTATGAGTAACTACATATGTTTTAAACTAGTATATGTGACTATTGGTGTATATAAGTGAGTATATGTGAGAGTGAGAGATTGAAAGAGTTCCTGTATGAATAAGTATGTGTTTCTATAAGTGATTGTTAAAAAGACTAAGTATGTGTAAGTTTCTGTAGAAGTAAGTGTGGTGGTGTGTGTATAACTGTATATGCAGGTAAACGGATGTTTGATTCTTTATTAGCATGAGTGACTATGTGTGTGAGTAACTCTATGGATGAGTGGCATTGTGTAACAGGATGTATAGGTGTATGAGTACATTTGATGAGTGAGTACATGTATGAGTGACTGTATAGGACTTTTGGTGAATGAGTAGATGTGGATGTGGATCTTACTATTACTGAATAGGTTGTTGTAACTGGTATTGGTATGTCCATTGTTTTGAAAATTTTCATTTCTATTTTTGAATGTGTGTATCAAAGGTTATATTAGGGGGAGAGGAGGTCTGCCACTCTATCACAAGGATGATGTCATCAGTGATGTCATCAGTGATGTCATGAGTGATGTCACTGACCATGTCATGAGTGATGTAATATGTGACGTCATCAGCAGTGCATTGCGGGCGCGCAAGTTATAGTTAGCTGAACTAACTATAACAGGGGAATTTCTATGGTTTTGTACGAGTGAAAAGTCCAGCTAACTATAACGCCCCTGAAACCTATGGTTTTTTCAGTGAATTTCTAAGGTTTTTTAAATGCTAATTCCTAGCTATAACGTGGCTGAAACCTATGTTTTTTTCAGTGAATTTCAAAGGTTGTTTAAATGCTAATTTCTAGCTATGCCTACAGAGATAGGACATGTGAAGAAAGAAGGAAAAACGCACAGAAAGAAAAAAAAGAAATGCAGAAAGAAGCAACAGAAGTCCTCAAAGACGAAGAAAAGTGCAGGAAGAAGTATAACGTGCAGAAAGAACAAACAGAAGAGCAGAAACAAGCCTTGTTGCAAAATCATCCTGTACCCTCAACTTTTTCAGACGGATACTGGTGGTAACTGAGTCTGACTAACCAGTCCTAGAGCCAGTGCTATGTTAAAAGACACTCAGAATACAGTGAAAACACCTACATACACTAGGGCACACTATGTGTTGGGGTCCCCCTGTGATTAGCATGACCTCCTCTGTAAGCCCCTAGTATATAATAGGGCAGGGGATTAAAACTACCTCTTAAAACGCACCACAGGGCGTGTTTGAACACGTCACCTCATGCCCCGTCCCCTCCCTTCCCCACTGTGTAAACACGCCCTGTAGCAGTTTTAAGTTGGGAGATTAAGTCCCCTTGAATCCTGAGGGTCCCTAGGGACCAACTAGACCACTAGGTACCTCCAGTAAGCGCCACAGAGCTGCGTTGCAGAGAGGTGTAAAAAGTGGCACGGCCTGCACCACCTCTCTGCAACGCAGAGCAGTGGTGCTTACTGGAAGCACCAGGTGGGCTAGTTGGACCCCAGGGTCCCTCAGGATTGAAAGGGAATTATTTGCCCAACTTAAAAACGCGCCACAGGGCCTATGGGCGTTCTGAGTTGAGAGATTAAGTCCCCTTGAATCCTAAGGGACCCTAGGGTCAAACTAGCCCACTAGGTACCTCCAGTAAGCGCCACAGAGCTGCGTTGCATGGAGGTGTAAAAAGGGGCGTGGCCTCAGAACACCTGTCTGCAACGCAGCTCCCTGGCGCATACTGGAGATACCTGTTGGGCTAGTGGGCCCTCAGGGACCCTCAGTATTGAAGGGGAATTATTTCCTCAACTTACAACTGGCCAGGGGGCGAGTTTGCAGAGTGCTGCAAGGAGGGGGCGTGGCCTCCGGCGCGATGCCGGTCTTTTATTTATTTATTTTTAAGAAGGACGGCTGTGTGGCCCCCTTTCTTTTTCTAATTTATTAGCCCTGGGGACCCCATCCCCCAGGGCCTGCACCCTAATTTTTTTTGTTGAAAAAAATTAATTTGGCCCTCCCAAGCCCTTAATCGGCCCCGGGGACCCCAACCCCCAGGTCATGGCCTTTTATTTATTTTTTTTATTCTTTAGGAGGGGGGCTGTGTTGCCCCCCTCCTCAGGCCACTTATGGCCCCGGGGACCCCATCCCCCGGGGCCGGCCTTTGTTTTTTTTTTTTTTTTAAATAAATATATTTATAGAAACACCTGGGACATGCTGGACAAACCGTATGTACCTATCACCATGACGATTTGCGTGATATTCATTAAAAGGCGACTATGCATACAATGAATCCACGTAGAATGTATTCACACCGCTAGTGAAGCTCTGACATGTCTGACACCCTACCGTGCCTAATCCCGGCGCCCCCGCTGGTGGGTACTCTCCAAGTAGACACCCTTGTTGTTTATTTATACAAACATGGGTAGCTATTGACGGGCACATTTAATACACATGCACACCAAGCCATTCAAAGGGGATTAGACAAAAATTCGACCAAACTATGCAAGAAACCCCCTCACGGTTAATAAAACACACATCCACCGCCGGATGTGTAATACTTTTTATTTTACTCTCTGGAAAGGAAACAAACCTCACTTGAGAGTCACAGCGTGCTCCTGGCTGAGCCCAATGCTGTGTTACACCCACCAGTGCCCGCCGAGTGCCACACACCTCTGTGTTGTATTCCACCAGCTAGTGCGTATGCTATGACACTCTCTAGCCCATGTGCACTGTAACACCACCCCGTGAATATGTCATGCCACACTTGCCTTCGCATGGGTTATATTGCGCCATCTAACGTGCCTACCTCGATGCCTATGTTATAAAGCACAGCGCTATGCCATACATATTACAATCTGGGATCCATATCTTTGTCACAGTGCAAATGCAATGTTACACTACCCAGCACATATTTTATATTACAACTTTAGAGACTACTTAGGTTACACAACCCTGCCCTGTGCATATTACACTCCAAGGCGCATATCACATAGCAAGCGCTAGTGCCTGTGCTATCTCGCGCTCTCCAATGAATCTGTCATTGCGCACAATGTATTGCATATTATATTTCACGCCCCGGTTCATCTTATATCACACTTTTTGGTGCATAGTTTATACCATATACTATATCTAGTTTTCATTTTCAATCGTGCTCTCAGGACTATGTTCTATATAACACTGCGTCCACCTACCCTTTTCATGGGGATTACATTTTGCGATGGGGGGTGGAGGGTCAGGGGATGTTTCTGCCAAGCGAGCCCGGAGTCACAGTCCCAAACGTCCTCTTCTTCCTGAAAAAAAGTGAGATTATGCTGCATACTTGTTCATATTTTAAGTAGTTCGCACAGACACAAATTTTAAAAACAATAAAGTTCCTAATACCCACCTTCTATGAACCGTTAGCTTGCTGCCCCATCCACCTCCTCCCTATCCTCTGTTGTCTGAATCCATGGACTAGCCTCCTCCCTCCTGCCATGCATGGTCTGATGTGCTGCCACTGCCCTGCATTTAGCACGATGTACCAGTCCACTCATCCTGCCCTCCATTGCCCAATTCTATGGCCCATCATTGACCTCCTGCTTAGCCTCTGTGCTTTGCTTGCTGCCCCTATTCTCCTACCCCCTGCCCTCCGATGTCTTTGTGCATGCCCCTGCTCCATCCTTTTTGACCACCATGTTCCATGGACCTGCCACTCCTATCTACTCTGAGTGTTCTGTTGAGCTGCCACTTCTCTACCACCTGCCTAGCATTGTCAGATGACTTTAACCTGTCCCTGCCACCTCCACCCTGCCTGTCCACATGCCATGCCCCTATCCCCTTCCTCCTGTCCTCCATGGTCCATTTTACTGCCACACCCTTCTGCCCTCCCTGGTCTGTTGTGCAGCAACTGCTCCTCCTGCCTGCCCCGCGCGGTCTGTTGTGAGGCCCCTTCCCCTGAACTCTCTTGTCTGTGCCCAGGTCCTGACCCTCCCTTCTATCCTCCATGGTCCTTTGTGCATGCCCCTGCACCCTCCTTCTTGCCCATCATAGCCATTGTGCTGCCACTAACCCTCCCGCTTGCCATGCATGGTCTTCTGTGCTGCCATGGCCCCTTCCACCTTCCCTGTGTGGTCAGCTAGCTGCTCCTGACCCCTTCCCACCTTCCCTCCATGGTCTGTGTGTATGCCATCATAGTCTCACTGTTGCTCTCCATGGTGTGTCTTGTTTCTAGTGCCCATCCTGCCTGACCTCCATGGTCATCTTGCTGCTCCTGCCCTGCCCCCAGCCCTCTGTTTCCATGTGCAGACCCCTATTCCCTCCCTCCTGGCTTGTCGGTTCCATTGTAATGCCCCTGATCCGTCCCTCCTGCCCTTTATGGTCTGTTATGCTGCAGCTTTCTCTCCTGTCTGTCCATTATGGTCTGCTAGCTACCATTGCCTCTTTCCCCTCTGTTGTCTTTTGTCCATGTGCATGGTCCTGTCCCCTCCCTATTGCTTTCTATGGATTGTTGTGCTGCACTCCCGTCCCGCATGCCCTGTGTGGTGTATTGTGCTGCTGCAAACCCTGATGCCTGCCCTGTAGGGTCAGTTTGGTGCGCCTCTCAATGTCCCTCCTGTCCTCTGTTATCCGAGTCCATGTCCCTACCCCAATTCCTCCTGCCTACCATGATCCAATGTACCATACTTGCGAACATTTTGAACTTGGTTAGAGGGAGATTTTGAAATAAAACTGGGGTATTGATTTTCCCTTTTGAGTTACATTGAAAAAGAGAAGATTGTAGACAGGAAACAGATCAAGTAAAGCCCATTTGAGCTTAAAAACATTGGACGTTTCCTGGCTGAAACGGGTCTGTTGGCATGTATGGTTGTATGACCACTGCCTCTTCCTTCTGCCAACAATGGTCTATTATATTGCCACAGCCTCTCTTGCCAGTCCTGTATTGTTGGTGTGTTGCCCCTGCCCCCCTTTCCACTGCCCTTCATAGTCTGTTGTGCTGCCACTGCCCTTCCTGCCTGCCTAGTGTGGTCAAATTGTTGCCTTTGCACTCTCCTACCTGCCTTCAATTTTCAGAGTCCGTGCCCCTGGCCTCTGCCTCTCAACAGTATCCCAATGAACAACTAGATTGCTAACATTCTATATTTATTACAAAAGTGTGGAATGCCTTACGTCATCTTGATGTAATCAAAACTGTAATGCCTAGAGCATTTCCTTTAGAAATTACATATATGAGAGGGTCTTATTTGCATCAAAATTATGGTTAGTGCTCTAAAAAACTAAAATGAGGACATATTTTCTGAGTTTTCAAATAGCGACAAAGAACTTTTAAATTATTTGTAATCTTAGTTTTTTTATCCAGTTGACCACTTGATTAAATGTTGCATCCAAGGGGAGAGGGTGTGGTGTTACTTCCAGAGCTGCAGACTTTGCAACTGGGGAACCAGGTTGGACTTTCTGCTTCAGCTCAACATTCTGTGATTCTGGTCAAATCACTTAATCTCCCCATGTCTACAACCAAAATGAATTTGATCTTGTGTGATGTAACCAATGTTCATGTAAAGCACTCCAATACCTGACAAGTCTGCACTATATAAAACTGCAAATACACAAAAAATAAGTGTTTTGCACACTTATGTCATTGGGCTACATTTGGGCAACATCTGGGTGATATTTGGGCTACATTTGGGCTCTTTTGTCTCTGGTGGCCATTTTAGGAGATTTATTTGTTATGAAGTTTCCTAATTTCTTCATTTACTGCAGTCTCCTCAGTAGGAAATGCTTTCAGTTTTTTACTTTGATTCCATCAAGAAGGTATTCAGATATGTCACACATTTGCCATAAATTCTGAAGGTTAGCACTCTAGTTGCTCATTAGATCACTGTAGTAAAGCTACTGCTCACCACGGAAGTCTGCTGCTAGTATTAGAAGTGCATGTTTCAGTCTGCATATCAGAATTTTTTAATGAAATAGAAGAGGATTTGAGAAGTCACTCAAAATGTGCCCTAATTTTTCTTTCTTCAGCACTAATCATAATTTCTATGGCAAAATGAACCCCCTCATTGTGTTCCTTTTTAAATTAAATGTTTTAAGTGTTACCAGTTCATTCCAATCAAGATGGCTTCAGGTGTGCCATACTTTTGTCATAAGTAAGACAGTAAGCGCTCTAGTTGTTCTTAAGAACACTCTGGGACATTCTGTCATTGGGCTATACTTGGGCTACATCTGGGTGATATTTTGGCTACATTTGGGCTCTTTTGTCTCTGGTGGCCATCTTGGGAGATTTCTTTGTTATGAAGTTTCCTAATTTCCTCATTTACTGCAGTCTCCTCAGTAGGAAATACTTTCAGTTTTTTACCTTGATTCCATCAAGAAGGCATTCAGATGTGTCACACATTTTCCATAAATTCTGAATGTTAGCACTCTAGTTGCTCATTAGATCACTGTAGTAAAGCTACTGCTCACAAGGCAAGTCTGCTGCTGGTATTCAAAGTGCATGTTTCAGTCTGCATGTCAGAATGTTTTTATGAAATAAAAGAGGATTTCAGAAGTCAAAATGTGCCCTAGTTTTTCTTTCTGCAGCACTAATCATAATTTATATGGCAAAATGAACCCCCTCATTTTGTTCCTTTGTAAATTAAATGTTTTAAGTGTTACCACTTTATTCCAATCAAGATGGCTTCAGGTGTGCCATACTTTTGTCATAAGTAAGACTGTTAGCGCTCTAGTTGCTCTTTAGAGCACTCTGGGAAGCTGCAGTAGAACACAAAGGAATCAACTGACAGTCTCTGCCCTTGTTGGATGTACATGTTTTACTGAGAATATCAGACTTCATTCTTACATGACTGAGAAAGATAATGTGAATTTACAGAAAATATGCTCTCAGTTTAGCTTATAGATCACCTTCCAAACCTCTGTGGGAAAAGCATGAGAAAATAGTTTTCTCTCAAACATGGTTCGTGATATCACAGCAGAAGGCTTTTTCACATGGTAAAATCACCTTAGAACACACCACAATTCCTAAAATGAGTATGGTACCATCAACAAATGATTTATAATGTAACTAAAGTCTTAAAACCTTCTATTAACTGCAATGCTTTTTAATGAGGTGCTATCATGTATATTGGTCCCAAGATGGCTGCCAACACTTCTTGGATGAAGTACTGACAGCCAATCAGATCTCACGATGAGATGTGTGGTTAGGCTCCGCCCAGATATTTATGTGATTTTACTTTTAATTTTCTCAGGAACCACTGAACAGGTTGACACCATATATGCAAAAGGCACATGCCTGACCTGAGGACTACCTCTTTGCCAAATTTCAAGTAATTCTGTTCAGCCGTTCGGGCTGTACCTTGGACTAAAGGTCCCTATGGAAAATTGCATGGGGAAAACGCGTTTTGGGACCCCCCTTTTTTCTCAGCCCCCGCTTGACGAATCCCCCCGAGACTTTCAGGGTAGGAGCGGAGCGCCCCACCTATTTTGAAAATTTCGCGAGGATTCGGCAACCGGCGCCAAAGTTATTCCAAATAGAAGGTTGCAGATTTCCTATGGAAACACGGTCCTAACTATAACTATCTACTGGCGACCGCCAGTAGATAATATACTCAAAAATGAATGAGGAGCCAGAAGAAAGAGTCCTAACAATGTATGGTGTTTAAATGTTATCTTCCATTTTTCATGTATTGTCCTATTTAAATGTAAGCATGTTTCATTATATTTAAAAAATATATATTTTATTATTTAATAAAGTGATATATTTTTTGTATAGCTTTTAGTTTTGCACAGTTTTTACAGTATGTCAATAAACTGATTTACATTGATACCTTGGGAGCTTTAGTTTTTTTGTCGCATTAACTCTTCCCCCTTGGTTTAGGGGTACTCTCTTTACTTATTTAGTAGCCCAACCTTTCCTGCACTTTCCCCTATCCAAATACATTTTTTAAATCCCAAATTATAGTGTGGCACACTGCCCATGTCCCTCAACACACTTTAGGCCACCCCTCCCCAACAGCCTTTTAATGCTCTCCACTCCCAATCTGAGAGGACAACCTGTCATCTGCATTTCCACTGCATTGATTGGGGGTCTGAAGACCCTAGCGACCCTAGGAAACACTGTAGAAATAAGCTCTTTCTCTAATGCGTTTTCATTTTCGCTGTTTACTGATACAATAGCAGTGAATAATAACTGAATTTAGAATACAGTATTCACGATGATGGACAACAATGGAAGTCATACATCACAATTACAACAATCAGTTATAAAACGTAATACATTTTAAACATGACTTACCATCTGGTGTCTCATCCTCAATCCAAGGTGCTGCAAGAAGTTCCCCTTCATCTGCCTAGTGATGCTGTACCTGGCACAGGAAGCGTGCAATTCCATTTATGTGCACACATCCTCAGCATAGCTCCTTCTCTGGGAATTAGTAGCCACCTCCTGCAAAGAAACAGGCAAGATGTTTAAACACTAAATTATTTGGGTTGTCACTTCCCCCGTAGAAAATATGTTACATGCCTGAAGAAGAGGTGGTTTGGCTGTCTCTCACCTTGATTTACCATTACTGCTGACAAAAATCTAAAAGAAAGGGAAATGGAAACATCAAATATTAAATAAATAAATAAAATGAATTATAAAAAAATTCAATAACAGGCAGGTAAAACAGAAAATTTCAAATGAAAAGGTAAGGAAGTGGCACTAGAAAAAGTAGGCGTGATAGAAGGCTGAGGTAGCACGGACATATAGTAACCTCACACAAGAATTGCCTCACGCTGCATCACGTGATGAGATCTCACAAGCTTGTTGTACAAGAATATATAGCTCGCACCTGCTTGCTTTGTGTATGACAGTGCGGTGCACAGACACTAGGAAAAGATATACAAGCTCAAGTAAACTCTAAACACATGTTGGAAATGAGACCATCATGAAAATGATGTTTCTCCTGATGAAAATTTTCTCTGTAGTCCTGGTGTTAATTTTTTATTTATTTTTACTTTTTATTTAGCAAAAACACATAGAGAACAGCGAGAACAGACAAGGGAGATCATGCAGAATATGAACAAATTAAAATCTGCCGGGATCAAGTGGCTAAAAAAATATGCAGTCCCCTATAACAATCACACAAGTGCGAGGTGCATACAAATTGAGCCATCTAGCAGCGTTCACAATAATCAGATTTTTTGCCCAAGAAAAGTATGAACAAATTGCAATTGACAACGATAAAAATGGCTAGAGGCAATATGAACATTTTAAGAAGAACTAATTAACAGCTATCATGTTTTTTAATCATACGGGTTTTTTTTAAATTCAAAACCTTACATTGATTTTGTGACGAGAAATACCAAAGTGGACCTGTGCCTACTGAAAAACTCCCCCATCGCTGGTAAGTAAAGAGGTATACAATCACATATAACAATTTTATAAAGTGACTTTAGTGCCAAGTGCAAAATGTGCATCAAAAGTACGAGATGGGAAAACATTGATCCATCTAGCAGCATTCACAATTTTCACAGTTAATACCCAGGAAGAGATTTGAATAGATCAAAATACATGATTTAGGAAACCCTGTTTAATAAATCAACCCTCCATATAGCATAGATAGATCAAAATGAATTATCAAATATCTATGCCCTTGGATCATCTTCTATAACCTAAAGATGGTGCCATATGGCAGCAAACCTCCGCAAACCCACCACCCCTTTGCATATGCCTATTCAAACTTCTTGGTACGTATTGTTTTTTCCTTCCAGCCCTGAAAAGTTGGTACCCGGCTAGTTCTCCGATTTTGGAGAATGAGGGAACGAGCTGTTGTTAATGCGATTGAAATAAAAAACTGTCTCCCCCTTATTAAATCGTCTGCTTTCCTTGGGCACCCCAAACACCAAAAAATACTAAGCTTGCCTCTGGACCTACCCTAGACCATGGAGCCTGGCTGCTACGAGAAAATAGCCCTTCCCAAAACTATGATAATCTTGGACACATAAAAAACATGTGAAGCCAATCCCCAACCCCTACATGCTGGCAACGAAAGCACTGATCAGAAATGGTGGAATTGATTTTTGGGAGGGTCGCTGGGGTATAATAGGCCACCCGGAGGGACAAAAAAGAAATTCTCAAAGACTTGTATCCTATCTCTGAAATAGGCTGCGATTCATTTTCTGTTAATATACATTGCGTTTTTACCAAACTTTGCAAAGGAATCTATCCATTTGGTCGTACCTAGAATGATTGCATAGCTGCCTATACCAGTTTCCTGACCCCATTAGCTTACTCGTCACAAGCACACTGAAAACTGGTGGGATTCCCTCTCTGGCATCCTGGTCATTGGCTGCCAAAAAATGTTTTCTGCGCAAAACTAAAAAAAAAGAAAAAAGCATTTACACTGTTCCCCACTGCTGGAAATGAGTCCTTCCATGTGATACACTTGCTCCTAGAAAACAAATCTCCTAACTCCTTAAAGCCCAGAGAATTCCAGAACCTTTTCTCACTACTAGATATAAACAATCCTACATAATGCCCATCTTGCAGTTCCAGATGCAAATAATCAATGAAAATCTGATAAGATTTATATAGGGCATTCAACTGATCTATAAACCAGAGAAGAGACTTGCACCTAGTCTTCTTGGGCACTTTCGCTGTTTTGCTAAATGTAGGTAGGTTGGTTGGCTGATTGCGGACTCCTGCACCGTTTTGCCGAAGAAGATATCACCCAGTACACAGCTACCTCCCAAAAGTCTTGCTAACATATCCATAAATGCTGCTTGATAATAGGTCTGCATATGAGGAAGGCCACCCTGAAATATATCTAATTGGAGGACAGTTAATTTCACCCTAGGACACTTCTTATTCCAAAGTAAACTCCTTATAGATGAATCAAGCTCCTGAAAATAACTATTGCTTATTTTGATCTGTAGATTAAAAAAGAAGTGGTAGAATGGACATTTTATAAGGGCATTCCTCCCAATTATTGTGAAAGGAAGAAGGGACCACCTTTTAAGTATCCCATTAATTTTCCTCAACATTGAAGCTCAGTTAAACTGAAACATCTGAGTAACACTGTTTGTGACATAGATCCCCAGATATCATACAGGATTTTGCAATTTCCCTTGCGACTGTAAAGAGACTGGAAGATCCGCAACAGATTCATTAACAGCAATTTGTTCAGTTTTATTTTGATTTATCCTATATCCAACAATATATTTAAATTCCTCAATCATATTGAGAACCCCCTGTACATTCTTTGTATCTGGTTTCAAATAAAGGATAATATCATCTGAGAATAGCTTCAATCTGGACATCCCCTCCACTGGTGCACTAATGTACCTGTTTTGTATCTTAAATGCCAGAGGCTATATACAAAATGTTAATAATATTGGGGACAGAGGGCACCCCTGAGGTGTGCCTCTATCAATTGAAATCGTGCTGGCCATCCTAGCGTTGATGATAGCATTGTACAAGTTCTCAAGTATTGAAACAAATTGTGGGGGAAATCCACATTTACTTGGGCTAAAAAAGAGGCACTGCCAACTAGTGATATCAAACGCTTTTTAAGAGTTGATCATTCTTACCATGGCACTTGTTTAGTTAGATGAGAAATAATCTATTGCCTGCATTAAAAATTAGTATTTGCAGCCATGAGGCGATTAGTAGCAAAGCCACTCTGATCCTAATTGATTAAGAGCTGGGCTGCAGGCATGATCCAAGTAGATCAAACTTTGATAAAAAGTTTATATTTGGCGTTAAGGAGGCTGATTGGCCGGTAAGAATTCACGCTTGTTGGGTTTTTATCTTTCTTTAGAAAGCTTACTTATGTAGATTTCTTGAAAATGGGGGGAATGTCCGCACCCACTTTTATATAATTAAAGAGACCCATTAAAAAGGGTAACAGCTCTTTAGCAAATATTCAATAGAACTCGGTTGAAAAGCCATAATTTCCACATGTCTTGGCATTCTCCATTGTTTGAAGGGTTTCGTAGACCTAGGTAATCGTTATTTTTCCTGAGATTCCCTCAACCAGTGAGTTTGGTAATTGGGGTAGCTGAACAGAGGCATAGAATTGTTCTATTCTGGCCAGTGGAACAGCATACAGTGCTTGGCATATACTATAATTTTGTAAGAATACCTGAGCAACCTTCTCCTATTCATTTACCGTTTTAGTGGTAAGAGGGTTCACGATTTAGTTAATTGTTGATTTATCTTTCTTAATTTGAGCCAACTTGACTAAAAACTTGCTTATATGCTGACTCTCCTCATAAAGTTGTTGCTGATAAGCAGTAGAGTAATTTATTTCCTGAAGCTTAAAGAAGTCTCTGAGATTTTGTATCGTCCTACTTAATTGATGCTCAGAACCCCCATACCACCTAACCCCCTCACTGTCTTCAGTAGCCCTGTGTGTCGCTGATTGTAGTTCAGATATTTGGTGTGTGCACTTTTTGACTTGATTTGCCTTAAAGGCAATAATCCATCCTCTTGCTGTGGCCTTAAAGGCCTCCCAAACAGTAAAGAGAGAGGCAGTATTTATAATAATAAGAGAATACTCTGCGATAAACCCTCTCATCTCAACTAGCCAATGTGGGTTAGATAAAAGAGATCTGCCTAACTGCTATCTAGACCTCTCTCTATTAATCGTACCCAGATAAACCCTGATCGAAAACAATGAGTTATCGGTGAAGGCGTTTGCCCAGGTGTCACACTTTTCCTAGGGAATCCAACAAATCCTACAGGACCATCCAGTCTCCAATATGCTTGAAACACTGCCACCAACTGAAATAAAGATAACAACATACTGAAAGTGGCTCTCTTGGTCACTCCACATGAATCAAAATGAAACAAATGCATGTATCCTCCGACATACATGAATTCCTTATCATTATGCAGCTGGCACAAGCATAAGTACCTCTGTGCCCCTGTAGATTCTCTTTATAGCGTGGCTTTTCATGGCCTTGTTAATATGGCCCGCTACACGCATTACTCTGTGTGAAAGGACGTTCCATGGGTGTTGCTGTCAGTGTTCCCATGCAACACCAATGGATTCTGATGCATTCCAATATTCACAAGGTTTCATAAACCTGGGAATGCTTCAGATTCTAACGCCTCCCTAGGGGAGGCATTAAAGTGGCGCATCAAGGAAAAATACCTTTATGTCTCCTAATTGTTTGCTCTTTCTGTGTGTAGTGCATTATGCAGCACACACAGAAGGATGCAAATGCTATCAATTATTGATTTTGTGCAAGAAGGCGTCCCTTCCTGCACATAAACAATCCTCCCTGCAATGCAGGCACACTTGCACCATAGTCCAAGGGTGCCTGAGTTGGCATTAGGCAGCCAATTGTGTGCCAGAGCAGAGAAAAGCACAGGGATTAATCACATTGCTCTAAATACGATGCATCCCTGCACTTTCCTAATGACGCAGCTCGGTGCAGCAAGATAACTTGCAGCGCCGCGCTGCATCATTTTCTAGTAAATATGCCCGCTGGTTTCTTAAAAGTTTCAACATTGATTTAAACTCTCAACGAACGTTGGATTTGAGCCACTGACATATCTGAAAAAACATTAAATCCAAACTTGTCTTAGGTTTGAAAACCATTCTGCTTGGTAGCTTCAGATAAGATTGTCTCTTTTATCCAGAAATCCCCAAAATGAAACAACAATGTACGGTGATACCTAGCATTCACTGGCTGGAAGGATGGTACACGATGAGCCTGTATGATCGAGAAATATTCTTCCTTAGGTGGACTCTCAGGGAGGAAGTGGCTTTGAATTATATCTGAGATTAATTTAATAGGATCTTGGCCTGACTCCTGTCCTTCTGGGATATTCGTAAAACGGAGATTCAAGCATCTGGACCTATTTTCGAACTCCTCAAGCTTCCGCTGGATTTTGAGTTCTCCTGCTGAAGCTTAGCTTGCTGTGGTTTGAAGCTTTTCTGGCAGTTTTCAAGATCTGAAATACGTTGCTCAGCTTTTACCAATTCCGTGCTCAACTGAAGCAGCTGAGACTGGACTTCCCTATGGGCCTTTTCTTGTGCACCCTTCATCTCCCTGATTACTACGAGAACTACTTGGAGCATTTCCCCCATGCTGGACCATGTGAAGTGATGTTTCATGGAGCTCTTTGCCACCAGCAAAAACTGCCTCTTCAACCTGGGCTGGGGGTGCAAAAATAGGGGCCAACTGCAGTACTTGAGTAGAGATGGGGACAGGGAGAATCACCTCCTCCGTTCTCTCCTTAGCTACCAAGCTCTTTCACTCCCTTACCACATATTTGATACCCTTCAGGCCGATGAAGGATATGGAAGATTCTTATTGCCACTTGAAACATGCGTAAGAGCCAGATTACACCCAAACAACTCTTCCTGGTGTAACCACGAATTGCATTTTGCAAAAGAATCAATCCACTCAGCAAGCGCAACACTGAGCAGGAGAGAGGGCCGATTGACAACAAACGGTACAGCAGGACTTCCAGGCGGAGGCTTGATAGGATCTCTGTTGATATCAATGCTGTTTGTGGTGGCATCCGTGATTCCTAATGAGTACAGAAAATGCTGCACTAAATCACTTGGATTGATCCCTCCACTGCAATTCTCTTCTGCCTTGTGAGTATTGTCCTTTTACCCAATCCCAGGTTCCATACTTCTAGCTACACTTGACCAAGGTTGATTATAGGGAAGCTTAGCAGGTTTTGCTGTTTTTGAGGCTTTGGCAGGGGTACTGCTTCATCAATACTGTGGCTGGGAAGAAGATAGTCAATACAATTACTCACTCCTTACAACCTCCATATATGCCACCAAAGGATTTATTTTATTTCATCTTTTTTTTCCTCACCTCTTTTTCCCCTCTACCTTGCGACTCAAAAAGGGTGGGGGGGGGGGGGGGGGGGAATCAGAGTTCTGTACTCTAGTAGCCCCATGGGCAGATTCTTAACTACAGCCAAACTCTACAGCACCAGTTGAGTCCCCAGGAGGTTTTTTTGTGGGAACTTGCAAGCACCCAAAGCACAAGGGCTGGGCAGCCGCAAGCCGAACCCGCACCTTGAAGGGCCACTTCCACCACCACCCAGACCCCTACCGCACTCGGGAGCGCCTAACGCGCGCCTCTGAGATCGTTGGACCCGCACTTATTTTTGCCTCGATGGCCTGTGGCGCAGCGCCCCTTTCACCTCTGCTCTGTCCCGCGCCTGTCATAGCGCGTCTTTCCAAAACGCAATGTCTCGTATGTCTCTGCAACATTAGCAGAGGCCCGTCCCGGACCAAAGGCAGCTTGAGAGGTGCTTTGGTCTACCACAGCCGCTGGGGGCCCACACCTTCAGCAGAGCAGCACGGAGGTCGGAAGAGCACGGAATGCCATTACATCCAGCAGCAAGGCGGCGATTCCCAGAAGCGGCTCTCTAGACACGGAGCATGACGGGAGTTCCACGCCCTCCCAAGTTGTGACTCTCTAGTCCTGATTTTCATGTGAATAACCACCCTCACGTAGCACTTGTAAAACAAACAGTTTTCATGAGAATTTTGCTGTGTAGTCCTCCCCGAATTTAAACTTGGATGACTGCAAGCATGAACTCGGGGAGCAGTGTCAATAATTATGAAGGAAATTATAATTACTATGCACAACATTACAGACAAGCATCGGGTGAGAAGCGTAAACACTAAAAGAAAAGCATAATCAAAAACGTCATTTACTTCTTGATATCATGCTTTACAACTATTTTATTAAAAAATAGGAGCATCTCACTGGGTAACCATTTGAAGGGGAATTTCGCAAATGGTCTCAAAACGTAAGCAGACATCATCAAATAAAGAACTTTCTGGAATACCTATTATTGAAGATTGTTAGACATGCAGGATGAGGTAAACAGAACTGCATTTCCTCTATCCTGGATGTCACTGTAAGAGCCTCGCCTCTCAACCACTCTGTCCCACACCTGAAATTGTCCATTGTCATTCCTTCTATTAAAGTTAACCTCAGGCCTTTTAGCACAGTTAAACATTTTTTGCCCATAAAGCAACATGGACACTTTCAGTCATAGCTAAGATTCGGATGCAATTCGTTTTATTTCCGTGCCTCTGGCTGAACTCAAAAGTTAACCTTTGTACACAAAACAAACTCATGCTGTAATGCAACCTGGACTACAATTTGGCCCTGAAAAGAAACATTTCAAACAATTTGAGACGTCAAAATGCAGGCTCTCTCTGTTAAATGTGTTGCCCGCAGCGGGCTGTGTGAGCACGTCCCTTGCATGGAAGCAGATCTGTGCGCATCCTCACGGCCAGCCTGGCGCGAGACTTACTTGCAATCATTATGGATCCCGGGGGAACCGATTCCATAACGAGGCGAGCGGCGATATCAAAGCTCCAATTTATTTAATCAACTTCTCCTGGGAGCAAGAGAGAAAACAAGCATTAGCAACAAGAAAATTAACTACTGGTCTCTGGTCTCCAACACTTACATGTTGAAGGCTAACAGATAAAGCATTTCTTCAATGGACCAGGATCTCCTGGGAGTCTGCTTCTGAGGATGTGTCTCAAAAATGCTAATCCATTTGGGTATCCCTTCGTTAAAATTAATGTTACATATATGGAAATCCACTAATCCGTTTACAGCCAGGCCGAAGGCAACCTTGTGTCCTGGAATATTATAATAGAATAACAGACCATGAAATCCCCAAAATCTAAATTCGGACAGCTTAATTATATTTGACTGTATTATTAATTTTAATGCTTCTATAACCTATTCTATCGAAGTGAGTTTGAAATCACTCAGCATTTTATCACTCTTTCATCTTTCAATAAAAAGTATTCTGACTAGTAAGAGTAATTGGGTCCTGCCTGTCGGACTCCTCCCAGGGACACCTTTGGTCTTCACTTAGAGAAGGGTGAAGCATAGTACAAATGTGCTATATGTCTGGTCATAGGATTTCTCTGCAATTCAATACGATTTAAGTGATGTGTTTTTACGCGTTAAAAATGTGGCAATACTATATCACAGTACAAAAGTAACGTGCCAGATAGCACTAGTAAAAAATGCTAAATGTGTACCTTTACATGCCGGAACAACACAAGGAAACACTGCCTCTGAATACCAATTCCCGTATAGTGCTAAATTTGCTGCAATATTGTAATTTCGCAAGGTAGAAGCAAGGGTGAGGCTTAAACCAAAAACATGTATTAGTTTCAAAATGGTGAAAATACCAAATATCATTTAATAAATACTATTTCGTTACATCAATCACTATAAATGTTAACCAACAACAACCGCGTTGCATAAACCCTCTTTTGTATGGTCCAAGGGCTAGATTTCCTCAGTGATCATACAGCTTTGTGCCTCATAAAGGTCGAGGCATGGCCTGGCAAGGATGTGATAAGAAAAGGGGCAACCCTGTAAATCTAGGATCCTGGCCCTTAACAGAAAATGCAACTAACCGTAGATTCTTCGGAATTCATTTGAGAACAATTAATTATTTAAATAGCACGATTAATGTATCCCTGCTCAAAAAGATGTTCAAGACCTAACGTTCTAAATAACAAATCTTCAGAAACAACAACGTCCAATAACATAACCACTTTTCCATTTAGGGACATCAGTCTGGTCACTAGTTAAAACATTGGAATCAAAACATAAGGTACTACGGTAAGTGATAAAGGTGATTACACACTTCAGTAAATAGTGCAAGAAGAATGAATGGGTACATAAACTGTGGAAAAATAAACTGCGACAGTTCAGAATTAGTCCATAGAGGTCCGGCTGTAGTTTAAGTTATGACATAATCTATGTCTAAGAGAGCGTTGCATTAAGAAAGAACAGTCAAAATCCTAAGTTGTCGATATATGTTTCGACCCTTACTTATTTTTAAGTATGACTGAGGGAAGCGGGCAGTCTGGTTAAACCTCCCATTACTGAAGTTGATAACAAGCCCCCTGCAGTACATTCTAGAAGAAATCGTGAGAGCCAAAAATTATAACGGCGCCCGTCTTCAATATCCCTTCAAATAATCCTACCAAGAACTTCCTAGTATTGTCTTATGATCCGCCACCGTCTCAATAAAGTTTCATTAAAGTTCAATGATACGGAGGATGCTGCACCATTCCTCCTGCTGCGGCACACCCTTTTAAAGAGCTTCAGGGGGACAGGATGTGATGGGTGAATCAGGAAGTGCCACCATGAAGGAAAAGATACCAGAAGAGCGCCAAGTTGAACTTTCACATTCAATGTGCTACGGTGAGCCTTGAACAATTTAAAAGAAATATCAGATGCAAGCTAGATAGCTGTGACAACACTCATGATTTGTTATTCTGGCTTGGATGTGGACTTTGGAGAAAAGCATCCGTAGCCAGGCCATCTCAAGGGGTCAGAAAACAGACTCAACGACATTGACAGCTATAAGGAGACATATAATGTATTTATTCACACAATATCAACTACAATAATATATCACACAAATAATTATATTATCATTATTAAACATAAGAAAACACATTTACATGAAACCATTATTTGAAATAAACATAAAATAGTGTATACACATGTTCAAATGAAAAATTAATATAGTGCATCACCAAAATATTTATACTTCACTCCAATAAAATATATAACTAAATTCATAACAATATAACCAAAAAAAGAGGAATTAACTACAAACATTTATACAATAATCTAAATATTGATAAATGTGTATGTATAAATATAGATATAATTTTATCAAAATTATCAAACTATATATCAAACATTTAAAATAAAACCTAAATCAGCGTTTACAACAGGAGGACATTACTGCTAAAACAAATCAAATTAAAACAAAATAAATAACCTAAACCAATATAATCTGAAAAACAATAAAATTAACAATATAAAAGGTACACATTTTATTTTGGCTAAATACTTCAAAATTGACAAATGCTGCAAGACAAAGAAACTCTGCTGGACTCTCTGACCAGACTTAAAGAAGATATATAAACATCTTGACAACTACCTAACCAAGTAAGTAAAACGTATATATTTAAACTAAAACTTACTTGTAACTACAATTTAAAATGTTAAATAGCATATATTTACCAAAACACTATCTACCTCTTTACAGGTACTTCCTAGAAGAAAACACAACAACTTTGAAAAATGATTACCTGCTGGAAGAAACACACCTAGCACAAACCAGCAAAGAGATATAACAAAGTATACATAAATTACTATAAAATATAATCTCACCCCACAAGTGAGTATAAATAAACCTAACAACCTCTACTAACTACCAACAAATAAAGATGGTGAATTAAACAGATGCTTTTTATTCTTCCAACAGGAAAGAAAGCACCTGCTTCACAATACGACACCCCAAACGGAAAAACTGCAAAACAATTTGAAACATCTAAAAATAATGTGCCCTTAAGTTCAAGTTATAGAAGTAGTCACTTGCTTGATATGTATATAGGAAACATATCAACTTCAAAATAAATATTTATTTATACAATTACACTGCTTTCAGATGCAATGACAGCGAGAGCTAAGTATATAACATCCCAGAAAAGAAAGCAATTACATACATCAGATGGGCAACAATTACAACCAAGAAAGTATATGGTCAGAAAATGTGAATTGGAAATGTACCAAATATTATTCTAATGCATGCTATGGTAGAGCCACTTCAAAAGATGATGTTGTCATTCATGTAAGGGAACACAACTACCAACCAAATGTAAAAGAAATAGATATAATTGAGGTATCACAGGATATAAGAGAGGCAAGCACTAGCTCTCAGGAACCTACAATCCTAAAAGATTTACACCCAAAAGCCCTTGAGCACATCACAGTTCAACTACCACCTGTACACACTTTAAAGTATTAAATTGCAGAAACTGGAAAAGCTACCAGTGATACTCCTCTTTCCCCTAGAATATACCAAGACATAGAAATACCTGAACATTTAAGAATGACACTTAATGAGGAACCTTCCTGTTAATTGACAACCTAAACAATGATAAACGAATCCTAATATTTTCTACAGCAAATAACGTATTAAATGTAGGCCATTGTCAAATCTGAATGATGGATGAGACCCTCTAAATGTGTTCAAAACTATTCACTCAGATATACACCATACATGGTGAGTATGACAAAACAAATATCCTTTTTATAGATGCCCTACTCCCAAATAAATAAATCGGCACTTACAAAAAATTGTTAAATCACATTAAACATAAAAGAAATAACTACTACCTGCAAGAAATAATCATAGACTTTAAACACGCCATGATTTAAACCATTTTTTGAATATTTACAAGAAAGTGGCGAAGCGTGACGTTCAGCTAAGAAGGCTAACGACACGCTTTATCACTTTAAAAATGCAGGGTTGCACCATATTAACTAGAATATGTTGCAGGATTGTGTTTCCCCGTGCGCTGGCGCTAAATTGAGCTGCCTAGCGCAACACAGGCACCCTTGCACCATAGTGCAAGGGTGCCTGTGTTGAGGGGAAGGTTATTTATGTGCAGGAAGGAGGACCTTCCTGCACATAAAAAATCATTGGCATTTTGCTGTTTCTGTGTGTGGAGCCCAAGGCAGCACACATGGAAACAGCAAAAACGAGAAGAAATAAAGCATTTCCCCTCGTTTCGCTTGTTTAAGACCAGGTTCTGCCTAGTCTTAATTTTGTTTTACGCTGCTCTTGTAAATGGGGGCAGAGTCAAAATCAATGGATGTTGCAGTGGAACACCCACCACAACACCCATTGCCCGCCCCTTTCACACTATGTGTGGCGTCAAAGGGGGCCTTATTTACAAGGCAGCGTTACGCCACATTAAGTGGCTTAATGCTGCCTTGTAAATAATGCAATGCTCCTATCGCCATCACAAAATCACTTAATGTGACATTGTGGTGGCAATAGGGTCTTGTAAAGATGCCCCTTAGATTGGCAGACTGCATTGCTCTGTACACAGATGTCACCCCTATTTACAAATACCTTGGTGGAATGTCTATGACAGCACCTTGGCACAGGACAACAACAACAAAAAATACCGCAGTGGAAGGATGGCACAATACCTTTTAATTCACACTAGGCAGAACCCAATCTACACTCTATAAATTTATAGAAGCATTAAAAAAAGAGTAAAGCTACCAACAACTGCGAATGAAGAAGTCTGTAACCAAAATCTCACCTAAACTCAGCAAACAAGCCAAAATAATATAAGCAATGCTACAATTTAAAGTAAAACTCCTCATAAGCAACAAAGGAGTAGATTATATATATATAAATAATAGCCAAAAGCATATTATAAAATAAATAATAACCTACAAAACCCTCCCAAAAACATATCATAATCTTAACCTACATTACAAATTGTTTTTTCTATAAATCATAAAAATTGTATTTTATGACAACTCCGATTTGAAATAAGACATATATAATAAAATAATGTATAACTTATTGTTCTGCTCGATTTTCCCGGCCTTCTTGTGAGAAAAAGTGATTGTATGTGACTTCAGTCTCTTACCATTCATGTCTAAGGGTTAGAGTAGTGAATGGAGCCTATTTACTAGGCACTTCGACATGATTCTGTGCTCTTCCCCATAGATCAGGGCTTGCACACATAGCCTAGGGGATAGATTCGTTAGTATTAGGGATAACCTGTCCTGTAGTGAGGGTATTTCATGGAGCCGTGCTGAATTCAGGCCTGGTAGGCCTCAAACGGGAGAGACTCCATCTTTCTTTCTGCTCCGGCAGCTTGGGATGCTTCTAGGTCAAATGTAATGTTTTAGTTATGAGGTGTTATTCGCTTGGAGAGAACCGGTTCAGGCCGGCCCTTATCGAAGGATTGTATTTTTCTTCATGCCGAAGACACTACATCAGGCCGGCCGGCTGGGAACGTGTCCTTGGTACGGGGAGGTACAAGAATTTGGTGGGCGGCAGGTTACGGGCCGGAATTTTCCATGAGGAAACGCACCTCTATATTAGTGAAAGTCTGAGGCAGTTACATGTTCAGTTCGTAGGCGGCATCTAGCCGTTAGCAGTAAAGCTACTACTTATTCCAGGGAAGACAGACGCCATCTTGAAGGCGGAGAAGAACCGAGAGACAGATACTCTCCTAGCAGAATAGCCAGAGAGGAGAGAGTAGCCGATAAGGAAGAGGTCCCAGTGACTCGGAGAAGGGTGAAGAGAACAGCGCATAGTGGTGCAGACATGTATCCGTGACTGCGGAGGTGTGACTTCCAGGCGAGCCGAGGCACAGACGAGAAGGGAACCTAGATGACCACTGAGTGCAGGCTACACACTACTAAGGTGATGTCGACCCTTTCTTATTAGAGTGTACAACTTAATCTTTCACTTTTCTTTACAGGTTATGTGTTATATTGTAATGTTATGTGATTGCGTATGTAATGAGTAATAAAGTACCCAGTTTGTAGTGAACCAACATGTGCTGCGTGTTCTTGTATGAGAGGGTAGCCTATTCTTCTAGTCAGCTGCAGCTACATGAACAGATGTTAACCCTGATCAGGTAAGTGGTAACTGAATAAGGGAAAGAGGAGCCCCTCGAACCGGAGAACAGGCTATGCTCGAACTGGCAGTCCTTGTGTGATCTGATGAATAGTGAGACTGATTCCCTTTTTGTATGTTATGGTGATCATAGGATGAACTGTCGTATAAGACTGCCGTCTGGGTAGAGAGGTCTGGATTCGTATGGGATCGCGAGGCCGCCACTTGTGATACTGTCGTATGGGCAGAGAGGTCTGGATTCGTATGGGATCGCGAGGCCGCCGATTGTGCTGAGACTGCCGTCTGGGTAGAGAGGTCTGGATTCGTATGGGATCGCGAGGCCGCCACTTGTGATACTGTCGTATGGGCAGAGAGGTCTGGATTCGTATGGGATCGCGAGGCCGCCGATTGTGCTGAGACTGCCGTCTGGGTAGAGAGGTCTGGATTCGTATGGGATCGCGAGGCCGCCACTTGTGATACTGTCGTATGGGCAGAGAGGTCTGGATTCGTATGGGATCGCGAGGCCGCCACTTGTGATACTGTCGTATGGGCAGAGAGGTCTGGATTCGTATGGGATCGCGAGGCCGCCACTTGTGATACTGTCGTATGGGCAGAGAGGTCTGGATTCGTATGGGATCGCGAGGCCGCCGATTGTGCTGAGACTGCCGTCTGGGTAGAGAGGTCTGGATTCGTATGGGATCGCGAGGCCGCCACTTGTGATACTGTCGTATGGGCAGAGAGGTCTGGATTCGTATGGGATCGCGAGGCCGCCGATTGTGCTTCGACTGCCGTCTGGGTAGAGAGGTCTGGATTCGTATGGGATCGCGAGGCCGCCACTTGTGATACTGTCGTATGGGCAGAGAGGTCTGGATTCGTATGGGATCGCGAGGCCGCCACTTGTGATACTGTCGTATGGGCAGAGAGGTCTGGATTCGTATGGGATCGCGAGGCCGCCACTTGTGATACTGTCGTATGGGCAGAGAGGTCTGGATCCGTATGGGATCGCGAGGCCGCCGATTATAAGAGGTCTTGGTATGTATAGTAGGAATTCCCTGTCCTTAGGTGGTAAGATATATGTGGTTACCTATTGTAGATAGGCCCTAGGGAGAGGGAGGGGGTAACGTTCTGGCTGGGTTAGTGAGGCTCTGATGAGCGGGTTCTATCTGATCCGAAAACCCAAGCAGAACATTTGGCGTCACGAACCGTTTACGAAACCTGTGTGCGTTGTGGTTGCATCGTGTTTGCTTTCGGCGCGTGCGTGGTTTCGTTTGTATATTATTTTTCTATAATTGTGTGTGTAGTTTTTTTTTCTTTTCTTTCTTCTTTCTCTTTTTCTCTTTTTCTTTCTTTTCCGAGATGTTTTCTAGAAAGTCGAAATCTACTTTTAAGTTGCCCGTTGATATTCCCGGCTGGGATTCAACGCCTTATGAAGCCTTAGCCCGTGAGTGGGCTGATTCTACTGGTTTGAGTGAGAATTGGAATTCTTTTTTGGAGCTGGCGGAGCCGGCTAATGTGATTACTTGTTTACAGAAGGCGCCGGTATCTAAGGGTGATGAGCTTCCCGTTTTGGGGCGCAGAGGTTGGATTGTTCTGTCTGCGTACAGGATTCTACATGAGAGGTTGTTGAAGTTACAGAAGTCACATAAGGATGTGGAAGCGAACTTTGTTGAGATTCAGAATGCTCATACTTTGTTGCGGTGTCAAAATAAGTTGCTTGCTGACAAATTTGAGACGTACCAAACTATTGCCGAGAGGGCGGCTGTGCGAATTGCTCGTTATAAATACAAGAATCGGCGTGGTCGGGTTTCGACGCGAAAGGTGCGTCTGGTCGTGGCGAAAGCCGGACTGGATTGGAATCCTGATGAATGGGATGGTAATATCTGGAACTCGAGTGATTCTCCTTCCTCGGGTGAGGAGTCTGCCAAGCGCGAGTCCTCTCGCTCCGGCCGTGATTGTAAGTCTGCTTCTTGCGCCTCTGATGGTGCACCCCGTGATTGCGCTCGTCCTTCGAGTGGGGTCGATGCTTCTTACACTGATTGTTCCTCTATGTGTACTGGTCGAGCTCCTTGTGATGCTCGTCCCGCGGTCTCGGTGCATCCAGTTTTTCGGCGGAAGTTGCAGCAGGCTCCCGGTGCTCCGAATGGTATTGCTTTAGACTCTTTGGAAGATTTTACTCAGCAAGAAATTAGTGATATTTTGCAGCGATTTCGGCAGCGAGCTGGTGAGACCTTACTCACATGGATGGTGCGCCTTTATGAACTGGGCGCTGCTGGCATTATGTTGGATGTTGGCGATTGTTTGAAGTTTTGTTCCTTGAGTTCGGATTCCACTGTACAGGATCATTTTCGTAACTTTAATGGTGGTGGTCAAATTTCTTTGCTTCAATTGGCGACTGAGGGTTGTAATCAAAAATATCCTACTGAGTCTGACTGGCCTGTGAATGACAAACCGTGGTATACTTTGCGCGATGCTGCACAACGTCTCAAAGAGGAGGTGATGAAAACGGCAATTTTTCTGAATACTACTGACAGGTTGCTTGATGGTTTGTTGACATCTTCTGTGCGGAATCGTATTATTCGTTCTTCCCCTGTTGCTTATAAGCAGGTCATGATGACTTTATTGATTAATCAGACTGGTAACATATTGTCTATGGTGCTGGAATCGGTACACCAACTCGGTGAGTTGGGTGAGTGGTTTAAACCTGAACGGCAATCCCAGCCTGACACTCGTACTCCTGGTGACAATAAACTTACTAGACGTGATATGTTTTTTGGTCTTATGGCCGATGGTGTGCGGAAGGAGGACATTGACGGTGAGACTACTTCTCGTTTGTGTGAAATGTTTCGCAAACGTGGCTTGGATCGAAAGGAGGGTGCCCGGCGTGTTCGGACAACTGAGTGTGACCGTGGTTTTTCTGACGGTAGCGGTGATGACGACCGCCGTGGGCGCTCTGATCGTCGTGATGATCGACGTTATGTACGTGATTTGTCCCCCCGTCGTGAGAGAGACAGGGAGAGAGAGGGGGAAAGAGAGAGGGGGAGAGATGATTATGTTAACAGCAGACGTAGAGATGATAGGGATCAATCTCCTGAGTTGAGAAGGAGAGAGGATCGACACAGGTTGGCCGATCGAAACCCGCAGTACAATGCAGAGGACAGGAATCCATTTCGTAATGGAGATGGATATGAACAGGAGGTATCGATACCTGGGAAACGTGAGAGTCTTTATCCTGATTTATCCTGGTACACAGAACGCAGTAAAAATGACTAGGAAATAGGTCAAGCTCCAGTACACAGATGGGCTCACAGAGATAATAGACCCTATGTAGATATTGATATTTATTGGAGACATCGTAATGTCCAAAGGGCCCGAGCATTGGTAGATACAGGAGCGGAGGCCACTCTTATTCATGGAAAATCAAAGAAGTTTAAAGGTCAGCCTTTTACAATTACCGGATTAGGTGGAAAGGAAACTCCCGCAGTTCAAACTTTACTTGAAATGAGAATAGGTAGAATTCCTAGAAAAGAATACTCTGTATTAGTGGTACCACTCTTAGAATTCATAATTGGAATTGATATTTTGAAAGGAATGACTTTGCACTTAGATGATGGATGTTACCAATTTGGAACTAAACATTATATATCGTCCAGGCCTGTACGGGTTGGTCGTTTAAGAATGCCCCCCATAAAAGTTCCCCAGGCGACAAAAGTGGTTCGTCAGAAGCAGTATCGTATTCCAGGGGGTCATGAAGAGATTAGTACCACTATTAAGGAGTTGGTGGATGCAGGAGTTATAACCCCAGTTACTTCTGCTTGGAATAATCCTGTTTGGCCTGTACGTAAGAGTGATAATTCTTGGCGCATGATTATCGAGAATTGAATAGACACACACCCTCTTTGACTGTTGCAGTACCGGATGTTATTACCCTAATTGAAAGAATCCAAAAACACCCAGGTACATGGTATGCGTCCATTGATATTGCTAATGCTTTCTTTTCGATTCCGATTGCCCCTGAGTGTCAGGAACAATTCAGTTTTACGTGGAACGGGCGTCAGATGACGTTTAGAAGTCTTCCCCAGGGCTATGTGCATAGTCCTACGATATGTCACCGGCTGGTGGCAGAGCATTTGGCTGAGGTACCGGTTCATCCGCAAATTCAGATATGTCACTATATTGATGATATTTTGATCCAAGGCGAAACACAAGAGGAAGTTCAGACCCAATTGGACAGAGTCATTGAGTGCCTGCGTGAGAAAGGTTGGGAAATAAACCTGGATAAGTTACAAGGTCCGTCCCAGGCTGTGAAATTTTTGGGTATTAATTGGCATGAGGGGCACCGAGAAGTGATCCCTCAGGTTAAACAGAAAATTCTTGATTTTGCAGTTCCGAGGAATAGGAAAGAAGCCCAAAGCTTCATTGGTTTGTTTGGTTTTTGGCACCAGCATATTCCTCATTTGAGTCAAATATTGGCCCCTTTGTACCATGTCACTCGTAAAAAGAATGCATTTGAATGGGATAAACCACAGCAAGATGCGTTCAGTCTGGCAAAAGAAGCAATTCAGCATGCTCTGGATTTATGGCCTGTATGTGATGGTGATGTGGATTTGAATGTGTCTGTACAAGGCCTTTATGCGAATTGGAGTTTGTGGCAGAAACAAGGCAAGAGTAGAGTACCGTTAGGTTTCTGGACTAAAAAGTTACCTGATGCTGGTGAGCGTTATACACCTTTTGAGAAACAGTTACTTGCATGTTATTGGGCTCTGGTGGATACCGAGCAATTGACTTTGGGACATGATATAGTTTTGCGACCTGAAATTCCTATCATGCAGTGGGTTATGAGTTCGCCGAAAACTCACCGAATTGGACACGCTCAAGAGGCGAGTGTGATTAAATGGAAATGGTATATACAAGACAGGACACGTGTGGGACAAAAAGGAGTTGCATCTTTGCATGAGCAGGTGGCGCGGGCGCCATCGACTGAGACTGAGAGTGAATGTTCCGTACCTTTAGTACAGGAGTCTCCTGTTAAGTGGGGTAGACCTTTTGATGATTTGTCGGCGGAGGACAGAAACCATGTCTGGTTTACGGATGGTTCAGCAAGGTTCATAGGGACGAAACGGCATTGGAAGGCGGTGTCCTATAATCCGATCACACAAAAATTGCTGAGCACAACTGGTGAGGGTAAGAGCAGTCAATTTGCTGAACTTTATGCTGTTTATCAAGTTCTGAAACAAGAGTTACCTGGCACATGTCATATTTTCACCGATTCTTGGTCTACTGCCAATGGACTGGCAGTTTGGTTACCGACTTGGCATTCCCATAGTTGGAAAATCCATTCAAAAGAACTGTGGGGAAAAGAATTATGGCAGGAGATTTGGGAAATGCTCCCACAGAGTACTGTTACAATCTTCCATGTGGATGCTCATACCCCGATAGACTCTCTTGACAAATTCTTTCATAATATTGCAGATGAGAAATCTAAAATTGCTGAGGCAGTGGTGGACAGGCAAGATTCTGATATTGCGGGATTGGCGAAATGGGCCCACCAGAAAGCAGGACACTTTGGAGAGAAAGCCACTAGCAGGTGGGCTGCTGATCGAGGAATTTATATTCCCCTAGATTTAATCAAAAATGTTATTCTACATTGTCCCATTTGTCAGCATATCAGGCAGCGCAAAGTACCCCAAACTGTTAAAGGTCATTTACATCGCGGGAAATTGCCCGCTCAAATTTGGCAGATTGATTACATCGGTCCACTTCCTATGAGTAGGAATTGTCAATATGTTTGCACTATTGTTGATACATACAGTGGCCTGTTGGTGGCCCTTCCCTGTAAGCAAGCTACCCAATTGAATACTATTAAAACATTGGAATTGATTATGATGTATTATGGTGTGCCATTCCAAATTCAATCTGATAATGCATCCCATTTTCGTGGAAGATTGGTACAGGAATTCTGTGTGGAAAACAATATTGAATGGGTGTTTCATATACCATATTATCCACAGGCCTCGGGTCTTGTGGAGAGGTTGAATGGACTGCTGAAAGATCAGTTACGTAAATTAACAGATGACAAGTATAAGAATTGGCGAGACTTTTTGCCTCAAGCGCTATTGATTTTGAATAACCGTCCTTTTCTAAATGCTGAATCCCCACTTATGCGTTTGTTTCCTCCGAATGTTGATGCTAAGCCCAATGAAATCAGAGAGACGGTGATGTACTGGGAGATTACTCCCGGAGCTTTGGCTCCATGTAGAGCGACCCCAGGGTCGGCAGGTTTAGACTTGCATGCCATGGATAACACCGTTATAAAAAGTAAGGATCGAGTCATCATTGAAACTGGTGTTGGTGTTCATATACCAACTGGGAATTTCGGATTAATTGCCCCTAGATCGGGGCTGGCTGTAAAAGGCATTCAGGTGCTTGGAGGAATTATTGATAGTGATTATCAGGGAGAGATTAAGGTGCTCCTGCTGAATAGCAGTGAGGTTGACTTACTGATACATCAAACTGACCGAGTGGCTCAATTGCTAATAATGCCTGTTTTCAGTGGTGAGATCACAAAAGGCACTGCCCCAACGTTGCTAACTGTATGAGGCCAGAAAGGTTTTGGCTCCACAGATAATCCTGGGGCCAGAGTTTGGGTGCAGTCGCCTAGGAATCCCCCTGAACAAGCAGAAGTCATTGCAACCGGTCAAGACAACACCATTTTAGTTATGAGACCAGGGAAAGATAGCTGGGAAGCAGTCCCAGCTGACAAATGTTACTTACGAGAATGAATAATGCCTGTATTTGATTTTCTTTCAGATCATTCTTTGGACTGTTGCTGCAGGATGTGTCGGCGTTGGACTCCTTTTGGGCTGGTACGACGAGAGAGGAGGGATCCCATCAACCCGGGCTGAGTTGAGAACCCGAGTGTCGCGTTCCTTCGCTGCGTGGGATTCGTCGTCGAACTTTTGGACTACGTTGGCCAAACGAGTAACTAAAGCCCCTCATTTCTGCTTGACACCGATGAGATCGGTGACTGACATTCTAGCGACTTGTTTAGTTGCTGTCCCTGCTTCATTGGAGACTTTGACTCATATTTTCAATTTATCGAATGCTCGCCCCAATGTTCTTCTGGGCGATTTTGCTACCCATGAGTATTGCCCCTTGTGTACTGTACTGTCAGACCCGATACCCCCCATCCAGTCCCAAAAAGTTACCTATAATATCACACAGGGTGATTTGTGTTTTTTCCTTACTTGTGATCCTAGTGCGATTTCTGAATGTATGCGTTTAAGATTGAAAGGTGCCACTTCATTCACCGCTCATGAACGAACTTTGTGCCTTCAAAGGACACCGAAAACATGTACTTCTGTTCAGAATGACATGACTTGCAAGAGTATGGTAGTTACCCCCAGTCATTATCGCACGATGTTACTACCTGCCGGATGGCTTTTCTCATGTGGTAATACTTCCTGGCCATATATCCCCGCAAATATTTCTGGAGGCCCTTGTGCCATTACTAGACTGAGCTTGTTAATGTTTTCATCACATCCGAATGCCAACTCTCGTGTGATTCGAGATACAGTGAGGTTACAGGAGGATTGTGACTCATCTTTGCATTTATATTCCAAGTCTGAATACCTTAGCCTGGCTGTTTCAATTGTTGGTGTTCCTGCTTTGGCAGTTTATAATGCCAAATCTATTGGGAAAATGGCCTGCTGGATGGTAAAATCCATTAATCATACTTCTACAGTCCTGTCTGACATGCTATTAGACGCCCAGGGTGGACGTAGAGCTATCTTGCAAAATCGAGCGGCCATTGATTATCTTTTGCTTAAACATGGACACGATTGTTCTGATTTTGAAGGTCTTTGTTGTTTTAACTTGTCTGATCATACAAAATCCATTCAAGCTCACATTGATAAACTACATGACTTGACAGAAGAAGTTAGAAAACACATTGACCAGGGCTGGTTTGACTGGCTCTTTAATTGGTTACCTGATTTGTATATGTTACGTCAGATATTAGGAGGTATTCTGGTTACTATCGGCATTTTGATTTCTATCTGTTGCTTTATTCAGTGTATTCCTTCACTACTTCAATACTGCACACCTGGTACTAGACATAGATCAGTTAGTCTTGTTTCATATTATTCTTCCACAGATGTTAGTTCTGTTTAATGAATGTATAATAGACTGAAGTCAAGGGTGAAATGTTCTGCTCGATTTTCCCGGCCTTCTTGTGAGAAAAAGTGATTGTGTGTGACTTCAGTCTCTTACCATTCATGTCTAAGGGTTAGAGTAGTGAATGGAGCCTATTTACTAGGCACTTCGACATGATTCTGTGCTCTTCCCCATAGATCAGGGCTTGCACACCTAGCCTAGGGGATAGATTCGTTAGTATTAGGGATAACCTGTCCTGTAGTGAGGGTATTTCATGGAGCCGTGCTGAATTCAGGCCTGGTAGGCCTCAAACGGGAGAGACTCCATCTTTCTTTCTGCTCCGGCAGCTTGGGATGCTTCTAGGTCAAATGTAATGTTTTAGTTATGAGGTGTTATTCGCTTGGAGAGAACCGGTTCAGGCCGGCCCTTATCGAAGGATTGTATTTTTCTTCATGCCGAAGACACTACATCAGGCCGGCTGGCTGGGAACGTGTCCTTGGTACGGGGAGGTACAAGAATTTGGTGGGCGGCAGGTTACGGGCCGGAATTTTCCATGAGGAAACGCACCTCTATATTAGTGAAAGTCTGAGGCAGTTACATGTTCAGTTCGTAGGCGGCATCTAGCCGTTAGCAGTAAAGCTACTACTTATTCCAGGGAAGACAGACGCCATCTTGAAGGCGGAGAAGAACCGAGAGACAGATACTCTCCTAGCAGAATAGCCAGAGAGGAGAGAGTAGCCGATAAGGAAGAGGTCCCAGTGACTCGGAGAAGGGTGAAGAGAACAGCGCATAGTGGTGCAGACATGTATCCGTGACTGCGGAGGTGTGACTTCCAGGCGAGCCGAGGCACAGACGAGAAGGGAACCTAGATGACCACTGAGTGCAGGCTACACACTACTAAGGTGATGTCGACCCTTTCTTATTAGAGTGTACAACTTAATCTTTCACTTTTCTTTACAGGTTATGTGTTATATTGTAATGTTATGTGATTGCGTATGTAATGAGTAATAAAGTACCCAGTTTGTAGTGAACCAACATGTGCTGCGTGTTCTTGTATGAGAGGGTAGCCTATTCTTCTAGTCAGCTGCAGCTACATGAACAGATGTTAACCCTGATCAGGTAAGTGGTAACTGAATAAGGGAAAGAGGAGCCCCTCGAACCGGAGAACAGGCTATGCTCGAACTGGCAGTCCTTGTGTGATCTGATGAATAGTGAGACTGATTCCCTTTTTGTATGTTATGGTGATCATAGGATGAACTGTCGTATAAGACTGCCGTCTGGGTAGAGAGGTCTGGATTCGTATGGGATCGCGAGGCCGCCACTTGTGATACTGTCGTATGGGCAGAGAGGTCTGGATTCGTATGGGATCGCGAGGCCGCCGATTGTGCTGAGACTGCCGTCTGGGTAGAGAGGTCTGGATTCGTATGGGATCGCGAGGCCGCCACTTGTGATACTGTCGTATGGGCAGAGAGGTCTGGATTCGTATGGGATCGCGAGGCCGCCGATTGTGCTGAGACTGCCGTCTGGGTAGAGAGGTCTGGATTCGTATGGGATCGCGAGGCCGCCACTTGTGATACTGTCGTATGGGCAGAGAGGTCTGGATTCGTATGGGATCGCGAGGCCGCCACTTGTGATACTGTCGTATGGGCAGAGAGGTCTGGATTCGTATGGGATCGCGAGGCCGCCACTTGTGATACTGTCGTATGGGCAGAGAGGTCTGGATTCGTATGGGATCGCGAGGCCGCCGATTGTGCTGAGACTGCCGTCTGGGTAGAGAGGTCTGGATTCGTATGGGATCGCGAGGCCGCCACTTGTGATACTGTCGTATGGGCAGAGAGGTCTGGATTCGTATGGGATCGCGAGGCCGCCGATTGTGCTGAGACTGCCGTCTGGGTAGAGAGGTCTGGATTCGTATGGGATCGCGAGGCCGCCACTTGTGATACTGTCGTATGGGCAGAGAGGTCTGGATTCGTATGGGATCGCGAGGCCGCCACTTGTGATACTGTCGTATGGGCAGAGAGGTCTGGATTCGTATGGGATCGCGAGGCCGCCACTTGTGATACTGTCGTATGGGCAGAGAGGTCTGGATCCGTATGGGATCGCGAGGCCGCCGATTATAAGAGGTCTTGGTATGTATAGTAGGAATTCCCTGTCCTTAGGTGGTAAGATATATGTGGTTACCTATTGTAGATAGGCCCTAGGGAGAGGGAGGGGGTAACGTTCTGGCTGGGTTAGTGAGGCTCTGATGAGCGGGTTCTATCTGATCCGAAAACCCAAGCAGAACACTTATTTACATGAAAACTCTAAACCTCACCAACCAAAAAGCTCAAAGAACAAACTCAGTCCACCATGTAAAATAAATACAACACATAAACCACACATTTCCATAGAACATTCACATAATATTTACACAAATAGTAAAATGTAGCATTTCCCACTCAAAACAAATAAAATAAATATGACCTACTGTTCTGTGGCTGCAGGTCTTCCTCCCTATCCACGCTGTCAAAAATAATAATCCACTAAAAACAGAAAAAAGATTACACAAAAAGCACCCCCAAAAATGCAAAAACTATAAAAATCCTGAAAAAGTGTTCAAGAAAAGAAAAGCTCCTGGAAACCCATAAAAAAGGAAATCAAAATGAAAAATATTGGTCTGTTATAATCCAAAAGTGATTTCCTTAAAAATAAATGTAACACCCAATGCCCATAGGACATGTTCATAATCAAAAACCTGTAAAGTGAACAAGAAAACCCACCCGCCAAACACATTACACTCCCAAAAATACATTTATATTACACTTAATCCTTATAAAATCAGTAGCATAACACAATATAACATAACATAATGATACATTACTAAAACAGTGTACAAAACCCCAAAACTACATGCTAGTGAAAAGCATTTCTATTAATACATCTAAATGTACAAAAAAAACAACAAACTACATAGTAACTAACTTCAACGTTAGCAGCAACTGAGCAAGGCAGTGCGGGGGGGGCCTAGTCGGAGAATTGGGGTGCTTTCCTGTTGCAAGAGGGCACAGCACCAGGGCCCGCTAGATGAACAATGAGCATCTTGCAAGTTAAACCTTGGCAAAAAAAGAAGAAGGCGATGCAACTTGAACCCACAGTTCTTTGGGCTGAGTGTGGGCCTCCTCGAGGAGTCAGGGGCGGGGCGTGACTCACCACCGAGAGGGGCCATGGCTGTAGGAAATAGTGGGCCTTAACCAACAATGCACTGAGCACTTAAACCTTGCCATAAATGGGATCGCAACCCAAAAAGACAACTCAGGGGAAAACCGGCAACTGTTATTGTGCAAATCGGCATAGGAGAGCTGAGGCTATAGGCCGTAGGCTATAGGCTGACAGTTGATTAATGTAGCCAGTGGTTCTCTTCTGTGAAGATGTGAAGGAGCTGCTGCTCGCTTCTTCCCTTCTGCCAGATTAAGTCTTTACTATCAATAACACATAATGGGGCATACCCAAATAACCCTCCCATGCCTGGGTATAGAAACATCTAATATATATAAAGAAACTTGGCTAAGAGGGATCAATCTCTTGTTTATTTTTACACAAGAAACAATCAATTTTCTCGGTAATTACTTATTTCTTGTAAGAAAATGTATTCATCATTATTTATCAGAAACGAATATCTCTTGGTAGACATCAGAAAACTAAACACATAGTATATACAAATTTAACAGACATGAAAAAAAATCATAACAAGACACCTCTATGTACAATTACATTAGATCATATATATACACACCTTATATACACAACAAATTATTAAATGTCAATTCCCCTAACTATGGTTCCAAAAAGATGTATACTTATTATTTACAGTAATACATTTGGAGGTAATCCTTTTTGGCATCAGAGGTATTACTCCTCTCCTATTATTTTATGTATCTGCCAAACAAAATATTTCTTTAATCAACACAATCAGTGGACTCCTCCTACGTCAATATGTCGACGCGTTCGCGTTTCAGCCTCCAAATATTTGGCCTCTTCAGGACAGGGATAACAAACTATCTACAGAATAATATAATGAAATGAAATAAATTAATAATTACAACTATTTAACTCAAGCTATCCCAAAATAGCCCATGCAGTGTTCGGAAGGACTCCACGGGAACGAGGAAAACCTTATTCCCAGACAATTATTTCAGACCAGAAGAGAAGACACCGCAAAAATTGTGTGGTGGGGGAAGCAATGGAATAATAAACTCTCATGGGGTGGTCAATACTATAGGTCGTGGAAAGGACCCACCACCACTAGGTTAAGGTACTACAAGCCTGCCTTGTACCTGGTTCAGGTCCAGGCGGGTCTCTCATATGGGGTTACTCAAACTCAATTTCTTCTCAGCACCTAAAAAGGAGCATACAATTATAAACAATAAAGTTCGAAGGTCAATGTACGGAAGCGGAAGCGAGTCGTTTTCCCTCATATCGAGCCAAGGGGCAGGTTGAATAAGACACACCTGGTCCATTACCTTAGCGTGTAGACGTCACCGGGCGTCTTGTTAGAACTACTTGGGGGGTCGTTTTGTTATTCATCCAATAAGTCCCCACTTTGTCATCCACTAAAAAACAAAGACAGATCCAAATGTCACTGCCTGAACCGGTGCTCTAAGTAGTTATTCTTAAACATCTCGCCTTCAACAATCAGGTTCTGTGTGCGGATCTACTCGCACCATAACGTGTAGGTAAAGCGCACTCGTTCCAGGTCGCCTTAATTGGTAAAAAAACTCACATCGCTATCACACTCTAGCGGTATATAGCCAGTTAATGAGAAGGTTCCCACATATTACACTACAAATGCGCTAAAGGGCCTCATTGACTCGTTACCAACAGTGTTTGTATACCAAAACACTTACATGAGAGAAATGGTAACGTTCCCGCCTGTTGCTCCGCCACTTCTGTTCCACGATAGGGAACCGCGAAGACGGCCATAATAGTTGCTTGTTTATTAGCGTGTGCGTGCGTCAACGCGCGGTAGGCGTCGTGAAAAACGTCACATACCGGGAAAGGAAGAAAGGACTATTCTCCACCGAGTCAAATACAAGTCTAGTCTACCAGATTCTGCTTCAACGTGCTCTGATCAATTGCACGTGACCGGGGGACTAATTCGGTTAAAAACACAACAAAAATCCATAGTGTATGAATCAATATACCCATCACGTCCAGTAAAAACGGGACCGGGGCCTGGATCTATATCAACGCTAAATTGGTACCGTGCTAGGGGCTACACTTATTTCTGAAAAAGGCAGAAGCCCTCTAATACACCCCAGTGTAAGTGTACAACTAACCGTGCTCGAGATCTCTTATATGGAGAAGGGATCAATCCCGCACCGATCATCTACATCTATGTAGCTTATTAGCATCGACGTCTCACTAAGAAAGTAGAGTGCATGTAGAGAAACCAACTCCCATTCCACCCTCAGATCGTTCCAGAGCACTGCATGAATCAACCGGCGGGCTTACATTCTCACTATGTTTCATAATCAGAAACACATCATTATCTGTACATGTATGAATTTCAATAGGCTGGACCCTAATGCTCAAAACACATTTGCACCTTCCTACATCACACCAGTATGACATTCTGCCCTGCCTCACTATCTGAGTGTCTTAGATCAAGGCCCATAATTCATCTCTCTCATTTAGGCCCTCTATCACAGTGTGGTATCTTTCAATGAGGCGGGCTTCTATTCGGTTCAGTTTCATCTCTAATTCTCCCTTGCTGTTTGCCTTAACTACAGCTAAAACAGTCCATTCTATGTCGTTCTCATTATGGCCTGCTTCGACATAGTGTTGTACCAGGGGTGCTCCCTCTGTTCTACACCTAATGCGTGATTTATGCTGTAAAATTCGCGATTTCACCATCTGTGTCGTCTGCCCGATGTACATTTTCCCACAAGGACAAGTCACCGCATATACCACATTTTTGGTATTGCAGTTGGAAAACGTTTGCATCACGTGCTCCTTGTTGTTAATCAACAGGGTTTTGGTGTCAGTCGTATTTGCACATGCCACGCAGTTATTGCAGCGATAATGCCCTGTTACAGCAGGTAAACCCAGTAGGGATCTTGTGTCATTTTTCTGCATTGGCTCCCTCATGGCTCTCACAAGGTGTTGCCGCAAGTTTTTACCTTTCTTAAAGGCAAAAAGGTGTTTTGGTATATTGAACTGTTCGATCAACCTCCAATTTCTCTGAATGATTTTTTTTACTTTATTGGCTTTGGGATTAAATGTAAGTACACAAGTCATGCATTCCGTCTTTTCAGGTTTTTTAGGTGTTAGTAAGTTTTCCCTTGGTGTAAACCAAGCCCTTTTTAAAGCAGCTCGTACTAATTTTTTCGGGTATCCTCACGCACATAATTTCTCCTGCAATTTATTTGCGTTCTCAAAGTAGTCATTCTTATTGGTACAGTTCCGTCTTATTCTTAGAAACTGACCGTAGGGCAGGTTTTCTTTCAAGCTTCTAGGATGACCTGATGAAAATTCTAATAAGGTGTTTCTATCTGTAGGTTTAGTGTACAGACTAACTTCCAGGACTCCTTCGTTGTCTAGGATCCACACATCCAAAAAACTAATTCTAGTATTGCTAACATCCTTAGTGAAATTTAAATCTGGTGTGCGTTCGTTCAGCCAATTATGGAAACAATCCAATTCTTCTGAGTTCCCACTCCAAATGAGAAAGATGTCATCAATGAAACGAACCCATTTAGTAATCTTGTTGAAGAAAGGTGTAGTTTAATTGAAGACATATCGTTTCTCGAATTGATCCATCACTAGATTCGCTATTTCGGGTGCGAAACAGCAACCCATAGCCACGCCCTTTATTTGAAGGAACAACTCGTTTTTGAACGTAAAGAAATTATTTTTCAGGCAGATTTTAGCTAATTCTATTAGGAATTCTGTCGGGACTTGGAGTGGTCTAGTTCTCTGATTAAGAATCAGTTCCATAACTACGATGGCCTCATCTTGAGGTATGTTCGTGTACAGGCTTTCAATATCAAAAGAGACCAACAATTGCTGATCTCTATTAAAAGCCACATGTTCTATTTTAGAAATGAGGTCCATCGTGTCCCTAACGTACGCCTGAGTAGTGCTAACAAATGGTTTGAGGAAGGTGTCTATATACTTCGCCAGTGGTTCTAATATCGATCCACAAGAGGAGATAATAGGGCGGCCGGGAGGGTTGATGGCATTTTTATGTACTTTTGGGAGTATATAGATCAATGGTACTTTTTGTTTAGTGGCATTTAGATATTCATACTCCTTTTTACATAAAAACCCACTTTCCAAGGCTTTAGTAGTTAAATGCAAAATTTTTGCTTTTAATGCCCTGGTGGGGTTATCAGAGACTTTACGGTAATGGGAAGCGTTATTCAGTTGTCTATACACTTCACTGTCGTAGTCATCTATATCCCAAACCACAATTCCTCCTCCCTTATCAGCTGGTTTTATCACTGTCAGAGGGTTATTCATAAGGTTTCTTAGTGCCTTCTGTTCGAATTTAGAAAAATTGTGTTTGAATGTAAGACGCTTGCTGTTTAGATTGTCAATTTCTTTTAGTATCTGATTTTCGAAAAATAAAATCTCCTCGGGAACCATCTCGCTCTCTGGGCAAAAGGAGGATTTATTCTTTAGTCCACTTACATTATATTCCTGCATTTCATCAGTTTGGGAGAAGAATACTTTCAATCTGATCTTTCGTAAAAATTGTAGTACTTCAGTTTTTGTTTCTACCGGGTCTTGTAGGACTACTGGAACAAAAGATAGTCCCTTTTCCAAAACCCTCATTTCCCAGGGTGTTAACGTGTGTTTGGATAGATTATAAATCGGCATCAGCAAGTTATTGGAATTCTCTAAAGACTCGTTACTGATGCCTTCACTAGCATCTACCGTCTGTACACTCGTTGACGTGTTCGGAAGAAATTCTGTTCTGGCACCGGTTGATGCATGGGTGCCCTCCATCCCCCTCGGTATCCTCTCCCCCTGCGGGTGCCTCTGTCTAAAAAAGGTTGGGGGGCGTTAGGGTATTGGTAGAATGGCTGATAAGGTTGATAATATGCTCCTGTTCCTTGGTCTGAATCTGAAGAGGAGTCTGAAAACGTCACGAACCTGGTGCGTGACCTCCCTTTGTAGGGTAAATTTAAGGAGCTCGGATTGTTGTTTTTAAAAAAATCTTCTTTTAGATATGGGTATACTGATTTGTGTCTATAATTTTTTATGTCTCTGGTCAATTTAGTTGTTTTCAGATTTACTGTATGTGTTTTGAACTCAACCAAGGTTTTATTGATACTTTCCAAAAGTACCTTAGCATCTGTAATAGTCGAATCACTGGCAATTTCTTCTTCTAATCTTTTTATTTCTTTTAACTCCTCTTCACTGATACGTAGTGCAGTGTTGATCGATAATACAATCCAATCTCGTGAACATTTGGTCCCTATACCACTGAAGTCTACGAGGTAGGGTTTATCATTTATAAAGATCACTGGGACATTTTTCACTTGTAGGCCTACTGGAATGGTGTTGGTCTTCAAATATTCAAGCAGTACCTGTGCGTGCAACTGTATCCTAGTGTTTTTCTTTTTTAATTGAATCAGTCTTTCTCCTTTATCTGAGTTGACAATCCTGTCACCTATGGGGTCGCCTCCTAAGAGTGAGGGAATTAATTTCAATCTATTGATTTCCTCTTCAGAGTAACTGACCATGTGTAATTCCATAATCCACTCACTCCCACAGTAATCCTTCCTCCACACTGAACGGTACAAGTCCGGACAACTTACAAAAAAATTGGAAATTCAACAGAAATATTTACTGGCGCATAGCAAAAGATATTCGTCTCTGTGGAAGAAATGTACTGTCTTTGTCAGGCACCAACTAAAGAAGCAAGCTAGTCAATCACCCTCACACTTAACAAAGTGTAACAAACTATCAATAACACATAATGGGGCATACCCAAATAACCCTCCCATGCCTGGGTATAGAAACATCTAATATATATAAAGAAACTTGGCTAAGAGGGATCAATCTCTTGTTCATTTTTACACAAGAAACAATCAATTTTCTCGGTAATTAATTATTTCTTGTAAGAAAATGTATTCATCATTATTTATCAGAAACGAATATCTCTTGGTAGACATCAGAAAACTAAACACATAGTATATATAAATTTAACAGACATGAAAAAAAATCATAACAAGACACCTCTATGTACAATTTCATTAGATCATATATATACACACCTTATATACACAACAAATTAATTTTTAACCGAATTAGTCCCCCGGTCACGTGCAATTGATCAGAGCACGTTGAAGCAGAATCTGGTAGACTAGACTTGTATTTGACTCGGTGGAGAATAGTCCTTTCTTCCTTTCCCGGTATGTGACGTTTTTCACGCCGCCTACCGCGCGTTGATGCACGCACACGCTAATAAACAAGCAACTATTATGGCCGTCTTCGCGGTTCCCTATCGTGGAACAGAAGTGGCGGAGCAACAGGCGGGAACGTTACCATTTCTCTCATGTAAGTGTTTTGGTATACGAACACTGTTGGTAACGAGTCAATGAGGCCCTTTAGCGCATTTGTAGTGTAATATGTGAGAACCTTCTCATTAACTGGCTATATACCGCTAGAGTGTGATAGCGATGTGAGTTTTTTTACCAATTAAGGTGACCTGGAACGAGTGCGCTTTACCTACACGTTATGGTGCGAGTAGATCCGCACACAGAACCTGATTGTTGAAGGCGAGATGTTTAAGAATAACTACTTAGAGCACCGGTTCAGGCAGTGACATTTGGATCTGTCTTTGTTTTTTAGTGGATGACAAAGTGGGGACTTATTGGATGAATAACAAAACGACCCCCCAAGTAGTTCTAACAAGACGCCCGGTGACGTCTACACGCTAAGGTAATGGACCAGGTGTGTCTTATTCAACCTGCCCCTTGGCTCGATATGAGGGAAGACGACTCGCTTCCGCTTCCGTACATTGACCTTCGAACTTTATTGTTTATAATTGTATGCTCCTTTTTAGGTGCTGAGAAGAAATTGAGTTTGAGTAACCCCATATGAGAGACCCGCCTGGACCTGAACCAGGTACAAGGCAGGCTTGTAGTACCTTAACCTAGTGGTGGTGGGTCCTTTACGCGACCTATAGTATTGACCACCCCATGAGAGTTTATTATTCCATTGCTTCCCCCACCACACAATTTTTGCGGTGTCTTCTCTTCTGGTCTGAAATAATTGTCTGGGAATAAGGTTTTCCTCGTTCCCGTGGAGTCCTTCCGAACCCTGCATGGGCTATTTTGGGATAGCTTGAGTTAAATAGTTGTAATTATTAATTTATTTCATTTCATTATATTATTCTGTAGATAGTTTGTTATCCCCGTCCTGAAGAGGCCAAATATTTGGAGGCTGAAACGCGAACGCGTCGACATATTGACGTAGGAGGAGTCCACTGATTGTGTTGATTAAAGAAATATTTTGTTTGGCAGATACATAAAATAATAGGAGAGGAGTAATACCTCTGATGCCAAAAAGGATTACCTCCAAATGTATTACTGTAAATAATAAGTATACATCTTTTTGGAACCATAGTTAGGGGAATTGACATTTAATAATTTGTTGTGTATATAAGGTGTGTATATATATGATCTAATGAAATTGTACATAGAGGTGTCTTGTTATGATTTTTTTTCATGTCTGTTAAATTTGTATATACTATGTGTTTAGTTTTCTAATGTCTACCAAGAGATATTCGTTTCTGATAAATAATGATGAATACATTTTCTTACAAGAAATAAGTAATTACCGAGAAAATTGATTGTTTCTTGTGTAAAAATAAACAAGAGATTGATCCCTCTTAGCCAAGTTTCTTTATATATATTAGATTAAGTCTTTACAGCCATAATTCAAGTACTGGGACTGGCACTCTTTGTCTTGGATCATGTGAAAAGGAGAAGCTTGCATGCAAATACTTCAATGGAAAACGGTGAATGCTACAGCCACTGCATTTAATCAAGCAACCCTGGCCCAGAAGCTGAAGCGTAGAGGGGGCCAAGTGAATCTGGCACTACTCGGGTGAACTACAACTTTCAACAAAGGATGGAATACAAAGTTAGGGCCCTCCTTAAGGCTGAGACGTTCGGGGGTCCCAGCAATCAAATTGAAAGCAAAAAGCAATTAGAAAATAGGAGTGGGGGTAGGTTTCTGATCCCCAAATGTTGAACTCCCCTTCATATCTGGAGTGTACAGATAATAATATTGTACTGAGAAATGGCATTACTGCAAGCACAACGGAAGTTGATCAAGCCCAGCTGGACCCAAACAATACCCTCTGTTCTCAAAGCATGTGAAAGCCATTGCATAGGTGGATGTTCCGTTAGTGCCCAAAGTAATTGAAAGTAATGGGAATCAGGTTCTTTCTCCACAACAGGCATCCCCTTTGGCAGTTGTATCCCAGATCGCAAAGTCTAACAATGAAATAATACAGATGCTACTAGAACATGAAGCTATACCAAGGGGACGTAATTAGCAGCATGATCTGGGAGGCACTAGTGGTGGATCTGGCAGTCCATCAAAAGCACGTTTGAAATCATTTTAGCTGAGATCAGAGAGCTAAAAACATCACAGGTGCAGGAAATCGCTACTCCCCATCAACAACTGGAAAAGATCAAGGAGGTTATGTCCCAGGTCCCGGGACGATTGAAAGATGCCAAATCAAGAATCTCAGACCTGGAAAATAAGGTCATATCCATGCAGCAGGAAGTGTTTCAGCTTGAAATGAATAAAGGCCTTCTTGAAAATTACCTGCAAGATTTAGAGAAATACAATAGGCGGTCAAACCTTTGAACCATATGAGTACCAGAGAGGAGTGAAGGTCAGCAGGCACTTGAATGGGTGGAAGTCCTGTTGAAGAAACAATGCCTGAGTTAATGGGTGATTTGACTATCACCAGGGCACATAGGATGCCAGCTCAACACTCTCCCAAAGCCAAGATCCCCTGCACAATAATGGTGAACTTCATCAACTATTGAGTCAAAGAGCACATCCTAAAGCCATAGAAAAGAGAACTTTCTCAACTTTGCAGGTGCCGCCGTTTAGAAACGTTTCAGATATGGCTGCACTCACTGCGCGGAAACAGAGAGAATTGTTAGGAAGATTGACTCTTTTAAAGCTAGTGGGGGCAGGCATCTATTGTTCAGCAGGCTCACTTAATGTCTTGGTGAAAGGACAATTCCTTCTTTTTTCGTACACTGGGAAGGCTCAGGAGCTTATCTAGAAATAATCTAATTAGAATTCTGAATGCATATATGGTGATTCACTTCCTCCTTTGGATCGTATGTGTGTATAATGATTTATAATGATTCTTACCTCCTGTAGGAAGGTGAAATCTGACTGCATGGTTACCCCCACTTTTTAGCTGGTGTTTTGCTAGTTTTTGACTAGTCTGACTGGGATCCTGCTAATCAGGACTCCAGTTTATCTGCTTTCTCCCTAAATTGATATGCATGTACTTTAGGTACACTCCACATTGGATTCTGGGGTACCCTTATCAGTCCCTGGAATATGCTACACCATGTACACAGGGCATAGGTACCCCAGAGGCCTCCCATGGGCTGAAGCATTTATTGTGCCCCCCCCGAGAGGCCATCCAAATTGACACGATCAGCCTGCCACAACAGACTGTGTATGCTGGTGCTTGGACCACTTACTTAAGATATTGGTTCCCTATATCTATCTTAATCACTACGCTGAAATACCTATCAGTCACCCCTACGGCAGGCCTTAACCATCCTGAAGACAGGGTGCTGGGTTTTACGTGAGAGGGTGCCCCTGCATGAGCAGAGCCCCTCTGCAGCCTTCGGAGACCATTCTCCGGGGTTGTCTGTGATGCAGCCAGACAGATATGTTGAAGTGCATTATAACCTCGCGGTAAATGCTAACTTTAAAATGGCTACTTAGAAACATGTTGTGTTTGGTTTCACACACCTTGGAATCATACGCCCTGCCAGTAACTGGCGGAGGAGGTATGTTTCCACCCTTCTGAAGGGACATATGTGGATCACAGGTATACCCGGTACCAGTTTTCTAGACCTGGGCAGCACAAAATGGATGCTGCCAGCCACAGACAGGATTCTGCTCTCCTGCTGCTGAGCCAAGCTCGAGCAGAGGAAGGCATGACAATAGGCATCCTGTCACAGGGAGGTGTAGCCACCTCCCAGACAGGATTCAGTGCATTGTGGCTAGGTGGGTGCACTCTTAAAGTGCCAGAAAATCTTCACTGGGGGCACGTTTGGTGTCCCCGTGCATAGTCCAGCTCAAACCAGTTCCAAAAGCCATTTGCTCCTGCTCTAGTGAAACTGGACAAAGGACATAGGTGTAGCCACCCCTCAGTCCTGCCCCTCCCCTAGGAGGGTCCACAGAATCTTTCCAACCCCTTCCCATGGGAATAAAGTGGGTTACCTGAGCACAGGACTTTAGATTTTACCTGGACAAGATTCTGATAAGAAGAAACCAAGTACTTTGACTGCCTGCACGACGCTGGACGACTGAAGATTCTCCCTTGGAGTAAAGGATTTACTCCCCTGCAAAAGCAGGCACCTAAACAAATCTGACCGGTTTGCTTCTCCCAAGCTCCTGAATACTCCAAAGATTTCAGCAACACAGGAGGTGGGTTCCTGGAGGTCCCTGAGGTTGATCTTCCCTCTCAGTGATTCTGAGACCAGTATCCCTCGTGGGGACCGTGCAACCTGAACCCCTGTGCACCACGTAGTTTTGCAAGTGCATGTGCTTACTGACGATTCCTGAGCCTGTACTTTGGACTCCGTGTAGTCCCGACCCCAAGCAGTACTTGCATTGAAGATTTCTGGCCTCCACTCCACGAGTGTCCTGTGGGTTTGTGCTTTGCAGACTTGCTTGAGGTCTCCTCCTGATCCCTGGTCCTGTGGGTCCTGGCGAGGGTCACCTTGTTAATTCTTGGGCTTACCTGGTTGCTCCAGATGTGCCATGACTCTCCATTGCTTGGAGAGTCCCCTGGACCTTGCTGGTCCACACCGTAACCTGTTTCCTCTGAATGCGTGGGCTGCAGTTGCCAAGGCTTGTTGGTGCTCCAGCTGGACATCGACCCCTCACTTCTCGACATCCTTTGTGGAACAGCTCACCTCCGGACTTTGGTTGTCCTCAACGTCTCCTGGTCCCTGTGGCTGCAGAGTCAAGCAACCCTTCTTCATTCCTGAAGCACTCAACATTGGTGGGCATTCATCTACCGAGCCCCTGGTCACTTGAAGTGACCTAGAATCTGTCCCCTCTGCTTTCAGGTTCTTCTCACCTCGAATCCTGTCTTGAATTCCACCGGACACTCTTCACCCTCCTGGCAACAGGACTTCCTTGCAGCTGTCCATTGAAAACGACAAAGGTTTCTGACACCACTTGACCCCTATGCACCCGGCTCTTCTGGGATAGGTAACACGGGTACTTAGGTACTCACTGGTGGGTTGGCCTTAGAACCTCCTAAGTTCCAAAGGGTTTGCTCGAAGTCCTCTTAGAAGTGTCCTTAACTTGTAATTTTCCAACCGCGACTTTCCCATAGAGTTGTACGGAGCACGAGTCTGTGTTTCCTCACTGCACCCGTCCTCCGTGGGCTCCCTGTGTCACTCCTCTGGGTGGTTCCTTGGGGTCTCAGTGATTCTACGTGCTGTAGGCATTGTGTCTATTGAAGTCGTTGATGTTATACCATTTTTTTAATATATGTTTCGGTCTCCCCCTGGAGCCCGCTGTTTATTTCGCTATTTATGAATGTCCTATTGATTTAGTATTGTGTGCTTTGTGCCCTAGTCCCGTGTAAAGACTAGTAGAGAGTGTTATAATAATAAATACATATTTTAATATAAGGCCCGTGTGGTTCTCCTTTCATTTAATCATTTAGGAGATGATATTCTGGTTAAACAAGTTGCTTTACATTCCTTCGAGATTAAGCCTGAAGGCTGCTCCCCATAGCTACCACCAGGATAGCTTTCAATAAGGTTATCTTTGACCTCAGACATCATAAGGGTCGTATGGCCCGGTACAAGGTGCCCACTTTAACTAGTGGACAGCATATACCAACCCACCTTCTCACACTTCCTGTAGGAGCGACACTTAGTAAAATGTGATATGCACACTGGGGGTTTAGGTCAGGAATTCTAGAAGCAATGAGAGTGTGTGTATGTGAGCCATGACAGAATGTTTTGATCGTCTGTATCCATCTCCAACTGGTGTGCTTCTTGGGGGAAGGGCGGCAGACTCTTGGGGATTCCCGGGACATTAGTGCGCTGAGGTGCAGTGTCATGGCGCCCAGGTTGCTCTGGGGTGAGAGGGAGGCCATGCGAGCTATTTCCCCCTCGGGTGGTGCACCAGGCAAGTGTCAAGGGGGCGAGGTCATGGGGTCACTGCAGTGAAAACATTGAAGAGTTCAACATTGGCTTTCTGGACCTGGGCATAGGCAAATGAAATTGGAACTGTTGTAAGAATGATGCAGAAATAGCTAGATGAGAAATGATTAGCAATGTCTAACAAAGCAAATTAATTTCAGCACTTTTAAACCGGGATGGTGCAATAAGGATGCACAAATGGGGTGGTCCAACTAGGGTCATGAAGCATGGTGAAAAGCCTTTGAATCAGCACATATTTAACCATGCATTTGAAGACCTGGTATGCTTCAGGAATGTTTTTCCTTTTTGTAAACATTCTGGTTATGGATGCTCTCATATTATTTTAAGCACAGTGCACTTTCTCAGTCAAGGAGGGGGTAACTATGCTATGAAATGCACTTGCATACGGTGCAATTCGCCTGCAATATTAGAGAATATGCTGAAAAAGTTGTCCTTGCAATGCGCTTTAGCCTTTGGCAGAATAGGTATTCCACCACTTTAAGTATGTTTTTATTCTATTCTAGTACTGTGCACTAATTTGGGGAGGTCTTAGATGCATGCATAAAGTGATTGGTTCTTCAGACCTTAGCTACCCCAATAGATACCATATTGGTTGTCCTTTGATAAGGGAGGACATCCTCTGGTAAACCGATGGTAAACTGATGTAGTCCATAGACATAAAACATTTGTTGGCAGTGCAATTAATTCCTAGTTTTACACACAAGGTATTCTAGGACAACAAATCCCATAAGGATATGAGAGGTGGCCATTTTGGACCTTGCACTGTAACAAGGAGCCCCTATATATATATTTCTTGCTCGGTATTCTGGATGGTTCCAGTTAAGGTGGCTGTTCTTTGAACACACAGAGCAGCAGTATACCCCCAAAAATGTGAGAGTTCAAGAATTCAGCTTTTTATGCAATCTTGTTAGGAGCGTTGGTGACACACTCTTTTTGTCATATTTCTGTTACTACTAGAAGTGTGAATTTGAAAGCAAAATGTGAACTTGCAGTTTTAATTAAAATGTTGGTAATAAATTAAAGGAGAGTATTGAATTACATTGTTCACATTAAGTTGAAAGGATAATTATTTTTTCTGAAAACATATGATATCTTTCTAGAACTTTCTTCTTGATGGTATATAAAGGTGACTATTACTATAACAATTTGTTTTTCAACAAAAGAAACGCTGTGATCATGGCAGTACTGAAGATATATTGAATGCTGAGGCTTAAAAACATCCATTCTTTGGATGCAGTAAAAGCCTCAGACTCTTTCTGTGTGTTGTGAAAGTAACAAGCTCAGAGACAGATTGTGACTTAGAGGTCAAAGTAACGACCTAAAACTTCTAAATAAATAACATGAAACCATAAAGTATCACGGTTAGGTTGGTGATTAATGAATGCTGCCAAAAACTTAAATTAACCTTGATTACAGAAGATGAATAATGATGTAACACATGATTTTATAGTCCTACTTCTTACTATTATTCAGAGTCTAATGGTGATTCAAGTACAACAAGGTCTGGAAGAGTAGGAGTCTTTGCACACACAGTCTTCTCTGTTGATTTTAAGTTAGTGGTTTCAGCCCAGCCTCTTATAGGAATGATTTCTTCTTTTTTTTATAGATCTCCTTCCTGGTATCTCTGATCTGGCCATTCCGATACTCTTTGGGCCCAATTACGACACAGCTAGGCCAAAGCAGCGCAAGGACCGCCCGCCTTGTAAGGTGGAAGGGGTATTGCCCTTTCCATGGCGGTGCCTGGAAAACAAGCACTGCAATAGGAACGGCAAAAGAAGTTCCAGCACGATATGCACGGTGACATGGTTGGAACTTTGGGGGGATACAGACATTGGGGCACATGTTCTTCCCCCCCTGAATGTATCCCCATGGCAAGGGGATGGGGGCCCTGGTGGGCCCCTTTGTTCCTGCACCGCCAGCCATTTCATGGCAGGGTTCCCGCCATGAACTGGCTGGCAGTGTAGGAACTTGTAATATGCCCAGCGGGACTGGTGCAGTCCTGCTGAGCATTTTACATTGTGGCGCAACTCTGCCACCGCCAGGGAATTACTGTTCCCTGGCGCGGCCGGTGGTCCACTGCCAGTACGACTTCGAAAGTCATAATCCGTCAGATGGGGGACTGCCACTGCTGCCCCACCATGAATGCAGAGGTTGAAAGACTGCCCCACTCGTAATCAGGCGCTATATTATTATACCAACCAGAGTCAGAACTCTCTGAAGGTGGGTTAAAATAGGCATTGAATTTCTCCCGAGGAACGTGAGGTGGTTGCTTGGCAAGATGGTATGCAAACATTTTTCTAGGCTCGTGTGTACTGTATCTCACTGTTGCGTGAGAGCAGTTAGTAACCCATTAATGGGCTCAGTTGCTTCGTGACCCACTACTGAACAAGTCGGCTGGCACCTGCTGGTTGTCAACAGTTAGTAACCTATTACTGGGCTTGTTCACTTCATCACCCCTGCTGTGTAAAGCATCTGGCAACCACTCATATTTGGGAGTTCTTAGAGGAATTCAGCACGGAAGCTGGTAGTGAGTCTCTCATTATTAGAGATTATTAGTATTATATGAATTTGCATAAGCGCTTTAGGTACAACAACATTGTCTTAGTTCATAAGATAGTTATGACAATAGGCACAAAATAAACATTGTTGGATCAATTTTCTTATACCTGAAAGACCTTTTGAAAATACACAATGCGTGGTTGTTCTGGAAGTAGTCTTCTTATGTTCTCAAACTTCTCGTCATTGTCATGAAGAACATAAATGACACAAACCAATCCTTGTGGTATCAGTGGCCTTAGCATCAAACATTCAATCAGGCAGCATAATCACACATAGTTAGTGCTAAATTAGTGGTTGTTTTACATGTTTTGGCCCGTATTACACTCTGGCATCCAGGGGAGAATTCTCCCCATCACCACACCTAAATGCAAGTGAAAATCATAACTATAATGGTCAGTTTATGCAATGCACAGTTAGTTTGTGGCATTTCCACGATATATGGACCAGCATTCAACTGCTAAGGGACCTAGTCAGGGTCATCACTTGCAACTCTATTGGGAAACAATATCGCTTATATATGATATTAAGTGTAATCTGTGAATGATTAATGCATGGAAGAGAAACATCCTGACATGCATATTGGTTCTTTTCTGCTCTTAACTATTCATTCTAACTGCTTCTTTCTATCTAGTCCGATAGCAGAATTATCATCCACAGCCCACATTCTTCAGATGACAGTTAATTGCAGTCGTTTGTCCCTGAGTTCTGTGCAGATACTAACTTAAGCTCAGTAATGGGTTAGTGTTTTAGTATTCTAAAACGAATCTTCTTTATGAAGGGGTTAGTGCCAATGTTAACATTGAAGTCCAGATTATAAAAGGTGTCTGACAACTAAGTGCAGTAGCCAAATTTGCTGCTCTGCATTGTGTGAGAGGGAGAGAGCAGGAAAGCGCCATATCTACAAAGATATGACACAATCCTGCTATCTACGTACCGCTGGTGCACAATCAGGCTGCCTAGTGCCATGCACACACCTTTGCACTACAGTGCAAAGGTATCTGTCATGGCTATCATAGGTTTTGTATTGGACGAGTACCTTCCAAAATACTATGCTTAGACTAATTGTAAAACTTTTCCCACTTCGGATATGTGCTGTAGAGTGCAGCACATTTGCAAAGTGGGATGGTGCAAAACACTGTCTACTATTCTTAGTAAACAGGGTTTTGCATCAAGAACCGTGAGTAGTTGCATGAGAACGTCTATGTACCACCCATTGAACGCACGCTTGACACAAACTAACGCAAGTCAGATATTGCATTACTTAGAGGGAACTTGCCAGCACAAAATAATGTTTGGAGTGGAAAGTAAATGTAAAAATAATCTTTAGCGCAGGTGACACAAACCCAACACTTAGGTGCCGATCACAATCCGGTAAAAACCGGGTACGAACCGTCGGACGGAGCATATTCTCCGTCCGACGCGTACCCGGTCGTCAAAATATACAAACATGGAATTACGATTCGCACGGGTACACCATTACCGTACGAATCGTAAAAAAGACCGACCGAACAAAAAACACCTACCAATGCGATCCGGGAAAGCGCCGACCTGACGTCGGGACGCACGCAGCCAGCCATTCACGACCCAGGAATCACGATTCGCACCGACGTCACCCCGCACGGTGAATATTTTGCGGCAGCCAAAAACTGCCGGGAAATCAGGACGACGCGAACAAGGACCACCAGTACGCGACGGACAGACGGCGACGCGAACAAGGAGGACCAGTACGTGACGGACACACAGGACGACGCCACCAAGGAGGACCCGTACGCGACAGGACGACGCGATCAAGGAGGACCCGTACGCGACAGGACGACGCGAGCAAGGAGTACCAGTACGCGACGGACAGACATGGACCCGAACCTACGAGTCATCCCTGCCCTCATAGCAGTACACCTCCTCTACAGGTTACGACGCAGACGCCGCAGAAGGTCAGAATAACTAAGGGAGGGGGGAAAGTGGGGTGGGTGGGGGTGGCACGACCAGGGCAGGCCACAAAACAACCACATGAGTGACACACTACACATGGCCTGGACATACCTGACTCCCATGCCCTGGTCACCACGAGGGGGTGGGGGCGTGTCCTGATAATCCAGCGACCGCCACAACGGAAGTCCGTCACCACGCGAACCGGCAACACAACCAGACAGGTACGTCCCGTACCCACGCCTGAAGAGCGTGGGTACGAGTCGGACCACGCCCACACACGTCACCCCAACAATGGCGGGACGGATCGCACCCACGTGGCAAAGGCCTGGGTACGGGCCGCACAAACATCACATAGCGTGGGGACGGATATGTACGGACCCTACCCCCACCCCGTATGCAAGGAGCGTACCCCCCAGCCCAACAGTGCAAGTACGACCCGTACCCCCACCCGCGGACGTACGGAGCGTACCCCCAGCCCAACAGTGTAAGTACGACCCGTACCCCCACCCGCGGACGTACGGAGCGTACCCCCAGCCCAACAGTGTAAGTACGACCCGTACCCCCACCCGCGGACGTACGGAGCGTACCCCCAGCCCAACAGTGTAAGTACGACCCGTACCCCCACCCGCGGATGTACGGAGCGTACCCCCAGCCCAACAGTGTAAGTACGACCCGTACCCCCACCCGCGGACGCATGGAGCGTACCCCCAGCCCAACAGTGTAAGTACGACCCGTACCCCCACCCGCGGACGCACGGAGCGTACCCCCAGCCCAACAGTGTAAGTACGACCCGTACCCCCACCCGCGGACGTACGGAGCGTACCCCCAGCCCAACAGTGTAAGTACGACCCGTACCCCCACCCGCGAATGCAAGGAGCGTACCCCCCTGCCCAACAGTGTAAGTACGACCCGTACCCCCACCCGCGTATGCATGGAGCGTACCCCCCATGCCAACAGTGTAAGTACGACCCGAACCCCCACCCGCGGACGTACGGAGCGTACCCCCAGCCCAACAGTGTAAGTACGACCCGTACCCCCACCCGCGGACGCACGGAGCGTACCCCCAGCCCAACAGTGTAAGTACGACCCGTACCCCCACCCGCGGACGTACGGAGCGTACCCCCAGCCCAACAGTGTAAGTACGACCCGTACCCCCACCCGCGGACGCACGGAGCGTACCCCCAGCCCAACAGTGTAAGTACGACCCGTACCCCCACCCGCGGACATACGGAGCGTACCCCCAGCCCAACAGTGTAAGTACGACCCGTACCCCCACCCGCGAATGCAAGGAGCGTACCCCCCTGCCCAACAGTGTAAGTACGACCCGTACCCCCACCCGCGTATGCATGGAGCGTACCCCCCATGCCAACAGTGTAAGTACGACTCGAACCCCCACCCACGAATGCAAGGAGCGTACCCCCCTGCCCAACAGTGTAAGTACGACCCGTACCCACACCCGCGGACGTACGGAGCGTACCCCCACCACACCAGTGTCAGTAGACTCGTACCCTCACCTCTAATGCAGTGTGCGTAACCCCACCGTGTATGTGCCAAGCGCACATATCCAGAAATCGGAGGTGTGTGTGCAGAGTCCACCCAGCAGTGCCCTGAGACAGGAGTGGTGGGTGTGGAGTCCTCCCAGCAGTGCCCTGAGACAGGAGGGGTGGGTGCCCATCACTCCCAGCAGTGCCCAGAGACAGGAGGGGTGTGTGCAGAGTCCTCCCAGCAGTGCCCTGAGACAGGAGGGGTGGGTGCAGAGTCCTCCCAGCAGTGCCCTGAGACAGGAGGGGTGGGTGTGGAGTCCTCCCAGCAGTGCCCTGACACAGGAGGGGTGGGTGCAGAGTCCTCCCAGCAGTGCCCTGACACAGGAGGGGTGGGTGCAGAGTCCTCCCAGCAGTGCCCTGACACAGGAGGGGTGGGTGCAGAGTCCTCCCAGCAGTGCCCAGACACAGGAGGGGTGGGTGTGGAGTCCTCCCAGCAGTGCCCTGAGACAGGAGGGGTGGGTGCAGAGTCCTCCCAGCAGTGCCCTGACACAGGAGGGGTGGGTGCAGAGTCCTCCCAGCAGTGCCCAGACACAGGAGGGGTGGGTGTGGAGTCCTCCCAGCAGTGCCCTGAGACAGGAGGGGTGGGTGCAGAGTCCTCCCAGCAGTGCCCTGACACAGGAGGGGTGGGTGCAGAGTCCTCCCAGCAGTGCCCTGACACAGGAGGGGTGGGTGCAGAGTCCTCCCAGCAGTGCCCAGACACAGGAGGGGTGGGTGTGGAGTCCTCCCAGCAGTGCCCTGACACAGGAGGGGTGGGTGTGGAGTCCTCCCAGCAGTGCCCTGAGACAGGAGGGGTGGGTGCAGAGTCCTCCCAGCAGTGCCCTGAGACTGGAGGGGTGTAACACATGTGTGTGAGGCCAGAATTATCCACATGCATACTGGCTACAAGGGAACATGTCCCCATGAACTCATGTCAACAGACTCCACACACAAGTACAGTGATCACCAAGGATGCCACGATTGTCGCAGGTGGAGACATGGCCCTGCATGCATGGCCAAAGTAGAAGGGCTCCGTCACACACACAGCTCATGTAGACACAGCTCTGCGCTAAACATTGGGAACACCCTGCAGGGAAGAAAGCTGGGTACACAGAGGAAGGAATACACCCTTGGACAAGTGCACCATGCAGTAACTGCCTACATGAACAAAGAAAGTTAGCCAACACCTTGTGATGGCACACAGATCACAGGGTCCCACCAATGAGCAGTACACTACTACATATCCCACACACCCAAACCCTTACACACCACCCAAAACCATGTAGCAGCCCCACCAACACCAATACCAGCATAGCAGTAGTGTGATAATGAAAACAAAATTAAGCTTTATTCTGCAGGAGCACAATGTCCGTGGATCGCAGGCAGTTCAATCTTCACAAAGCCCATAGGGCAGTCAATGATTCTCAGCTGGATGGGGGACACAGTGGGATGCGTGTCCCCTACCTTGCCTGCACAGTCAAATGGCATCGTCTTCCACACTGGTGAGGGCATCAGGGGGGGGGGAGCAACAGGCACCGCAGGGACATCAGGGCAAAGGGGCGGCGTTGTGGGTGCAGGGATGGAGGAGTCCACCACAGGGGGTGGGTCAGTGCCAAAGGCGGAGGCCAGGATGGCACTACACACCTTTGCAAGGTCATCCAGGGAGTCCCCTGCACCCGAAGGGACCTCAGGCCCCAAGGAGGGGGGGGGGGTCAGAGGGATGGGTCGCAGCGCCACCGGGGGAGGGTGGAGACAGGGGGGGAGACTCAACCACCCTGACCGGGGACCTCCGTGACCGCTTGCGTGGTGGTGTAACTGTGGGGCTCAGGGACAGAGCGGCCATGAAGGAGTCCTTGGGGGAGATGTGGCCAGGAGAGCTGAGGGGAGGGGATTTGGAGGGAGTGGACTGGGTGGAATGCGGACTCCCACTATGGCTGCGTGTCACACGTTTGCCCCCCGACCCAGTGGGTGTGCCTACCTCACCCTGTGTGTGCGTGTCAGGAGGAGTGCGGTGGACCTTCCCTGCTGGTGTGGTGCCCGTGTCCGTTGATGTGGGTGCATGCCGACGTCTGGGTGTACGTGTGACAGGCATGGGAGTGGGAAGTGTGGATGGGGCAGGGGTAGGTGGGGGGAGGTCGCGCTGCAGGAGACCCACTGCTGCAGTCAGTGTGGAGTCGATGGACCTCAGCAAGTTGCGTTGGTCAGCCTGCGATGAATGAATGCCCTCCAAGAAAGCCTCGATGTTGGTGAGGGTTTTGCCGTGGGCATGGAGGACATTAAGGATCGCAGCCTGACCAACCTGCAGTTGCCGCTGGATGTCCACAGACTCTGCATTGGCGGCAGCAGTGGAGACAGGGGCAGGGGGCGCGGTGCCTGGCAGGAAGGAGACATGCTGTGACCGGGCACGCTGGGAAGGGACACGAGCAAGTGGGAGGCGGCTGGTGGAAACTGAGGGGGCGGTGCGAGGTGTTGTTCCGCTTCCAGCTGCTGGTGCAGCCTCCGCCCACTCGGAGACATCGTCCCCGGACCTGTCAGCTTCGTAGTCTGATGTGCCAGTCGACAGGTCCTCGGCCACACTCTCCTCCGCCTCTGTCCCACTCGATGTGCCAGCCCCGATGTCACGGCTGGCACTGGTGCTCGGTCCCTCCGCCTGGTCTGTGTCCATGTCTCCCTCTGTGTCCCCCGACGATGCTGTGGGCAGGGTGGAGAGACAGAAATTATTCAGACACCTGTACACATCTGTCACATGAGTCCAATCTACATAGGTAACATTGCATGGCCTGAAAAGGAAGATCCCTAACATCTACTGAACAGGGTACCGATGTAGGGCATGCAACACACAGTTGGTTGAGCCACCATGCCACTGAAATACCATGGAGAGCATGAGACAATAGCTAAACACAGGAAAAGGAGTCTGACATAGCACCCAGGTCCTGGGGACAATCCAGCACTGCATCTGCACCACACAGCGTTTGCGAAAATACCGATGACCAGGGACCATATCCATGAACTTGAGACACATGCTGCATAGGTAATGCTGAAAACATGCACAACATGACTCGGTCACTGCACATTGCGTGTGTGTCCAGGCACATCACACACTGCCCAGACCCAGCAAGTGGTAATCAGGATTTAACACATAGGCATTGCCCGCCCCAACAAGACCCTACACGAGGCAAATTGTGGAGACACAGGTGGCACCAACATCTCATGGTCTGGGTGATACACACAGGGGCAGGCAAAAAGCAAGATTGGACGCCAAACAGCCAAGGTGCGCCTGTACAAATAATGAGGTACCAGTGCCCATCCTCAGATGAGTATAACAAGACACACAGGCACTGGCAACTGTGAGTATGAAGAAGGACAATCAGGTCAGGCTGCACAGTGGACACCTGTACAAATTAGCACGTCTATATACATGGTGACAGGGGACAATGGCACAGAGCACAACTTACGCTGTAGACACTGACAGTGGCCACGTTCATGATGACACATACACCACTGAGGAAAAGGTGCCCCAGGGGACAGTAGTGGGCACGCAACTACATGCTACTGAATGGTAATGACAGCAACACACGTCACCATCCCTGCACTATGTGTATCGCACAGTCATGCACATCATGTCACAGGCCACTACATAGGACATGCGCGCTGTAAGGCATGACACATGAGAGACCAACTCCCATGTCTGGAGTCAGCATCAGTGCCAACTGACATGGAACCCACATGCAGTGAACTTGACAGTGCACAGGCAAGGTCCCACAACCTGTTACACACCACCCCCACACATGATGCTACAGACATTGTTCCCGTGGACAAAGCGCCAGCCTACATTACCCTGGGAAGGAGTGACTACACACAGACCAGGGAACACATTGCAAGGAGGGGAAGGGTGGCAGGGGCACAGCGCTATACTGGGCCAAACAGGATCTGCACAGCACCTTTAAACACTGCCAGTGGATTCATGCTACTGTGCCCTTACAAATGCCGGTGACACACAACAAACACACATGTACCTACCCCCTTCCGGCTGCTGCATCGCCTGTAAGCGCCTCTCCAGGTCTGGAAAGACCACCGGCAGCACACGCCTGTGGAGGTGGCTCAGACGGCGGCGGCCGCGGTTCTTGTGGCTCTCAGGTGAGTCCCCCAGCAGGAGCCGTGCAATCCTCCGCGTCCAGCACCGGATATCCTGCCAGCGTTTCCTCACCTGGGCCAGGCGCCGCCTCCGACCATCCACACCCCTCACGGCACTGACGGCGGTCAGCCAGATCTGCTCCTTGGCAGTGGCGCCTACCTGTGAGGAGGAACAAGTGACACCACATCAATACACCAGCCACATGTCACAGAGAGACATATGGGTACAAATTAGCTGGTAACAACAAGGCATGTCATGCAGCCAACGCATTGCACCTTTGTCATAGGGACATCATCCCCTGGTGAGGGAAAAAGCAGTACGTGCCACAGTGGGTACACAGGTGGAATGATGGCAATGTCACAATCAATGATCTAGGCTCACACTGTGCATCACACCCACCCCTCCTGGCTCAGGGCACTGCTGTGAGGACTCCACACCCACCCCTCCTGTCTCAGGGCACTGCTGGGAGGACTCTGCACCCACCCCTCCTGTCTCAGGGCACTGCTGGGAGGACTCTGCACACACCCCTCCTGTCTCAGGGCACTGCTGTGAGTGATAGGCCCCCACCCCTCCTGTCTCAGGGCACTGCTGGGAGACATCAGGCACCCCCCCCCCGGGACCCCCCCGACAGTACATGGCATGTGTGTTACACCTGGACGCAATGGCAGAAGTCACAGTCACCACATAGGGACAGTCTGTGGCAGTGGCCTATGCACTCACCTGATAACCTGGTCGCCCATACAGCATGGAGTACTGTGGGAGGATCACATCCAGCAGAGCCATGTTCTCCTCCAGGGTGAATGGCTGTGTCCTCTCCACAGCCCTTGACATGGTTCCAGGGAATCAGTAGCAGCAGCTGGGTCGACGAATGCAAAGATGTGCAGGCAAGTGCTCCCTCATGGGACCTGGCTGCCTTATATGTGCCCTTCTGCCCAGTCTCATGCACAGGAGTACAGAGAGATTGGTCACTCACATTTGCATCCTATGTTTCCACCAATCCCTTCAAACCTAGCAGTCTGTGTGTTCTCTATCGGTTTCATTCTCCTGCATGATGTCAGCCCCACAAACACATTGCAACAAAGTAGACAAATCCCAACTGACTTCTGCTGTGCACCTTCCAGAACAATTTCCAATTTTGAACTTGGTCTCCATGACAACCAGCATGCATGTAGGCCTTAATACTTGTCCCCCATGTAATTTGGAGCATCACACACAGGTACGGTGCGTGTGGGGGCCCTAGGGCACCCCAAATGCATGGCAACGGCCCGTACATGCATGCCTACGCTCTCCATCACTTTTGGTCTGCACGCGTATGCGTACTCGTAGTGGTACGGACCGAACACTCGCATCTACGCTCACTATCACTACGGGTACGCATACGCGTGCAGACCCATAGTGATAGTGAGCGTAGATGCGAGTGTACGGTCCGTACCACTACGGGTACGCATACGCGTGCAGACCCATAGTGATAGTGAGCGTAGATGCGAGTGTACGGTCCGTACCACTACGGGTACGCATACGCGTGCAGACCCATAGTGATAGTGAGCGTAGATGCGAGTGTACGGTCCGTACCACTACGGGTACGCATACGCGTGCAGACCCATAGTGATAGTGAGCGTAGATGCGAGTGTACGGTCCGTACCACTACGGGTACGCATACGCGTGCAGACCCATAGTGGTAAGGACCGTACACTCGCATCTACGCTCACTATCACTATGGGTCTGCACGCGTATGCGTACCCGTAGTGGTACGGACCGTACACTCGCATCTACGCTCACTATCACTATGGGTCTGCACGCGTATGCGTACCCGTAGTGGTACGGACCGTACACTCGCATCTACGCTCACTATCACTATGGGTCTGCACGCGTATGCGTACCCGTAGTGGTAAGGACCGTACACTCGCATCTACGCTCACTATCACTATGGGTCTGCACGCGTATGCGTACCCGTAGTGGTACGGACCGTACACTCGCATCTACGCTCACTATCACTATGGGTCTGCACGCGTATGCGTACCCGTAGTGGTACGGACCGTACACTCGCATCTATGCTCGCCATCACGATGGGTACACATACGGCAGCACTCCCACAGTGATTTGGGAACATGCACAGGCCCTCTCAGCAGCAGTACGGCGGATTTTACACAACACTGTGGTGATAGGCGACACACATGTCGGAATAGGGCGGACATACTTGTCCATGGATGGACATACTTGTCCAGGAATGGACACCAAGGCATCGTCTGTGCATTACCACATGTGTTGGGCACAGGTGTCACAGGCTGTGATGTGGAACATGCCTCCTGAGTGGAGAAGGCACCAGATGTATGATGAGATGTGTACATGTGTACTGTGTGAGGGTGCAATGTGTGCCAGGCATGCCCTTGACTCCTTTGACATGTGTGCATGTGGGACTGCGCACTTGGGGTGAGCGTCACTGGCATGGCACGGACACCAACACACGGAAGTGTCCCATGATGCCCGGTACAGGGGTCATGACACATGACTCATCACTACCCACAGTGCACAATGTGACTATGCCATATATGTGTCCGGGATTTACATCGGGTTGATGTTGTTGCACCCTCAAAAGCTGCAGCCGTTGCAGCAACCAACATGTGGCTGTGTGTAGATTGTCATTGCACACTGTTCCCAACACCATGCCACATGTGTTACCGGATGTGAGGTGCACATGTATGCAAGGGACACGGAGTAGCGTGACAAGGCCATGTCAGCAAACTCACAAGGAATGTGTGGGGAGTCATGACATGTGCACCTTCATGGCAAGGTGTGTGGGCTGGACTAGTGTAATGTCATGTGACCTGTGGCTCAAGTGTTCCGCTGCCAGTCTCTGCAATCAGCATCACACTTCTGCTGATGTGTGGGTGTATGTCACTCCTGTCTTGCGTCGGGCAGTGCACTTGCACTGGGACACAGCTATTCCCATGGCGTGGCATGGGGAGGTTCTCAATCACCGTGTGTAGCTGGGTCTTGGAAGGAGTGTCACCTTGCATCCATACGTGTCCTGGGCATGTAGCACATGCCTGACTCCCTATGTGGCATGTGTGTATTGGCAGATTTACATGTGCTCAGTAGACATGAGTTGTTCTCGTAGTGCACTCACTCTTCCTTGTCACTTCCAAATTACTGCAGAGCGCCTCCTGTTGCCCGAAGAATTCCAGACTTGGCCACCATGCAGGAGAATGACAGGATCCGGCTCTACCGCTTCACCCAACCGTTGATTCTGGAGCTGACGGCGAGACTGGCACCACACCTGCAACCGCAGCACAGGTATCCTACGGCACTGACACCCCAGCTGAAGGTAATGGCTGCCCTACATTTCCTTGCCACGGGTACCTTCCAATATACCATAGCTCATGTTGGTGGCATGTCCCAGAGCATGTTCAGCGGTGTGCTGCATGATTTCTTGGAGGCCATGTTGATTCACCTGGATGACTTCATCAAGTTCCCAACCCCTGAACAGATGACTGAGGTCAAACGTGGTTTCTATGCCCTGGGAGGGATGCCCCATGTCATTGGGTCCATAGATGGGACACATGTAGGTTTGGTACCACCACACGCACGGGAGGTGGCGTACCGCAATCGGAAGCACTACCACTCCATCAATGCCCTTGTGGTGTGTCTGTCCAACATGGTGATTTCACATGTCTGTGCACGTTTTCCAGGATCAGCACACGATGCCTACATCATGAGGCGTAGCGGGATGCCTGATATGATGATGCAGCTGCGCAACGAACGTGCATGTGTTGTTGGTGGGTACAGTCTGTCTGTCCTGTATTCTGTTTGGCCGAGCAGCACTACCGCTTTGCCTGTTCTAACGATATCCATGTGCTTTCCATTTAGGGGACGCTGGCTATCCCAACATGCCTTGGCTGCTGACACCTCTCCGCAACCCCATCACGCCGGCCCAGCTCCGCTACAACACCGCCCATGGCCGGACAAGGCGAGTGATAGAGAGGACGTTTGGCATGCTGAAGAGCCGATTCCGGTGCCTCCACAAGACCGGCGGCGCACTCCCATATGCCCCGGCGAAGGTCTGCAAGATCTTCATGGTCTGCTGCATGCTGCACAACATGGCAGTTGAAAGAGCTGTGCCCCTCATCCTGGATCAAGATGACGAGGACCATCCACCCGTGGAGGACGAAGGGCTTGGCAATGGGGCTAGTGATGTGGAGGATGTGGAGCCGCAAGAGGACATCCGGACTCGGCTCATACGCGACTTCTTTGCTTAGTGGTGAGTACCAGGGTCTGAGTGTGCACGCATTGGTCCCCGTGTGGCATGCGTTGTGATGTGTGTCTCCACCTGCATGTATGGCACGTGGGTCAGAGGTGTGTGTGGGTGTGTCACTGGAGTGATGGTGGCAGTGATGGTAGTATTTCCCCAGGCATAATTGTGACCTAGCATGTTGTCATACATACATGTGTCGAGTACATGCACATGCAAGTGGCTGTGCTTCTTGTGGCTGACTTCTTGTGTGTCTCTCTTCCCCAGGTACCTGCGCATGCCGTTTGCTGGTTGCATTGTTGTGGCACTGCTATTCCTCATGGACATGGCATCGTGGGCTGACTCAGCGTTACAGGCACGGACACGTTTGGAAGTCTCCATGGGGTAAGGGATGCATCTGGGATGTATTGGGTGTGGCAGTTGTTCACGATGTGTGCACACTGCCCCGGTCGGGGTTTGGGTCCTCTGCAGACATGTGGCATCCCCATGGGACACGACATGCAGCTGGGTACACCTGAATAGATGGGCTGCCTGGTTGTCAGTCATCAGTGATGGGATGGTGGATTGTGATGAAGGCATCAATGTGTGTGACACTGCCCTCGGACACATACGGTTAACATTGTCTTGACATGGCGTGGGACTTCCACATCAGCGGATGTATGGTGTATGGCAGGCTCTCCGTGAGCAGCTGTGGGTATTTAGCTATTATCCGACACTTGTGTGCCAGTTCCATGGCTATCACGCATTTGTGCTGCAGAAGGGGGGTGCCAGTGTTGGAGCCACATGTTACTCCACATGATGTGTTCATGTGTACTTCAAGTTGCCTCTGCAATCCCAAACACATGACTATTAAAGGTGTCCCTATGCCTCCAAGGTGCCTCTTCTCAGTCAATGCTGGTGTGTTGGCACGGTGCATCCTGCATGTCTGGCATGGTATTCCCTGATTGTGGCTATGTGTCAATGTGTCGAGTGGCAAGATGCAAGCTGTGTGTGTGTGCTGAGACTGTGTAATGGGCATGATGTCCATGACTGTGTGGGTATTGTGACATGTGCCATCCCCATGCATCCAACGTTGTCCATGACCCCATTCTCTGCATCCACCGGACTCAAGCTTGCAGGACATGGTTCTGCCACCTGTCTACACGTACCTGGGTGCCCCCCAGGACACGGGCCAGGATCCCTGACCTCTGCGCATGACTGTTGCTGTACTCAATGTGTCTGTCAGCACGGTTGTTCGGCCACCCCCTCAGCTGGTTCTGACCATCACGGGTGTGTATGGTGCTCCATGTCTGTCTTGCCTAGAAAACTGTGACCCATGTGTCCTGTGCCAGACTCAGGCCCCAGGGTGTGGATGGTTGAAGTGAACAGATGACTCAGGCATGTTTAGACTGTACAAGACACATGTTAGGTAATAATGCTACCAGCAGGCATCTACTCTTAATAGTGTGATTTATTATTGGGGGGGAGGGGCCAAGTGAGGGCCTTTCCGGGATTAGGGAATCCAAAGTTCAGTAGGGGAGTTGGTGTCCTTGCCATTGGAAATCCTCAGAGTCCATGCCACAGTCTTTGTCAACATTGGTCAGCCAGTGACCAGCAGGGCCATGTGGCAGAGAATGTCTCTTGATGCTGTGATGCTGTTGCTCCAGTGGGCCAGGTGCCAGGCCAGGTGTCCTGGGAGATGGTGATGTAGCAGCCACCCTCACGGTCCTTTCCGTGGACGACCCGGCTTCCTGCGGGGAACCTCAGCAGCAGGCCGTGACGACGTCTGGGATGCTCCGTCGGATGTTTCCTCCTCCTCCTCATGATCCCTCCCTGTGGGTGGTGATGTTCTCCGCCTTCTGGCACAGGGAGGGTCGGCCATGGTGTCGGCCATCCGACGGAGTTCAGCGTGAATCCCCTGGGACGCCGTCACTTGCTCAGCCTGTCTGTCCTCCATCCTCCGTTGGTGTAGCTGTAGACAGGCTATTAGCTCCGCATGTTGCTGGGCCTGCTGGACCTTGATCCCCTCGAGGACGGACACAACCTGGGCCATGCCCGTGGTGTCCTGCCGGTATGAGTCCAGGATGTTACGGACATGGGAAAATACCGGATCCCCAGCCAACTGGTCAGGCTCGCGCCTCCGCCGCTCTCCACTCCCACCACCCCTGCCCACTTGCGTCTGGCCTGCACTTGTGGGCACATGGGGTCTCCGGGACCCCTGAGGGGTGGCATTGGCGTTGTCGCCTGCCTCCTCCTGGGTGCCCGGGACACCGTGTCCCTCCTGGCGAGCCTGGCTGCATTGTGGTGTTGGGGCAGGGATCCTGGGTGTCTCCTGGGATGTGGCAGGAGTGGGGGTGGTGGTTGGCACGGTTGTACCTGACGCAGGTGCTGCAGGTGGTTGGACACCAGAGGGGCCAGGTCGGTCGGGGTCGTCCGCAGAGTGGTGAGAGTGGTCGCTGCCGGTGGGATCGGTCTCCTGCAGATCCGGGTCCTGTGAGTGTTCCCCCCCAGTGTTGGGGGGTGCAGCACGACGTTGACCTGTGTGTGAGAGAGACAATGTTACTTTTGATCCATGCAACATCCATGTTTCATCCGTTACAAAGTTGGCACATTTCCTCTTGGAATTAGGATCTGTCTTGCATTCCACTCACAGTGCACTTGTGCATGTGTGTGTCCCTTGGGCACCAATTTGGCCCCTTTAACTATGTGTGGCACAGTCTTACTTGCTGCGTCAAGTGTGACTGCAGTCAGCAGTGGAGTGTGCATGTGTGCCGAGCTATGCGTTTGCGCCTTCCTTGTAGCACTGTACATGTGCACATGGAGTGGATCCACACACTCATATGATGCAGGTGGCTGTCCTTGTGCTCGTGTACAGGTTGTAACATGGCCCTGCGTTTTGCCATGATGAAGAGGGGGGGTTCTGGCACTGGGCACCCTTGTCTACATGCACGCAGTCCACCTGCTGACGAGCAGACATTCCCACACACCAAAGGACTGATTTGCTCTCCCTGTGTCTCCCTCCTTCTCTGTCCCCCTCTCCCTCCCTCTGTGTGTCAGCCTCCTCCCTCTGTCCATCTTCCTGTGTCTCCCTCCCTCTGTGTCCCCCTCTCCCTCCCTCTCTGTCCCCCTCTCCCTCCCTCTGTGTGTCAGCCTCCTCCCTCTGTCCATCTTCCTGTGTCCCCCTCCCTCTCTGTCCCCCTCTCCCTCCCTCTCTGTCCCCCTCTCCCTCCCTCTGTGTGTCAGCCTCCTCCCTCTGTCCATCTTCCTGTGTCTCCCTCCCTCTCAGTCCCCCTCTCCCTCCCTCTGTGTCCCCCTCTCCCTCCCTCCGTGTGTCACCCTCTGTCACCTTGGCCCAGCTTCCTGGGCACACACTGTTAGCAGATCTTTGAGTGGCCCTTGGCCTGTTGATGTGAGTTTGTTTCTGATCTCCAGGCACCCATTTTGTCTGCTGTGTGTCTGTGCGCTGCTGCTGTGGTGGTGTGTGCTGCCACTCTTTCACACTGTTGGCTGTTCATTAGCTGCTGGCATGTGCAAAACAGTGCCTTCACCCCCATGTGTTGATGCAAGGCATCCGCCATTTGCTGGCAAGTCATTCCTGTGTTGGGACACAGTGTTTGTCTGGCTGTGACCTAGGCCATATGGGCAGAGGGCATTGTTGTCTGCTTTGGAGTCGCACTATGTGATTCTTGGTGCCCACCCTCCCGCCATCCGGGTTACCGTGTCATGTGTTGTTGTCTTCTGTGGCCTGTGACTTGACATTGTCCAGCTGGGTGCATGGGGCATGGTGGCAGCAGTGGCATGTGCCTGCTCATGGAGTGTGGTTGAGTAATGCGATGGCTTGTGGTGTTTGCGTGCCTGTTATTAATTTTGGTTGTGGTTGCAGTTCCCCCCATGTGAGGTGCGTTGTTTGTGTACTCACCCGGGTCTCGGAGTCCTTCTACTCCTTCAACTGCCTCCACCGGCAGTATGGCCATCACCCTCTCCTCCCAGGGATGGTACTGTACGGGTCTGCGGGAGGGCCCTCCTCCGGTGGCGTTGGCCTGGTCGTGTTCCTCCTGTCTCTTGGCTCTGACCCTCCTCCGCAGATCGTACCACCTGTTCTGGCAATCCTGCTTGGTCCTCCTGGTGTCCGCAACAGCATTCACAGCATCGACGATGGTCTGCCACATGGCTGTTTTGGCTGCCTGGCTGGTGCTTCTGACCAATGTTCCAAAGATCTGTGGCTCGACTCTGAGGATTTGATCAACAAGGACCTCCAACTCTCGGTGACTGAACTTTGGATTCTTGGTAGTGGGCATGGTGAGGGGTGTGGGTGGGGATGGTGTGGGTGTGGGGGGTGTGTGGATGTTGGGGGGGGGTGTGGATGGTTGTGTGTGTGTGTGAATGTGATGAGAGGGTGTTTGTGAGGGTGGTCGTGTGAAGGTGTGCAAGTGTAAGATGTGGTGTCGCTTGTAGTCTGGTTCTGTGGTGTCTGGCAGCAGTGGGTCTGTTGCAAAGGCTCATGGTTTGTGTGTGTGGGCCCTTTTTATTGGTCCATGGGTGGGTGTGGCAGTGTTTGAATTTTGGGTGGGTGTGTTATAAGGAGTGGTGGTGTATTGGGCCTCTGTTTGTTTTTGACAGTTGCAGGTCAGTGATTGTGTTATTTTAGTGGTTGTTGGCCATGTTTAGTGGCTGTGTGCCTTTCGAATGGTGTATTGTTGAGTTGTTTTGTTTTGTCCTTGTTGTGTACGTGCGTTTTGAGCGTGTGTACGGTGTGTACATGGGCCATTTGGTTGTACGATTTGGTCCTTGTGTGTGGCTTTGTACGACTCGTACATGCGGTTGTGATGTTGGGGCATGGGGTGCGCTCCGTACTTAGGAGGTTGTGTTGGGGGTGCGCCAGGAACGTACTGGGGTGGGGGTACGACTGGAACGTACTGGGGTGTACATAGACGGTGGTACGACACGTACAGGGGTGGGGGGGTGTACATTGACGGTGGTACGACACGTACTGGGGTGGGGGTACGACTGGAACGTACTGGGGTGTACATAGACGGTGGTACGACACGTACAGGGGTGGGGGGGTGTACATAGACGGTGGTACGACACGTACAGGGGTGGGGGGTGTACATTGACGGTGGTACGACACGTACTGGGGTGGGGGGGTGTACATTGACGGTGGTACGACACGTACAGGGGTGGGGGGGTGTACATTGACGGTGGTACGACACGTACTGGGGTGGGGGTACGACTGGAACGTACTGGGGTGTACATAGACGGTGGTACGACACGTACAGGGGTGGGGGGGTGTACATTGACGGTGGTACGACACGTACTGGGGTGGGGGTACGACTGGAACGTACTGGGGTGTACATAGACGGTGGTACGACACGTACAGGGGTGGGGGGGTGTACATAGACGGTGGTACGACACGTACAGGGGTGGGGGGTGTACATTGACGGTGGTACGACACGTACTGGGGTGGGGGGGTGTACATTGACGGTGGTACGACACGTACTGGGGTGGGGGTACGACTGGAACGTACTGGGGTGTACATTGACGGTGGTACGACACGTACAGGGGTGGGGGGGTGTACATTGACGGTGGTACGACACGTACTGGGGTGGAGGTACGACTGGAACGTACTGGGGTGTACATAGACGGTGGTACGACACGTACAGGGGTGGGGGGGTGTACATTGACGGTGGTACGACACGTACAGGGGTGGGGGGGTGTACATTGACGGTGGTACGACACGTACAGGGGTGGGGGGGTGTACATTGACGGTGGTACGACACGTACTGGGGTGGGGGTACGACTGGAACATACTGGGGTGTAGGTAGATGGGGCTATGACACGTACTGGGGTGGGGGTGTGGCTCGAACGTACTGGTGTGTAGGTACACGGGGGGTACGACACGTACTGGGGTGGGGGTACGACTGGAACGTACTGGGGTGTAGGTAGACGGGGCTGTGACACGTACTGGGGTGGGGGTGTGGCTCGAACGTACTGGGGTGTAGGTACACGGGGGGTACGACACGTACTGGGGTGGGGGTGCGACTGGAACGTACTGGGGTGTACATAGACGGTGGTACGACACGTACAGGGGTGGGGGGGTTTACATTGACGGTGGTACGACACGTACTGGGGTGGGGGTACGACTGGAACGTACTGGGGTGTACCTAGACGGGTGGGGGTATACATATACGGGGGGTACGTGTCGGACGTACGGGGGCTGGGGGGAGTGTTGGGCGCGTATGCGGGCACATGTCTCCATGGTTGCTATTGGTGTTCGGTGCGGACGGTGTTTTTTCCATACGGTTGTAGGCTCGGACGCACGGGATGGATCGTGATTCCTCGGTCGGACTTGGATTTTTACGTTTGTAAGGTAAATCGTCCGAGGACGTGTCGGACACATTTTCCGACCCGAGGACGTGTGGGGAATGATTCCCGGTGCGGGTCGTATGGACTTTTTACCATGCGAATCGTGATTGCCAGTTCGTACGGCACTTGTACGATTCGTACGGTAAAAAGACCCGATACGAGTCGCACGGGGGAATTTTTTACCGGATCGTGATCGGCACCTTAATGTTTGTAAATCTGGACCGGACTGTATTGAAATTTTGAAAGGGTTTAATTTGCTTTACTTGAAAGGTATATCCATTAATTCAGCAACCGACATCCCGCCAGTTTTCATATGATATCCATGAAGTGATTGTACAAAACTTTTGTTCTGAAGGACCGAATATACTGAAACAGAAAACTTTGTCAGTTTCCATTAAGATGAATGTGGGCTTGACGTTGCAATGCTACTGGAAAGAGCAATGACTTTACAAATTTATGGTCAAAAAGATAGACACAGTCTTCTACAGTTGCATATGTTGCTCATTATTTCAGCATGGAACCAGCTGCTCAACAGGTCATTGATGACACCTTGAAGATAAGAGGTAAGAGGAGACAAAGCTTCTGGTCTTCTTGACATCCTGGCAGCCTTCAGTAGCACTGTTGATTTCCACGCTCTTCATTTAACCGCTGTGCACCAGCATGGGTACAATGGAGCAGGAGCTTAAACATGCCCACATAGACCCTGTAAAATCCAGTACTCTCTCCACCAAATACAGAAATCAGCTAGGTTCTATACTTGCCCCAGTGATTTTCAGTCTCCTGATTGTAGCTTGGTGAGCAAGAAATCATTCCACATCAGTATGCAAAACAATAGACATCTGTATCCTCTGATGAAATACACTGTCTGAACACTTACTGCACATTTTCCCATCATGAATATCCACAGATGTGTAATCTATTACCATACATTCACAATCACAAAGGGCAACCACAATGCATGCACTACATCCATAGTCACTATAATGCAAGTAAGTTTTCACTGAAATTACAGGAGTAACTACATCGTACAATACTTTGCAAGTGTGTGTGTGTGTGGGTGTGTGTGCTTGTGTGTGTGTGTGTATGTGTGTATGTATGTATGTATATATATATATTCCAGCGAAATCCCAAAGCATCAACATCCACTGCGGCGCAACACCAGGGCACGGACTCCAAAAGATGGTATGAAAGTAGTTAGAAGTTTATTCAAGCATCAAGGTCCAAATGACGTGTTTCGGCTACCAGACATGCAGCCTTGAAATATATATATATTCCAATGCAATTCCTCCGTTGCGGGCAGACATCAAAAACAGCAACAGGGCACCCATGGTTGCATCAGACGAAGGCAAAATGCTTGAGTCAAAATCATTGGACTCTTTGTTTTAATCAGCAATTAGTATGTGGCAAAATCACATCTTGCCAAAGTCCTGACGTGCTTCAGCTCCTCACTCGAGCCATGTTCACAGGTAAAGATGATCACAGCAGTCAGTAGCGGTCCATGGAGGGAGTTCGGTGGGTCAGAGAGGCGGGGCGGGGGAGGGGCAGGGTGGGGAAATGTAAACACCGGAATATGGATGAATGGAGATAAGTACACATTTAAATAAATAAAACAAATTCCTTTGCGCGCTGCATCGCAAAATGCGATGCAGCAAGCGCAACGAAATTCGTTTTATTTATTTAAATGTGTACTTACCTCCGTTCATCCATATTCCGGTGTTTACATTTCCCCGCCCCGCCTCTCTGCCCACCAAACTCCCTCCACGGACCGCTACTGACAGCATAAGTATTCACATGCTTATACGCAAATTATAAATACATCCAGTAGTTTAGTAATACTACAACTCCCAGCATGCAATCACTATAATTTCAGTAAGTTTTCACTGAAATTACAGTAGGAGTAATTACATCGTAAGAGACCTTACAACGCAGTCTGTCGCCACTGTGTATAGTTGGCTCATCGTTTCCATAGGAAGAGCTTTTTTGTTTTGCTAATACTAGCCACTTTTTGACGAATCTGCACAAAACATTAAATATAAAGGTTCATCCATCTCGGCTCCTTCCTGTAAAGTTTCTTGCTGGATCCATTTAGTGTGGACTTAGAAGAAGGGGGAGGGGGTGGGGGAAAAAGTTCAATTTCCCATGTTAATTCCCATTGGAAACTTTGCGCTCCAATTAAGAAAAAAAACGGAATGGAATTTGACCAAATCTGCCATACAGTTAGAATTGCAATCAGAAAGCGTGCTTTTTGTGATTGATTATAAAACTATTCATCCATTTTTGAGAAATTAGTGTTTAAAGAGGGGCTTGGATTGAGCATAAAGTGGTTAAAAAGTGAGGTATTTCTAGGCCTTCCATGTTGAGATATGCTCTGATTCGCCAATTTAAACGGAACTGCTCAGTCCTGATTGGCTGGCCACAACATGAACAATATATTTTGCCAGTAAACTTAGAAGCATGGCTAGGTTACACCTTGCACAAAACCAATATTTGAGTAACAGTATGACCAAATATCTTCAAGGTTGCTCCAGGGAACAAAATGGAAATGGCCACCCGCGTCCCAATGATACTCTGTAACTGAAAGTACACAGCGGATAAGCAGTAAACAAAATATCGCTCCCGAGCAAAGGACAAGTTGACATTCAAAATTGAGCCATATTAAATCATCAGTCCAATAAAGCTTCCAGATTCAAGGTGTTCTCAAATAGTTTTCTTCTTTATTTTCTTGTTTCCTTTATCCTTAGCACAATCGTAGATGTATTATACATAAATTCATGGTGGTGAGTTGGTATAGATGACATCACCAAATGTAGCCAATATCTGACATGTGTTACGTCTCAGGGAAAATCACCCGACGACTTCCTCAGGGCTTAGAAAAGTATATTTCATAGGCGATACATATCCTTCAGCGTTCTGACGTATTTTGCTAATAAATATCTTGATCGGACCTATACTCTGGTCTGGATAAGTGTAAGTAGAGTTAATTCATATAACGGAGAGTACTCCCGCCGTTCGTTGATGCTTGAACCCACGATGGCGACGGCAGTGTTCTCCGTTATATGAATTTACTCTACTTGCACTTATCCGGGCCAGATTATAAGTCCGATTGAGGTAATTGGCCTAATGATTCAGGCCACCACGCGGACAACCATATGGTTGGTGCCTTGCCTACAACCATTACCTCCGTTTTATTCCCGTTTAACTTGAGGCAATGGTTCAACATCCAGTCTGCCACCTCTTCTAAACATTTGGAGAAGCGGATTGCTTCCTGAGTCATCTTTGTAGGAAACGATCGACACCTTATGTTTCTCCACTCGTTCAGCCAGTGGTCCCACATAGAGGTTGAATAGAGTGGGGATCAAAATTGAACCCTGTGGAACCCCCTGGGGCAGGGGAATACTCTCGGATAAGTGTGTCTGTTGTGAGACTTGGAAGCTCCGTCCGGAAAGAAACAATGTCATCCAACTCAGAGCGCTTCGCCTGATGCCACAGTCTTTGGAGAAGCAGCTTGTGTGATACGGTGTCAAACGCCGCACTGAAATCCAGCAGGATATACTCACTCAGGATCGCGTCCAGAACATCTGGGGTGGAACTCTCATAAAGCCAGGTCTCGGTCAGGAATAGAGCGTCCAATGATCTTTCCCTTAGTAAGTCATGGACCTCATATTTGTGTTTTGCCAATGACCTGCAGTTTAGCAATGGGGGAAGAGGGGAAACAAAGCAAGGAAAGAAAAAAGGGATACATGTCACCGATGCACTTCAGGTAAGGATATTCTTGTGGCGTGGTCTTTATGTGGTTTCTCTAGTGGAGATAAACTTACAAGTGTTGCCATGTGAATGTATTCTGGTGATAACGATTTATAACCAATAGTGTAGTCCTACTAGATATAACTACCTGTGTAAGGTCCCTCTTCCATTAGGTATATAGGGTATCAGAAAGTAGAATCAGCTGTATCATCTATAAGTGGAAGATTAAATCATTAGGTGTTTCCTAAGTAGCGGGATAATATTATGAAGGAAGAATATGGTGTAACTGACCTTAAGAGATGTTAAGCTGGGAATCCAATTAAAACCCAATTATTCTTATCCATTAAAAACCAGGAAAAAAACTAAAACATATATTCTCCCAACATGGATCAGAAAAACAAAAATGCACAAAAATGTGCAGGGCTAAGGGACAATGAAAAATCAACCCCTTAAGTAATCGGGAAACTAATGTCTATTTAAATTGTCACTACAGCCATCAAGCATTGTCAGCAAGGAAGCAGAATCTCCATACACTGTGGAAACATACATGAGATAAGTACTATAAATATTAGTCAGATCAAAGTAAATGTTACCGCCTTTTTGAAGAGGGGATTCTTTTAAATACGTTCTTTTTTTTTATTTTGTCATGACAGGAGCTTGAAGGTCCCCGCAGCGCTGGATGAGTTGAAGAGATGCAGGGAGAGAAGCGGTAATCACCGAAGCAGATGCCTGACGAGGGAACGCCGAGCATGTCCGATTAACTCAGAAGAAAACCAGGTAAGTGTCAGAGGAGGCAAGGCGAAAGACCAGCAAGCGTTGACTAGAACGTGAAGCGCTCTTCCACCCTGCTCAGATTCTTTTATTCTTGCCTTGCTCAACCCCGCACACACACACGATCAGAAATGCAGCAGGCTCGACATAAAGGGCAGGGTGAGCATAACCTGACCTCACAGGGGCTTGTGGGGGAAGGGGGTTTGGGTCACTTGGCTGGCAATAACATAGACAACATCGATTACAGGATTTGGAGACATGGTCCCCATTGAAAAGCATTGAAGTGAATGCCAGGTTTTGTGAGTCACAAGAAGGAGCACATGTGAAGGGTGGTAACATATTTTAATCACAATATAAATAATTTGTTGGTGGTGTTATATTTCAGATTTGAAATTCCGCTGAGTTATGAGGGATTTTACCCTTTGAAAACTGCTGACCCTCTGCTTGAATTTGATGAACCTTTTTTAATAGAAAACAGTCTTCTTTCATGATTTTCTCATGGAGTTCATGAAAGTTGCTCCAGAAGCTAAAATGAGAGCACATTGTCTATAATCTCACACTATCTTCATCCGCCATGTGAGGCTAAAGTCTGGTATGGTGATTAAAATGCTTACTTCCAGCAGCATCAGCCTGTCAGTTGATTCCCCAGAGTTCTACTGCCGTTTCCTACAGTGTTCTAAATTACAAATAGAGTGCTAACATTCTGCTTTGGTGACAAAAGAGTAACATTACAAAACATTATCTTGATGGAATCAAATTTGTAAATATTATAGTATTTCCTTTAGAAATGAACAAAATGAGGGGGTTAATTTTGTCATGGAAATTATGGTTAGTACCCTGGAAAGTAAAAATGTTGACATATTTTGTATGAGTTCTTGAACAACTTTCTTATCCATGTCAAAATAACATTCTGACGTGCAGAATAAAATATGTACTTTCATCACCAGCAGCTTTCTGTCATCTAACTCCCTAAAAATCAATTACTGAGAGAGTGAAACTCTACTCAAGCAGCCGCCACGATTCCTGTCACAGTGAAGTCAAAAGCAACGCCGAACAAACCTGTGTTTGACCCTGTGGGAGCTTGGCACAGAAGTAATAAGGCTTTACTTAGTGGCAACACTTCAAACAGCAATAAAGTAAAAATGCAACACAAGAAAAATCCAAAAACAGTTTAGAAAAACAGAGTAAAATTTAATGTTATTTGACACCAAAATGACAAAAATCCAATCAGTAGAACAAAAGGAATGCAATTTTAAACAACTTAGGTCAGAAAAGAGCCAAAAAGCACAAAACACCAACTGTGGTTATCTTATCGCGATGGATCGGGTCAAACTCACAAGTACCAGTAAATCCAACTTGCAAAGCACTAAGACCTCACGTCAAGGATGTGTCACAAAGCAACAGTTCCGGAAAGCTGGAGGCTACAATGCATGGTCCTGAGTCGTAAATGAATTGCGCAGCGGTGGCTCTGAGGATCCTTCATTGAGGTTTGCAATGTGAGGCCCTGAGTCAGAGATGCATTACGCAACGGTGGTACTGAGGATCCGTCACCGGGGCTTGCGATGTGAGTCCCTGCATCGTTGTCAAGGATTTCGTCGATAAAGGCTTGAAATGCGAAGTTCTGTGTCAAGGATCCATTGTGTGGTGGCGGTTCTGAGGGCCTGTGATTGGAGGTCGTGCGTCAGGGATACGTCGCACAGTGGCAATTCCAATGTGGAGCTATGAGGGGAGAGGAGATGCATCATACTGCATCGGTTCTGCCCAAGAGGCCCATTTTCAAGGGTCCAGGGCTGGGGAGGCACCACTTGTAAGGGGGCAAAAGTCATGGCAGACAGAGTACAGGTGCTAGAGTCAAGGTGGTTGGAACCTTTTCTGTCCATGAGCTCTGATCAGGAGGCCAGCTAACTAGCTCTTGGAGTCACTCTGGTGGTCCTGGATCAAATATGCAGATCTAGTTCTCTTCACTCAGGTAGCAGGGCACCCGCCAGCAGAGTAGCAGGACAGCAGAGCAGCACTCCTTGTTGCAGCACAGCACCACAGCATTCCTTCTGAGTCTTCAACATGTCCAGAGGTGCAGTGAAGGGTTGATCTAGGTTCCCAATATTTACCTTTGGCACCAATTTTGATGTAGGGGAGGATTCCACCCTAGATGTGTTTATAAATTCATGCCTACCGGTTCTGACCCCACCTTCTCTAGGAGCACAAAAGACTAGTAAGAAATCCTTTGTGAGTGTGCTGAGGCAGACTCTTTGTGGTGTGTAAGTGTAGTAGGTGACAGTTCTTCCCCCTACCAAGTAAGAGAAGGCCCATCCTGCCTACACATATTCCCCCTTTGTCTTACCGTCCGGCAGCAATACATAAAGGCCAATTGCCAGCTACACCTAGCCATGTGACCCAGGATACAGGCTACAGGCCCCAAATGTTTGGGAGAAGAGCATGGCAACTTTCTTAGAGTGGCATTTTCACAATTGTGACTTAACATCTATCGTTCACATCAAAGAGGGCTTTCAATTGCAATTCTTCAGACAGTAAACTCAGCATTCCTATCTGCTCCCAATTGAAAGTCATCTCCTATTAAATGTAATAGGGTAACCCAATGTTTTCCTATGGGAGAGGTAGGCATTGCAGTAGTGATAAACAAATGTTAGAGATTTTCACTACTAGGACGTTTAAAACATTTTAAATACACAGCACCTTGCCCTATAGCTGTTTAGAGCTTACGCCTTGGGGTGACTTACATGTATTAAAAAGGAAGGTTTATGCCTGGCAAAAGGTTTCTTTTGTCAAGTCAAAACAGCAGCTTACACCTGCACATAGAGGCATGCAGTGGCTGGCCTGAGACATGATAGACATGCTACTTAAGTGGGTGGCCGAATCAGTGCTGCAGGCCCACTAGTAGCATTTAATTTCCAGGCCCCAGTTACAGCTAGTCTACCTTTACTAGGGACTTAGAAGTAAATTATATGTACCAATTAGGTGTAAGTCAATGTTGCCATGTTTTGGGGAGTAAGCTCACACAGTTCAGCACTGTTCAGCAGTGGTAAAGTGCAGAGTCCTAAGGCCGATAAAAATTAGATCAGCAAAAACAGCGGAGTAAGACAAAATGTTTGGGAGAAGACCACCCTAAGTCTGACAGATCTATCAGTGATTCACCATAGAGTTCTAGTTAACAACCAGAGCACGAACATTCTGAATTTAGGATTAAAAAAGTGTGGTACACCTGAAAGCCATCTTGAAATGATCAAAGCTATAAAACTGATAGGAATGTCCTACAGCGGGTACTGCAGTAAAAGAGGAAATCAGGGAGTTATTTTGTCATAGAAATTATAGGTAGTGATCTGGAAAGATTAAACAAGGACATATTTTCTATGAGTTCTCAAATTTCTTTCTCATCCATGTCAGTAAAGCATTCTGACATGCAGAGTAGAACATGTATTTTCAACACCAGCAGCAGTCTGTCAGTTAGCTCCCTAGTGAGTAACTACAGTGTCACCAAAGAATTCTGATGGACATCTAAAGTGCTAACATTTTGTATTCAAGACAAACGTAAGTCACTCATGAACACCATTCTGTTGGAATTGGAGCTGTTAATATTAAAGGAGCAGGCTGAATTTAATGGACACTGAGATGTTATTATAGGTATGAAAACAGTTGGTTAAAATGTGAGGGGACGTATGGGTTTTGAGGTATGGGTTTTTAGTAATTTTAAGCCTAATGGATTTTTTAAGAGGGCTGACCCAGCTGCCGATCCCCTGCTCTGCATGGCCATAGGCAGCCCATAGAGCGTTGGGCGCAGGGAACTTCTTATTGTGGTATTGTTTTTTTTTTAAACTTTATTTATTGGTTTTCAAAATCAGAAAAACGTTGGCGTTACTGGCATACATGGCATATACACATAATACAGTCAAATGTGCAAGACATAGGGAAATTCGTACGTCATTTGTATCATTGGTAATCTTCGAAATAGTGTTATTCATATAACTACTTTTCTGGCATCACCCCTATCCCACACAGTTATACCTGTATTCACCTTTGAGCAAAGTTTGGTGTGGCATATAAACATTTACTTATTCGGGGCTTATCCCATAGCCTCTGGAATACTGCAGTCTGATATTGGTTAATGCCCATTCCCACCCAGTGCCTCACCTCTTTCTTCATATGTGTCGCTTTCTGAACTTTGGCTTCTGATAAAGTTGCCAGAACCTGACTTGCTATGCAGATATGTTTTGAATGGGCCCCAATAATCACAAGGTCTACTTCTGATCGGTATCACCGCATTGTAAGTATCCGTATTTGTATTGAAATAGGTCATGTCTGTATACCGTTCCGCAATCGTTGGGACTGGGCCTCTCATCCAGCGCATCGCTACCCACCTCTTGGCCAACAGCAAGCCCACTGCCACCAGGCTCCTATCTTGCTTTGGGATCTCAAAGTCTAGTCCTAATAAGGCCGATGTTGGGGACTCCAGCATTGACTGTCCTATTATTTTGTGGAGCTCTGCGATCACCTTTACCAAGTATTCGTGTATCTCAGGGCAAAACCAGGCCAGATGCCCAAAACCAGCGCCCTCAGCGCTAGATCTTATACACGTGCTGTCCTCTCGCAAACCGTACCTATGTAAGCAAGCAAGGGTATAATATACTCTATTGAGGTATTTAAAATGTACCAAATGATGCTTGCCATTTTGCAATATGGTCTTCATATTCGAGCAACAATACGCCCATTGTTTGTCAGTGTCAATACACCCAAGTCTATTTACCATTCTTGTTGTGCCTTTCTGCTGGCTGAATCATCCGTGTGTCATATCAATTTAAAGGATCACTGACATAATATCGATTACCAAAATATCGAGTACTTAAAATATCGTTGCCAAATTATCGACTACAATATTATCGACTCACCATACTTATTTAAGAAAATACTAAAATATCGAGTACACAATATCGTCTTTACAAATTATCGTATATGATTATATCGAAGTTAAAAATATAGTTAACAACATTATCGTCTACTCTTAAATTACTATGTAAATGTTAAAATTATCGAAAACAAAAATATAGACAACCAAAATATAGTTAATTTCGCTATATCGACTATCTAAAAAAATATTTAGATAATATACTTTAAGCCCAACACATACATTAACATTGTAATACATAATAAAACACCTAAATAACATTAAAATTTTCCTTCTAACATATACATTTAAAAATAAACATTCCATAAACAATATGAATACATTTAACGACATAAATAATTTTATAATTATTATACATCCATTAAACCAAATTTAAAAATATATTTAAAGCATGTAATAATACAAATAAACAATTACTTACTACTAATAAGTTGCTAATTAGCGTTTTCCTTACAAGGAAACAAACAGCCAGTAGATAAAAAAAAAATTCAGGTGGACCAATGAGATGCTCACATTTCAAATTAAACCAATGAAATGAAGCAACTAATTAATTGCACACTATAAAACCACTACATTTCAACATCTCTTTCACACTACAAACTGAAAAGAAGAAATAAGACGAAACTCTACTCAACTATTTCCTGAAAGAAGAATTACAATCCTAAAGAAAATTTAACAACTACAGAAAGTAAGTTTTACTCTATTTATAAAGCAACGAATCTACAATTCTACAGCTGAAACTATTTCTATTAATGAATGTACTACACTTGATTTAATTACATTCATTTCTCCTCTATAGATACCTCCTAAAATTACCGAAATATTTTGGACACCCCCACAACTCTAATATTAATCAATGTAAGTATTGTTTTACTTTTTACTACCGACCTACAACTATTAATTACAAAAAATTATTCTAAAAAATATTTTTTCCTTATTTCTCGCCTCTACAGAAAACCACTGAACCATCCAAAACTACCTTCTACGCAATCACCTACTGGACCAAACACATAAGTAAGTATATAAACCTCAATCATTAAACAGCCTAAAATACGCATCCAGAATGTTACTTTCCCCCTTAAAACAGTAGCACATTCAAAATAATGTATCCAACTATTAACAATATTTTTTTTTCTTATCAACAGATAATCTATCTCCAAGATTAAACTGAAAGCTTGAAGTCAGCTAATTAACATCTTTCAACACATCAAATTAAACATTGTAAGTATATTCACTAAAATGTAAATATATTTAAAATATCTATAACATTGTTTATATTTACAAAATATTTTTTCATCTCCCCTAGCATAATACAGAACAACATGACTGAAGGTGCAGAATTTATAACATCTCAAAAAAATAAAATGTTGTTATGTTATATGGGTTATGTATATACACAAGAAAAACAAAGTGGTCTGAAAATGTTTTGGAAATGTAGCAAATACTACTCAAACAAATGCTATGGTAGGGCTATTACAAAAGAAATCACTGTTCTTTCTGTAAAAGAACATAATCACCCCCCCAATATTACAGAGATAGAAGTTAGAAATGCTCTTGAAAACATTAAAGAAGCAAGTACTAGCACTGATAAACCCACCACCCAAATACTCAAAGAACAATTAATTAAAATACCACACCATGCATCAGCACAATTACCCCCAATTGATTGTTTAAAAAGAACTATAGCTAGACAAAAAAAACTAACTACCAAAACTTTACCTACCCCTAAAACATTTGAGACAGTAATTATTCCCCCAGAATTAAGCATAACTCACAGTAATGAACCATTTATTTTTTTTGACAACAAATCTCCTGATAAAAGAATAATTATGTTTGCTACTGCAAACAATTTAGTGAAATTACAACAATGTGACACTTGGATGATGGATGGAACTTTTAAAGTTTGTCCAAAACCATTTTACCAGCTGTACACAGTGCATGGATTGTACCACCATTCTAACATTCCATTCATCTATGCCCTCTTACCAAATAAACAGCAAACAACATACATAGAAATATTAACCAAAATTCAAGAAGAAACCAATAATTATTTCCCACAAAAAATAATTATTGATTTCGAATTAGCCATGATCAATTCAATACTAAAAAATTATCCACACACAGCAATCCAAGGTTGCTATTATCATTTTAACCAGAGTCTATGGAGACATCTGCAAAAGTCCACCCTAAGTGTACAATATGCTACAGATAGTACTTTTGCCTACCAGGTTAAAAAACTAATAGCACTAGCATACGTACCTGTAACAGATGTAGCAGAACACTATAATATTCTCATTGAAAGTCCCTATTACAAAAAGAACGAAGACAAATTAAGCCAACTTCTAGACTACTTTGAGGACACCTGGGTGGGAAGATTACATAGATCAGGACATAGAAGACAACCAAAGTTCCACATTCCTTGGTGGAATGTATACCTGAGTACCTTAAATAAACAATCCAAAACAAACAATAGTGTTGAAGGATGGCATAATGCCTTCCAAGCAACTACAAGCAGAGGGAAACCTACCCTACAAAAACTGCTGGAATCTCTACAAAAAGAACAAAGCTACCAAGAATTACGGATGCAACAATCTGTGACTCAAATAGGTCCTAAATTAACAAAACAAACCAAACAAATGTTTGATCTACTACAAAGTCAAGTAAACCTATACCCATCAACAAGTGGACTAGACTACCTATCACTAATAGCCAAAAGCATTTTATAATTAACATACACACAGCTAATAAATGAAATAGGTCAATACAATAAACTATTGCAATCATAAATTAATACTATTTTTTCAGAAATAATATATAATTGTCAGAAACATTTCATTTTCTTAGAAGAAATATATATGTACAATTAAATATTAATTCTGTAAATGTAATATATATAACAATAAACTATAATAACATTTCCCACCCAAATGTTCACAAAATATAACTTACCATTGATGTACCCATACAAGATGAATTCCACCAAGTAAAAAGAAAAAATAAACACATCCAATGTAAATCCATCCTCGGCCAATCCAAAAACGTGAAACATTCAAAAATCCGAAAAAAAGGTCAAAATTGTAACAAACGCTCCAGGAAATCCGGGTTAAAAAAAACAGTGTGATAACTTTATTTGTTCCATTAACTAAAACACACATTAAAAAAAAAAAAAAAAACGTCTCTCTTTTCATCATAATATCCAAACCCTCAAAAACCCGAAAACAATTTAAAAATCAAAATAAACGCTCCATGAAATCCCGTAAAAACTTAAAAAGTGTGTTAACAATATTAATTAAATCAAGTAACACACGCTTTAAAAAAAAAAAAACGCGTGTTGGTCTTCGAAAAACACATCGATCAACATTTACCTGAAAAACAGAAGAAAACATACCCACCCACACAATCACACCCAAATACATTTAATAAATACAATTACATCATTTAAAAACAACACATATTTAATCACAATATTTACTTCGAAAACTACGTCACTACCAGTAAACAAACAGACGTAACTAAATCATTACTAACACGTCAAAAACACCCAAAACATTTTAAATTATCTATCAATACACTATAAACATCCTAACTACCCTAAACATAAGTATTTAATAACACTTAATACTTAAAACACCCCTTACCTTGCTCAACGCGAAGCAGCTTCCAACCGCGAGCTTCCTCATTCCAAAATGACCCAAAATAACATGAACAGGTTACAAAATAATCCCATTCAAATGAAAATCCCTGCTTAAATCAGTGTAAATAAATTGAACACATTATAATCATATAAAAATATCACATAAATGTATCAAAATTTTTTGAAAATTATTTTCTAATAAATAATACCTTTAAAAATTATATTCATAATAATTATAAAAACATTATTATTATGATTATAATACAGTAATTTATTTTCACAACTGTACAAACACTAAGAAAATGTTTATATTATGTAACATTTATTAACAAAATGTACATGTTACAAAAATTAGTTTTCATATAATTATAAAATATAAAAATTAATAATATTAACATTTCCTACAATAATATTATTAATAATCATTAAAAATACATTGCATAAAAACATAATTTTTATCATGTACTAATTATGTACAACAACAAAATCAAAATGAAACAATATTCTTCAGAAATTAAATATGCAATGATATTTTTTATGTATATAGCCAACCAAAACATTATTATATGAATACTGTAAGAATGTTTTTTTGCTAACAATGTTAAAAAGTAATAAATGTTATGTATGTTTTTTTGTTATTATCAATACTTCTGTTATGAAATGTAATAATATGAATACATTTTATTTTAATTTAAACATTTGAAAAAGACACAAATGAAAGCATATTTCCTGTATCTCTACTAATGTATACTCCATTCTGTAAATAAAAAAAAAAATCATCTGACTAGTTTCTTTAAAAAAAATAAAGATTATATAAAAAGATAAAATGTGTCATTGGATTTCCTAATTTATAACTCTCACATATATAATGTAGCTAATTTTTTTTTTTTAAATGTAAAAATCACATTTTTTATCCTCAATTACATCCAAAAGCATACTTCATTAACACAATACATATACATTCAGCACACTAACCCTATACAAATTACTATTCCCATTTCACTTACATTAAAGTCAGGAAAACTGCTGGACACTAACCCTATATAATTTACTATTCCCACTCCAGTTAACATAAACTCAATAAAAGTGCTGGACAGTAACCCTATATAATTTACTATTCCCACTCCAGTTAACATAAAGTCAGGAAAGGTGCTGGACACTATCCCTAAATAATTTAATATTCCCACTCCAGATATCATAAACTCAGAGAAGATGCTGGACACTAACTGCATATAATTTACTATTCCCACTCCAGTTAACATTAAGTCAGGAAAGGTGCTGGACAGTAACCCTATATAATTTACTATTCCCACTGCAGTTAACATAAACTCATGAAAGGTGTTGGACAGTAGCCCTATATAATTTACTAATCCCACTCCAGTTAACATAAACTCAAGAAAGGTGCTGGACAATAACCCTATATAATTTACTATTCCCACTCCAGTTAACATAAATTCAGGAAATGTGCTGGACAGTGACCCTATATAATTTACTATTCCCACTCCAGTTAACATAAATTCAAGAAAGGTGCTGGACAGTAACCGTATATAATTTAATATTCCCACTCCAGTTAACATAAAGTCAGGAAAGGTTCTGGACAGTAACCCTATATAATTTACTATTCCCACTCCAGTTAACATAAACTGAAGAAAGGTGCTGGACAGTAGCCCTATATAATTTACTATTCCCACTCCAGTTAACATAAACTCAAGAAAGGTGCTGGACAGTAACCCTATATAATTTACTATTCCCACTCCAGTTAACATAAAGTCCGGAAAGGTGCTGGACACTAACCCTAAATAATTTAATATTCCCACTCCAGATATCATAAACTCAGGGAAGATGCTGGACAGTAACTGTATATAATTTACTATTCCCACTCCAGTTAACATTAAGTCAGGACAAGTGCTGAACATTAACCCTATATAATTTACTATTCCCACTCCAGTTAACATAAACTCAAGAAAGGTGCTGGACAGTAACCCTATATAATTTACTATTCCCACTCCAGTTAACATAAACTCAAGAAAGGTGCTGGACAGTAACCCTATATAATTTACTATTCCCACTCCAGTTAACATTAAGTCAGGAAAGGTGCTGGACATTAACCCTATATGATTTACTATTCCCACTCCAGTTAACATAAACTCAAGAAAGGTGCTGGACAGTAACCCTATATAATTTACTATTCCCACTCCAGTTAACATAAACTCAAGAAAGGTGCTGGACAGTAACCCTATATAATTTACTATTCCCACTCCAGTTAACATTAAGTCAGGAAAGGTGCTGGACAGTAACCCTATATAATTTAGTATTCCCACTCCAGTTAACATAAAGTCAGGAAAGATGCTGGACACTAACCCTAAATAATTTAATATTCCCACTCCAGATATCATAAACTCAGGGAAGATGCTGGACACTAACTGTATATAATTTACTATTCCCACTCCAGTTAACATTAAGTCAGGAAAGGTGCTGGACAGTAACCCTATATAATTTAATATTCCCACTCCAGAAAGATCAAACTGAGAGAAGGTGCTGGTTATAAGATCACTTAAAATATTATTGAGCTACATGTATTAACTATGAGATATAATTTATAAACTATTAAAAATTAAAAAACTATAGTTGCAATACCCACCCCTATCCCATAATCACCATAATTTAAAAAAAAATATGTACAATATCTTTTCCATCAACTATACAATTATTTAATTATATTTATATTTGTAAATTTTTGATTTCACAATATTTACAAATAATGTGAATTTTTGTATAATCTATATTTACACTATTATTTTTAAAAATTACTCCCCACCCTTCTCCCCTAATATACCCACATCCCACCCATAAACACTACATAAATATTGAAATTAGATTTTCCTATTAAAATTACATAATTCAATTTCGACATAAGGGGCCTCATGTAGGTAGCCAAATACAGGTGGGTAACGGCGGATTTTAGGTAAATATGCCGTTACCGACGGATATTCAAACAAGTGAGATGTAGGAGTCCAAAAACCACTTTTAGGTAAATATGAGGGGGTAAATACCGATTCATATTCACAGAATTCCTAAATACGGATTCAGAGTTACCGAATACATAATTAACGAATAGGTAAATATGAAGTGGTAAATATGAAGTGGTAAAAATGAAAATGACATGTAGGAGCACTAGTTAATTAAGAAATCCAAGACAATGGGTAAATAAGAGTAGGTAATTAACACGGATTGAAAGCAGGTGGTAACAATCAACAGTGCAGATAAGCAATCCCAAAATGCAACAGCGTGGACAACATGCCCGCTATGTACGTCATTGCAAGGCGCCTACATGTACAGGCAGCAGGACTGAGGGTTTGGCGACGGGAGGAACGCATCTACAGACAGCGCATCACACTATTCCAGCTGACTGATGCAGAGATACATGAGAGGTCCAAGCTACACCCCGAAACCATCATGGACTTAATCAGGGACCTGCACCCACTCCTGGACCAGCCAATAAGAAGGGCGCACGCCATACCCCCACATGTGCAGGTACTCTGCAGCCCACATGTGTTGGCATCCGGCGGTTATCAGGTGGTGACAGCTGCGGTGGGTGGTGTATCCCAGAGTTGGCTGTCCCGTTCCTTCTTGAATTTCCTGGATGCCATGATGCAGAGAATGCACCACTACATCAGCTTCCACAACACACAGGCTGCACTGCAGTAAACAAAAACAGACATTTCTCACATGGCACAGTTCCCCCATTTCATTGGCTGCATTTATGGTACACACATCCCAATCTGTCCACCAGCTGACACAGAGCACATCTACAGGATCAGGAAGTCCACCCACTCCATCAATGTGCATACCGAATTGAGTGATTTTGTGAATGGTCCTGTGGGTGGCATAACCAAAAGGTGGGCGTATGCTATTTACAACGAAGTCTGCAAGTTGTCGCACAGTGAGGCGGCTTCCAGATTGAGAGCTATTGACCAAGCAAACATGGAGAAGGCCTTAGCCGTTATAGATAAAAGCTTTAGCACACTCTCTTCTATGATCCATACATGAGACAATAGGCACATGCAAGTACAAGGCGCATGCTATGTACAAGCCCAGATTCTGGCGTGCGTCCTACGAGGTATCCCAGTGCCTGTGATTACACCTTCTTTCACTCTGCTAGCAAACGCTATTCATTTAATGTTGAATAATGAAGCTTGCTGCTGGATGTGAGTGGGAATCCAGTACATAACTGTCTCGCATTAAGTTGTCTGCTGCAATACTGTTCTTTTTCCACCCCCGCATGTGCGGCGGGATGTTTCCATCTGGCCTTCGATTCCAACCTTGAAAGCAGAGTTCAACAAGTTGAGCCGAATAGAGAGCCATTGTCCCACAAAGAAGTGCCTTTGACTTCCTCTAGTGAAACATTTGTCCTTCACGTTGCTCATACGCGCAATGAGATACAGGCGCCTCTGAATACTGACCTCCCCCTGCATTTGGGCTCTTTGATCCAAACTATTATCAATGCCTCGTCCACCACCGGCCTGGCTCATTTTTTTAAACATGTGGGCTCGGGTCTCGTGACCTCTTCCCAAACTATTTTTGGTGTAATACCGGCATTTGTTCATTCACTGTTCTAGATCATCTTTGGAGGTGTCCCGCTGCTCCTGGCGCTAGTGGCAGGTGTGCTGCTTTTCCTTTCCATATTCCGGAATGGCTACTCCTTCTATGCCACACGAGCACCTGTCCCGTCTGCATCTTCTTCGTGATCGGATGCTTGACTTCTATGGTACTTTGCCATTGGCGACTTTGAGTCTGGCTTATGGATTATCCTTCAGGTATTCCAACTTCACCTGCGTACAACCTGTATTACACTGCCTGGATTGTCCCTTTGAATGGCCTCTGGATTTGTGCTTGACCAACATAGTGTCTCAGGTGCCGGATTTCGATCGACTAATGAGGCCCTTAGTGTCTCACGAGTTGGCCTGTTCTGGTGTCCGGATCATGGCGTGTGGGGCGGCGCATGGTATCCTGGGTAATTGGGACATCTCAGCGGCAGCCTCCGACTTCTTGTCCATGAGCTATTTGGAGGAACATTCCGGGTGCCCTCTGATTGTGCTAGAGGCTCCGTTGGTTGGAGAACACGTATGTTCCTTTTCTTTACTTAATTGGATGGCTGAGACTTTTAGTGGCCCTGCAAACGAATTTTTGTTGGAAGCCGTGGCCACATATGCTGCCTATACATTCATGGATTAACTGGATTGTCATCCATTGCGCCTGTACTACTGGACAGCACCCTGGCGCAACATTTATTTCTTTTATTTCTCTTTTTTCTCTTCCTGATGGTCGGCTTGAGTTTTTTACTATACTTGCATTGTGTTTTTTTGAATTTTATGCTGCAATTAATTGGACTTTAGGACTTTGGCGCTGCATTGGTTACGCCTTGTTCTGCTCTGACGAAACTGAACTCTGCGTTCTCTCTTTTCTTGCCTATTACATATTGCTTCGCTCAAGGGGGCGTGTAGTGAGTTCTCCCTGAATACGTGCATACATTGTTCAGTTGGCATAACCACGTTGAATGTTATGTAGCCATATTTTTGTCTTTGCACACGACACTGGGTTTACATGTTCTGTCTTGAATAAACTGCTTACTCGAGACTTCCTTCAGACGAGTGCATTCTGTTGTTTCCATCCCAAGCTCTGCGCAGCGACCTTGGTCTGTACATGCTGTGACACACAGTCTGGAATTTTACACAATGCATGTGTTCCACTCTAGGTTGTTCGACCCACTCTTTAGCCATGACACACGCGCAGCTGCAAATACCTGAAAGTTGTTGCTTTTCATGTCACAGACATCCGGTTTATTATTCAGACTGAAGACGAGCCTTCCTGCGAGACGGCTCCTGATGCTCCTGAGATGTGATTTCACTGAGCTTATTTTTGAGGTATGGGGTCCCCTATTCAAGCCTAAGAGACCTTCTATTATAACATCATTATGATATTAGCTACTTAGTTAAGGGAAGGTTGTATTTTCCTTTGTATTTTAGGAATCGCTAAATACCACCTTGGTATTTTCCGAATAGCTAAATACCACCTCGGTATTTACCGATTGGGTAAATACCACCTGGGTATTTACCGATTGGGTAAATACCACCTGGGTATTTACCGATTAGGTGAATTCCGATTCGTGATTACCTAATGTTACCGAATAGGTAACTGTTACCGAATTGTTACCTACATATAACTTACAGATTCTAATGTACCGATTAGGTATGGCTGGGTATTTAAGAACAGGTAAAATTTATTTACCTACATTAGTTCCAAAATGTTCACATATTACAATTATTCCCAATTAAATATTTATTTATTACTCTATAATTTTGTAACAATCATTAAAATACAATCCACACCCTTACACCCTTAAAACCCAAATTCCCTACCATGAAACCAAAAAATAATGTCGAAATTATTTTGAAAATATTTTTTAAACATTGTCAAAATGAAATTAAAATTTTAACATGTCTAATTCTTTAGTAATAATATTTATAACTTATTATCCAATTTTAGAGTAATCTTTTTAATACACTCCCCACCCTTATACACTAATAACCCTACATCCCACTCCTAAAACAAAATTAATATTTCATTAGAATTTGAAAATATACAATTTCGTAATTTTATAGAAATTTTTAAATTGCGAAATCTAAAAATTTACAAATTTTTACATTATTATCTGATTTTACTATAAAATTTTTAAAACACTCCCCACCCTTATCCCCTAATAACCCCACATCCCGCTCCTAAAAAATATATATAATATAATTTTAAATTTCAAAATTATAAATATTTAATTTATAATTTTCTTTACAATTTCCTATTCATAATTATTTATTATGTAATATTTTAAATTTTTATCTGATTTTACACTAATCTTTGTAATACACTCCCCACCCTTATACACTAATAACCATACATCCCACTCATAAATAAAAAAAAATATTTCATTAGATTTTTACAAAATCTACTTTATAATTTTTATAGAAATGTTTAAATTTCGAAATCTTAAATATTACAAAATTTTACATTTTTATCTGATTTTACTATAACATTTTTAAAACACTCCTCACCCTTATCCCCTAATAACCCAACATCCCGCTCCTAAAAAATATATATAATTTTTTTTTGAATTTCTAAATTATAAATATTTAATTTGGAATTTTCTTTACAATTTACTATTCATAATTATTTTTTATGTAATATTTATAAATTATTATCTGATTTTACACTAATCTTTTTAATACACACCCCACCCTTATACACTAATAACCATACATCCCACTCATAAAAAAAAAATTATATTTCATTTTAATTTTTAAATATTTAATTTCGAATTTGTATAGAAATTGTTAAATTTCGAAATCTAAAATATTCCTAATTTTTACATTATTATCTGATTTTACTATAACATTTTTAAAACACTCCCCACCCTTATCCCCTAATAACCCAACATCCCGCTCCTAAAAAATTTATATAATTTCTTTATTTTTTCTAAATTACTAATATTTAATTTAGAAATTTCATTACAATTTACTATTCATAATTATTTATTATTTAATAATTTTAAAATATTATCTGATTTTACACTAATATTTTTAAAACACTCCCCACCATTATCCCCTAATAACCATACATCCCACTCATAAAAAAAAAATAATATTCCATTTTAATTTTAAAATATTTTATTTCGAATTTGTATAGAAATTGTTAAATTTCGAAATCTAAAATATTCCTAATTTTTACATTATTATCTGATTTTACTATAACATTTTTAAAACACTCCCCACCCTTATCCCCTAATAACCCAACATCCCGCTCCTAAAAAATTTATATAATTTCTTTATTTTTTCTAAATTACTAATATTTAATTTAGAAATTTCATTACAATTTACTATTCATAATTATTTATTATTTAATAATTTTAAATTATTATCTGATTTTACACTAATATTTTTAAAACACTCCCCACCCTTATCCCCTAATAACCCAACATCCCGCTCCTAAAACATATCATACAATAAATTACTTAACACTATTAATTATATTTTAAACAATAATAAAGTATTTATACAAATATGATTAAACAATTTACTTATTCAATATACATGAAATACACATTTTAAACAATATATATATTATATTTCGATATTTCTCACAAAACTATTCAATCGATATTATCTTCAGACGATATTACTACATCGATATTTCATACTTCGATATTTTACTAAACACTTAAAACACGATATTACTTACCTCGATATTCTACACTTCGATATTAATGTTATCTCGATATTTTACCTTCGATATTCTTGTTGTTCGATATTATTTTTTCGATATTATGTCCATTTACCCAATTTAAAAGGTTCAGAGGTCCCGTGGGTTGGGGAGGTTGCCTGCAGTAGGTAAGTTAACAATTATATATAACGTTTAGTGTACTCCCAGGTATTGATTTTAGAACCTCATTCCAGGGTTTCAGTGATCCATTTTGGAAAAAGCCATGGTTTGTATTCCCGCTAGTTTTAGTGCGCGCACCACTGCGCACTCAGTGAAAGCCAGGCACACCATTCTATGGGTAACTTGGGTGAGTACAATAGGGGTGTTTGTTTTCCTGAGTTTTTTTTGGGAGAAGGTAACACATAGTGCCTATCGGGTCTATAACACGGAGCTTGTGATGTGTCGTGGTGTGAAGAGAGCGTGGGAGCACCGCTCCAGGAGCAGATTATGGAGGTCCTGCAGGCCGCGCAGCTAGTAATACGCATGTATAACCTGTGCAGCTCTGTAATATTTTTCTAAATCAGGGGCATCCAATCCACCCATCTTGTAGGGGAGGGACAGCGTGTTCCATCCCACCCGCTATTGTTTTCCTGCCCAGGTCAAATGGATCATAAGAGAGCGCAACATGCTAAATACCAATCATGGTATTAATATTGGTATGTTAGAAAGGAATCTGGGGAGGACTATCATCTTCATAGGTGCTATGCGGCCTAGCAGTGTAAGGGGCAAGCGTATCCAGTGTTCTGTCGCTTCCGTTAAGCGCGACACAGCTTTCCCATAATTTTCACTTATTTCTATGTCGCGATTCGAATGTACCCGTATTCCTAGATATTTTACTGGCTCACTGGTCCATACTAAAGGCAATTCTGTTGAGATTGGGGTGGTAACTGGTGTAAGTGGGAATATTAGTGATTTTACCAAATTGATTTTCAGATCTGAGAGACCACTGAATTGAACTACCTCTTGCAGCACTGGCGTTAAATGTTTATCCAGGTTTCTGGCGTACAGTATAGTATCATCTGCGTATGCGGAGATAATCAATCTATAGTTGAGGAATTGTATCCCCGATGTGAGTGATATTCACGTAGAGCGCATGCCAGGGGTTCTGCAACCAGTGCATATGAAAGGGTGGAAAGAGGGCAACCCTGATGGGTGCTGCGTGTTATCGCTATAGGAGCGGAGAGAATCCCATTCATGAATATGCGTGCCGTGAGATTAGAATATAAAATTTGCACTAATTTAATGTAAGACCTCTCCCAAACCAACTTGCCACTGCACTGTCATCATAAAAGGCCATTCCACAGAGTCGAAAGCTTTATCAGCATCTAGAAACACGGCTGCAACCTGGATTGTTGGTTCAATAAGGTTGACGGCGCCAAATAGTGTTCTGAGGCTGCTGGTCAAGGTACGTCCCGGTACAAATCCAGATTGTTCGGGTCCAATAATGCACTGAAGTAGAGGGGCTATTCTGTTCGCCAAGTATTTTGAGAGTGGGCGATATGAAGAGCAGTGTTCCCTTGGCCTCCCTGGTTTTTTAATGGCTATCAATAACGCCTCGTACATAGTGACTGGCATAGTACCATCCCGGACCATTTCCTCAAGAGATTGACAAGGTGGGGAATCAATTAGTCTTGAAATGTCTCAAAGAAGGTCACCGAGAGGCCATCAGTTCCGGGGGTCTTTTCACTGGGCATCTCTTCGAGCACTGCCTGTAGGACAGAGAGGAGCTATCAGCCTCTCTTTATCCTCATTTGTGAGCCATTCTATTTTGATATAGGCTAAATAGTTGTTCATGTCTTCCTCTAGCATGGTGGGGCAAGAAGTGTACAGCTCTGAGTAATACTCAAAGAATCTGTCCACCACTAATTGCGCTCCATTAATAGATTTGCCTTGATTTCCCTGTATTCTAAGCACTTCATTTGCAGTTTTACTGGGCTGGGTCAGGGCAGACAGTGTGGCACTAGGTCTCTCTCCCTCTCCATACACTCTGGCAGTAGGATACTTTCCCAAGTGCGTGAGCTCAGATTGGGCTAATTCATTGTACTCTTCTAAAGTGGCTTTAATCTGCTCCTGCAGTGCTGGGCTAGATCACTCATCCCATAATGCAGGCACTAGAGTTTGACTAATCCATTCAGTCGAGTCCTACCCATGCATTCATCTATTGCCTTAAGCACTACCCTTGCACTCATGCAATGAACCGAGCATTAGCTTTGCACTCTTACTTTCACTCAGATATTTCACAAGCACTCATACAGTCACATAGGCACTACCCCTGCAATCATTCAAGCAGTATTCTTGCACTCAGCCATTGACGCAGGAACTATCCATGCACTCGTCTATTCTCTCAGGCACTACTCATGCACTCATCCGGTGACCCAGACATTACCCTGGTACTCATCCTTTCACTCAGGCAGTACCCATGCACTCATCCAATCATTCAGGCACTACTCAATAACCCAAGCACTACCCTTTTCCATTCATCCACTCACTCAGGTACTACCCATGCACTCATCCAATCACCCAGGCAGTACCCCTTTACTTATGCAATCACACAGACACTACCCATGCACTCATGTTATCACTCAGTCACTACTGTTTCACTCAACCATTCACTCAGGTACTACCCATGCACTCATGCATTCAGTCAGACACTACCCATGCACTCATCCAATGACCCAGGGATTACTCTTGCAGTCATCCTTTTACTCAGTCACTAACCATGAACTGATCTAAGTACCCTGACATTACACTTACACTCATGAAGTCACTCAGGCACTACCCATGCACTCATCCAATCACCCAGACAGTACCCCTGTACTTCTGCAATAACACAGGCAGTACCCATGCACTCATGCAATCACTAAGGCACTACCCATGTACTTGTCCATTCTCTCAGGCACTACCCATGCAATCATCCAGTGACCTAGGCATTGCCCGTGTACTCGTCCTTTCACTCAGCCAGTACATATTCACTCATCCAATCACCCAGGCACTACCCTTGCACTCATCCATTCACTCAGGCAATACCCATGCACACATGCAATCTCCCAAGCAGTACCTCTCTACTCATGCAATTACCCAGGCAGTATTTTTGCACTCATGCAATTACCCAGGCACCACCCATGCACTCATACAATCACACAGGCACTACTCTTGCACTCAATTATTCACTCAGGCACTACCCATGTACTCATCCATTCTTTCTGGCACTAACCATGCACTAATCCAGTGACCCTGGAATTATGCTTTTACTCATCCTTTCACTCTGGTAGTACCCATGCACTCATACAATGACTCAGGCACTACCCATGCACTCATTCAATCACCCAGGCACTACCTTTGCATGCATCCATAACTCAGGCACTACCCATGAACTGATGCAATCTCCTAGGTAGTACTCCTGCACCCATGCAATCACCTAGGCACTGCCCATGCGCTCATGCAATTAAGGATGCACTACCTATACACACATCCAATTAATCAGGAATTAACTACGGAGTCATGCAAGCACCCAGGCACTACTCTTGTACTAAACCATTGACTCAAGGACTATGTATGCACTCATCCATTCACTCAGGCACTACCCATGCATTCATACAATTACCCAGGCACTGCCCATGCACTCATGCTATCACTCAGGCACTACTGTTTCACTCATCCATTTTTCAGGCACTACCCATGCACCCATCCATTCAGTCAGACACTACCCACGCACTCATCCAATGACCCAGGCATTACTCTTGCAATCATCCTTTTACTCATGCACTACCCATGCACTAATCTAAGCACCCAGACATTACCATTGCACTCATGAAGTCACTCAGACAACTTCTCATGCACTCATCCAATCATTCAGACAGTACCCCTGCATGTATGCAATCACACAAGCACTACCATGCACTCATGTAATCACTCAGATACTACCCATGTACTCATCCATTCTCTAAGGCACTACCCATGCACTCATCCAGTGATGCAGCTATTACCCTTGTACTTATCCTTTCACTCAGGGAGTATGTATGCACTCATCCAATCATCCAGGCACTACCCTAGCACTCATCTGTTCCCTCAGGCACAACCCATACACTCATGCAATCTCCCAAGAAGTGCCACTCCATTCATGCAATTACCTAGGCAGTAGTTTTGCACTCATACAATTACCCAGGCACTACCCATGCACTCATCCAATCACTCAGACAGTACCCCTGCACTCATCCTTTCACTCAGGTAGTACGCATGCACTCATCCAATGACCCAGGCACTACACTTGCACTTATCTATTCACCCAGGCCGTACCCATGCACTCATGAAATCTCCCAAGTAGTACCTCTCCACTCATGCAATTACCTAGGCAGTATGTTTGCACTCATGCAATTACCCAGACACCACCCAAGCACTCACATACCCACTCAGGCACTACTCTTGCACTAAATTATTCACTCAGGCACTACCCATGCACTCATCCATTCTCTCTGGCACTAACCATGCACTAATCCAGTGACCCAGGAATTATGCTTGTACTCATCCTTTTACTCTGGTAGTACCCATGCCCTCACCCAATGACTCAGGCACTACCCATGCACTCATTCAATCAACCAGACACTACCATTGCACTCATCCATTCACTCAGGCACTACCCATGCACTCATGCAATCCCACAGGCAGTACTCCTACACTCATGCAATCACCCAGGCACTGCATACTAAGAAAACTCCCTCGTGACCTATATTTCTTTTCATACAATTCAATTGGATGCAGGGAAAAAGGGCCCTAAAAACAGTGATACACTACACAATCAAATTAATTTTTTTTTTTAAATTTGTATTTTCTATTTACTCCTTTTCTTAGATGATTCAATACATGTCTTTTAATTTTCAAAAATAATTTACTTTATAATTTCTTTATACATGACAGTCAATGATTGTATTTGTCACAATAATAGTGCATCATATCAATTTTTTTCAAACAGTAGTCCCTGGGACACACTAAAACAAATTGTAAAAAGATATATATTTTCTCACAAACTCATATCTATCCACACCAAATCACTCCACAATCATATTCACAAAAAAAGGGGAAGAAAGTTTTTTGTAGTAAAGATAGGAGATATAAAACAAACAATGATCTCCTGTGACCAACAAGACAGCTGCAAAGGCAGGATGGTACTGTCGGTGGTCACTGGTCGACGCGTTTCGATGGCATAAGCGCCACCTTCATCAGGACCAGGGATATATTCAAAAGCAGCAATGCCCAGGGAGTACCTAAAAAGATATATTAATAAAGGAATAGAATAAATAATGGACCCAAAATTCCCTATTCAGCATAAACGATTTCTTCACATGTTAGGCGATCACTAAATAGGACCAACAACAGCATTTTATATATATTTTTTATATAAGGAGAAAAAATAAATAATTACTCATTCCAAAGCTCTTATTTGAAAAGCAGACAAGTGAAATTATTCTATATAGAGTCATCACCAAATACAAAACCCAGACTATATTAATATGAGGAAAATAAAGGGTGAATATAGAAACCCAACACCAAAAAAACAATAGAAAGCTACGTGCAGAACCAGAATAGTCATCCTATGTGCAAAACCCACTGCACAAGTCCAATGTCGAAATCTACCCAGGAACAGTACTTACTTGCTTATCAATTGGTTCCTGTCTATGATGTAGTCAATAATACCGTTCCGGATTAAGTATTAGTAATATTGGACATCGCTATGGGAAAAATACAAGGGGCTGTTGTTAAATTATAGGTATTGTTGGAAATTATGGTCAATAATAACGAGCTGATATCTTTATTTACCTTTTGGTTAAAAACTGTTCTAAATACCCATCCTCATTGGCCAACAAGATTGATTTAATTCTCTAATTCTCAATGCGATATTAATCTTCCATGTTATATATCCAAGTATTCCACGAAGGAACAAAGGCAATATGGTATTTTAATCCTCGTCACACTGAAAATAATAATAAGAAGGAATTTTAGGAATCCACTTATTGTTTCTATAAATGAGGGCTCCTGTAATGTGATATTATGGTGTCCAACAAGTTCCTATTTTGAGAGACAAGGGGTATGTATTAAAAAATGTCTTCAAAATGGTAGGTTTTTATTCCACTCTAAACCTATTGCCTCTTTAATATGTAGACACATTTTCTTTGTGAAAGGCACCCAATAGGTATTAATTGCAATATACCACATCCATAGTATATATCTGTATATATTTTAGAGCACATCATGAAAAGCCAGGCAGATGATAATTGTCACGTACCCAAATTACGTGGCAGAACCTGAGACTAACCCTGTGTTTATCTCACAAAAAATCAGTTTATAAGTTACCTCACACTTTTATTCCTGATACTCTAAAAATAAATACAATCCTGCCTTTTAGTCGACAAAACGGAAAATCAACTCAAGGAAAAAAGGAAAAAAAATTTTAAGAGAAGAGCTGTACTACAGCGATCATATATGCTAAATCACAGCCTATAGCAATACAAAGCTCAAAGGTGAGAGGGGACACGAAAGGTCACCGAATGCTACGCAAATACTAATGCGGTCAACAGGAACCCACAAAGAGGTTCCAGAATTACGATACTCCTATTCGAAGTTTGTGCACACGAGGCTTACCTTTTTGTCAAGCATTTCAAACTTTGGGACCATCCGGGCGAGCCAACAGGTGCGGAACATTAACACGCCATTGCGTCATCAACCTCGGCTTAATATACCAATACCCTCCAATCAGGTTAGGACGTGTTAGATATAGGCATGATCTACCCGTATAGGATGGAGATAGAAAGGGGACTACCCACAAAAGATAGTAAGCACCATCTTGAAACGGGTTCCACACAAATGTACGTCCCTAAATGTGAATGAATTAGAGGTCGTATAGCGGAAAAGCAGATTGTACAGAACCCTTTCACAATAAAGCAACTACCAAAACAACTACAAAAATCACCACAATGCCTGCAACACAGAAATCATGTTGCTGATAATCAAGAAGAAGGAATTAAGAAATTATTTTTAGAATCTGCGGTAAAGTCCTTGTAATTGTTGAAGTTACTCCACCTAAAAGATACATAGACAACCACACAAAAGGAAACATTCGTCAACAATGTTGAGCACATTGTATATGATATTTTAACCACGAAATTGCCAAAAACAATAAGAAGAAAGTCACTATAATACAGGTGACTACAAAATTATATCATTCTCAAGGAATAAGAGATAGATGTTTGGGGTCTGTGAACGAATCATTATGAATATCAAAGAATAGCTCGCATAGCTAAATCATTTTTTTACAACAGCAAGCACAGAGAAATAGAATCATCAAAAAGATTTGCAGGATAAATGTAAGCATGATATAACATATGCTTGTAATCGTCATAATTATGTGTCACCTGCGTATTTACGAAAAGGACCAAGTATCGGCAGTCCAAATAACATCTGTAGTGATAAAAAGAGCAGACCAATTAGTTCATATGCAGTTGCTCAATAGTTTTTTTCAAAGATCAGCATAATACATACCATTGTATGTCCAGGTTCAAACCTTTTTTAACACTATCAAAGGTGTAAATCCAAAAGGTTTCTCGTTGTTTACGAGTAATATCTATAGGCGTCCCTGCATTACTTTGAATTTTCTCCAAGATAACCCACTTAAGGTCACTTTCCAAGTGGTCTTCATCAACAAAATGTTGAACAAGAGGAGCTGTCATCTTTTTAGTACGTATAGCTGATTTATGTTCGCTATATCTAATTCGGAATTCTCGTGCAGGCTCTCCAATGTACGCTAGTCCACATGGACAAATTAACATGTATACAATGTTGTGACTCCTACAATTAGTTAAAGATCTTAGTTTGACAGTTCTTCCCTGATATTGTAGTGAGTCAGTAACAATGGCATTATCACAGGCATGACAAGAGCCACATTTGTGATTACCTAAGATCATAGGCAGACCAGATATGGTTGATTGACATAACACATTGGACGAGATTGGTCTAGTGTGTACTAAAAGATCGCGTAGATTACGATTTCTATGATATGCTACCAAAGGTTGTTCCAGTTGAGTGTTGTTTTCATCACTATTTAAAATTTTCCAATTTTTCATGATGATATTTTTGATTTTATAATTCAGTGGAGAGTGATTTACGACACATACTACCTGATCCTTAGATGTACAAGTGGTACCAGCCAGTAGTGCCTCTCGATTATAATATTTAGCCCTTTTATAAGCATGTCTTATCAATCTACGTGGGTAGCCTCTAGCCAGAAGTCGTACCCTCAGGGCATCACCATGTTTATGGAACTCCTGCATATCAGTGCAGTTACGCCGAATACGCAGGAATTCACCAAATGGGATAGAATCCCTCTGACTCGTAGGATGAAAACTTTGGTAGTGTAATATGGTGTTTTTTGCAGTAGGTTTCCTGAACAGGCTGACCTCAATGACATTATTAAACCCTGAGATAAAAATGTCCAAAAATTCTACTTGGTGGGAGCTACTCTTAGCGGTAAAATTTAGGTTACAATCACTTGCATTTAACCATAAAATGAATTCGTCCAAAGAATCATTTGTTCCTGACCAAATGAAGAATATGTCATCAATAAAGCGTCTTCAACCAATGACATCGTCAAAGAAGGGAGCAGCCTCATTGAAAATATTCTTAATCTCCCATTCTCCCATGTATATGTTTGCCACGCTGGGAGCACAAGATGCTCCCATACTAGTGCCCTTGATTTGTTTATATGTTAGTCCTTCAAACTCAAAAATTATTCATAAGAACCACCTCCAGGCATTCTAGAATAAATGCGTCCGGTCTTGCACCCTCAGTTCTAGATAACAATGCAGCGACAGATTGTAAGGCTTGATACTGGGGAATGTTAGTGTACAAAGCCTCAATATCAAGCGTTACTAATATATGTGTGTTGCAATTAAAGGGCAAACCCTCAATCTTCTTAATCATATCACCCGTGTCCCGAATATACGAGGCATAATTCTGTGTTAGGGGACAGAGGTAAGAGCCAACAAACTTAGACAAAGGCTCAGTACCTGAGCCAATCGTTGAAATGATAGGACGCATGGGAGGGTCCAACATGTTTTTGTGGGTTTTTGGGCAGTCCATACAAAGCAGGAATTTTAGGGCAAGTTTTGTTTAAAAAGTTATACTCAGCTTGGCAAATATCGCCACCATTCAAAGCTTTACCCGTAATATCTAGAATTGTCATCTTAAGTTTAGATAATTCTTTAGGATGGGATTTAATATAATGTTGAGGAATGGCCAGCATATTGAACATTTTATCACAATACTGACTTTTATCCATTATAACTATCCCACCACCCTTGTCACAAGGCTTTATCACTAAATCTTTGTTGGACTTGATGTTATCCAATGCCTTATTTTCTGAGAGTGAAAGGTTATTTTGTAGGTATGGTGGTTTTTTAATGATACGTCCTATTTCTTTGAGGGCATTCTGCTCGAAGATGTTAACCTCAGGACCCACCATGTCCAGGGTGGGAGTAAATTGTGACGGAGGTTTACAACTCGATCATCAATAGGAGGACGGTCAAGAAAGGACTTTTTTAATCTTACTTTTCTAAAAAAAGAAAAGAGATCTTCGTGTAGTTTGAACAAATTAGGGCGAGTACAAGGGACAAAAGACAAAAGACAAACCACGACTCAGCACCGCACGTTCGTCTTCCTTCAAAGTGGTTGAAGAGAGATTGAAGATTGCTAATGTATCGCCCATGCACTCATGTAATTAAGGATGCACTACCTATACACATGTCCAATTCATCAGGTATTATCTACGGAGTCATGCAATCATCCAGGCACTACTCTTGTACTCAACCATTGACTCAAGGACTATGAATGCACTCATCCATTCACTCAGGCACTACCCATGCATTCCCACAATCACAGAGGCAGTACCCCTGTACTTATGCATTCACATAGGCACTACCCATGCACTCATGCTATCACTCAGGCACTACTGGTTCACTCAACCATTCACTCAGGCACTACCCATGCACACATCCATTCAGCCAGACACTACCCATGCACTCATCCAATGATCCAGGCATTACTCTTGCAGTCATTCTTTTACTCAGGCGCTACCCATGCACTGATTTAAGCACAAATACATTACATGCACTCATCTAGTGACCCAGGTATTTCTCATGTACTCATCCTTTCACTCAGGCAGTACGCATGCACTCATCTAATCACAAAGGTACTACCCTTGTACTCACCCATTCACTCAGGCACTACCCATGCACTCATGCAATCTCCCATGCAGTACCTCTCCACTCATGCAATTACCCAGGCAGTATTGTTACACTCATGCAATTACCCAGGCACTACCCATACACTCATGCAATCCCTCAGGCAGTACTTGTTCACTAAATTATTCACTCGGGTACTACCCATGCACTCATCCATTTTCTCTGGCACTATCCATGCACTTTTCCAGTGAGGCAGGCATTATGCTAATACTCATCCTTTTGCTCATGCAGTACCCATGCGTTCATGCAATCACTCAGGCACTACCCATGTACTCATTCAATCACCCAGGAACAACCCTTGCACTCATCCTTCCATTCAGACACTACCCATGCACTCATCCAATGATCCAGGCATTACTCTTGCAGTCATTCTTTTACTCAGGCGCTACCCATGCACTAATGTAAGCACAAAGACATTACGATTGCACTCATGAAGTCACTCACCACCCATGCACTCATCCAATCACTCAGACAGTACACCTGCACTTATGCAATCACACAAGCACTACCCATGGACTCATATAATCACTCAGGCACTACCCATGTACTCATCCATTCTCTCAGGCTCTATCCATGCAATCATCCAGTGATGCAGGTATTACCCTTGCACTCATCCTTTCACTCAGGCAGTATGTATGCACTCATTCAATCACCTAGGCTCTACCTTTGCACTCATCCATTTACGCAGGCACTACCCATGCACTCATGCAATCTCCTAGGAAATACTCCTCCACTCAGTTAGACACTACACATGCACTCATCCAATAACCCAGGCAGCATTTTTGCGCTCATGCAATTACCCAAGCACTACCCATATTCTCATGCAATCACTCAGGCACTCTTCTTGCACTAAATTATATACTCAGGCACTGCCCATGCACTCATCCATTCTCTCTGGCACTACCCATGCACTCATCCAATCACCCAGGCATTACCCTTGCACTTTCCATTCACTCAAGCTTCACCCATGCACTGATGTGAACTACCAGGCAGTACCTCTCCACTCATGCACCTACCGTGGCAATATTTTTATTTCATGCAATTACCACCGATGCACTCATTCAATCACTCAGGCACTACTGTTGTACTAAATTATTCACTCAGGCACTACCCATGCACTCATCCATTCTCTCAATCATTACCCATGCACTCATCCAGTGACCTAGGCATTAGCATTGCCTTTGTACTCATCTTTTCACTCAGACTCATGCACTCATCCAATCACTCAGGCACTACCCATGCACAAATGCAATCTCCCAGGCAGTACCCCTCCACTGATGCAATTAACCAGGCAGTATTTTTGCACTCATGCAATTACCCAGGCACTACCCATGCACTCATGCAATCATTCAGGCACTACTCTTGCACACAATTATTCACTCAGGCACTGCCCATGTACTCATCCATTCCCTCAGGCACTACCCATACACTCATCCAATAAGCTAGGCATTACCCTTGTACTCATCCTTTCAATCAGGCAGTACGTTTCTACTCATCCAATCACCCTGGCACTAGCCTGGCACTCATCCATTCACTCAGGAACTACCCATGCACTCATCCAATTACCCAGGCAGTACCCATGTACTCATGCAATCACCCAAGCACTACCCATGCACTCAGCCTATCACTCAGGCACTACTGTTTCACTCTACCATTCACTCAGTCACTACCCATGCACTCATCCAATCACCCAGGCAGTACCCCTATACTCATGCAATCAACCAGGCACTACCCATGCACTCATGCTATCACTCAGGCACTACTTTTTCACTCAACCATTCACTCAGGCACTATCCATGCACTCATCCATTCTCTCTGGCACTACCCATGCACTCATCCAGTGACCCAGGCATTACCCGTATACTCATCCTTTTACTCAGGCAGTATGTATCCACTCATCCAATCACCCAGGCATGATGCTCACACTCTTGCTATTACCCAGGCACTACCCACGCACTCATGCTATCACTCAGGCACTACTGTTTCACTCAACTGTTCCCTCAGGCACTACCCATGCACTAATCTATTCTCTCAGGCACTACCAATGCACTCATTCAATCACCCAGGCACTACCCTTGCACTCATATAATGACCCAGACATTACGCTTGCAGTAATTCATACAACACATACAAGTTTGTCTAACTTTAATCAAATAGACGGCTCTAAAAAGAACCATTTATTTTCTTTTTTGTTTTTAAATTTTGTTTTTGTTTTTCTATCTCTTTTTTTTTTGGGTGACTTGATGGTAGATGTAGTTCTGATTGCTTACTACAGTGAGTTGTACGGCAATTCGGCACGAGGAACAGGCAAGTGCGATTGAGCAAAATAAACGGCATTTCAGTAGCGTGACATGTAGTGTGCACACCCACTTGGGACTAATTTATTATACAGGACTGAAGCTTGGCAACTCACTGTAGTAAGCAATCAGAACTACATCTACCATCAGGCCACACTGGTGGCCACGCCCATCTGGGCGGGAGAATTATCATAGAAAAGTAGAGCTGGAAATGCCTGTTTCATTCACTGCAACGCCAGAACCCCATGAAGAAGTGCTCGTACGCACGAAACGCGTCGGGATGGACGATTCAAGTGCAACGTCTGCTGCTGCATCTGCTTTTGCTCAATAAATGGTGGCAAGAAAGAAACTTACCTGAGTGTGGTCATCTCTTCACAGGCAACTTTGTGTTTGGATATATATATATATATATATTACCTACTGGCGGTCGCCAGTAGGTAGTTATAGTTAGGACCCCTTTTCCATAGGAAAACCTCAACATTCTATTTTGAATAACTTTGGCGCCGGTCGACGAATCCTCGCGAATTTCTCAAAATAGGTGGGGCGCTACGCTCCGCTCCTACCCTGAAAGTCTCGGGGGGATTCGTCAAGCGGGGGCTGAGATAAAAGGGGGGTCCCAAAACGCATTTTTCCCATGCATTTTTCCATAGGACCTTTAGAACGAGCTACAGCCCGAACGGCTGAACAGAATTACTAGAAATTTGGCAGAGAGGTAGTCCTCAGGTCAAGGAAGTGCCTTTTGTAGGTTTGGTGTAAATCTGTTCAGTAGATCCTGAGAAAATAGCCTTTAAATCAATATATATATCTGTGGAAGCTTACGGTGCGCTTACCGTGCGCTTACGGTAAGCTTACGGTACGCGTACGGTGCCGTGCGCGAGCGCGATTCTAATTGGCTGTTAGATCTTAGTAAACATTCGAATCGGCCGAAACCAGGAAGCGGCGGCCGCCATTTTCTCTCTCGAACTGTCAGGGGGGTGAATAAAAAAGGTGGATAATGTGAAAAGGGGGCAGGCTCGACAGTTCCTGACCCCCTAGCCTTGGTCAGGGGGTCCCAGAAGGACCCTCAAGGGCAAAAATAAAAAAAAATTATTTTTCGAAAAATCGCCGTATGCGCGTAGCGTACGCGCACGGCGACCTGCGGAATTCCGCGAAATTCGCGGAATTACGCGTACCGTGCGAAAAGGAAAGCTTAAAAAAAAATAAAAAAAATTGTGAGGTAAGGTTGGCTCTTATAAGAGCCGTTGGGTTCATACAGGGATGGAGGAAAGAAAGAATGGGAGTATTATGAGCGTCTACAAACATGCTGGTCTATCTTATTGTTAATAAGGGGAAGACTGACCTCCCCAAAAACAATAAGACCACCACATTTTGTACACCTCATTTCAACACTCGCAAATCGAGGGTTGATGTCCAAAGGAAAAGAAGAAGGTGATGCTCCAACAACCGAAGGAGGGCTCAGCTGAGCTGCCGATGATGTACTCGGCTGAGCATCTGAGGCTGGGCTCTGGTGACTTACTGAAGAGTTTTCTCCAGTATGTTGAGCAAAGGTCCTTGGGCGTTTGTCCTGAAGGTGTCTCATCATAGAGTGATTTCCAAAGGAATATTTCCTACTTGGATTTCCTCTTGATAAAACACGATCACAAAGTATGCAAGTGACCTTTGGAGCATTGACCTTTTTCTCCCCCTCTGGAAAAGTGAAATACTCCCATACAAAAGAAGTCTTTTGTTTCCTCCTTCTCTGGATCATGGTGGTGCTGCTGGCCTCACTCTCAGAAGAGGTGTGCTGTTCTGCCATTGTATCCCAATGTCAATCCAGCTCCTGCTCCTAGAGAATCACAAGCAGAAATGAGGGGAATGGGTGTGGTGTGGGAAGAATCTGGAACTGAAAGTAGTATCAACCAATGAAAAGTGTTCTTTCAAGCAGTAAAGAGGGGAAGGGGTGTGGTGTGGGAAGTTTCTGGAAGTGAAAGTAATTTCAACCAATAAAAAGTGTTCTTTGTAAGTCACATGACCTACCGTGCGCGCACGTGACGCTTACGGTGCGCTTACGCAGCGCTTACGTCACTTTCGCGCATGCGCATTACACGCCCCTGCGTAACCGCGACGTTGCTTCCGGGTGTACGCGTACGGCACGCACGTATCACGTATCGCGCATGCGCATTACACGCCCCTGCGTAACCGCGACGTTGCTTCCGGGTGTACGCGTACGGCACCCACGTATCACGTATCGCGCATGCGCATTACACGCCCCTGCGTAACCGCGACGTTGCTTCCGGGTATACGCGTACGGCACGCACGTATCACGTAGGCGCGCTGCACTAATTACGTCCAGAGCGCGTAGCGTCAGCTTACCGTACGCGTATTTTACAAGCGCGTAGCGTCAGCTTACCGTACGCGCACGGAAAAAAATGCATAAAAAAAAACCTTTCGATAATGCAGGATATAGTACATAAATTATTAAAAAAAGGCTTACAAAAAATGAAATAAAAAAAAATTGCATTAAATTATAATAAAATTATAACTATAACGGGGCAATTTCATTGGTTTTTTACGAGTAAAGTGTCCAGCTAACTATAACATGTGTGAAACCTATGGTTTTTTCACTGAATTTCTAAGGTTTTTTAAATGCTAATTCCTAACTATAACGTGTGTGAAACCTATGGTTTTTTCACTGAATATATATATATATACAGTTTCACCAGTTGCCTTTAGTAGAATGCACTCCCAACAAGTCTTTCAAAAGCGCAGGAACAACTTCAGAGGAAGACAGATAAAACAATCATCGCATGCCTTGCCTGACGCGTTTCAGAGTAAATCTCCTTCCTCAGAGGCAGCATGCCAAGCCATGTTCATTCAGCAATCACTCCAACTGAAATAACCCCTCTAATTTGAAAACCTGCCCAGGTGGGCCTCTGGTTGTTAAGCATCATGGGAGTTGGAATCCCTGCTATGAATCTTGGGAGTTGAAGTCCATATTAAACCCTTGTGGGTCCGGAAACATAAAACATGCTTGTATTTTTAAACTGCATACTTTTCTTTTTATTAGCATTAAATGTGCAGTCTCTAAAAATTGTTCCCAAAGTAAAGCGCAACTTGTTGCTCCCACATGGCGCTTTACATCTGCATGCCACAGGACTTGTACTGATTCCTACAATGGTGCAATCCCCGACCTGGCTGGCCATTTTTTATACAGTTTCACAAGTTGCCTTTAGTAGAATGCACTCCCAACAAGTCTTTCAAAAGCGCAGGAACAACTTCAGAGAAAGACAGATAGAACAATCATCGCATGCCTTGCCTGACGCGTTTCAGAGTAAATCTCCTTCCTCAGAGGCAGCATGCCAAGCCATGTTCATTCAGCAATCACTCCAACTGAAATAACCCCTCTAATTTGAAAACCTGCCCAGGTGGGCCTCTGGTTGTTAAGCATCATGGGAGTTGGAATCCCTGCTATGAATCTTGGGAGTTGGAGTCCATATTAAACCCTCGTGGGTCCGTAAACATAAAACATGCTTGAATTTTAAACTGCATACTTTTCTTTTTATTAGCATTAAATGTGCAGTCTCTAAAAATTGGTCCCAAAGTAAAGCGTAACTTGTTGCTCCCACATGGCGCTTTACATCTGCATGCCACAGGACTTGTACTGATTCCTACAATGGTGCAATCCCCGACCTGGCTGGCCGTTTTTTATACAGTTTCACAAGTTGCCTTTAGTAGAATGCACTCCCAACAAGTCTTTCAAAAGCGCAGGAACAACTTCAGAGAAAGACAGATAAAACAATCATCGCATACCTTGCCTGACGCGTTTCAGAGTAAATCTCCTTCCTCAGAGGCAGCATGCCAAGCCATGTTCATTCAGCAATCACTCCAACTGAAATAACCCCTCTAATTTGAAAACCTGCCCAGGTGGGCCTCTGGTTGTTAAGCATCATGGGAGTTGGAATCCCTGCTATGAATCTTGGGAGTTTGAGTCCATATTAAACCCTCGTGGGTCCGGAAACATTAAAGATCCTTGAATTTTAAACTGCATACTTTTCTTTTTATTAGCATTAAATGTGCAGTCTCTAAAAATTGTTCCCAAAGTAAAGCGCAACTTGTTGCTCCCACATGGCGCTTTACATCTGCATGCCACAGGACTTGTACTGATTCCTACAATGGTGCAATCCCCGACCTGGCTGGCCGTTTTTTATACAGTTTCACAAGTTGCCTTTAGTAGAATGCACTCCCAACAAGTCTTTCAAAAGCGCAGGAACAACTTCAGAGAAAGACAGATAAAACAATCATCGCATGCCTTGCCTGACGCGTTTCAGAGTAAATCTCCTTCCTCAGAGGCAGCATGCCAAGCCATGTTCATTCAGCAATCACTCCAACTGAAATAACCCCTCTAATTTGAAAACCTGCCCAGGTGGGCCTCTGGTTGTTAAGCATCATGGGAGTTGGAATCCCTGCTATGAATCTTGGGAGTTGGAGTACATATTAAACCCTCGTGGTTCCGGAAACATAAAACATGCTTGAATTTTAAACTGCATACTTTTCTTTTTATTAGCATTAAATGTGCAGTCTCTAAAAATTGTTCCCAAAGTAAAGCGCAACTTGTTGCTCCCACATGGCGCTTTACATCTGCATGCCACAGGACTTGTACTGATTCCTACAATGGTGCAATCCCCGACCTGGCTGGCCGTTTTTCATACAGTTTCACAAGTTGCCTTTAGTAGAATGCACTCCCAACAAGTCTTTCAAAAGCGCAGGAACAACTTCAGAGAAAGACAGATAAAACAATCATCGCATGCCTTGCCTGACGCGTTTCAGAGTAAATCTCCTTCCTCAGAGGCAGCATGCCAAGCCATGTTCTTTCAGCAATCACTCCAACTGAAATAACCCCTCTAATTTGAAAACCTGCCCAGGTGGGCCTCTGGTTGTTAAGCATCATGGGAGTTGGAATCCCTGCTATGAATCTTGGGAGTTGGAGTCCATATTAAACCCTCGTGGGTCCGGAAACATAAAACATGCTTGAATTTTAAACTGCATACTTTTCTTTTTATTAGCATTAAATGTGCAGTCTCTAAAAATTGTTCCCAAAGTAAAGCGCAACTTGTTGCTCCCACATGGCGCTTTACATCTGCATGCCATAGGACTTGTACTGATTCCTACAATGGTGCAATCCCCGACCTGGCTGGCCGTTTTTTATGCAGTTTCACAAGTTGCCTTTAGTAGAATGCACTCCCAACAAGTCTTTCAAAAGATTTACTCTGAAACGCGTCAGGCAAGGCATGCGATGATTGTTTTATCTGTCTTTCTCTGAAGTTGTTCCAACTTGTGAAACTGTATATATATATATATATATATGATGGTGTCCTGGCCCCCATGTTACCTTCTAAACCTGTATTGACGTTTAGAAGGGCCAGAACCATGAGAGAGGAGCTCATGAGACCTAACATCCAAACCCCGACCAGTAGTTCGTGGCTGAAACCTAGAAGAGGTTTTTTCAAATGCTCCAGTTGCAGAGCATGCAAATTTGGTCAGAACACCAGTCAGTACTCAGTCCCGTTCAGTGACAACCCTAGACAAATCAAGGGTCACTTTACATGTAGATCTGAATTTGTGGTGTATGTCCTTTCCTGTACATGTGGCTTGAATTACATTGGGAGCACCAAGCTACAGGCCCATGTCAGAATTTTACAACATTTAAGGGCAATTGTAAACAATGACTCCAGCTACCCTGTAGCACGGCATTTCAGAAAACTACACAACAATGATCTTAGTTGCCTGAAATACTTCATTGTCGATGGTGTCCCCGCACAGCGAAGAGGGGGCAACAGGGAAAAAGCCCTTAGACAACTCGAAACAAAATACATACTCGAGTTCGATAGCAAAGCACCCACGGGCTTAAACACCACTGAAGATCTACACAATTTCATATGAGTACTGTCAGACCACATGGGATCGCCTCTGCTCTTTCTTAGACTTGCTTTTATCCTTTTTGATTGTTACCTGCAGGGTACACAGTATCAATTTTTCATATCCGTAGCTACCTCACTGTTTGATTTATCCTGTTTGTTTAACCTGTATCCTCACCAATTTTATGAATATCATTCTCTGATTGCATTTAGAGTAGAACTGTTAGCCAGTCGTTTGGATTAATTTGTTCCTTCTACATCTTCCCTATCTTTGTCTTTTTGATTTCAAAGGAGTAAGGCGACAGACAAGAGAACAATGAATATCAAACGCTTTCTCCACATAACGGTGTGTTCCAGTTCTCCAAACATGAGGATACTGCCAGCCAAGTTCCCCTTTACACCTAGGCATAATACAATCTAGGTGATAGCAGCTCTGGGGACCCGCTATAACTTTGGACTCACGTTCGCCGAAATTTATGTGCTTGGTTGTCTTTATGTATTCGTCAAAATGGAACCTCATATAGGTGAATAGAATTTTGGAGTGTTCCTCTTATCCTCCTCCTCGCTTGATTCCCTCTGTATTTTTATCTTCATTTTACTATTTTTGCACTTTACTCACTTTTTGTTTTAGGATCTTTTACATAGGCTATTGAATTTAACAGCAATCATGGGTCATACATATAGGTTTTATCATCAGAGACTTTTTTAACATATGTTGAATTCTTGCATCGAATTCTGATTGTGCATCAGTTAAGGACATCATTTATGGTTATCATATGTATTAATATACATTTATTTGCTGTTTGCACTACCATTGCGTATTTTGCACATTTGCATCTTGTTGCACCTTGATGGCACTTTTTTGCACTTTAGGTATCAGAATTTGTACCTACAATTGCGTATTTGCACAACTTATTATTGCACCTTAAAACTATGCAAAATAACATGCATTTACAAGGTCGTGATATTATTGTCAACATAGAAGAGTATTTAGAAGCAGATATTACCGATCAGTACAACCATACAACATCTCAGACCCATGCTGGTACAATTGCCAATGTATATGTATTTGTTACATGTATTTAATCATCAAAAAACAGAATTCTTTTGAAACCAATGTATTTTTTCCATGTCTATGGACACAAGCATCACGAGATTACAGAGTGCTCTTGAATTATAAAAGCCTAATGTTTCAGCAGTTACTTCATGTGATCAAGGCCATCTGGTGGCCGAAACGCGTAATGGCGTGCTGTGTGGGTGCTGATTAACATTAAATACCTGTGAAGCACGAGTTGGTGTCCGTGTGCTTCTTCCTCGCCGGTTGGAGGTGGGAGACAGCTGTTTGGATTTTCATATATATATATATATATATATATATATATATATATATATATATATATATCGCCTTGTCTCCGTAAACAGTCGTCGTTTTCGCTGTCACAAACCAGAGTGCAGACCACAAGAATCGTGTTACCATCCAAGATTTAATCAGCCACGGCAAACACAGTCGGCATGACGCGTTTCGATCCCAGAAGGACCTTGATCACATGACGCGCCCATACATATCACGGTACTTTATATTGCATTTGTTTACTTTTAACTTAAAGTGACATGCACGCAAAAATTCAGTTGGGTTATAGACACAGATGAAACCTTAAAATGTTGACCGGTTTCACATTATTACTACATAAATGTGCAAAATAGCCAATGTTAAAAATTGTTTTACAATGCTAAATTATATTTACAACCAATTGATATATATACATTGATGTGAAGTATATAAGTGTTGTCCCCTAGCGATCAGACATGATTAAAAAAAACAACCTCATTTCAATAAATAAGATTAAAATTAACCAATAAATATCTCTGATTTGTTAAAAGGAAACCTTATACTGACATCTGTCAGATGCAACATCCATATATATATGTATATACATACATTACCTACTGGCGGTTGCCAATAGGTAGTTATAGTTAGGATCAAGTTTCCATAGGAAGAACATTTTTTGTTTTGCTTATAACTTTGGCGTCGTTTGATGAATCTTCATGGAATTTTCCAAACTAATTCTTTGTTCATATCAGCTCCTATGTGGGAAGTTTAGGGGTGATTCGTCAAGGGGGGCCAAGAAAAAAGGGGGTCCCAAAACGTGTTTTCTCCATGTTAATTTTCATAGGAAACTTTAGACAAGGCTACAGCTCGAACGGGTGAACGGAATTACCCCAAATTTGGCAGGGAGAAGGGTCTTGGTCTAGAAAGCACACGTCTGTTTACTTGGTGTAAATCCGTTCAGTAGTTTTTGAGAAGTATCGAAGTTTACAGATATCGATATTTGGGAATTCTGCCATCTCATTGGCTGAGGCGTTACGAGCAAAAGCTTGCTGTTTATTGGTTGTGAGTGCTGCGAGCGGTTGCAACTAGGATGTGTTGGCCGCAATTTTGTGATTCGGTTGAAGCGAGTAAGGGGGAAAAAGGGTTAAAAGAGTAGGAAAGAGGAGGGTAGGAGCGCTGTGAGGTCTGTGGGGTGGTTAGGGTATGCTATACAGGGAGTGGGAAGCGTTGTATTCACTGCTAGCGGTGTGAAAGTGCTGTTTTGCCCAGAGTGAGATGTTGCTGAGGTGAGGTGCCGGTACACTCAGGGATTAAACCGTGAGCTGATTGCTGTAAACTGATGTGCTCTAGGTGCTGTAGGATACTGGCCGCTGTAGCATAGCTGTGCAAGTGGTGTTAGTATGGGTTTCTAGTATAGCGGTGTGAGCTCTGTGGGGTGGTTAGGGTGTGCTATTCACAGAGTGTGAAGTGAAGTATTCACCCCCAGCGGTGTGTAAGTGCTGTTTTGACCAGAGTGAGATGGTGCTGAGGTGAGGTGCCAGTACACTCAGAGATGAAACTGTGAGCTGATTGCTGTAAACTGATGTGCTCCTGGCACTGTAGCATATTTAATTTAATTTAATTTAATTTAAATTTAAATTTTAAGATTAAAATTAACCAATAAATATCTCTGATTTGTTAAAAGGAAACCTTATACTGACATCTGTCAGATGCAACATTCATATATATATGTATATACATACATTACCTACTGGCGGTTGCCAATAGGTAGTTATAGTTAGGATCAAGTTTCCATAGGAAGAACATTTTTTGTTTTGCTTATAACTTTGGCGTCGTTTGATGAATCTTCATGGAATTTTCCAAACTAATTCTTTGTTCATATCAGCTCCTATGTGGGAAGTTTGGGGGTGATTCGTCAAGAGGGGCCAAGAAAAAAGGGGGTCCCAAAACGTGTTTTCTCCATGTTAATTTTCATAGGAAACTTTAGACAAGGCTACAGGTCGAACGGGTGAACGGAATTACCCCAAATTTGGCAGGGAGAAGGGTCTTGGTCTAGAAAGCACAGTTCTGTTTACTTGGTGTAAATCCGTTCAGTAGTTTTTGAGAAGTATCGAAGTTTACAGATATCGATATTTGGGAATTCCGCCATCTCATTGGCTGAGGCGTTACGAGCAAAAGCTTGCTGTTTATTGGTTGTGAGTGCTGCGAGCGGTTGCAACTAGGATGTGTTGGCCGCAATTTTGTGATTCGGTTGAAGCGAGTAAGGGGGAAAAAGGGTTAAAAGAGTAGGAAAGAGGAGGGTAGGAGCGCTGTGAGGTCTGTGGGGTGGTTAGGGTATGCTATACAGGGAGTGGGAAGCGTTGTATTCACTGCTAGCGGTGTGAAAGTGCTGTTTTGCCCAGAGTGAGATGTTGCTGAGGTGAGGTGCCGGTACACTCAGGGATTAAACCGTGAGCTGATTGCTGTAAACTGATGTGCTCTAGGTGCTGTAGGATACTGGCCGCTGTAGCATAGCTGTGCAAGTGGTGTTAGTATGGGTTTCTAGTATAGCGGTGTGAGCTCTGTGGGGTGGTTAGGGTGTGCTATTCACAGAGTGTGAAGTGAAGTATTCACCCCCAGCGGTGTGTAAGTGCTGTTTTGACCAGAGTGAGATGGTGCTGAGGTGAGGTGCCAGTACACTCAGAGATGAAACTGTGAGCTGATTGCTGTAAACTGATGTGCTCCTGGCACTGTAGCATATTGGCTGCTGTAGCATAGCTGTGCAAGTGGTGTTAGTATGGGTTTAAACTATAGCGGGAGTGGGAAGCAAACTACTCACCCCTACCGGTCTGAAGACTCGAAGGAAGTGTTTTAGCAAGCAGGAATAAAGAAATAATCGTGAAGAATATAATGCAGAAGGTTGCAATGCCACAGAAGAGAAATGGTGAAATCCGGTGTGTTTAAGAAAGTGGCTATGTGGGATAAAGCGATGGAGTCTGCAAGTTATATAAAAAGTGTCTTTATGTAAGTGCCATAAATGGAACCACTGGTGCAAACAGCTAAGGCATCCAGCTGAGACAAACTCCAACCGCTTCTGCTATATTCAAACCTAAGCTCCTGCATCAGTCAATTCCACATTACATGTTACAGTTCCATGTGACATAAACAATATCTATTAGACATGAATGACTGTAAATTGTAGAATGAAAATAAAGGTAGGAAACCATTACCACACTGTGCCAACCAGTTCCTAAACAATGCTGTGTTTTTTCATCTTGATCGCCAGTTCGTGAGCAGAGGCTGAGGATGAGCTAATTTGTGTGAAAGGGCTTTGTAGATAAGAGGCAGGCAGAGAGAGGTGTGTACAAAGAATAGATATGGTTTCAAAATGGATGTCAGGTTTAGGATAATTTAGCAAGTAAATAGCATATTTGCATAGGCCATACATCATCCATCCCTGGTTAGTGTGGAGAGGTAAGGGCCAATAATGAAAACAGAGTTCAAATGCCTACGCATACTTAGAAAGTTATTATATGAAAATAGTTGAATTGAAGTGTATTAAAACATTTAATAGGAAAAAGTTAAAAAAGTTGGAAAAAATCAAACCAAGAATAAAGCGAATTTCTTACAAATTTTGGAGATTGCAGTCCGGAAGTTCTTCAGCGGCATGAGATGCGTCATGTTCCAAGAGGCGATTGTTGCCATCATGTGAGAAAAGCGAAGCGATCCAATTCATATCCTCGAAGGGACAGTAATGTTCCTCGAATGTTGGAGCGGCAATTTGAACTGGCAGGCAATCTGCGATGTCAAAGGTTGCACGTTGCAGGAGATCTTTCGCGGCTGCACAGAAATCCCATCAAGTTCATGGTTTTCAAGATACTCCATTACCTGCTGGATATTGGGAGCATTTGCTGGGATGTTGGCAAGGCATAGATCCATTCACCAGTCGATTGGGCAAGTTTTGCAATAAAAAGATGGTTGCACGCAGATTGTACATGTGTAAATAAATGTCATGTTGTAGCTGGCTCCAATAATAGATAGAGGCAGGCAGCCGAAAAGTTGTTCAATTTTTTCACGGTATTGATGTAGCTTCACGTAGAGGCGTATTCTGTCGGACATGCTTGTTAACACAGGGAGCGTAGCCATTTTTAACAAGCTAAAATAGTAGTAGGATGGCTGCAAACAGAGAGAGAATTATGGGCACTGTTGCTGTTATTCCAGAGATGATCGAATGAATGAAGTCTGGTATTAGACTAAAAACAGTTTGAAAGCCTGTGAGAAGGCCGGAGGAGACAATGTAAAAAAGTGTGCCAGACTTTAAATGTCATATGTGTTGAAAATTGCGTAACAATTCACAAAGTGTAATGGGAGGTTCGTATTTAAAGGGGAGTGTATTTTACTTGAGGTTCGTGCTATCTGCAGTCGATAAATTACTTTTGGAGAAGTGAGGGACACTTCTGTTTGAAACAAAAGCACTTTCAGTTTGTTTCGTTTAATAAAATCTGTTTTCATCATCATCAAGGAAATCTTTATTACGGCAATTTGCCTTAAAAAGAATACAAAATGAAACATATACATAAATTACATCACCGTTCATTAGATTATAAAACATATCATAGTATATTCATTGAATGTTAATCAGACCCCTTCTCTTGATCCACATTGCTAGTAAAAATGGGGAAACTGCAAATACTATGTGTTTTGATGTGTCTGACTTTAAAATTCTAAAAGCATAACTACACTGTAGAAGGCCCAAATTTTTGCAAAGAGGTACTAGCCAATACTTCCTTGATTTAGTATATGCAGGACAAAAAAACAATACATGAAGCTCGTCCTCTCTATCACAACTGCATCCAGGACAAGTCTTAATAGAGGAGTTTGACCAGTTACTAGTAAAAACTCTCAGGGGTAAAGTACCATATCTCCATTGGAGATATAATTTCCTTGATGCAATAGGATAGATAATATCCATAAAATTCTCAAACAAATAAGAATCTTTAAAACTTAAAAATGATTTAGTTAAAACTCCAAGATTGGAAGCAGACTGTACAGCAGTAAGTTGCTCAGCCACATAAATCTTAGTAAGCAGCTTACGTGGCATCGCCTGGCAGCTCCTTTCTGGGTCATACCACATATCAGGCAAACCCAGTCTAGTAAATTCCAATTTTAAAAACCTAAACCAAGGGATTTTTGCTGCCCCACTACTACTTAGTATTTCCTTTAGCTCTGCCCTATAGTGCAATAGTTCAGGCGTGGTCCACAACCTGTGCCAGTACCTGAGGGGTTTCAAAGCTAGTTAATCTTCAATAGACCTCAAGCCCAGGTCCAGCCTTAAAGGATGCAGCGGGGTACTTTGCGGGAGTGACAATAACTGTCTAATAAATTTGTTTTCTATTTTGAGAAATTAATTCCCTGTTAGATGCCCCCATAATTCCCCGCCATACAAAATTGCGGCCCTCGCTTGACTCTTATAAATCTCCAACGGTGGTTTTATAGGTTTATATGTGGACGTATTGGACAGCCTGAGAATACCCCCTACATACTGGGTTAATTTCATTTGCGATTTTACTTGTTGGGGGGCCCATGAAAGACTTTCGCTTAGGGTTACCCCCAAGTACTCAAAAGTTTTTACCCTTTCCAGTCTCACTGTGTCCAGTTTGGGATTCGGCCGAGTGGACGACGAAGGGTTAAAAACCATATACTTCGTCTTGTTAACATTTATTTCAAGCCCACGGCCTCTACAAAAATCCTCAAAACTATCCAACACACGCTGGATTCCCATAGGTGATTTGGAGAGTAGCAGGGTGTCATCAGCGAACATAATCGCCGGCACCCTGCTCCCTGCCAGTCTTGGTGCATCATTATTGGGGATACTGTCAAGATGGGAAATTACACCATTGATATAAAGGCAGAACAAGGTAGGTGCCAATACGCACCCCTGCCTGACCCCTCTGCCAATGGGAAATTTTGAAGACAGCGCTCCATCCCTCCCACATCTAACCTGAGCAAAATTCCCCTCATGCAGCCTCATCAGCAGTTTCAGGAGTGGTTGTGGAACACCCAAACTAAGAAGCACAGTCCAAAGTTTCCCCCGGGGCACCAAATCGAAGGCGGAGCGGAGGTCCACAAATACCATGTAGAGGCTGCCCCCCTCTATCTTTGTCGTTTTCCAGAATAATAATAGCAGGCGGAAGATTTGGTCCATGGTAGAAGTGTTCCTCCTAAACCCAGCGTGATACTGACTCAGCACGGCATGCTCCTCCATCCAATCCTGCAGTCGATCAAGGATGAGCCGTGCAAAGATTTTTTGCGGGACATCGATGAGGCTGATGGGCCTATAGTTAGCTGGTAACAGAGGGGAACCCTTCTTGAAGATGGGAACAATTTCCGCTCCAAGCCAAGTGCAGGGCACCTCCATTCCTCTCAGGACTGCATTAAAAAGAATGCACAAGTATGGACCCCACATCCCGGGTTGATGTTTAAAAAGATCTCCCGGCAGTTTATCTAGACCCGGTGCTTTTCCTGTTACAATTTTAGAGATTACATTAGCTACTTCCTCCGGGGTGAATTCTATAATGTCATTGGAATCTTCTAATGCTTTAAAAACCGGCTTCATATCCATACAGGATTCTACTGCATACAAGGCCTTAAAATGGTCTTCCCATACATTTGCCTCAATATTCGGTTCAATTGCGGATTTTAATTCGCCGCATCCTGTGTTAACTATAGCCCAGAATCTACGAGCATCTTTTTGTTCTAAGGCACAGGAAAAGTCGGTCCATTTATCATAGTCCCACTCTTGTTTGGAATGCTTCATCATTGCTTTGTAGTGCATTCTCTTGGCAGAGATGAGGGACTTATCGCTGCCAAGCTTTAAAGCCCGAATCAACTCTTTTTTTGCCATACGGCATGCAGCATTGAACCAAGAGGAGACAGGGGTCCTTTTTTTCCTCTTGGACACCAATGGATTAAAAACAGCAAGTAAAGTGCTAGCTATATTCTTGTTCAGAGCCTGCATTTTACTATTAAAGTCTGGAAGGGGTTGTTGAGAATTTAAAGCATCTACTTCGATGAACAAGGGAAGAATTAGATTATATAAATTTGCAAGTTCCTCGCGGGACGCCACAATCTTGTCCCACTTGACCCTGCGCCGATCGTTTGTTAAAACTGCCCTATCTCTGGAATCATCCTGATGTTCTCGTTCCTTCGCTTGTGTGTCAGGGAAAACCATCTCCAGCCTAAGTGCATTGTGGTCACTGTCATCCCTAGCAATAACCTCAAAGTCAATGACCTTGGACCAATCTGTTTTCAAAGTAGGTATTGAAGGCCAAGTTGAAGTTTGGGAGTTACTTTGTGTGGGTGGGAATAGAGATTGCCAGAGGAAGTTATCCGGTTTACAACAGTAAGGACATATGGTATGCCAGCTCACATTGCGTAGAAGTCCATGTTATTAAGAAGCAGATAACTGCCGTTAGAAAGCTGTGTGAATGTTGGTCTGATTGTTGGAGTTGGCGTGCTTATAAGAAAGCACGCAAAATTGGGGGCTGCAAGCTTAGAAGCATCGTGCAGTTGGACATTCTTGCATAGTTATGAATGACTGCCATTGTGGTCGCACTTTTCACCTGTGAGAAAAACTTCTGTATACTCTTTAAGACAGCGATATGTAAATGGGAGAAACCACTGCTCGTAAATAAACGCGCTACCTTATATAATCACATACAACATGGCAAACAACATGTACACCTAGCAGACACAACAACACTACGTACTGTGGGAACCGTGGCTACCCATGTACACAAACCAAACATGGCATGGCACCTCTGTCACATAATGCAGAATGCGGGGAGAGATGGGAGCAAAGTATGTGCAAAGGTGGCAAGTGATTCTGGATTATAAAAGTATACAATGCAAAGTGTTGAGGGAATGTGCCGGACAGACTTGAGTATGCAGAGCACAGACATGTACATGTCAACATACACTGATCGTCTATTGAGTGAAGTGGATAGTGGACGGAACCATAATACTACAGTCAGTAGGGAAGATTTCAAAAACATAGCGCGTACGTGCCCCCTCCCCCCCCCAAATCTTTAGCGTAGTGGGCTCAGCATATGCAAGGCTAAAGTAGGGGTATGAATAAGGCACATTTCTCTGTGTGTGGTTCTCTTCCGGAATGGCAAACATGTTTGTCAGGTCTGCACAGCTTACACCACCACAAAGCTAATGCCATGAATGAGGGTGGCTGCGGGAATAATGCTCTCAGCGTGCTGGTACCCAGAAACCGTCATGGCCGCTGTGACGCACATATGCCCCACAGTTCTTCTTTCGACACCGCCGTATGTGAAAGAGGGCCCATCACATGCTGGTGGAAGCTCCTGGGCTGAGGTCTGTGAGCTGGGAAGGTTCCTGAGATCAACGCTGGCTACCGCGACACAGGCAGACAGCGCCCAGCCTGAGGCCCAGCACCGTGAAGTGCTCTGTATACTACTAACACAGTAGTTGAAGAGGTACCAACAGTGGAACGGTGTCTTGATCCCACAATGGACGATGTTAGAACTGCATCTGAGAGTGCAGATGAAGGTACTCCTTTCGACCAGCTGTAACCAACTCTAGGTCTCAACAGTGGAAACGGTGTATTGATCCCACAATGGACGAAGTTAGAACTACCTCTGAGAATGGAGATGAACGGACTCGCTTCGAGCAGGTGCAAGCAACTCTAGGTCCCAACAGTGGAACGGTGTTTTGATCCCACAATGGACGATGTCCGATATTAGTTGCAGCTTGTGAATTTTCACAGAAGTTCCTGTGTTGACGTGCATCAGACTCTGTGCTTCCGTAGCTAAGTGCTGCACATGATTATTGTGCTTGGTTGACACCAGTCGGTGGAGTACACCACGGTACAGCAGGTCCGAACAGTGGAACGGGGTCTTGATCCGAAAATGGACAATGTTAGAACTGCATCTGAGAGTGCAGATGAAGGTACTCCCTTCGACCAGGTTTAACCAACTCTAGTTCCCAACAGTGGAACGGTGTCTTGATCCCAGAATGGACGATGTCCGATAATACGTGCTGCTTGGTTTTCACAGAACTCCCTCCGTTGAGGTGCATCAGACGCTGTGCCTCCGTAGCTAATTGCTGCACATGATTATTGGGCTTGGCTGTCGGTGGAGTACACCGTGGCACAGCAGGTGGGAACAGTGAAACGGGGTCTTGATTCTGTGATTGAGGATGTCAGAAGTTAAAGTTTGTGATGATTTCTGTGTACCCACTCCGATCAGGTGCAACCAACTGTGTACTTCCGAATCCAACGGCACGTGGCTGTGAAGCGTGAATGACAACTGCCTCTGCCCTTCAGAGAGGTCAGCAGGGCTCACAATTCAGATGGAGTGGTGATTGTTTAATTACAGAATCCAGTAGGCAACTAACTACAACGTCTATTGAAATATACACAGTAGCCTTTTAGTATACTTGCTTGAAGAAGTTTTTTAAGATGACTTATAGGTCTAGTACAATGACCAAATTCTTCTTGGTAGTGGTAAAGAACACTGAATAACAGTGTACACAGTGGACAACAGAGATCGCAATTCAAATTGTTTGGATTTATTTATTGCAGAGTTTTGTGTAATTTATGTTGTTGTATTTTGTGAAGAGGACGTGAGAAAAAGTATTCATGGAAGATTGTGCTCACTATTGCCTTCAATTTACACTGTAGACACCAGTGTTCACAATTCAGATCGAGTCGCTATTGTAGATGACGCAGTCCTGTAGGCAAAATACATTGCTCCAGTGCGCCCTGTCCGCACCACGCATACGCATCATCACAGGCTCTACACACGCTTTTTGTTGCTTCGCGTAAGCAAACTGGGCAGCTCAAGTCAACGCCATATGGCTGTGGGCCTTTGCTGACCGCTCTCTGGCCTACAATGCAGACAGCAGTGTTTACAATTCAGATTGAGTCGCTATTGCAGATGATGTAGTGTTGTAGGCAACAAACATTGCTCCTAGTACGGCCCGCACGCAGCACGCATCATCGCTGGCTATGCACATGCTGAATGCTTTTGATGTGGCTATCTAAGTGCACTAGACCTGATGGACCCTTTATGATACAATCTTTTTGTGTATTATTTCAGATCTACTGCCTGTATCTTAGTATACCACAAGTTATGGTTCTTTTACAATAGAATCTTTTCTGTATTATTTCACATCTAGTGTCACTACCTTACTGCAGCACAAACTATTGATCCTTTAATTATTGAATCTCTGTGTGCAATTCAATGATTACTGTTGTAGTTGATGCTAGCAGCAACCATTCCCTGAGGGCTGGTTTACACTCGCCCCACATGCATCCAGCACAGACGTCACTGGATATGTGACCCTGGTAATAAAAAGGAGTCGAGCGCATGTGCCCGTACCCACTTCCACTATCTATCTGTGTCCGTGTGTTCATTGTCTATGCATGATACTGCCCCTGGGCCGTACCACATTACATTGTGCTGTGGATAGCGTATGCAACCATGTTACCTCTGGCAGTGGGGAAAAGTTCTGTTATGTAGCTTTTAGATGCATGGCTATCACAGTTGGAAGGCTACTTAACAGAGCATGAATATTGATGAAGATGATGGTTGCATGTTGTGTTTAGTGTCAGATATGTGTACATAGCAAAAGGTTTTCAAAAAAGCTCTGTAAACGCTGTAGAGAGAATGGCGAACATGGGTGGGGTCCTCCAACTGATACAATGGGAAATGTTATAAACCAATCAAATACTTTTCTTTAAGGTCACATGGCAATCGCGCAGCGATCGCGCAAGGAGGCCGCACCCAACGTGATTTTGAGAAAATATTACCATAATATAAGTTTATTACAGTTAGAAATATATCCATTTTAAAAATATTTTAGATTATCGCTTGTTCTCATATACACTTTAAACTTATTTAGATATAGTTTTGAGATGAAAAAAATGAGGGAATTGCATTCCCGGCGCAACACCATACATCTATGATGTAACACAGGGTCTGGCAGTGTGCACTCGACGCATACGCAACGCGCAGGGGGCGTGACCCCATACATACATGACGTAAGGTGCGGCTTGGTACTGCATACCCATCGCATACCAAAGTAGCAGCTGGCGCGATCACATACATATATGATGTTATGCGGAACGCGGTGCCACGAACCCATCGGATACGAAATGCGCATCCTTTACAAGTTTAACAATATGGTGGATAGGATTCACGTGGTGATGGAGCTTGGTACACTACCGGTACGGGACTTCAGTTTTCTCAACAAAAAAAATAATTATATACATACTTTTTTTGAAGATATAAAACATTACATATTTTTCAAATTAAAAACAAAAAAGGATAATAGAGTTCCAAAATAGGACCAAAAAAATAGAAAGAATATAGGTTTTATAAATATTAAAATATGAAATTAACATATAAAAAACTTTTGAAATTCACTGAAAAAAACATAGGTTTTACAGACAATATAGTTAGGAATTAGTATTTAAAAACCTTAGAAATTCACTGAAAAAAACCATAGGTTTCAGGGACGTTATAGTTAGTTGGACATTTGACTCCAGAGAAATTCGCCCGTTATAGTTAGTTGAGCTAACTATAACTCGCGCGCCTGCAATGCACTGGTAATGATGTCACATATTACATCACTCATGACCTGGTCAGTGACATCACTGATGACATCACTGATGACATCTCAAATGACATCACTGATGACATCATCCACGTGATAATCTGATGCACATACTGATGGCCTAATATAAACTTTGATACACGCACTCTAAAATACTGACTACTATTTTTGAAACCATACACACAACAATGCCAGATACTACATACCACCCACTATTTCATAGGTCTACACTCACATCAACTCACTTATACATGCAGTTACTCATCGATACAGTACTATAATATGCACTCATACACCTATACATACAGTCACAATCTGCCACTCATCCATAGAGTTACTCACACACCTAGTCAGTAATGCAAAGAATCAATCACATACCCATTTACTCTTGTATGCAGTTGTACACACCAACTGTGTTATTTATACACACACCACATCACGTATTTATGCAGATACTAATACATACTTACTGTCTTATACAATCACTGATAGAAGCACTTTTATACACCCACTCCTTCAAATAACTTACTCTCATGTATAGTCATTTATATACTCCAACACTCACATATACTGCCAATAAACATATGTAGTTACTCACACATATACCAGTGAGATATTCATTCACTCACCAACACACCCATACACACACTAACTCACCCATAGAGCCCTTCCAAGATGTACTTTTGAATCCATACAACCAGTGAATCACCCACTCAGATATGTATGCACAGAGTCACACACCCCCACCCACCCACACTGACACTCAGGCACTCATACAGATACTCAGACAACAAATCAATAACCCATATAGACACTCATGTAGCTACTCACCAACCCATGCAGCCGCTTATACACCAACTGAGACACTAATACAGACTTTCACACCGTTTAGTCACTAACCCATACATTCAGTAATACATGTTCAATCACTCAGTTATACAGTCAGTCACACACCTACTAAATAATTCATTCAGGGACTTGTAAAGTCACTCTTTCTTCAATACACCTTGGCATAGATATATATGAAGAATATTTAAACTTTACAGAAACACACATTCACTGGATGATGTCATCAGTGATGTCATCAGTGATGTCATTTGAGATGTCATCAGTGATGTCATCAGTGATGTCACTGACCATGTCATGAGTGATGTAATATGTGACGTCATTATCAGTGCATTGCGGGCGCGTGAGTTATAGTTAGCTCAACTAACTATAGCGGGCGAATTTCTCTGGTTTTATATGAGTCAAATGTCCACCTAACTATAACGTCTCTGAAACCTACGGTTTTTTGTTTTTTTCAGTGAATATATATATGTGTGTGTATTACCTACTGGCGGTCGCCAGTAGGTAGTTATAGTTAGGACCCCTTTTCCATAGGAAATCCGCAACATTCTATTTTGAATAACTTTGGCGCCGGTCGATGAATCCTCGCGAATTTCTCAAAATAGGTGGGGCGCTACGCTCCGCTCCTACCCTGAAAGTCTCAGGGGGATCCGTCAAGCGGGGGCTGAGATAAAAGGGGGGTCCCAAAACGCGTTTTTCCCATGCATTTTTCCATAGGACCTTTAGAACGAGCTACAGCCCGAACGGCTGAACAGAATTACTCGAAATTTGGCAGAGAGGTAGTCCCTAGGTCAAGGAAGTGCCTTTTGTAGGTTTGGTGTAAATCTGTTCAGTAGATTCTGAGAAAATAGCCTTTAAATCAATATATATATCTGAGCCCGCTTACGGTACGCTTACCGTACGCTTACCGTAAGCGTACGGTGGCGTGCGCGAGCGCGATTCTGATTGGCTCTTAGATCTTAGTAAACATTCGAATCGGCCGAAACCAGGAAGCGGCGGCCGCCATTTTGTGTATTTCACTCTGAAAAAAAAGAGTGAAAACAAGAAAAGGGGGCAATGAGGAGAGTTACAGACCCCCTAACATTTGTAAGGGGGTCAAAGAAGGACAGAAAAGTACAAAAAAAACATTTATTGATTTTTAAAAAAATCACGGGGTACGCGTACGGTAAGCTTACGGTAAGCGTACGGTAAAAAAAAAAATAATAATAAATGAAAAGCAGATTTAAGAGTTTAGATATTAGGGAGCTCTAAAAAGAGCTGTTGTGTTTATGAAGTCATTTTTTTAGTGGTACCTACAAGTAAGTACCGATGCAGAGTCTAAGGTTCAAAAGGAAGACTCTGTTCCCTTCATCATTGAAGTGCACACCATCTCCTCTATAAATGTCTTGCATGTCATAACGCAAGTTGTTGTGGTAAATGGCACCCATACCATAGTCACGGAGGAAAGCAGAAACAGATTTGTTGACGTGCTTTCTTGCTTTGTCAATCTGTGGACAGAAATGATTGGACCAGTTCCATTTTTGCCTTTGGCATATGTTGGAAAACACAAAGGCAGTTTTAGGGAAAAGTGAAAACAGTTGTGCAAAGGTGTCCTTCATAAGCATTTCCAGACCTACCCCAGTCAAAGTGCCTAGGTCATTGCCACCACAGTGCACTATTATGAGGTCAGGGTGTTGGATTTGCATGAAGGATTTCACCAATGGCATCAATTGGTGCCACTTTAACCCTCTCTGACCAATCCATTTAATGTCTACATTTGGCAAAGCAAGGTCTCTCACCATATCTGTTTTCTCTGCAAACTTTTCACTCCAGAAGACATAGCTGTGCCCTACAATCCACACTGTGAACATCTTCAAAGGAGATCTGGATGCACTCAGGAGGTGTCTTTCAGTAGAATGGCAATATGAAAAGAAAGACAGTTTGGAAATGGAGGCATACATATTTTTTTCAAAACAAAAAGAACTGATTGGCTGTTTCATACCATTCTAGAATAAAAACTAGGCTGTATGTGTAAATTAATAGAAGCATGTTTTGTATTGGTACAAAAAAATGTGTAACCAAAGAACAGTACTATGGATTTGCTGTTAGGTTTGAAAAGTCAAGCACTCTTGCTCTGTGGAATTGAAACATTGTTTGGCGAACTTCTGACCTAACTCAACACAGCAGTGTTCCATGAGCTGTTGCTATGGTAGCAGGCAGAAGTCAAGTTGGGGGAAGGGTACTAGGCAGAAGTCAAGTTGGGGGAAGGGTACTTTTGGAAAAGGGTTGGTTTTCAACCAATAGAAATGTGTGATTACATTTGAAAAAAAGGGGGAAGCACTGAGATTTGAAACTTACATGTATATGTGTGGAAAAATAGAGGGAAAGTTTGCCATTATCTGGTTCTGCTGAGAGGAGAGAGGTGAACACAACAGAGATCCTGGCTCTGATAATCTGCTGTTTGAGTGTCACATTTCTTTCACAACTAACTAATTTTAAAGGTGAGTTTACAGTTTGAGAGAAAACAAATGAATAAATATTTTTTTGAGTGAGTATGGTAAGTCAATAATAATAAGTGTAGTCTCTCAAGGACCTTGTAATGTGTTTATTGATTTTTAGTGTTTTTTAAAAAAAAAAAAAAAAAAGTACGCGCACCGTACGCGTACGGTAAAAAAAAATAAAAAAAAGTTTTTAAAAACATATGTAAAAAAAAGATGAAAGATAAGGTTGGCTCTTAAAAGAACCGTTGTGTTCATGCAGGGACAGAGGAAAGGAAGCATGGGAAAATTATTCAAAGCGACAAATGTGCTGATCTATTTTGTTGTTCACTAGGGAAACACTGGTCTCCCTATAGCAAATTAGATCTTGACAAAATGTGCATCGAATATCAACCTTCCGAAATCGAGGGTTGATTTCCAGAGGGCCAGCAAAAGGAGATTCTCCCCCCACAGATGAAGGGCTCACCTGACCTGCAGAAGAAGGAGTCAGCCCTGCAGATGATGGTTCAGGCTGAGCTGCTGTGGATGTACTGGCTTGTCTTTCTGAAGAGTTACCTCCAAAAAGATGACCATGTGTCCTTCTGTGTACATCCTGGAGGTGTCTCTTCATGGTGTGATTCCCAAAGGAATACTTCCTGTTAGGATTACCTCTAGAAAGTACACGCTTACACAGCTTACAAGTCACTAAGGGTGCATTTACCTTTTGCTGGCCTTCAGGAAAAGTAAAATAATCCCATACATAAGAGGGCTTTTGTTTCCTCGATCTCTGCCTCAAGACAGTGCTGCTAGTGCTAGCCTCACTCTCAGAAGAGCTCTGCTGTTCTGCCATCGTATCCCAAAGACAAACCAGCTCCTTCTCCCAAGGGATCACAAGCAGAAATGAGGGGAATGGGTGTGGTGTAGGAGAGTTCTAGAACTGAAAGTAGTTTCAACCAATCAAAAGTTGTGTTTCATGATCACATGACCTACCGTACGCTTACGGTACGCTTACGGTACGCTTACGGCAAAAGTGCGCATGCGCGTAAAAAAGACACGCGCTTGCGCGCATGCGCATAACAGTCACTCCCGGCACTTCCGCGTAACGTGCGCGTGTAGCGTACACGCGTACGCGTCCCACGCGGAGTACGCGCGGCTACGCAAATTGCGTAACTATACGCAAGCAGCGTAGGAAAATTACGGACGTTGCGTAAACCGTACGCTTACCGTGAGCTTACGGTACGCGTACTAAAAATTTATTAAAAAAATAGAAAAAAAGTACTACAAATAAATTTTACATGCTTATTTTAAAAAATATATTAAAAAAAACATATTAAAGAATTTTAAAAATTTAATCATAGTCTTTATAAAAGGTAAGAAAATTAAAATAAAAATATGTTAGAAAAAATAGAAGAAAAAAAAAAATTAGCATTTAAAAAACCTTGCAAATTCACTGAAAAAACCATGGGTTTCACACACGTTATAGTTAGGAATTAGCATTTAAAAAACCTTGCAAATTCACTGAAAAAACCATGGGTTTCACACACGTTATAGTTAGGAATTAGCATTTAAAAAACCTTAGAAATTCAGTGAAAAAACCATAGGTTTCACACATGTTATAGTTAGGAATTAGCATTTAAAAAACCTTAGAAATTCAGTGAAAAAACCATAGGTTTCACACATGTTATAGTTAGCTGGACATTTTACTCGTAAAAAACCAATGAAATTCCCCCGTTATAGTTAGTTCAGCTAACTATAACTCGCGCGCCCGCAATGCACTGCTGATGACGTCACATATTACATCACTCATGACATGGTCAGTGACATCACTCATGACATCACTGATGACATCTCAAATGACATCACTGATGACCTCACTGATGACATCATCCTTGTGATAGAGTGGCAGACCTCCTCTTCCCCTAATAAAACCTTTGATACACACATTCAAAAATAGAGACTAAAATTTACAAAACAATGGACATACCAATAACAGTTACAACAACCTCTTCAGTAATTGTAAGATCCACATACACATCCACTCATTCACCAACAGTCCAATACAGTCACTCATACATGTACTCACTTATCATATGTACTCATACACCTATACATCCTGTTACACAATGCCACTCATCCATAGAGCTACTCACACACATAGTCACTCATGCTAATAAAGAATCAAACATACATTTACTTGCATATACAGTTATACACACACCACCACACTTACTTCTACGGAAACTTACACATACTTAGTCTTTTAAACAATTACTTATAGAAATACATACTTATTCATACAGGAACTCTTTCAATCTCTCACTCTCACATATACTCACATATATAAACCAATAGTCACATATACTAGTTTTAAACATATGTAGTTACTCATAAAGACACTATTGAGACAGTCATTCACTCACTAACACACCCATACACACACTCATCCACCCATGCAGTCCTGCACACATGCTCTGTTCAACACATACAAACAGTGAGTCACTCATTCATGCACCTATGCACTACGTCATACCCCCCACCGAACCATGCAGACACTCATACTGATACTCAAAAAACCAACTAATAACCTATATAGACACCCATGTAGCTACTCTCCAACCCATGCAGCCACTTATACACAAAGTGAGAGACTGATACAGATATTTATATATTTAAACATTACTCACTAAGCCATGTATTCACTATGATACACTTAATCAGTCAGTTACACAATCAATTTTTCAAAAAGAAATCATCCATTTAGACAGTAATATACCCATTTATTCTTCCATCGACCTTGAGATATACATATATAAAACATATTTAATTTTCAGAAAAACACACATTCACTGGATGATGTCATCAGTGAGGTCATCAGTGATGTCATTTGAGATGTCATCAGTGATGTCATGAGTGATGTCACTGACCATGTCATGAGTGATGTAATATGTGACGTCATCAGCAGTGCATTGCGGGCGCGCGAGTTATAGTTAGCTGAACTAACTATAACGGGGGAATTTCATTGGTTTTTTACGAGTAAAATGTCCAGCTAACTATAACATGTGTGAAACCTATGGTTTTTTCACTGAATTTCTAAGGTTTTTTAAATGCTAATTCCTAACTATAACGTGTGTGAAACCTATGGTTTTTTCACTGAATATATATATATATATATATCAAATTACACCGTCCATCTGCAGCTTCGCGCCAAAGACGGAGACGGACCACAGTTAAGTGCCAGAATGCGTGATTTATTTGGCTTGTTCGGTCTGACGCGTTTCGGTTCGAAAATGATATATATATATATATATATATATATACACACACACATAAACATATATATATAGTAGATAGTTATAGTTAGGACCGTGTTTTCATAGGAAATCTGACAATTCTATTTTGAATTACTTTGGCGCCGGTTGACGGATCCTCGTGAAATTTTCAAAACTAATGGGGCGCTCCGCTCAGCTCTTACCCTGGAAGTCTCAGGGTGATTCGTCAAGTGGGGGCTGAGAAAAAAGGGGGGTCCCAAAACGCATTTTCCCCATGCATTTTCCCATAGGACCTTTAGTCGAAGGTACAGCCCGAACGGCTGACCAGAACTACTTGAAATTTGGCAAAGAAGTAGTCCTCAGGTCAGGGATGTGCCTTTTACATATATGGTGTCAATCTGTTCAGTAGTTCCTGAGAAAATTGTAGTTAAAAGCACATAAATATCTATAGCTGCGCACCGTGCGCGCACCGTGCGCGCACGGTGCGCGCACGGTGCCGTGCGCGAGTGTAATTGTGATTGGTGGTTACGTCAGTCAACATTCGAATAGGTCAAAATCAGGAAGTGTTGTCCGCTATTTTGTGTGTGACAGTGAAAAAGAAAGGTGGAGAACGTGAAAAGGGGGCAGGGTACAGAGTTCCTGACCCCCTAGCTTTTGTCAGGGGGTCCCTGAAGGACCATGAAGGGTGAAACATTTTTTTATTTATTTTTTTTAAATTGCGGGGTGTGCGCACGGTGCGCGCACGGTGCGCGCACGGCGGAAAAAAATTCATAAAAAAAATAGATTTAAAATTCAAATGTAAGTGTTTAGATGTTAGGTGGCTCTAAAAAGAGCCGTTGTGTTAATAGAGGGACAGAGGAACAGAAAAATGGCAAAAATGATAGGGTGCTGCACGTGTGCTGCTGTATCTTGCTCTCTATTAGGGGAATGCTGGTGTCCCCATAAGAGAGAAGAGCATTGCACACATTGCACCGTATATGCACCCTCTTAAACAGAGGGTGTATATCCAGAGGAACAGAAGCAGGTGAAGCTGCCGCCGCAGATGAAGTGCTCGGCTGAGCTGCCAATGATGTGCTCGGCTGAGCTGCTGCGGATGTGCTCGGCTGAGCTGCTGGAGGGTTTTCTCTAGCAGCTCGAGCATAAGCCACAGGATGTACATCTCTAACGTGCCTGATCATAGTGAAGATACTAAAAGAGTATTTCTTTTTAGGATCTCCTCTTGATAAGACACGATCACAAAGAGTGCAGGTGACTTTTGGAGCATTCACCTTCTTCTGCCCCTCTGGAAATGTAAAAAATTGCCTTATAAAAGAGTCTTTCTGTTTCCTCTGTCTCTTTCTCACAAGGGTTTCCTGCTCACTCCCAGAAGATGACTGCTGCTCTGCCATTCTCAAGTACTGGAGTACTGGAAAAGCTGCTCAGCTCCTTCTCCCAGGGAATCAGAAGTAATAATGAGGGGAGTGGGTGTGGTTTTGGAAGTTTCTGGAACTGAAACTACTATAAACCAATGAAAAGTGTTGTTTCTTAATCACATGACCTGAAACTACTATAAACCAATGAAAAGTGTTGTTTCTAAATCACATGACTTGCCGTGCGCGCACGGTGCGCGCACGGAGCACACACGCATGCGCGTACGGAGCATGCGCGCATGCGCGTACGGAGCACGCGTGTACGGAGCACTCACGACGTACGCATGCGCACGTGGAGCACGTACGCATGCGCACACGGAGCACGTACGCATGCGTGCACCGTGCGCGCACCGTGCGCGCACCATGTGCGCACGGACAAAAACCCTTAAAAAAAATGTTTTAAAGTGTTTATAAGTTTATAGAAGATATTAACTATGCTGTTCAACTCTATCCAAATTTAAAAAAAAAAAAAAACGGAGCCATTCCATAATACAGGATAAAGGTAATCTATAACTATATATATGGGTAGCTTATTGTAAAATAAATATTTAAAAAATATAATAATACATTCATAAATTAGCATTTCAAAAACCTTGCAAATTCACTTAAAAAACCATAGGTTTCACACACGTTATAGTTAGGAATTAGCATTTAAAAAACATTTGAAGTTCACTAAAAAAACTATAGGTTTCACACACGTTATAGTTAGGAATTAGCATTTAAAAAACCTTGCAAATTTACTGAAAAAACCATAGGTTTCACACACGTTATAGTTAGGAATTAGCATTTAAAAAACCTTGCAAGATATACCCCGTTTAAAGACCAAGGAGAGGAGGGCGTGGCCAAGATGGCGAGGTGAGCGGACGCCTTTTCAGCCGGCTCCCGCTCCGTTAGGCCCCAAGCCTAGCTGCTTTAGTAGAATCTCCCCCCGCTCGGCGAAAGAACCGACAGCAGAGGCGGTGGAGCCCGGGAGAGAGCCGATAGAAGGTTCCCGGCACCCAGGACGCCCGGCGACGAGCGGCGCACCACTGCCGTTCAGGCACCACGAGGAGGCGGAGCATAGCGCCGGCCCTGATGAGAGCGCCGTCGGCCAGAGGATCACGCGAGTGCCGGGCTCGCTGGTGAGGCCGGAGGGGGCACGACGGAGGGACGCGGCCCCTTGCCGAGGAGAGCGGGGCTGACCGCGGGAGACGAGCGGCCACCCAACGCCCAGCGGAGGTGAGACGGCACCCTGCGGACAGCGCAGCTCCGTCGCTCACAGCCAAGACACACGAGGGCACAGGAGAACCCCCCGGAGGACACCAGCGGCTGGGGGCGGACACGGCGAGAGCGCGCCCCCGGTGCCGGAACATAACGGGAGGTCTGGTGCGGTGGGGGCGCGGGGAGAAGCCCTCGATCATTCCCGCACAGTGCCCCCCCCCGTGAATAGTGGCGATGCCGGGCTGTTGGGCCGCTGGGAGCGCTGCCGCGGCGGCGGGGCTGCCCGGAGGTGAAGAAAGCAGGAGGAGCCCATTTGTAGGACCGCTTTGAGGGGACCCCCGCCGGGGAGCCGGACATACAGGCCAGAGCGGGAGGCCTGCTCTCGGGGCCTGGGGAGCGACGCTACGGGAGGCGGCGGACAGCTCAGCGGACGGAGCAGCGGCGGGGGCGCCCCCCTGATGACTCTCTCCCCTTCCTCTCCCCCCCTCTTCAAGCTAGCCAGGTACTGGTGACGGAACGGCTGGTGACCGGGGGCCCTGTTCGCGGGGGGGACGGCACACGGAGAGCAGTGGCCCGGAGGCCCTGGAGTCAGACCTCGGACGCAGACGGAAGACCCGCCCGCTGGAGGATCTCGAGGGGGCGAACTTCGGCCCGGAGCACAGGCCAGGGAGGCCCGCAGTACCGGGGGCGCGGAGTGGAACCGGCGGCGGGCCCTGATGAATTACAGGGGCGGACGCCACGGGAGGAAGACTGGTGACACCGAGGACGCAGATACTGCCGTGCCCCGGCGATCATGGCGGGCAACAAAGGAGGGAGGAAGGGGGAGCGCACTCTCCCCGAACTGCTAGGACGACACCAACAGCGAACGGACCGGGGGCAGCAATCTCCCGGCTCCTCCAGAGGACAGCAGGGAGCCGGAGACGGAGAACCCCCCATCACCAGGTCCTTTATGGAGTCCCTTTTCAGCTCTCTCCGGGAGGACTTTCAAACCTTGAAGAGCGAAGTAGCGGGTGAGGTGCGGGAGATGCGTCGAGAAGTAGATGGCCTGGGAGAATGAGTAGCCACGGTGGAGGACGCCGGTAATAGAAGAGACGAGGAGTTTGAACAATTGCAACAAGAGGTGTTGCGCCTCCAGAACCAGCAGATTGATCTCCAGGTGCACGCTGAGGATCTGGAAAACAGATCTCGAAGGAACAACATTAGGGTTCGCGGAATTCCATCCGCGGCGGAGGGGGCGGACGCGGCAAGTTATTTGCAGGCCCTGTTTCGGGAGATCCTGGGAGAGCCGGAGGAGTTCCCTATCCGGATTGACAGAGCGCATAGAGTGGGACCCCAACGCAGAGCATCGGCGCCGCCCCCGAACATGCTGGCTTTCCTCCCAGACTTCTCGCTTAAAGAACGGATTATGACGGAGGCACGGAGGCGACAACCCCTGACCTTCCGAGACCATCCGGTGGCCCTCTACCAGGATCTCTCTGCTATAACGCTCCAAAAACGGAAGGCATTCAAAGTCGCTATGGATTTCCTGAGGGGACAAGGAATGCCCTATACTTGGGGGCACCCCTTCCGGCTCATCTTCCGATGGAATGACACCATACACCAGCTACGATCCCTGCAGGAGACCTGCGGGGTCCTGGGCCTCGCTATCACGGACAACGAAGCAGACACGCAGCGACGGGGCTGTGCCCGGAGAGACGATTGGCAGAGGGTGCCTGGGCGCCGCCCCCGTGACAGACCTGGCAGGCCAGACTCACCCACAATCAGAGCCAGCGTGGTGGACGCGGTGATGGAGGTGACCGGGAACACTGGTTCCAACGACGTCGCACTGACTGCATGAGGCAACTCCGGGGGGAGATCAACACAGCTTCCTGAACATGCAGGTTTGGGGTTCGGGGCGGGGTGGGGGCGGGCGGGGAGGGAGTAGTGGCTGGACTTACACTGGAATACTCCACCTGTTCTGTCCTGGGGGAGCAGGACTTGGACACTGATGTTTTTGGACTTGGGGGTGAGGAGAGAGGTGTTGGGGGCATGCTGCAGAAGGGGGGGCGGGCAGATGACCGGGGGGTTCTGAGTAGAGCACGGGGGAGGAGGAGGGAGGGAAGGGGGTTTCAGAGCAAAACGGGAGGGGGAAAGGGGAACCAGGGGAGGAGGGGAGGCAGTCCAGTGCGTGTCCGAAGATGCAATCGCCGTAGTGGCGTACACACCACAGTCCGTAGATTCTCAGGAGGCAGGGGCGGTCTGGTCGAGTCTCCAACATGACACCTACAACATTTAAAATTGTCACGCTCAATGTCAGGGGCCTTAATAACCCGATCAAACGACGGGCCGTACTATCCCTGCTAGAGAACACTCAGGCAGATATCTGCCTCCTACAGGAGACACACCTACTGCCCCGGGACTGTCCCAGACTGCGATCCTCCGCTTTCCCTACACAATTCTACTCATCCTGCAACACTAAAACGGCGGGGGTAGCGATACTAGTGGCCCGGCGCTTTAGAGGGGAAATACTTCACAGACAAACAGAACTGAAATGTAGGCTCCTGGCCTATAGAGTCCGCGTGGCTGGTCTCACGTTCACGATTGGGTCCATTTATAGCCCGAACGAACGGCAAGAACGCTTCCTCAGCTCGGCGTTGGAGGAGATCGCGGTTACGCAGGATAGGCACATTATCATAGGGGGCGACCTCAACATGGTCTTCGACGGCGCCGCCGATAGATCCGCCCAGCGCTCTCCACAGACGGGGGAATTCTCGAAGGAGTGTTAGGCACAACTAACAGAGATGGGTTTGGGGGACCTCTGGCAGCACATGCACCCTGTGGAGCAGACCTATTCGTACTACTCGCACGCACACAAGACGTATGCACGGCTCTACCACTTTTTGGTCTCGGGACCGGGGCACGCTTTGGCCACGGGTTCAGACATAGGGGTGATTTCGGTGTCAGACCACGTCCCTGTGACAGCCACCTTCTGTTTACCGCCGGCCTCATACCCTCCTCGGGTCTGGCGTTTGCGAGACACTCTGCTCGGTAGACGAGATGTGGTCCAGCAGGTGACAAAGGCGATACAGGAATATCTGTCCCATAATGAGACCCCCGACACGTCTCGGGCGACTCAATGGGCGGCTCTGAAGGCGGTCCTCCGGGGGAAATTTATTGCAATCGCATCGGCAGATAATGCTAATAGGCGGGAGAAATGGGAGGAGCTCACGCAGAGGGTCCATGAATTAGAACATATGCATGGCCGGACGGGTGCTCCCCGGATCTGGCGGCAACTCCAAGGGGCGAGAAAGCTCCTGACTGCCCTGGATATGGATTGTGCGGAGTACGCGGCACTGCGCCTCAAACATGTCTATTACACCGGAGGGGACAAGTGCGGTAGGTTGTTAGCGAGCAAGCTTAGAACCACCCGACAGCAACACACGGTGAAGGCGATCACCGACCCCACAGGGTCCACGGTTACAGAGGATGCTCACATAGCGGAACGTTTTCGCAAGTACTATGCTGACTTATACGCTGGAGATCCTCCGGACGCCCTCACAGCGCAGAGGTATTTGACCTCAGTCTCCCTACCGTCCTTAACGCCCTCACAGGCGGAGGCGCTGGAGGGAGACATTAAGGCCGAAGAGGTGATATCGGCTATAGCCCTTCTCAAACTTGGTAAATCCCCGGGGCCGGACGGCTTCACGTCCCTCTTTTATAAAAAGTTTTGCACATTACTGGCACCGATCCTCACGCGTCTGGTCAACACCTTCGCGACACCGGGCGCGATCCCACCACATCTGCTGCGGGCGTCCCTTGCGGTCATCCCCAAGCCGGGAAAGGACAGATCGCAATGTGGCTCCTACCGGCCGATATCTCTTCTAAATGTTGATCTTAAACTGTACACAGGGATCTTGGCGGCACGCCTGGCCCCCCTCTTGCCGGGACTCATCGACCCGGACCAAGCGGGCTTCGTTCCCGGAAGGCAAACGGTCGATAACACCAAGAGAATCACGCACCTCATTGAGAAGGCGTCACGAACCCGGGGGGAGAGGATGTTATTATTGGTGGACGCCGAAAAAGCATTTGACCGCGTACAGTGGCCGTACCTAGAACAGGTGCTGGAGAAGATGGGGGTGAGGGACAAATTTCGCCACATGATTTTTAACTGCTACAGATCCCCAACGGCCGTAGTAAGAGTCAACGGGTACAGTTCGAAGAGCTTCGACATAGAAAGAGGCACGAGACAGGGATGCCCGCTGTCACCCTTACTCTTCGCGCTATATATGGAGCCCTTCGCACAGCGGATCCGGGATAACCCGGCGGTAAGAGGGGTGAAATTTGGTGGCTTTAGTCATGCCATCAGCCTATACGCGGACGATGTGATACTCTCCCTAGACGACCCGCTCTCGGCCCTGCCGGCTTGCATTGACGAGTTGACCTGCTTCGCAGAGGTGGCAGGATTTAAGATGAATATGGGGAAATCAGTGGCCTTAGATCTCTCCCTAGCACCAGCGACCAGGACCCTCTTACAACATCGGGTCCCAATAGTCTGGTCTCGGGAGCCAGTACTCTATCTGGTGGTCCTTCTGGCTCCGACCCTACCAGCAATGGTGCTGGCCAATTACACCGCCCTGGGCCGGAAAGTATGGGAAGAGCTGACGCGCTGGGACCGCGGCACACTTTCGTTGCTGGGCAGAGTGGCAGTAGTCAAGAGGACAATCCTGCCCCAGATCCTATATCTATTCCGGGCACTTCCATTGCGCCCGCCGGCGGGCTGGCTCCGGCAGATGCAGTCGGAGCTGGGACGCTTCATCTGGCAGGGCAAGAAACCCAGAATGAGGAGAGCACTTTCATTGCTAGCACCGGAGGCGGGGGGGCTTGGCATCCCGGACCTCCGCAAATACTTTTACGCAGCACAGTTGCGTTACCTGGTGGAATGGAGCAGGTGGGAGTCGCACAAGCATTGGCTCTTCCAGGATCAGGCGGTGGCGGGGAGGCCTCTACAGGAGGTCCCATTTTTACGCAGAGCTCACCGACCCGCTAATTTATATGCCTCTTTTATCACCAGAGTGCAGCTCCAGGCCTGGGACACCACAAATCTCACCCACGGGCTGACTACGTTCCCCTCCCCGTTGACGCCCTTGACGGACAACCCAGACTTCACTCCGGGGACGGAGAGGGGCGCGTTCGTGCACTGGCGAGAGGCGGGATGCAGAGCTCTATGCCATCTATACAATGCGGAAGGGATTATCCCCTTCGCAGACCTCAGACAAGATTACGCATTGCCAGAAACTGAGAGGTTACGGTACCTGCAGGTCCGCCACTGGGCGTTGCACCCACAGGTGCGCGAGGCGGCGGACAGACGACTCCTCCCTTACGAACGCTGGTTGCTAACGCGGACGTCCGACACTAAACTTATCAGCGACCTGTATGGATTCCTCCAGGTACCCTCGTTGCACTTTTATAACCCGGGACGCGAGCGATGGGAGGGGGAGCTGGGTAGGACCCTGAGTCAGGACGAATGGAGACAGGTAGCTTACAGAGCTAGGCACTCGGCATATCACGCGGGCCTCACCGAAACTTTCACCAAAGTCTCCACATACTGGTACTACACCCCGGCACGTATACACGCTATGGATAGCAGAAAAGAGGACACTTGTTGGAGGGGCTGTGGACAGACGGGAACACTGACACATATTCTGTGGGACTGCCCCCTGCTTGCCGCCTACTGGAAAGAAGTGATAGCTGAGGTAGACTCCCATTTCAAGACCGAGTTGCCACACTTTCCGACTTACATCTTATTGGGCCTCCCCAACGACCTGACGTACCCATTAAAACCCCGCAGAGGCAGGCAGATCGCCATAGCATTGGGATCCACCGTTCAGAACATACTGGTACACTGGCGTACGCCCACACCTCCCACGATCACGGGCTGGTTACAAGACTATCATATGCATTTATACACCTATATAGACACTCACACACCACCAATCATCCATAGAGGTACTCTCACACCTAGTCAGTCATGCAAATAGTTACACTCCCATTTACTCACCTATGCGGTTATACACACTCAAGTTCACTTAATCATAAAAATAGTACCACATTCTTACGCTCTTATAGAATCATTGATACAAGCACACATTCATCCATACAGTCACTCTCACAATCACACACTATCACATCTACCCACTTATATACTCTTACACGCATATATACTGCCTTTCACATATGTAGTTAGTCACAAATGTACCACTGAGATATACATTCAATCCCTAACACACCCATACATACACTCACTCGACCATACAGTCCATCACAGATGCACTCATAAAACCATGCACCCATAGAATCACCCACTCACACATCTATGCATAGAGTCACACACACCCTACCCACACAAACACTCAGAAACCCATACAGATACTGAGACAAGTAATCAATAACTCATATAGACACTCATATAGGTATTCACAAAACCATGCAGCCACTTATACACCAACATACAGAAACATACAGACATTTACACAGTTTAGTCACTAGTCTGCAGTAAGATACATTTAATGACTCACTTATAGAGTTAGTTACGCACCACAGAAAATCATCCATTTACACACTTGTACACCCACTCATTCTTCAACAGGCCTTTCCCTATATATATTAAACATATTAAAATTGTTCAGAAACACATACTCAATGGATGATGTCATCAGTGATGTCATCAGTGATGTCATTTGAGATGTCATCAGTGATGTCATGAGTGATGTCACTGACCATGTCATGAGTGATGTAATATGTGACGTCATCAGCAGTGGATTGCGGGCGCGCGAGTTATAGTTAGCTGAACTAACTATAACGGGGGAATTTCATTGGTTTTTTACGAGTGAAATGTCCAGCTAACTATAATATGTGTGAAACCTATGGTTTTTTCAGTGAATATATATATATATATATATATGGTAGCCACAATCCTGGAGCGATCCTTGTCTAGATCCAAAGCAGGTACGGACCACAGCGTGGAGAAAAATTTCTTTTTTTATTTTTGCAGATTTAAAAGTGCAAGTGCATATTTCATTATAAGCAAGTGCCCAGCCTGACGCGTTCCGACTGCCCAACGGCAGCCTTGATCACATGACGCGCTCGACCAATCAGTGCGCAAATATAGTGCCAAATCAACAGGTCACAAGATACCATTTAAATTAACCTGAGACGGAGTGCAAACATAGAAACAGGACTGTTTGTTCAACATACGGACATACCTATCACAATAGTTCCCGCATAATGCTTATCGCATTGAGAAAATATTACCATAATATACGTTTATTACAGTTAGAAATATATCCATTTTTAAAACATTTTAGATTATCGCTTGTTCTCATATACACTTTTCTATGACGTAACACAGGGTCTGGAAAACTTCCTTGTTAAATAGGAAGTAATTGTGGGTCAAACAGATGTTTATCATTTTTACAAGCATTTTGTTATGTTCATACATATGTATACTCCTTTTATCCAGATAATAACGAACTGCATTTGTACCATCACTGTGGTTAATACTTGTATACAATGAACGAATGTCCATCACTATTAAATGGCAGTCATCCTCCCACTTAACTTTCTTCAATTTACTCAAAAAGTGTCCCGTGTCCCTGATAAAGGAAGGCAGACTTTTTTGCACAAATTCATGTAAAAAATGGTCAACATATTTGACATAGCTTCCAATAAGCTTTTTTGTGCCGATATGATTGGTCTGCCTGGGACTGGAATTACATTTTTGTGCACCTTAGGAATAAAATATAAGATGGGAGTCATAGGATGGTCATTTTTTAAAAAGCTATATTCATTTTTGGTTAAAAGGCCCACACGTTTCCATTGTGTCAATTCAGCAAATACATTTTCTTTGTTCTGTCTTAATTCTTGGAAGCTAGCTTTTCTATAGCAACTAATATCATTAAGATGATGTCAGGCTTCTTCCATAAATAAAACTCTCGACCACAGTACAATGTTCCCACCTTTATCAGCCTTGTTAATAATAACTTCCGTGTGTTTTTGCAATTTTTGGATGAGCTTAGTGTATTGAATTTCTGAATATTTTTGTTGTCTGGTTTGTTTCATAACAGTGAAATTAAAATTTTTTAGATCTTCAACCATACAACCACTGACGCATCTATGGCGTCCCTTGGCATCATTAGGATAAAGGTGGATAAGGGCTTAAATGGGCTGATGGCTGGAGTGTTACAGATAATTCCTGCTTCATGTAGGTCTTCTTGTGTAGAGCTTCCTACTAGGTCACTCTGTCTTACATCTGACCAGATTTTTCATATCTTTCAAACTGTAAGCTTTCTATCTGGTTAGTGCCTAATTCTTCTCCGCATTATCTATTATTTTTGTTTATTTGTTTTTTTATCAAGGTTACAATATGCAATGACATGTTTTATGCTGAGGGAATATGGGGCTCATGTTGACTTAATTTTTCAAAGTCTCTTGAATTCATCTTTTTGAGAAATGTATGAGAAGCATATTTTTTTGAAGATCATTACTTTGAGCTCGAGACCTGAATATCTTTGATGTTTCTTTTATTCTAAAATTTTTTACAGACTAGAGTGCAATTCTTCATCGTAATTTAATCCCATTTATGCTTTACAATCCAACTTAATTATATACCTCATTTCCAACTCTCTGCATTTTTTGTGTGCGGTCACCTCCCCTTCTACTCGCCGGTATAGCATCAATTACTGAGTACTTTATTTGTTTTGGATCTTTGTTGTTATGTTTTTCACAATGACTTGCCACTGGGTAAGTCTGGTTAATATTGGATATTGTGCTCATGTGCTGTAATATTCTTTTGTGTATGGACAGTATTGTGCTGCCCACATATGGTTGTGGCCGCAACCAACTGCTTTCACGTTGCATTTCAGGGTTACTCATTACCACTGCATCTGTTAGTGATGGCGCACGTCTGAATGTAATCATGGGATGTTTAGAGACTACCGGACATATCACTGGATCCACTTTTATTGTCAGCCAACTCTTTCTTAAAAGTGTTCAAAGTTGTTTTTCCTGGCCACTGAATGGGTTTAAAAATCTAATCTCTCCCTGTTTTTTTCTTCTTTTTCATCCACTTTCTGTCTGTTTAGTGAACAGGATAGAATCTCTATTTCTCCTCTTCTCTGATGCTCTTGCTGATTTTATCAATGACATACTGTAGCCTCTCTGTTTCAATCTTTCCTCCATATCATCCTGAAATTTCTTTAAATCTTCACTTGTGCTACAATTCCTTTTGGCGCGTAACATTTCGCCAAAAGGTATACTCATTTTGGTGTGATTAGGGTGGAAATTGGATGAATGAAGGGTGGTATTACCAGCTGTACTTTTTCTATGTAACCATGTTTCCAGTTTACCATCCTGAATGAAGATCTCTATATCTAAGAATGTGACCGATAATGTACTGATTTCATGAGTGAAATTTAAGTTTAAATCATTTACATTCAAACTTTTGATAAACTCTTCAGCTGATGTCATTGACCCTCTCCAGATAAGAAACAAATCATCAATAAATCTTGTCCAGATTACTATATGTTCTTCCCCTGTTTTTTCATGGTATCTGCAGAGCACCTATTCCTCCCACCAGCCCACATGCAAGCATGCATAACTGGGGGCGAAACAGGTGCCCATCGCAGTACCACATATTTGTTGGTATAATTCACCCCTTTATATAAATATATATATATATATATATATATATATATATATATATATATATACACACATTACCATGCATGACTTTAGTATGAAAGTGCAAGTATTTTACAGGGAAATATAAATAAATAAATATATATATATATATATATATATATATATATATATATATATATATATATATATATATATATATATATATATGAACAACCTTGAGGTCAATCAGGCTAACAGAACTAAAATTAACAACAGAAAAGAACTACAGTACCATCAGAAACTCTGACAAAGGGGGAAACCTAGTAATTTGGAGCAGACAAACTAACAGGGAAGAAGCTAACAAACAACTAAGGGATAGGGAATGTTACCTTCGTTGTGACCAAACATCGATCAAAATAATGCAGAATAACTACTATAGCAAACTACTAACTTGGAAATCTGCAGGACTAATCACAACACCGGAATACAAATTTCTTCGCAATGATCATCCAATTACTCCAATATTATACTTTATCCCAAAAGTACATAAGGACCCTCTTCAACCTCCAGGTAGACCGATAAGAGGCAGTCTGTTGGAAGCAACATCACAATATGTGGATTATTTTCTACAGGACCACGTCCAACGACTACCGTCCTATATCAGAGACACTGGAGACTTTTTATCTAAAATTCAAGATCTGGAATGGAGGGAGGACTATTTACTAATTGCATTAGATGTAACATCACTCTATACCTCTATTAACCATCAGGATGGACTCAGGGCCCTGGATCATTACCTAACAAGAGGATCCAGCGAACAAGAACAGCACAGCAAAATGATTATCAATATGGTCGAATTCTGTCTGAAGAACAATATATTTCTGTTTCAGAATACACATTACCAGCAACAACGAGGTGTGGCTATGGGGGCCCATCTTCTCCCCAAGCTATGCATGTTTGCATATGGGGTGGTGGGAGGAGCTGGTCCTCCATAAACACTTTGAGGAAATTCTACGTAACAATGTGAAATGTTGGTATAGATTTATAGATGACCTCTTTGTGGTTTGGCAAGGTTCGGAAAGATCAGCTCAGGAATTTCAAAACTGCCTAAATGTTAACAATCTAAATTTACATTTCACATCCAGCATCAGTCGAGAGAGAATCACATTTCTGGATGTGGAGATTTACATTAAAGAATGTAAGATAGAGACAACCCTGCATAGGAAATCAACGGCAGGAAACTCTGTCTTACATGCGAGCAGCTCTCATCCGCCGCATTTGATCTATAGCATCCCCTACGGGGAGATGCTCACACTGAGAAGGATTTGTAGCAATCAGGATGAGTTGGAAAAAGTACAGACAAATAGCAAACTTAGGTTCCTAGCTAGGGGCTATACATCAGCATGTATAGTTGCAGCTATTAAGAAAAGTGCAACTATCCCCAGAACAAACCTCCTAGAACGGAAAGTAGACAAAAGCAAACAAGTCACACAAACGGTTAACGACACCACATTCAGAATGATCTTTGGCTACAAGAAACAACACAAAAAGATAAAAAATATCATCAAAAGGAATTGGCCTCTCCTAATAGGAGGGACCCTGTGATGGGACACTTACTGCCCAAACAAGCGTCCATCACATTCAGCAGGGCACCTTCAATGAAGGACTCTCTGGTACACAATGACGTAGGTACACCAGTAACTGGCTCATGGCTATCTCAGAGGAAGGGATTCTATAAATGCAAAGTGTGTAGAGCATGCCAATTTGGGATAAGCAAAACCAGTTACCAGACAACCTTCAATAAAGAGAGTAAAACCATTACCAAAGCCCTAACGTGCAAAAGTGAATTTGTTGTCTATGTGTTGGAGTGCCCATGTGACCTACAATATGTGGGTAGTACCATCCTGCAGGGCCATAAAAGGGTACTCCAACACATAAGAGCCATTAAAAACCACGACCAATCATACCCAGTGGCAAGGCACTTTGAGGAAAAACACAATGGGAACCCGATTGGTTTAAAGTATTTTCTCATTGATGCCATTGCACCTAACAAGAGAGGAGGTAACAGAGAAAAGGCACTAAGACGCTTAGAGACCCGATACATCTTGGATCTAGATACCAAGGCCCCACGGGGCCTGAACGCTACTGAGGAGCTCTTTACTTGCCTCTAAGGAATCATTTGCATAAATTTCAGCAAAAACTGTCAACTTTTTTAACTACAGTCACAAGGTCACTTGACCAGAAATAAAAGCCGCCCAACCCCAAAATAAATTGATTTTAAACACAATTTTTTCACAATTTAAGACGGGGTATCGATTATGATATTAGTACTCGAGCACTTTACACTTTTTTTAAGTAAACATATTTTTGCAGCACTATGAGCAATGGATAGGATCATGTGAGGGGTTTTTTATACCTTAGAGCCCGCAACAGAACAACCAAAGTAGATACAATGGGCTTGAGAACTATATAAGATAACAGTGAAAGCTTTAACTAGGTTGGCCACAAATCAGGTATTGAGACCTGAACGCCACAGTTTAACCCCTAAAGGATAACCTAGACAATTTAACAGCATAACAGCGTGACAGGACAAAAAACAAATGACAAGGCAATTCACCTTAAAACCAAGCAGGGACAATTTTAGATACCAAAAGAAGCAATAAAAACTGGGACACCCATCAAAAAGGGTACCCTAAACATATTAACCTAGAATCAGACACATTAGACCCAAGCACTACTGCCGAAGTCCATACAAATCGCTAGGTATAACAAGCTATTCACAGTAGGGTTTTTTTTATATATATATTTTTTATTTATATAAATATATGTAAACCTGTTTTTAACCTTAACAGAGAACCAACTGTGAATGTGTATCTATTTATGTATTTATTTACCTGTGTATTTATTTATATTTATATATTTATTTATCTATTTTCTCGGTAATTATTTATTTATTAATTGCTGCTATACTCTTAAGGTGGTTACCTTTAAGTCCATAATGTTGCAAGTCTGTCGGCTACGTCTATTATGTACCATAACCATTGCACTGTCACTGTAAAGAAAAAAGAAAAAAACGGTGAAAAAAATGTAAAAAAACGTATTTAAACTTACCTGGCACATGAGAGCGCGTCATGTGATCAAGGGCCGTTGGGCTCGAAACGCGTCATGATGACTGGTGTTAGAGGAGACTGAATAAACACCTTCTGTGCACTGATAACGTGGTCCATGCTCCGTCACTCAGATCGGCGGCAGTCAAATGCAAGCGGAGTGTACTAATATATATATATATATATATACGAATTCAGAATTGCTCCTTCCGACTGTATCGACCCAAGGGGAGGTGGCGCACACTCCGGCGGAGCGTGCCGGTAATTTTAAGTTCCAAAATGAATAGCAATCCAAGTGCGCTCTCAGGAGACAAACCACAGACACGGAAATCCAATAGAGGGTTGTTTATTCCACAACGCGTTTCAGCTCGAAAGCCTTGATCACGTGGAAGAATGTGGAAGACAAGGTAACTGATAAAGTTATCATTCATGAACATGGAAATGGGACTGGAGGTACGGCCCAGAGACCCAAAAAGTAAACTGTGGCGGACATATTGGAATGTATGGTACTGAATAGCCTGTATCTAAGTTTACAATCACGGTTCCCATGAAGCTTGCGCAAATGAACAAATGCAATAAATTAAAGTAAACGGGTATGGACATATGAATACATCATTTGAAATCACATACGCTACAGGCAAGATAATAGTTGCAGGTATGGGTGCTCAAAATAGAACGAGTTGTAGCGCTGTTGCAAATGAATGCATAGTGCATGCAAGCTTGGAACAGTGTCAGTGCCTAATAGTTGGCTCATGAGAAAACAAGTCAAGTAAGTAACCCGAGTGGGTTGTTGTGGCACAGTGCAACAACGTGTGTGTCAGGTATATAATACAAAGAGAGGGTCAAATACCCAAGGATGTTGGTACAGTACATGTGTCCCACGGAAGTCCAATAATAATGAAAAACGAAATATATCAGTTACCGTGCTCAAAAAAGTGAAGGAACGGAAGGAAGGGTAGGTGGCCCATGTGGGGTGAGTGCCAGTAAGAGGGCACCTTCCTTTCTTCCTGAAATGAAAGAAACAAAAGAAACAATGTTAAAATTGCCGAAGCAAATACTAGAAAAGTACTTGTGAAAGTACATGGTACACAATCAAATGAGAAGAAAAAAGTACCTATGGTCAATTGAACATCATAAGCAGAAAGGGAGAATGCAAAGTAACACATCATTAAAATAGCGTCACAAATTGAAAACATGATTATTCCTTTAAATGAACAGAGAGTTCCTCATCAAAGTTAAGGCCACCTGGGTGTTTGGTTTGAAATTCAACTATATATTTGGATTCGCGTTGCCTTAATTTGAGTACCCTGTTGCCTCCTCTAAAATTAACTGTGATTTGTTCTAGAATGAAAAAAGTGAGGAGTTCAGGGTTGGAAAAATGTGTGTCTTTAAAATGACGAGCCACAGGGTATTTCTCGTCCTTGTGAATTATGGCTCTGTAGTGCTCAAGGACGCGTTTTTTGGCAGGAAGGGTGGTGCTGCCAATGTACCATAGCAGGCAGGGACACTCAATTACATAAATCACAAAAGTGGTGCTGCATGTTAGAAACTCTCTGATTTCTTTGGTAATGCCATTGTAGTTGAGTTTGTTGCTGAACTTGCTGTTCTTACAGGCTTTACAATGGCCGCAAGGATAAAATCCCTCAAGGCCATGTAGCTGTCTGGTAGGATAAATGGTGACATCACTTCTCACTACCATGTCCCTGATACTTCTGCCTTTGCGGTAAGTAATACTAGGTCTGTTGGGTATAGTCTCGCCAATGATATTGTCGCATTTGAGAATGTCCCAATTTCTAGCTATAGCTTTTTGTATATTATTGGAATCAGAGTTGAAAGTCATGATCATCCTGGTAGTATCATTGATGTCGTCAATGGTTTCAATGGGTTTGTCAGCAATGGTGAGATCCCTGGGTATGGCATCTGCTCTTTCTTTGGCTCTCCGGAGAACCCAATTAGGGTAACCCCTGAGCTTGAAACGTGACATCATCTCCTTACTGACAGTTTCACAGTTGCACTGTGCCACAACAACCCACTCGGGTTACTTACTTGACTTGTTTTCTCATGAGCCAACTATTAGGCACTGACACTGTTCGAAGCTTGCATGCACTATGCATTCATTTGCAACAGCGCTACAACTCGTTCTATTTTGAGCACCCATACCTGCAACTATTATCTTGCCTGTAGCGTATGTGATTTCAAATGATGTATTCATATGTCCATACCCGTTTACTTTAATTTATTGCATTTGTTCATTTGCGCAAGCTTCATGGGAACCGTGATTGTAAACTTAGATACAGGCTATTCAGTACCATACATTCCAATATGTCCGCCACAGTTTACTTTTTGTGTCTCTGGGCCGTACCTCCAGTCCCATTTCCATGTTCATGAATGATAACTTTATCAGTTACCTTGTCTTACACATTCTTCCACGTGATCAAGGCTTTCGAGCTGAAACGCGTTGTGGAATAAACAACCCTCTATTGGATTTCCGTGTCTGTGGTTTGTCTCCTGAGAGCGCACTTGGATTGCTATTCATTTTGGAACATATATATATATATATATATATATATATATATATATATATATATATATATATATATATATATATATATATATATATATATTTTTATATATATATATATATATATATATATATATATATATATATATATATATATATATAAATCCAATTCTGGCAGCGGCGAACAGACAGGCACAGAAGTATTTAATGCAAAACAATAACCTAGACGTGTTTCGACGGCGTACCACCTTGGTCACTACGTCTGGTACACACTCAATTTACACCTTATATGCACCTTACTCCACATGGTTGTCACAGAAACCAAACCGGCCTAATAATAGACAGAGAATTCCTATGTCTATTACAACATGACAGTACAGAATTTTAAATAAAGTGGATATAACAAAATTAATACCAATAATAACATTAGCTGTTAATGTATTAAAAGCATACATACCACTGTGAATATTAAAAAGTGAATAGCGGCAGTTTGTGAGAAAACGGGGGCAGTAGATACCCGTGTGTGACATCATTCCTATTCATATGTATAGACATAGAAGACAATGTACTTGCTCGTGTGCCCTATCGTAGTTAAATGCAATAGACGGGAAATGGACAAAGGGAAAAAGCCAAAGCGGCGTGCAGGTAACGTGCCGAAACAAATTTACAGGCAATGACTGTAGTTACCCTTGTTAGCGTGTGATGAGTGGCAGCCGCGGACATGTCTGTGTGTAAGGCTAAAAATAGGAATTGGAGAAAACAAACCCAGGGGTTTCCAAATTATGTTCTCCTCAGCTTTAAACATCCATACGAACGTAACGCCTCAGTGGGCTTTGAATGTACGGTAGCCGCATATTGTTGCCTATGTCAGTATCTAGATCGCGCAAAGGGTAGATGGGCATGAATAAAAGTCTACTGTATGTACAGCGATACTAAATGTGCACGTAGGCCATAAAAAAAATGCAAAATAAACCATGGTGCCCTAGTGGGCTTTGTTTACGTAAGGCTCTACTCCCTCTTTGTCAGGAGTTAAAGTAACTACTAAGGCAAGTAGGCACTATACGTAGCAATAGAGAACATGATGTCAAAAGGTGGAATACGCTTATGTGAGTGGAAAAAGGGTAACAAGGAAATAAGTAAAATAAAAATAAAATGTGAGTGTGACCTAACGTTACAGAGTCTGGACTATGAGCGGGACAGGCAGCAGGCGACATGTTATAAATGTACAATTACTGCTTCATCCGCTTTCATTCCATTAGGGATTTTGGAATTATAGAGGATGATATAACGGGATTCCAGCCTTCTAAGGGTGAGTTGTCTGTTACCTCCCCTAGGGTTTTTGGAGACGGTCTCCACCACATAGAATGAAAGATCTTGCGCCTTACCACTATGGGCAGTATTGATATGTCGGGCGACAGGGTCATTGTTGGTGATTGCCCTGAGGTGTTGCAAAATACGGACGTGGACTGGGTGGATGGTGCTACCTACATATGTCTTTCCACAGGTGCATGACAGGACGTACGCTGCAATGTCTGATTTACATGTATAGCTACCTCTTATGACATAGGGAGATTGTCTGAAAGGTAGTTGAACCTCCTTGGTGTTAACGCCGTGTTTGCATACATTTGGCACACTTGTGAAAGCCCTTAGGGGTTTTGAGCCATGTGCCACCCTTTGTTTTGCAGGGAGCATTGATAACTATCTCATGCCACATAGACTTTGCTCTCCAAAAGGTGATCTGGGGAGTTATACTGCAGATGGTGCCTATGGCAGGGTCGTTTCGTACTGAATTCCAATGTCTATGTATTATTTTGCGTACATGGGCATGGTATGCATTGAAACCTGGTATTAGTCTGGGTGTGTCATTTTTGGTAGGTTCTTTTTCTTTGCCTGTTGTACTAGCCTCCTTGACCAAGAGCTCCTCTCTAGTAACCATTGCTGTTTTGTTTTTAGCTTTTGTGAGCGTTTCAGGACTATATCCTCTGTGTGCTAGTCTATCGCAGAGATTACTGGTGGCTTGTTCTAGGCCATTAGTTGTACTGCAGTTACGCTTCATGCGTAAGCACTCAGCGTAGGGTATGCTTTCCCTCAGAGTGTTGGGGTGGAAGCTAAGTGTGTAGTATTGCACTCCCTGCCGTAGGTTTTCTGAATGTTTTAGATTGCAGTTTGCCTCCCTCTATATAGATCTCTAAGTCTAGAAAGTGTATGCTTTCTACACTGGTGTTACATGTGAATTTGAGATTGAGCGTGTTATTATTGATTTCTTCAGAGAAGGTTTTAGCACTTTCTGCAGGCCCTTTCCACAGTATAAAAATGTCATTGATGTACATGACATACAATATCACTTTCTCTGCAAATGTTTGACAGTGTGTCGTCTTGAGTACTTGCTCCTCTCACCAGCCCATATGCAAATTAGCATAGCTGGGGGCGAAGCAAGTACCCATAGCAGTGCCCTGTTGTTGTCTGTAGGTAAGATTATCAAATATAAACACATTGTTAGTAAGACACATCTCTGTCGTTTGTACAATCATCATGGAATGCTGAAATCGGAGCATGGGTCTTTTGCCTAGATAGTAATTCAGAGCATTGAGCCCATCTTTATGTCTGATGCTGGTGTAATATATATATGAGTATATATATGTGTATATAAAACGTTTATACTTAGGAGGTTATTCTGTTAGGCAAAGCCAAAAATAGCTGGTCGGACGACTGGTGGCCTAGTCAATTGGGTCACCCACCCCCCCCCCCCCCCCCCACTACTAAACAGTCTGTAAAAAATCTCGGTCTACAACTGGATCAGGCCCTGACCATGAAAGATCAGGTAGCGGCGACAACTAGCTCTTGTTATTACGGCTTAAAGCTGCTTAGGAAAATCTTTCCCTACTTGCCTACCTCTCAGCGCAGAACCCTAGTCCAGGCAATGGTCATTAGCCGTCTAGACTATGGGAATGCCTTGCTGGCTGAAGTGGGACAAATTCATCTGGCTAAATTACAGGTGATTCAGAACACGGCAGCAGCAGGCTCAGCTTCAACCCCCCTGCTGAGAGAGCTGCACTGGCTAAATATAAGGAACAGATCCTTTTTTAAGATCTGTTGCATTACCTACAACGCTTTGAGGGGAAGAGGCCCTCTCTATCTTCGGAAAAAATTAGTTAAATATTCTCCAGATAGGAAACTCAGATCCAGCTCCTTAGACCTTCTTCAAGTCCCCAGAATTCGCCTCACGCGTACGGGAGGTAGAGCCTTTTCATATTTAGCTCCGAGCTACTGGAACAAGATTCCTATAGCGGTTCGTAAAATCCCTTCACTTACCACCTTTAGGAAACATCTAAAAGCTTTCCTGTTTTTAATGTAATCTCTCTCGGAGCTAGCCTCCTCCTCCTCCTACTCCTCAGCTTAGTTCTCCCAGCAGCGCCTAGATGCCCCAGGGTGAGTTGTGCGCTTATAAGAAACAGTTAACATAACATAACAACATAACCTTTCAAATGCTTACATTTTCAATCTTAACTTTAATCAGGCAGATGCCTTTACCAATTCTGCTATTATAAAAGAATCGTTGTAAAGGCATGTGTTGTAACAGCACTTGCGTTGTTACAACTGCGTTGTAATGGCATGCATTGTAATGGCATGCGTTGTGCTGTCATACAACCCTTTTAAAGAGGGCATAACGCAGTGTGTACTTTTCTGCATGTGATCACAGAGTTGTTTCCGTTACTTTTCCACTCCTGTGGTGTCAATTGGTAGCTCTGTTGGCCATAGCTGTGACAACATAATTTTCTATACTTTCACTAAATAGTAATATGGTTGGAATGTCTTCATTAGCAACAATTTCTGTTCTTGAGTGTCATAGTTAACTGTTTTCCATGTTAGTGCATGTAGCACTCTACAGCAGGAAAGTGGGGGTTTGAATGATTTTTCAGGTTGGGCCAGGGTTTTAGGAGGTTGTATCAACCAAACCTTCCTTTATGTTATTTATTCTGTTCCCTCAGAACTGTGCTGAAGTTCAACAACATAGCTGATGAGGGGTGATACTCCAAAACCGGTCCCAGGATGCTTGTTTCTGATCCGTGAAGGACCTGGCATGGCAGTTCGAGCTGGACTGTTCCCACGAGGAGCAGGGTCAAGACTGATTTTCATACTGCATACACCCCAAACTGGGGTGGCCTGGTGAGCAAAACAACACTGGATTAAACCTGGTTCTGGGACTGGGGGTGAAGGTGTGCTTTGTTCAGCATTCCATCCATCATATGTTCTTATTACTTTTGTCACCCAAAGTTGGAAGGGTATGCCCAGACATGGGTCTGGTGCTCACTGTGCCACTGGATTCAAGCTAGCTTGGCTGATGAGGGGTGATTCCCCAAAACCTGTCCCATGTGCTTGTTTTCAGTCCAGGAAGGACCTGGCTTTGCAGTTCAGGATAGACTGTGACTGGGGGTGAATGTTTGCATTGTTCAGCAGTCGGTCCACCATCTGCTCTTTTAGCTGAAGTTCAACATGGCACAGCAAGGGAATTCCGCTCTGCTGCCATCTGTACAGCAGTAAATATGTACAAAAAAAGGTGGAAACAATTATGTGGTAGTTATCATAGAGGATAGGTATACGGAGCAATGGGACTACAAACTTGGCAAAAGTTGAAAGCTTAGAGAATTAAAACCATGAGAGGCATACCCATGTTCATCTTCTGTGCAACCGTAATGTGACCAGTGCATTAATAAGTAATACAAAACAAGGCCAGTCAGGGCTGGTGCAGGTAAGAATGGCGGGGCAGGGCTGTGGTGGGGCAGGGGGAAGTCGACAGGTGACGAGCGAAAATAAAAATGAAAACCACTTGCCTTGTGCTCGCCGCATCGCCGAGTCGACAATGCGGCAAAAGCAAGGTAAGTGATTTTTTTTTTTTTATTGTGTTTTCCCTCATTGTCATCCGTCGAATTCCCCCTGCCCTGCCCCACTGCTCTTACCTGCACCGGGCGTGACTGATCGGGGATGTCTTCTTTCTCATATGCATATACCAGCAGTGTGTGTTGGGTATTACTTTCCTGTTGACTGGGTGTCTAGTTTTTCAAAATGGCTCTGCACAGTCATCCGTTTTATGACCCTGTAAATCGGAAAGATCAGGTGTGATATTGCATTATATTGAGAGATGGTGCATTTATGAGAGGGGATGGAGTTTATTGGGTGAGCGGTGGTCTTTGGAACCAAAAGATACGAGTTCTACCTCATATTCCTTACTAGATCACAGATGTGTGATACTGAACATATCACTATTCAACCTCAATTCCTTCATCTGTGGTAAATGTGTACCATAAGGAATCTCAGTTCCACCCTCTACCCATTACAAGTATCTAGCACTATATTATAAAAGGCATTTCCAATGTCCTAATCAAGTGGGGACATGAAATTTGCTTTCTCAAGTTGCGTTTGACCTGGTCTGACCCCCGTGCACCCCCACTCCCTCCAGTGCACAGTTTTTCCCTCTCCCTACTTTCTGCCTACCAGCTGGCCAGCCCTCCCCCTCACAATACTTAATGGCGGCTGCTGTACAGCAAGGAGAGGAAACCCACTGACGTGGTCAGTGTCATTGCTCTCCCCTGTGCAGCTCCACCACTAAGTAGCTTTCCCTGAGTGCACTCTGACACTTCTGCATCGGATGTTCACGGCTCTCATCTACCCGCAAACTCCTACCTGTGCCTCATCCCTGGTGGTCCAGTGGGAGAGCAATCTGTTCTTCTGCTGTTCTGACCTCTGTCCCTCTGCTGCTTCTCTATTTTCTTTGCCCTTTCTTTTTTCTTTCCTCCTACTCTTTGTACCTTTTTCTCTTCTTGTCTTTTTCTGTTTTTTACCTTTTGCCTCTTTACTCTTGTTGCCTCTTTTTCTTGCCCTCCAGCGCTTTCCTGTTTTCCTGCCGCTACTGACCCCTGCGACCCCTTCCTTTCCCCTCTCCAGCATGTCATTTTTCCTGCTGCCTACTTTCCGCCTCCCAGCTGACCAGCCCTCCCCCTCACACTACTTAATGGCAGCTGCCGCGCAGCAAGGAGAGCAAGTCCACTGACCTGGTCAGTGTCAATGCTCTACCCCATGCAGCTCCACCACTACGTAGCTGCCCCCTCTGTGACCTCTCACCCTTCTGGGTCGGATGTTTGAGGCCCTCCTCCACCTGCAGGCCCCTGTCTGCACCTCATCCCTGGAGATCCGGTAGGAGCTCCTAGCTCTTTCTTTTTTCTTTCCTCCTACTCTTTGTGCCTTTTTCTCTTCTTTCCTTTTTCTCCATTTTTTTCCTTTTGCCTCCTTACTCTTTTTGCCTCTTTCTCTTGCCCTCCAGTGCTTTCCTATTTTCCGGCTGCTGCTGACTCCCGCAGCCCCTCCCCTTCCAACACCCAGTTTTTCCTGCTCCCTGCTTCCCGCCTCCCAGTTGACTAGCACTTCCCCTCGCACTACTTAATGGCAGCCGCCATGTGGCAGCACCAATGGTGCGCCAAAGGCACTCCAAAGGCAAGCTCATCTGCACCTGTCAGTGACAATGCCCAGCACCAGGCACCCTGGTCCTCTGACCTGCCACTGCTACGACACCAGCATCCTCCACGATCTCAACCCTGGACGCAACAACAACTGGAAGCTCTCAACACCGACCAACACCCACAGTCCGCTCTCCTGCCTTCACTGCCACCTCACCTTGACCCACCTCTCTACCCCAGTTCCCTCACCCAACCTACAGACCCTCACCACAACCAAGCCTTTCAAGTGCATCTTCCTCAACCTACGATCCCTCCACAAGCACGCCACAGAGATCTGGGACTTCCTTAATGCCGCCTCGCCCGACATCGCCTTCCTGACGGAAAGCTGGACGAACTCGAGCTCAGCACCAGACATGGCCTCTGTCATCCCCAATGGCTACAACATCATCCACAAGGACTGTCCCATCCGGCCAGGAGGAGGCATCGCCATCATCCACAAAAAGCTCCCTCCGCCTGACCACTCACTCTGATGAACCAACAACACACATGGAACACCTCCACTTCCAGATTCAGACCAACTCAAAAACCACCCTCCATGGCACCCTCGTCTACAGACCACATGGTCCCTGTGCCTCTTTCACCCACACCATTGTCGACCTCATCGTACCCCAGGTCCTTGCATCCATCGACTATATCCTATTCAGAGTCCTAAAATTCCACCTGGACAACCCAAAAGATCCCAACATCTCCTTCCTTCAAAACATCGGCAACATAGGACTTAAACAGATAGACACCTCTCCCATACACTTAGCAGGACACACGCTCAACCCCATCTTTGCCGCAGGAAACAGCATCTCCTACAGCCACACCACCGAACTCCTCTGGACCGATCACCACTGCATCCACTTCTCTTTCAACAAACCCACCACACACCAGCATGCCCACTGTTTACCCCACAGAAGCTGAAACAGACTCACAGAAGATCACCACCTTCCTCAATGACACATCACCACCGACATCCTCAGACGTCAACACCACAGCATGCAACCCAACAATGGATCACAAACTGCGCCAACAACACGTCAAGAAAGCAAGTTGGTTCACCCCCGCGCTTCAAGAGTCCAGACACAGGTGTGAACGGCTCAAGAAGACATGAAGGAACAACAAAACCCTGGAAGTCCATGCCACATTCAAAGCAGCCATCACCGCACACCACCACACACCACCACCTCATAAAACCCACATTGAGGAAGGCTCTCCAAGACAGAATCACCAACAATGCACCCAAAAGCAAAGAACACTTCAGAATCATCAAGGAGTTCGCTAAACCCAACAGCGAGGCCGTAGATGTCCAACTCTCCCAAGACCTCTGTCACAGTCTAAGCACCTTCTTCTACCACAAGATCAAAACTATCTATGACAATCTCAACACCCAGGACCACCCCACCATGCCAGCAATCACCACAACTGATGCCGACCGGCCAAACTGACCTTGCACAGCTGGTCACCGCTCACCATGAACAACACCATAAAGACCATGAAAAGCATCCACTCTGGAGAACCTTGGGACCCCTGCCCACACTGCATCTTCCACAGATCTGCCTCTGCCATTGCACCCAGCTATGCTGAACCATCAACTGCTCCCTCATGACTGCCACCTTCCTGAGGACTGGAAACACACTGAGATCAACCCCCACCTGAAGAAATCCTCTGCGGACCCGACGGACATCGAGAACTTCAGGCCCATCTACCTGCAAAGTAATTGCGAAAGCCATTAATTCCCAGCTCGACAACTTTATTGAAACCAATCACCTTCTGGACATCTCCCAATCTGGATTCCGAAGCAATCATAGCAGCGAGATCGCCTTCCTCGCCGCCACCCATGAATCTGCTCTCTCCTCGACTAGGGCAAAATCGTGAGCCTCGTCCCACTGGATCTCTTGGCGGCCTTTGACACAGTAATCTACCACACCCTAGCCACAAGACTCCACGACACTGCTATCTGAGTTAAGGCCCTCAATTGGATCTGGTTCTTCCTCACTGGCAGAACACAATGGGTTAGACTCCCACTGTACCTCTCGAAACCAACAGAGATCAGCTGTGGAGTACCCCAGGGCTCCTCCCTCAGCCGCACTCTCTTCAACATCTACCTGGTCCTCCTCGCAGCCATCGACAGGAACCACAGGCTCAACATCATCACCTATGCTGATGACCTCCAGCTGATCCTCTCCCTCACCAAAGATCCCCCTGTCGCCAGGAGCAACTTCCACGAATGAATGAAAGCCGGTACCACCTGGATGAAGGACAGTAGCCTGAAGCTCAGCTCAGACAAGACAAAAGTCCTCATCCTGGGAGCCTTCCCCTCTGCTTGTAATGACTCCTAGTGGCCCTCTGCTCTAGGAAGTCTGCCTACCGCCACAAACCTCGCATGAAACCTTGGTATCGTACTGGACTCCTCGCTCACAATGGACCGCCAGATAAACATTGTCTCCTCTACCTGCTTCAACACACTCTGCATGCTTTGAAAGACCGTTCAGATGGATACCCATCAAATCCAGGAAGACAGTCACCCATGCCCTCATCAGCAGCAGACTCGACAACCGCAACGCACTCTATGCCAGTGTCACTCAGAAACTCCTCAGAAGACTCCAGAATGTCCAGAACGCTGTAGCAAGACTAATCATCCACATTCCCCATAGCAGTCACATCACTCAACACCTCTGCGACCTCCACTGGCCCCCAGTCGACAGAAGAATAACCTTCAAACTCCTCACCCATGCATACAAGGCCCTTCACAACGCCGGGGCCGCATACCTGAATCACTGCCTCACATTCCACGTACCCAACAGACACCTCCACTCCACCCAGCTTTCCCTGGCTTCTGTCCCACGAATCCACAAAACCAAAAGAGGAGGAATGTCCTTCTCCTACCTGGCTTCCAAGACATGGAACCCTGCCCATCCACCTCAGGAAACCCCCCTAGCTGATGCAATTCAGGAAGTATCTCAAGACCTGGCTCTTCAGATGGACTCAGCACTTAGTCTGATCCGCTGTGCCCCCCCACCACAACGTCTTGAGACCCTTACGGGTGAGTAGCTGCGCTTTACAAACCCTGATTGATTGACTGACTGATTGTTTTAATATGTGCCGATAATTTGGATGATGGGCACAGCCACTTATTTTTGTGGACCAGGAGTTTTCAAGAGCCTTAACCCAGAGAAAGAAGTTACGTGGGGCAGAAAAGGGAAAAAAGCGGGAGAGAAAGTTAGGAAACAGTGGCAACCTACAACAGTGAAATGGACAAGAAGTGTAAGGTCACATGCAGGGACGCATTTACTCTTTTCGCATCAATGCCTATGGTTGCCTTGCTAGGCTACTGGCTGTGCACATTTCTTCTTTTTGTTTACCCCTTCACATTCATCAATGGTATTCCTTAGCATAGCAGGAAAGGGAAACTTGAAGCCTGGGGAAATTTCTAGTACAGTTGTACCAAGAAATCCAACCTCTTGGGTGACAGGAGCTGGCGTAACCGCTAGACCTGCAGACTTTGAGGCTGGGGAACCAGGTTCAAGTCTCAGCATCAGCTCATCATCTGGTGATTCTGGGAATATCACATAATCTCCCCGTGCCTTCAAAAATTAATGTGTCCTTGTGTAATATAACTAGTGCTCATATAAAGCGCTCCAATACCTTCAGGTCGAGTTTGAGCTATACAAAAAATGCAAAAGAGTCTAGGAGTACAGTATGCATGGATGTGTGGGATGCGGCGGCTTCAAACTGGACTTTAGTCAATCAATAATGAGAGCTGCCTCAGTGTTCTGTTTTTTCTCAAGGCTCTTAGTCCTAAATTACCAATCTTGTTCAGGTTTGAAGCTGATTGATCTAAACAAATGCCACTACGAGTACTAGTTTGTAGTCAAGCAGACGTTGTAGGAAAATCCTCATATCACTAGCGTACAAAATGAAGTGAGGATGTCTACCATTTAAATCTATAATGTAGTACACCAGCTGATAAATCAATAAGTAAAACAATTTTAGTTCTGTGCTGTTCATAAATTGCTCTGCGTAGGCAAGCTAACTGTTAGAACCTGGCATTTAGCAAGGGGTTTGCCTCCTGCGGTGTTGATACATTTTGGTGCTGCTCGCCATCGGAGGCGGGGGAGTTGCTACGCCCATAGTGTGATTGGCCAACAGGACCAGGATTCATGGTTGTCAGCCAAAAAAATATATATATTTTGCTAGGCAGCAACTGTATGATTGATGATAATTGGAAACTTCTAGAGTGCAACAAGTGCCCATGGGCGTCAAGGTGCTGTAGTCTTACTAGGCTACTAGGCAGGCACTGAAAACGGGAAAGAGATGAAAAAAGATTTCTAGAATCTCCTATGTCTTACTAAAGTGTGAGGAGTCAAATTTTTCATGCCTTTCTAAAAGGAAAATGTAGCTTTATGTAGGCAAGATAGACGGGTAGACACAGCTCTGGAGCCACGACTGTGGACTCTGGGAATGATCAACTGATTGTGAGTTGCATAGTGGAGATTTTTGGCTGGTGCAAACCATTGGACTTGCCGAGTAAAGGGCTTTATGAACAATGCAGAGTGCCTTAAACTATATGTGCTTTACTGCCAGGAGCCAGTGCAGATCACCAAGACCGTTTGATGCTGACTGTCACTTAGATATATCCAGCAAGAGTCTAGCTGCCGCATTCTGCGCCAATTGCAACTTTGGAATGGTTGTCTTGTTGGACTGGTGGTAAAGTGAATTGCAGTGATGTATCCTGGAGGTAAGCAGCGCAAGCACAATCCATTTCCTAACCGGACGTCTCATGTAGAAAAACATTTTCCTCAACATTTTGAACCTGCAAAAGCAAGTTGACACTTTTCGATTGACCTGGGTGTTCAATGACAGCTCTCCATCTATGGCAATGTACAGGTTCTTCACTATTTCGGCTGGCCTCAGTAGGGTACCTAATGTCTCCTGCCACCAAGTGCTATTCCAGACCGTAGATTGACAGCCAAAGAGCAAGACCTCCGTCTTATCTTCGATAGGTTTCAGGTAGTTCTTGCCCATACATACAGCTATAGCTGTCATAAAGAGATTGAAATTAGCTGCAAACTCCCCAGAATCTTTGGAGAAGGACACATTGATCTGGGTGTCATCAGCATATTACACAGCCTTCAATCCAAAAGAAGGAATGAGTTTGACATTAGGGGAAATATACAAATTAAACAGTTTAGGGCTCAGAGAAGAGCTTGAGGAACCCCACCAGGCAGTGAAAAGGGTTCTGAATGGAACTGATTCAGAGCAACCCACTGTGATCTACCCAAAAGAAAAGAGGACAGCAGATTCAGAATTTTGTCCTTGATACCCATTGTCATCTAGTGCTCCATCAGAAGGGTGGGAGAGATGGTATCGAAAGCTGCAGAAAGATCTAACAGGATCAGTGCTGCGGCCTTCCCATTGCTGACCAAGCATCTGAGGCTGTCCACTGCAGCTCCCAAGGCAGTTTCAATAACGTGGTTGCTTCGAAAGTCATACTGTGAAGTATCCAGTAGATCCTGTTCCTCTGCTTCTCTCATCAGAGCTTAATTGAGGTGTTTCTCCAGGATCTTAGCTGGGACCAGAAGTGGCAAGATCAGCCTGTAATACTTGAAGTCATTGGGATCAAGATTAGGCTTCTTGAATAACGGTCCAATCATGGTCTCTTTTCATTCACTTGGGTAGTGTTTTACCATAATAGCAGGGTTCATGATTGTTGTGAGGGGGCGAGCCACCGTGCAAGCTACCGAGTGCAAGGACAGCACAGGGTTCCCTAGCGGATCCCGACTTGGTGTTAAGTAACAGTGACTCTGTGTTAGAAGCTTGAAAACCTCGAGTAACTGTACCTGTTCCTCCTTAGCCTCTAAGGAAACTAGAGACTTTTGCGGTGCTTCCCTACCGGGACTCCTTGCACCTTCTCTAACGTACTGCGAGCATCCAGGTCTGAGTAGATATTGTCAATTTTAGCCTGTGAGAAATCTCCTAGCTTGTTACAGATTTCTTGAGATGCCTCCCCCTCTGGGCCAGTCGGGAGGGTGGGGGCGGGGGGTGGGGAGCTGATGGAGGAATGTGAAAAGGTTTGTTACAATAAAGTGCATGGGTGCACTTGCTATGGAATACTCATCACAAGTGACTGATTTTCTTCCACACGTTTTAAGGTCAGGAGTACTACAGAGCCTAAATGAATTCAAAGGGCTGGTGGTTCCCTATTGCCTTTGTTCCAGACACCATGAGACTCTCTCACCTTCAGGCAAAGATCTAGGAGAGTAATTTAATTCTAACAAATGTCTAGAAGCATCAAGAACTCAACTTACACGACTGCGGAAATTAATGGACTATTATACATATTTCTGACGTATGTATATATATATATGTTATAACATGCGCTCTTTAGAAGAAGGTACTTCTGAATGAAAGATCGCATCACTGTTCTTTACACACTGGGTCACGTCAAAGCCCTTGCTTAACTTCATGTCCCATAGTGAAATTCTTTATTGTATAGTTAGTTAAAACCCACACAATATTCCAATACATAAGATATATTGTAGTTTGTGGGTTTTAATTAAGTATACAATAAAGAATTTCACTTTCATGTCCCATAGGGACTCTTAATAGTGTCAGCCAAACATTTTGCAAAACAGCATGTGTATTTTTTGTACTTGTTGCGTCATACTCATCCCACATGACAGAATTTTCTCCCACATATTGTAAGGTCAGGGTTGACTGGGAGACCAAATCAATTTAAATGGCTGGTGGTTCCCTGTCTCCTTTATTCTGTTCTAGACACCTCGTTACCCCTCCCCTTCTGACAAAATCAAGGCTCTTTCTTTGATTTTAACAAGTGCCAGGAAATGTTGCCTATTCAACTGGCACCAATGCTGTTCAAATAATCAATACCAGAAAATCTGCCTAGGCCCCACCTTTCACTGATTAAAACTCTCTAATGCAGTGGTTTTTAGGTCTCGCCTGACCCAGCGCATGCGCTGGTCTGGCGAGACATTTTGCGAGGGCTCCAAAAAGTGCTACCAGGCCAGCCTAGAGCTACAGTGCATGTGCGCGGGTGCACGCGTCGCGCTTTACCGAGATTACTATCACTTTCGCGGCCGCACGGGCGCTTTGATGTTTGATCGCAATCGCAATCACTTTCGCAGCCGCACGGCCGCTTTGATGTTCTCCGTGAGGCTTCAATAGATTGTAGCAGTTAAAACAAGCATTGGCATAGCCAATAGGTCTTGCTTTTGGGACCTTATAAGTGTTTAGTTATGCAACTGTTGCATGGCTAAACACTTATAAGGTCCCAAAAGCGAGATCTATTGGCTATGCCAATGCTTGTTATCATAGGGGCTATTGTAAGCGACACTTTCCCATGGGGGCCCACAACTGCTTTAAAAAATCAAGCAATTTTGGAAGATTAATAAAACAGACATGCAAAAAATAAGCAAACACTAAAAACGTAAACACTGTAAATATGAAGGGATCTGAAATGGGAGACAAACATATTTTGTGCTGGGCTTACATTAATTTGTGGGAGCAGCGTAAGTAGAGCAAAGGAATCTAGTATGGATGATTGGTGGCCTCACGGGGCCATGATGCACAAATTCTGGCAAATATGTCTTCAGGTGACATCCAATATCCATTGATCCATTTCATTGGCGTGCCAGCCACAAAATACCAGTTCATCCTCCTTTAGGATGGTGGCAGAGTCATCCTCACTCGGAGGCAGGAAAGAGGATTGCAAAGTGGAAGTTGGAACCGCTACATGCTCTCTGACATGATGTAGATACAATGGACATGCACTGGTCAGTATAAGTAATGACATTTTATTCTATCTCCTATCATTTGTTTCATTAGGTCACATGGGTACCGCCAGTGCCTGGATCCGTGGTCATGCTTTCGGGTGGCATGCAAAATCAACTTCTGACCAGAACTGGTTTAGCAGACGGGCATCAGAAGTGGACCTTTAGTTCTACTGAGCTGCCAGGAGCGGGCTTTGCTTGGATGGTCTACGCCAACTCACCCAGGAAGTCGCAGGCAGGAGGCTACAGCAGTCACCATCCTCCATATTAGTGCCAACGATTTGGCAATTTTAGAAGACTTGCAATATTTTAGAACTTAATGAGTGTGTGGGCTTGGCCATTGAATGTAGTCTCAAGTCTCCTAAGGGCCTAATGTATCGGTCAGGCCACTTGAACAAGGAACAGTTGTCATTTCACAGCGATGGGGTCTGTTTTGTCAGCCCGGGGCAACAATTTGAGTGTACAGAACCTGAAAGCACTCGCTCCATAGCATTTCTCACAAAACTAGGCAACAGAGTTTGGGGAAGGCCTGGTCGGTCGGGGAACTACCCAGGCCACAGCGATGGGGTCTGTTTTGGCAGCCTGGCGCAACAATTTGAGTGTACAGAACCTGGAAGCACTCGCTCCATAGCATTTCTCGCAAAACTAGGCAACAGAGTTTGGGGAAGGCCTGGTCAGTGGGGGAACTCCCCACGCCTGTGGCAGGGGAGGCGTCATGATTAGACACAAAACAGGTAGACAACCTTGGTACATATACGTGCAGGCAAATTCAAGATGGAATTGAATTTTAAGCCTTCAGCTCAAGCCGGGGCAGGGGGACAATGGTCTCTACTGGAAGGCTGAGGACGCACACTACAGCAATTGTCCAAAGCCAGCCAGGGTACTCCATTACACAGCTGTGGGATACTGGGGGATGGTGGCTGCACTAGGGGACTAAGATATGGCTTGGTTGCCAAGGCCCATCTCCCAAAGGGTTCCAGAGGGAATCCCTGTATTGGGTTGGCTCTGGCGCGGTTGTTTGGGGTACCAGCTATTATGTTTGCTCAAGCTCTACCTGTCTTGAGGGGGCAGGTGAGTTTGCCTTGTAGAGGACAACTTATGGAAGAAAGAGCTGGGTTTTGTCTTTGGGTCCAAGTCAATTGAATCAGTCAGTGCCAAAGGTGCCTAAGACGTGGCCAATCATGACTACTTTGGACTATGTGCTTGAATATTTCATGCATTAGTAATGTATTAGTTATGTCTATATGATAATCACAATGCTGTTCTGTACATATTGTAACTTTAAATGGAAACTAAACATTTGTTGTGTTTATGAGATGTAATAAATATGACCAGATAATGGCATATTCTCTAACACAAGAATGGTGGCTTGCATTGGGTCCTTTTCTCAGAATCAGCTATATGTTTATTGGTGTGTAATGTCTGTCTGGTTTGATATAAGACTGGTCTCACTACGGTCCCTCACCTGTGGACAAGAGGCCTAGGTGCAGGAATGCAGCCACCGGAGACAGGTGCGGGCCGATCGGACCGGTCGAGGGCAGTGGCCAATAGTGGCCACGTTTTGAATTTAGCGGTCCCGCACAGTGAGCAACCATTGGTTGCTCAATTGATCAACAGGGTTGCCTGGGTGATCGTCAGGCGTGACAGGACACATTAAATAATGTGCTAGGCTACCCGATCGCACATCGCTGCTTGATTGCCCCTGACAACCGCCGACGCGACCCTTCCCTTTTCAGCACTGGAGTTCTTTTCCCCACCCTCCCATCCCTTTATTAATTCCACTGAGTGCGGTGCCTTTAATCATCATTGGGGGTTGGGTAGGGGCTGGGGAGGAGTCATGATTGGCCACAAAACAGGTAGACAACCTTGGCATCAAGAATATAAGTGCAGGCGAATTCAAAATGGAATTGGATTTTAAGCCTTTAGCTCAAACCGGGGCAGGAGCACTATGGTATCTACTGGAAGTCTGAGGACACCTGCTACAGCTGGTCAGGGTACTCTTTTACATTGCCCTGGGAATACTGGGGGATGGTGGTGGCGCCATGGGCTTAAGGTATCTCCTGGTTGCCAAGGCCCATCTCTCAATGGGTGCCAGGGGGATCCCTGTATTGAGGTGGCTCTGGCACAGGTGTTTGGGGGACCAGCTGTTATGCTGGCCCAAGTTCCCTCTATCTTGAGGGGGCAGGGGAGTTCACTTTGTAGAGGACAACATATGGAGGGGTCCAAGTGAGTTGAATCAGGCAAACCCACAAAGTCCTGTTGGGTCAGCTGTGACTCCTTTGGATTATTTGCTAGGAAATTTCATGTACAAGTCATGGAGTATTGACTAAGAAATGTAATGTATTGGTCATGTCTATATGATAATCACAATGCTGTTCTGTACATATTGTAACTTTATATGGAAACTAAACATTTGTCTTGTCTATCAGATGTAATAAATATGTCCAGATAATGGTATATTGTCTAATGCAAGAATTGTGGCTTGGTTTGGGTCCTCTCCTCAGAATCAGCTATATGTTTATTGGTGTGTAATGTCTGTCTGGTTCATATATGACCGGTCTTGCTGCGATCCCTCACCTCTTCTACTGCATTCTGGTGCTCTTTATATAGTTTGCACATGATTACTAGTTGGGTCACAGTAGTGGTAAATTGCATGTGCAATTTTGTGTTTTTGCTAATATTTACTATATGCGACTGTAAATAGCAATTTTCAAATAATGATTCCTTATTGGCGATTCACTATTTGGAGTCGGTAAATTGCTGAATCGATAAACATTTGCTATGCTAAATTTAGGGCTACGAATGCGTTTCACACATACTGATTTAATAGTGTGGGACTGAATACCGATACACAAACGTTTTGTATACTATGGCTCTTGGTTAGGAATTAAAGTTTAATCGCCTCCTCTTAGCATCGTTGCAGAAAGGAAAATCACCAACAAACAGTGATTTCTTTCCTTTTTTCTTTAACACTTGCTTGGGCGTGCCTTAGGCTACCTTTTACCTAAGTATTCCTCGTCTTTTTTAGCAAAGGTTGTATGTGCATCGCACTACTTTTCTTCAATATAAAGCCGCCGTGATAGAGTTTGTCCAACACAGGAAGCAGTCGAGCAGGCTATTCACCCAGACATGGGCTGCCCATTGGTTGTCCTTAAAGTACACGTTTTTTTGAGGGAATCAAAAATGCAGAATGTATTTTTATTTAAAATGAGAGCACCTGTCCCAAGAAATTAAGAGAATATTCCTGTGGGGAAAAAATCCTAGTGTGTGTATGTGTATAAAATGTAGACAATAAGGAAAAATAATTTTGAACACTGGATTTTTTTTAGAAACCTCTGCAATTTCATCCTGTTCCCCTGCGGCTGAACATGTCAGTGTTCCAAAATAGTTGCAAAAAAATCAAATCAGTCTCCCGTGACTGAAAGCTTCTCTAATTATTTTTTATACATTACAATGTCCTCCAGCTATTCCAGTGACAGTTTTTATCCTTGTCTTTCAAATACATGTGCTGCTGCGACGCAATTTACAAAATCCCGTGTTCGCGTCCTTTGCAAAACTCTTGCTAGACGGAAAAGTTCTGATGCTTTACGTTTTAACTCACCTGAAATTTCACAGTGTGCATATCTTTGATGTTAAGTGCTGTTCACCACCCTGGCCCTCAGTACACACTGACCAGATCCAAATCTATGGGGCATATTTACATGCCCCTATGGCCACCACAACGTCACTTTTCAGGATGTTCCTGTGGCGAAAGGGGTTTCATTTTATTTACAAGGCAGTGTTAAGCCACTTAATGGGGCTTAACGCCGCCTTGTGAATAAGGCCCTCTTCACACTATACGTCACATGAAAGGGGGGGGAATGGGTGTTGCGGTGGGCGTTCCACCACAACACCCATTGATTTTGACCCTGCCCCATATTCAAAAGAGCAGCGTAAATATGAGGCAGCGCCAAAATTAAGACCAGGGAAAACCTGGCCTAAAACAGGCACAGCGAGGAGAAATGTATAATTTCTCCTCGTTTTTGCTGTTTCTATGTGAGCTGCGTTGTGCAGCATACATGGAAACAGCAAAAGGCCATTGATTGTTTATGTGCAGGAATGTGGCCCTTCCTGCACATAAACAATAAATAAACAAAAATTACGTTTTGCAACTTCTATGTGTGCTGCATTTAGCAGCAGCCATAGAAGTTACAAAACGCCATTTAAAGATAGTTTATGTGCAAGAAGGGTGACCTTCTTGCACATAAACAATAATCCCCTCAATGCAGACACCCTTGCACTATGGTACAAGGGTGCCTGCTTTGGAGCTAGGCTGCTAAACTTAGCGCCAGCGCAGTGGGAAACACAGGGCTGCACCATATTGTTATAAATACAGTGCAGCCCTGCATTTCAGAAGTGGCGGAGCGCAGCATTACTCCAAGGAGGCTAACTCCACGCTTCTCCACTTCGTAGTAAATATACCCCTATGTGTTTTACTACTTTACAGATGAGATAAGGGGCACAAATCAGTGCTTATTTACTACCTGCTTAAAGTAAGTGGTAAATGTGCGCATGCAATGCGTGGCTCATCAAGAGAAATTTATAAAAGACATAGGCCTCGGTCTGCCACACTCTGTACACCACCAACACCAAAAATACACACAAGTAGGTATAACTGGTGAGATTCTGTAGTTACAGAAGCAACAAGTCCTCAATGTGTATATTTGTAAAATAGACTCATAAGTAGTTAACACATGAGTCAGTTTCAATTATATTGCTTACATGGAATCTTCATCAAAGGGACGCTTTTGAGGAAGTAAGTCAAGCGTTCCTACAGCAGAATCAATGTAACTTACAATATGTTTTGCTTTGAGTAAGGTGGTGGGAACGAGCTACTGCAGTGTGCCTTATAACACAGCGTTCCTGTGCTCTCCTGTCTTTTTGTGAAGCGGCCATCTGTGATCTGCAGGAACTCATCCTTGTCTCCACCCTCATCAGTTGTTAAAAACGATACCGCTGCTAAGTGTCTGAAATTTAATTAAATCAGTCTTGTGTGACTGAATGTCTCTCAATTTTTCAAGCCACAATATTTTGTGACTCAGCAGTTTCACAGTTAGATACTCTCCCTCATTATTCATGTACTGTTAACATATGCAAAGGTTACACTGTGATAAATGCAGCTAATTCTCTCAGCACACACTCACTATTGGCCTGATATAGTTTCCAGTACTGATGGTTTCCAGAGCATTTACCACATAGTCCATGCAGGATGCAGGCACACTAATGCCCTCTTTATCACTGACTGGAATCACTGACGCCATCGCAATTATGAGCACAGCATCAATACTGCTTCTGTGAGGTATTCCACATGGAGATTTCATGTGCTGCAAAAAGGAAAAGGCTGTGGGTGGAATACACGGGAAAAGGATTATTGAATTGGCTCAGTAAATCAGAAACCTGCTGTAAGAAATTGGATTATAGTTTGGGGTGGGTGACTACCCACCTCAAAGATTAATCACAACCCTTGTCAGTGTGATTCCTCAAAGTCACTAAATTAACCTGAGTTCCAACCCCTGGTAGCTATGGCACCTAGTAGACAGGAAATATGTAAAGTATGTATGCAGTGCCAAAACAATAATAAACACACAATGCAAAATAATAATAATACCAAATATAATTCGAATAATATAGCAACATTTTATAAACAAAATGTCAAAAATCCAATATGGAAAACAGGAGATATGAATTTTTAAAGTTTTAAGTAGGAATAGTGCCAACAAGCACAAAGTGCCAATAATAGTCAATGGTCATGGTAGACTGAGACCTAGGTGCGATTTGAGGCTGGCCACGATGGAGCTTGGGTTGGATACAACACACGGTTTGTACTGGTCAAAGATTTTATTTCCTGACTGAGGGCCTGATTACGAGTTTGGCAGTCCTGCAGGGGGCCGCCACGCCAGGACCATCAAACCTGTAGTCAGACTGCCCACCAGATTAGGAGTTTTCTCTTGTTCTGGCGGACGGTCCTTTGACATTCCTACAAAGTGCATATTAAAAAGGCACCGCAATGGGAATGTCAAAGTCTGTTCCTGCACATCATGAACTGTAAAGTCCATGCCGTGCAGGAAAGGGGGTGCATGCAGACAGGTGACCCCCCTGCATGTATCACTGGGCCCTCTAGGTTTCCTCACCGCCGCACTCTAATTGCGGGATCACTGCCATTGAAAGTGAGGCAGTAAGGAAACTCATAATATGTTGAGCGGTGCCGCAGTGCCCCCCCAAGTATATTTGGGCCTCTGACCACCGTTCCACATCCGCGGGATCCACAATCCTTGGCAGTTGTGGTGGTCCTGTGGTGATCCCACCACTGTATTCGTAATACAGGGACCAGAACATCAGTCTCAGGCCCTCAGGCCCAGATGTACGAGCACGAGAATTTGCAAGTTGCAATTTGCGCCAAATAGCGAGTCTCAATTTGCGTACGTACCCAACCAGTCCCCAATTTGCGAGTCGCAAATGACTCGCATCGCAATTTAGCTAGGAGGCAAATTGCGACTCGCTAAGCGCATGCAGATGTGCTCCAGGGCCAAGGAGAGAGTGGCAGCACGGCTGCATGAAGTACAAGGAACAGGAGGAGGTCCATCCAATGGTTCGGAACCTTCAGCAGCAGAGGCAATGGTGGAAAGTACCCTGGAGAGACACATCTCAATCTCCACTACCCCCTGGTAAGTGTGAAATGTGTGACATATTAGTATGTCAACCAAAAGCCTGCTCCCCACATGCATGCCACACACCCAGAAACAACTGGGTCTACATGTTCCATCTACATGAGCCAAAAGTCACAGTTGGTGCATTATGTGAAACGTAAGTAAGTTATGATTTATTGTTTGGTTAATAAAAACCTTTACAATTTCCATTTACAAAAATATAGCAGCAAAAGTTCATGATTAAAGATCGAAAAAAGCATATCATAAAACATTCATCATTAAAAATCGATTGAAGATATCATAGAACATTTGTTCATTATATAAAAATAATTGGTACACTAATCGGTAAATTTTTGCCAGGTCCTGTAAATTGGCAAAGTCTATTGACCATTCTTTGTACAAACAGCTTTCCAAGAGGTCTACAGTACTGTCGCTTAAGGTAGCTAAAAAGAATAAAGAAAGGGACATGGATCACGAAGACTAAAAAAAGCCAATATTTGGCCCTTTATTAGGGGACAACAATACAATTTTCGGATATTTTGGAAGCATCAACATTGGGGTAATACTGAAGAATGACCAAAGTTCGGATGGTTAAAGAACAGCACCAGTGAGGTAATTCTGATGCATCTTGTGCTCCAACTTTTATCTTCAGAATGGAGCTGAGCTGGATAAATGATGTTCACTGACAGGTGGGACTAAGAGAGTTTTTTGGTCGCAGTGATGAGGATTGCTGGTCACTTAATGCGAGAGTTTATTTCCCCTGCCGCTTCCATAAACCATACTAAGCGACACAATAACTGTAAGTCTCCACCTCCAAGCCATGCCTTCACTGCTTGTCTGCAGGTTCTTGTCCCCCTACTTGGAAAGATGGACTTCAATAGCTGCCGCCGTTCTACTTGCAGAGCTCTGCAGATGCACAATAAGTGTAATACACTCTCATCAGCTTCCCCGCATAAGCAGCAAATAGACTGGGCTGGAGATCGTTTCCGGGGGGAAGATGCAGCAGGGATGGTAGAATGCCCATTAGAAAATGAAAGTATTTTTCTTTCTTCCTCCTGTTGAATCTTGCGCCTAGATCGAATTGCGAAGAAGACTTGACGTAGCTCTGCACGACGAACCATCCATGGGCCCTTTCGGTGCGAGCCGCCTTATCTTCTAGTAGGGATAGTTTTTTCATAGTCTTGTTCAAAAGTTGTTTAAAACATTGATGGCTCCCTGATGCTGCCCAGAGATCCTCAAGGTCCAGACGGTCTACTGATTCTGTCAGGTACCTCATAGCTGCACACTCCTTCTTTGAGTGAATTTCATTCCATAGGTGGGAGTTCAGTGTACCTGCTTCGGCCTTTTTGATCATGTGCCAGCACTTGGCGTACGCTCCTTTGCGCGCGATTTCTTGGCCCTGCAGGACGAATTCCAGCCTTATTTGGACTGGCGGACACATACTTAGGTAGATTGAAAATCATCCTAGCCACTCTAGAGACAATTCTGTCGAATTTGTCTGCATCTCTTCCCCTCAGGCACTCACTCCCGAAAGTTATGGCCGGAATGAGTTTTGCTTGCCAGACTTGTAGCAGTGGGATAAGGCTTGGGCCGGCAGCTTTGTGTTTAATAGATTTTAAAGCAGCCGCAATTGAGTTGCCGGTTCTATTGATCCCTTCTTTTTGTGTGTTAAATTTACCTTTGTTGTCTAATATCACTCCCAAGTACTTGTATTCTTCAACTACTATGGGAAATATAGTACATGGCACAAACAGTGCAGTTAGGGACTGACATGAGCTGAAGAACATAGTACCACCACTGAGAAAGTGACTCAGAATTAGTTTCTTTATTTCCCCTTTTGTAACATAGATACACCTCGTGGAGGAGAGCCAAGGGTAGATGATAGTGACGCACAGAAGGAGCAGGTCAAGGTGGAGGAAGGGCAGGATGAGGGAACAGCAATTGAGCCAAGAACTTCAAATGTCTAGGAAAGTGCTGCATACAGGTCATCACGGGCTCCAGCGCATGACATACCAGCAACACAGCAGCAAGCATCATCCAAGTGCACTCTGGGCACCAGGATCCTGGTTCTGCATCCGACACAGCTGTCAGGAAGTTGGCTTCAAGCTAGGATGCACACTCCCATCCATACTGGAGCAGCCACTCAGGCGGAGTTTGGTTGCCTGGAGCAAGCCATGTTGAAGGTTCAGCGCCTGCAACAAAAACAGATTAGGCTGATTAATTTGAAGCTGAGCCAGGGGTTCCTAAACATTACACAACAAATGGCAGAAAACCAGTCCCGCATTGAGGGAAAATATGATGCCCTTACAGGGGCTATTGGGCAGCTGTGCACAGAATTGGCTGAGGAGAGATGGCAGCAGAGGAGAACAGAGTGCAGCTGGGCGCACAGAATGGACTCAATGACCTGGGCAATTGGTAGGCTGGCAACAACACAGCACACCAAGCGCACCCTGGCTCTGCACATAGTAATGGGCCACTACAGTGGTGCTGTTGTACGAGGGCTGCAACAAATAACAGCTGCAGTGGAGGCATTCCAAACAAACATGATTTCTACTGGAGGAGCCACAGAGAAAGCAGACAGCAAGGTGTCCAGCCGCAGCAGTGTCTCTACTGCAGAAACACCTATGCAACGGTGAAGCAGCTGTCGGCAGCCACTAATCCCATGTTGCAGATTCCCATATGCTGGACGTAGAGGCAAGAAATAAATTTTTACACAAATGTGCTTGTTTGCTTATTTTTGGTGGTGCAGTAACCACATGACATTTATACTTTCATTTGTTTCTGTGGATTGAGATGGACAGGTTGTCCCACATTGTTTATTGACATGCCCTTCAAATAAAGAGAAATTCAAATTGTTAAGTTCACAATTTGTAGTGTCATTGGTTGTGTGTAGAATGTCAATGGTTATGACGTACCTTGAAAAATAGTGCCTGGCAATGTGATCCCTGCACCTTCTCCCCTCCACTGCTGAGCTTCCCTCGCCTGGCTGTTGGGCTGGTGGGCCAGGGTCTTCATCTCCCAATTCTGAATCAGACACCTCCATGGGCAAGCCATGCCTGCAGGCAATGTTGTGGAGTATGGCACAGGTTGCCACAATTTTGCAGACTATCCCAGTCACATACTGCATGGCTCTGCCACTCTTGTGGAGACACCGGAATTGTGATTTTAGGATGCCAAATGTTCACTCAATGACTGACCTGGTGCGTCTATGTGCCCCGTTGTACCACCATTCAGGTGCGTTGTTGGGAGAAAGGTACGGTGTGAGGATCCATGGACGCACGGCATACGCACTGTCACCTGGAGGGAGATTTATGATGGTGAGACAACATGCAGACAGACATTAAAGTGCAAATACCTTTCACTGTGGGCATGACGATTCAGTACCTAATAGATATCCTTCATCAAAGTCACCTCTTTCTAATTTCTGGAATATGCGACTGTGTCTGAAGTTGTATGAGTCATGGTTGCTTCCATGATATTTGCAATAATGTCTGTGATGATGTTGTTTGCGTCACAGACAACTTGGATGTTGAGGAAATGTGTGTTTTTCCTATTACAGAAAATGTATTCTATGCGTGAGGGGGGACATATGGGCACATGGGTCCCATCTATGCACCCTATGACCTGTGGAAACCTTGAAATTCTATAAAATTGCAGTTTTTGTATTTTCAAGTTCCTCATCATTCCTGGGCAGGTAGATGTATTGATGGATGTGGTGTAGCATGGCATCTAGGAAATTGTGTAAGAAACTTGAAAACACACTCTGCGACACACCTCCGGCCACTTCAATGACATCTTGGAAGCTACCAGTGGCCAATAGGTGGAGGGAACCCAACACCTGCACATGTGTGGGGATTGCATTGCTGGACATAGTTCTGCTTTTCAGTTGTGGCTTCAAGGTGTCTATGAGGTCTAGGATGACAGTGCTACTCAACCTGTACTGGTCATAAATCTCTTCATCTGTCTTCTCAGTCAGCCTGACTCTGAAAATCCTCTCCTGTCTCCACCTCCTCTGCTGAGCAGCCAGTATCCTCATCCTCCTCGGTATCACGTACAGGGCAATGTGGAAAGATTTCAGATGCCTTCTGGACCAGTTTTTATAGGTTGGGCCTGTTTACCACCTGGTTCTGATTAGTGGTACATTGCTTGCGCAAATAGGCCAATTTGCAAATGTTTGCTATTTGCAAATGGTCTGTACATTGTAATTTTCAGAATGCAAACACCGGTTGCATTTTTTGTGAGTCTGTATTCGTTCCCATCGCAATTTTGAGATTTGCGAGTGGCTTTAGTACATTGCGCACGGCCATTTTTGCATGTGCAAATCGTTTTGCGACCGATTTGGCTCTCAGTCCTTTAAGTCCCAATCCACCACAGGAGTACACCTCTAAAGCCCTCCTTGGACCTCAAGGGAGGCACTTAGAAACTCACAGGGTGTCAGGCACAGGCCAACAGCAGGATTCAGTCCAGTTGCACTGGCCAGCTTGTGGTGTGGCTTGCATGTATTCTCCATTTTAGATTCAACTCCTTAAGTTGGCGTCTCCTTCTCTGGGTGCCCTTTGCCATACTTTTTACTTTCTGCTAACGCAGGAATGTGCTGTATGTGTATTTGCGATCGGTACTGACACCCTGTAGTCTGTACAGTTAGTTTCAGGGTTGTGCCTGAAGAACCCAATGCCACTGTATTCTTTCTGTTCTGCGCTCGATAGGAAGCACTTTATTTTTGCTAGATGAAGCCAAACAAGATGCTCGGCACCTCTGCCTCCATTGATAACAACAGGGTTTTATTCTATTCTTTCTGCGCTAAGCCTCTTGGAGAGGAGCATTTCCATGCAGGGAATTATCACAACACGGGTGCAGACTGCGACTGAGAGGGAGCCCTGATGACTCTTACCTTCATACTGCTAAAGAAGATAACCTGTGCACTGCAACCGGCTTCCAGATACTTAAGAGCAAGGTATGGGGGTTAAACTATACCAAATGATCTACAGAAAAAGCTATCACTATGCTCTCTTAGTATGTTGTAGATGCAGATAGGAGTAGGCAGACTGATGAAAAGTGGGTTATTGGTGGGGTAAGTATGCACCTACCACTAGCACTAAGGCCACCAACACGGTATAGGGTTCAGTAAAGGTCTCAGTAAATTAGCCCCTTGCTCAGCCCTTGGTAGCTGACAATAAACAGTGAGGCCTAACTTAGGAGACAGGAGTGAAACTGGAGATATGAACGTTTAAAGCTTAGCCACTTTACAGTGCTTAAAAACATATATCACCACTCCAGGACATCTGGTCGCGCTTGACCGGGGTAAAGTCAAAGTTTGAGGTCGATCGTGATGGAGCCATGTTTGGATACACTAAGCAGGAGGCCCAAGTCAAAATTTTACGTTCATACTGAGAAATGTTTCTGGATCTTCTTTTTCCGACATTGCTCAACCCTCCATAGCAGGCCAGATTTGGAGAGGGTTCACCAGCCTGATTTACTGTAAGGCCCCAGTCAAATCCTGGAAGTCTGGAGTTCCAAAGATTTCAGTGGGACAAACCTGAAATCCTGGCCAGGTTGCAGATGAAGGTAGTTGGCTTGACTCTCCACGCCAGGTCAGTCAACTCATGGAGCTTGTTCCCAAAAGCTATCTAAAGTTCTCCAAACTTATGGAGGTGCTTCCTGAAGGTCTCCTTGTAGGTTAAAAGTGTTTAAATCACTAACCCCTTTCTCTGGATCTCCTAGATGGTCTCTGGGATGTCCAGATCACAGTTCCCACAATTCACTTGGCCAAATCCTTAAAAGGCAACTGGACGAACTCCAGGATGGGAACTCTTGGTGGGGATGATGCAGGTGGACTCTGTTAACCTGTGCTTGCAGGGAGTCCACTCCTTGATCCATCTTGAAGCAAGACACAGTCCCCAGGGCTGTGTTACCAGATAGTGCAACAGGTGCAGTCATTCAGAGTGCAGGCCTTTGGGTGGAAATTCAGATTTCAGCAGGGCAGTCCTTCTTTTCCTTGTAGTTTTAGGCAGCAGATCTCAGAGACTATGCAGCTCTCACATATTTGTTCAGTGTTCTAGGGCTTCAGGCAGAGGGTCACATGAGATGCTGGGTGCCACTCAGAACCATGACAACTTCCTCCAAAGTGTGGCATCTTCTTGCCCACAAAGCACTGCACTTCCAAAACCCAACATGAATGATTTCTCTCCAGAGGCGTAGGACCTGAGTAAACCAACCCACATTGTGGCTCATTACAATTAGCTCCCCTACCGCTGACCTCAGCAAATTCCTGTCCTAAGCCTGTCATCTGACTGGGGCCCCGGATGTAGGGATAAGTACGCCTGGCATTCCTTACTGATCTTCTCTCTCTTTGAGCTCAGCCTGATTTACCCAGCCTTCTCTTTATGACCCATCCTACTCAGCTGCAGAGCACTCTCCCTCAGATAACCTCTGCTGAGGCTAGGCCACTTATCACCTAATCAAAGCAGCCTGGCTAAGCCTGTTAAGGCTGACCAATCAGCTAGAAGGCTGGATATTGGCTTACAGAAGAGAAAGTTATATTATATTAACTTCTCTACTTTACTAGTTATGGTACATTCAACAGCAGCAATTTGCTGAATTTATCAATGCCAATCGTTTAAGTCCTTGAATGATGTTTCACTTTTTTCCTAGCAATAGTAATACACAAATAAAATATTGCAATGTTAGCCTTTGCAGCTAAGTATTACGATGGGGAAAAATGAAATAGGCAATTTTTCCCTCACCAGGGCCTATAAACCATTGTTTATAAAGTCTCCCCCAACCCCTGGGACACCTAGGTGAGATCTTGGGGGTGACTAATATGTAAACATAAGGTAGATTATTACTTTTGAAGTGCCCATACCACCAAAGTCACGTTTGCACACAATTTACTTTTAAAGACAGTCTGTAAAGCCAGGCTGCCTTTACAATGACAACAGGCACTCCAAAGTGCACACATGCAAGTGCAGGAAATCTGCTGGGCCTCTAAACTTCCATACCCTATTATGTACTAGGAACTCATAGGTAGATTGCACCCCCTGGCCCTATTATCTACTCGGGACTTATAGGGTCTGTCATTACCAATTGTAAGTGTACCCTATTACATGTACCTTTTTAAACATAGCACTGGCCCTGGGCCTGGTTAGCAGAGCCCAGGGTACAGTCAGAGTCAGTTACCACCAGTATCCATAAGCAAAAAATGGGGGTGAACAGGGCAAAAGGATGACTTTCTACAACACAGACATTAGCAATATTTAATACGGTTGAATTGTTCATCCTGTTTGCTATTCTGACAATGCTGATTACAGTAATATGTCTCATCTTTCTGATAATCGCAGCTCACGCTTTTTATGCAAGAATGCAATCATTTCAGTAAATGTTTGAAAATGCATTGTTGTAGCTTTCTTGTGTTTACCTTGGCTGTACAGGAGTGACAAAAAAGGGTTAGATCTGTTTCCACAGATTTCTTGAAAATCAGAGTGTCATGTTTGAGTTTGCCAACAAACCCTGTTGGTTTAGGGGTTAGATGTGGTACTGTGAGCTAGTTGGAAACCCACCAATACTCGAGGATGGTATGTGTGGACCAAGGGGCTGATTAGGATGGCAGGCGGACTGTAGTCCGCCCGCCACCATAGCGGTGCTGGGACCGGCCGCCAGTGGTGCAGCGGTCCCGCACCTGCAATTAGGATGCCACCGCCACCGTGGCATTGGCATCCTTCATTCCCAGCATTGTGCCGGGCGGTGCTCACAGCACCGCCCGCCCCAATGCTGGGAATGCACTGTGTGCATTATCATGCACAAGGTGACAGGCACCGCGGGGTGCCTGCCACCATGTCCATGACAATGCTGGGGGGGTACCATAGGTATCCCCCATGTGCACCCCCCACCCCCCCAATACCCTGGGGGCCTGCAATGAGCCCCTGAAGTCACCATACGCATGCCTTTCCATGGCGGCATTGCCACCACGGAAAGGCAGCTTCCTACTGCCTTCCTAATATGGATGGCGGTGTCTAACAGACACCGCTACCATAGCAGGCCCCTTTTCCACCCGGTCTGTATTTGTAGGAACCGTATACCAATCTCAGCAGTTACATGAAAGGCATCTTGTAGCTTGTTGTATCCCTGCAGCTTGAACAGGAGGGAAGCCTTATGACCCTTGGAGTCTACTTCTTTGTACTGGGTACAAAAGGGAGGAGACCCAGTTCTTCACGGCTCCTCTCAAGTCACAGACAGCAAGTTCAATCCTTTTATATTCTCCCTAATATTTTTAAAATTCAAGTTCACCTTTGAATTTTATGAACTATCAAAAATAATTGATTTATTATTTTTCTACCTTGTCCCATTACGGACACACAGGATTAGGATTTTTATCTGGTTTTCTATGTAAGACTTCTGGGCTAACTACAGCAAAAAATATATTTTGGGTGCTAGTCACTAAAGGATATTTTAACATTAAATTTCTACATATCCTACTTTTAAATACCATGCGTCCTTCCTTGCATGCAACAAAGCGACAAGGGGCAACATTTTAATGTTTAAAAGAGAGGTTTTGACCTTTCAAAAGGGTATATCTTGGCAAGTCGAATTTCGTTTCTTTACTGGGCTAGAGTCAAGCTACACAGGGTAGGCCTGAAGCCATGTTTGCACTGCCATTGTAATGGATGGCACACCAGGTGCTGCAGTCCACTGGTGGCATTTAACTTCCAGGCCCTGGGTACACTTTGTGCCATATACTAAGGACGTATAGGGAAGTGAAATATGCCATTTAGGAACATGCCATTTTTGCCATGTTTAAAAGGAGAACAAATGCACTGTACTACTTGTAGCAGTGGTAAAGTGCACAGAGTTCTACAACCAGTGCAAATAAAGGGTCAAGCAAACGGTGAAACGTCTGGGTGACCAAGCAGAAGGGCAGATTTCCTACACCTGCAAATTCCCTATATACAGCAAAATATGTATTACATACAACCTCAGGATGCTCTGCTTTTGGATGTGGGCTACACTCCTAAGAGCATTCTTTAACATTTGGCTTCTTTAAATGGCTATTTCACTTTAATGGAGACTTATGCTTCAGAACGATAGATTTTCTGTTTGATAATTAACTTTTGGCCAAGAGCCCTCAAATCTCACCCTTGCGAGCTCTTGGACATTGAGATCACTGTAAGAAGACATGTAAGGTGTCAGTAATGCTAGACTGAACTGATGCAGATCGATCCTTGCAGAATGAGGAGTCCTGCCTTCTTGCTGTGAATCTAGCTGTTACGGCAGCAGACTAAGACAGAGTAATGTCTTGACGGACTGAACTGGCTACTTGGAACTTTGCTGAACTCTCCTAAGAGTCTTTGAGGGATACTCTCCTGGCTGCCTTTCCACACCAACGCACACGCTGTATGTGTTTGGGAGTCTACCTCGGCTGAGAGATCACCCCACTTACCTTATATTTACTGAATCCAGAGGCTTTGGTATATTTAATTGAACCTTTCACTATTTGAATGCTAAAGTAATTTAAATGTAAATGTTTTCCATCTTTATTTTGATAAACTAAAATTTACTACTTAGGGCCCGATTATGATGTCGGTCGGAAACTCTTTCGACCAACTTGGTTTCGGAATCAGGTCCAAACAAATCGGGTTTGGCGAGTCCGACCGAACGATTACGATGCTTCCGAACATCGTTCGGTTGGACTTGCATTGACTTCAATGGGAGCCTGTGTTCCGACCGACAACACAGGCTACCATTGAAAAAAGGGGTTGTTGCAGAAAACCTTGCACCCGGTGGCAGGCATCCCATGGTGCCTGCCACACTGTGCATGGTTTTACAGGGGGGTCCCATTGGTAACCCTGCAGCCCCCAAACGGTGGACTCCGGGTAAAGGGGGGCCTGCTACGGGCCCCCAAAGTCAGATTAGGACAGCTGTTTTGTGTCAGGCAGGCCGATTCGTAACGGCTGTAAGAATCTGACATCATAATAGCTCGGTCAGAAATGGTGTCCATAGAGCTTTACGATTCAACTCCGAGTGTCAATTGGAACCGAGTCAGACAACCCGAACGGTTTCCCTGCATCAAAATCGGTCGCTCGGAAATTTGCCGAAACGGTCGGAAACATAGGTTTCTAAACGGTTTAGGGAAAACTGATTGTCAGTCGGAAGTTTTCCGACCGACATCGTAATCGGGCCCTTAGGCTGACTTTGCTGATCTGATTCATCATTATTTAAGAGTGAGCATTATTCCTCGGTTACCCGATGTATAGAGACAAATGCTAGAGAGAAGCTTCAAATTATCAACTTCTGATGCTATCATTTCTCTTGGCTATAACTGAATTCTTGGTTTGCATAATCCTTTGTCACCTATGTTTGTGTTTGTGGTGTTCATATTTTATATCTATGACATTTGTTTGAGATTAATCTATATGAATTTAATTTCAAGTTTGTAGATACAGTTATCCTGGTCCTTATTGGGTAACTGTTCATTCCCCAAATATCCAACCCCTTTCAACACAGAGCAAGATCCATCAGAGGACCAATTATTAGTAAAAGAGTAAAAAAGGACCTAGTAACTGCTACAGCACTTGTAATCCCAATCTTCAGAAAAAAACAGACCTTGAACCAATCAGTTTCTTGATCTTTTCCCAGACTTTGGAACTTGATTCTCCCTGAAATTTGGACTTGAACTCCCTTATCGGTATTCAAACAACAGTTAATCGTCTTCCTCCTTTCTAAGCACCTACCTAACCACACCACTGCCTAAACAAGCATAAAGGGCTAACAACCTCGGTATTTAGGTTTATGCATATGATCTAGACACATTAGACAGAAGCCAGACATTAACAAGAAAGCAGTCTACTGGACCATGCACACTCCCTAGAATCTGAGATGGGTTGTGTGACCATCTCGCTCTCCCTACCCAAAAACTAGACATGATGCATGGCTATATATCTGACTGCACTGCTGTTGAATGCACCTATTTGATATAAACAAGTATGCTCTCTTCTTAATAGGTAACACATTGCTATATGACAGCAGCGCTGATGCCTTCACATGCTAAAGACTACTTGTGCTTTTATACTTTCCTTCATATGTTATTGTTTGTTGTGCTATGTAAAGCTTTCTTACAGTCCAGGGCCAAATTCACTTTATACAAAACACTAAATAAGCAAATAAAATGTAAATAAGAGTGTGGTGTGCTTCTGATTGACATGGTGCTGTATGGGGAAATTAAATCCCCTACAGTTTCCTGCCAGCTTTAATGCTCCTGTCCATTAAAACCCACATTTTCTGAATTCACTTCTGAAATTATCTAAAATTGTTTACCCTTATCATCTCAACAGGCACATATGCATGGTACCAGCTCATAAATATCGGCACATCCAGATCGACCTTACCTTACTTGTAGCTAAACTGCTTATCGGCAGTCTGGTTCTCAGCAAACTTGTGTATGCAATAGCCAACTCTTAGGACTATCCCTGGACTGATTTTACCCCATCAGTCACTCAATAAAGTCATCTGCTACCCATTTAAACTCTTGCTATATGTGGCCACTTCCCTCACCAAACAGTAAGCTGAGTAGCTCACTTTAAAAGATCCTGATCTTGGTTTTCATTTAATTCAACAGTCTTGGTTCTGTGCAGCATATTTACAAGGAGTTAACACCACCAGAATGCCACTTTTTCCGACGTTGTGGTGGCATTAACTCCTTCGCCTTATTTACAAGGCGGCATTAAGCTACTTAACATGGCTTAACGCCGCCTTGTAAATAATGCCCCTATTCAGGCAGCACTTAGCGTGAAAGGAGTGTGCAATGGGTGCTGCAGTTGGCGTTCCGCCGTAATACTCATTGCTTTTTGATACTGCCCCATATTTACAAGGTATGGCACAGCTCCCAAAATACCACCAGGAAATACTTGGTCTTAAGAAGGCGATACGTGGAGAAATGTTTTATTTCTCATCATATTTTGCTGTTTCCATGTGTGTTGCATTTTGCAGCACACATAGATAGAGCAAATCACCTGTAAAGATTGTTTATGTGCACATAAACAATTGCCACTACAGCACAGGCATCCTAGCAAAATGGCACTAGTGTGCCTGCGCTGGCACTTGGCAACTTTTTTAGCACCAGCGCTAGGGATAATGCAGGGGTGTGAGAAATTCTTGGTAATACGGCGCATCCCTCTGTTCCGAAACTGTCAGAGCATGGTGTTACCAATTTTGGCATAACACTGCGCTCCAACAGTTTCTTGTAAATATGCCCCTCAGTTCCTCTACTTCAACTCCATTCTGACAATCTGACAAAAACGTTCCACAGACTCACTGTGCCGAAATTCCCTGTTGCCTCTGCCTAAATGGTGATGTTCTTGAACTTGGCTACTCTACCTCTAGGACACCCACCACTCTGAAATCAGATTGACTGTTTGTTACCTCTGAATTGGAATGGGAGCAGCTGAACAATCAGGAATGCATGGGATAAAGTAGTTTAAAGATTTATATTTTTGCTTCTCATTAATAATGTTTAATATGCCTTTACACATGATTTTACATCTACAGACTGATATAGAGTAATTGCCTTTCAAGAGAATTTCTTATGATGTATAGGAATGAAGTCCAGATATCTGTGAAAAATTACATTTTGAACAAGATGGATGACAACTCTGTCACTGAATCATGCTTCCCTCTGCCCACATCTTCTCCCCGCAGGCTTCACAGCACACAGTCAAGCTAAGGTGATATTAGTTTATTTTCATTGCTATATTGTTTTGCTCACAATTAACTTTCCATGGTGCCGATGTAAAATTGATACTTGTAACCATATCCTCTGTTTCTAAACTGGACCTATTCGATTTAAATAAACTTTATTCGACAATTAAGTCATGAAAGTATCATACATTGGCCAGGTACATACACATGCTAAAACTTAAGTTAAGACAATACACAACATATTTCCACAGACACATAATTTTCGGACTTACACCTGTACTGAACGTCAATTTAAATAAACAACAATGATATCTGGTAAAACAGTTAATAAAGAAAAAACTTCCTAGTTTAATTTAAATTAAACAGATAAATCCGAAATTAAAAGATAAGAGATACATTATACATGACTTCAAATCAGCGCTACTAAATTGGCACTTTTGATATTTGTCTGTCTGGAACGTATTATCCAGGCCCACTTTATGTACTTTGCCATTGCAATTGCAATTAGTGGGCTTGGATCAGAACACAAGGTTCTTAATGCCTCTACATGTCTTCGGGTGCCTAAGAGGCGACAGACAGGTAATACCCATTTTTTCCGTGGGAGCTCATAAAGGGGACAAAAGAAAACAAAGTGGCTCAAAGATTCGATCTTGTCCCTACATTTTGGACATTTGTCCGAGGACCCTTTTGTCCATTTTGATGTAAATGAAGTAATAGGGAGAGTGCCTAACCTAAACTGAAAATAAAGTTTGCGATCAGTTGGTGCTTCTATCAAATCCCAATAACGTTCCTGACTGGGATGAGCCTTGATCTCTAGATATCTAGCTGTTAGCTGGGAAGTACACCCCTTTACAGCAGATTCAATGGCAATAAATTCCCAGTACTTGGTTTTGACAATTTCCTTTGAGGGGAAAACAGCATTTAGGGGATCATCCCAAAGGTTGTTCCAACCCAATCTGTAGAGTAACACCTTAATGGACCTCAACCAGTCTATTCTATGGAAGTGATCTTTCTCCATTATTTCTTTTAGGCCCAACTCGTAATGCTTTAGCTCCTCAGTTGACCAGATCCTACGCCAATAAAGCAATGGTCGCAAATTGGCAGTGTCTTGTATGGTTTTCAAACCTAGGTCCCAAAAAAGGGGTAACAAAGGAGTACTTTGCGGTACGCCAACGACTTTCCTTATAAACTCGCTCTCCATGGCGTTCAATCGCTTTGGGTTGCTTCCATATCCCCATAGCTCAGAACCATATAAGGATGAGCTACGTACCTTCATCGTATAGACCTCAAGGAGTGGGGCTATTGGCTGGGTCTGCGAGGTTTTGAATCTTTTTAGAAGGAAACCTGTCTGCTGTTTAAACTTCAAAATAGAAGAGTCTATTTGGCTTTTCCAGTACATATTCTTCTGTAACGTTACTCCCAAATAGGTGAAGGCATCCACCTGTTCCAGGGGGGAGCCATTCATTACAATTACACTACTGAAGGGTTTATACGATCTACACGGGTTCGGGCCATTTAAAACCATAAACTTGGTCTTGGAGACGTTAATCTCCAAACCACGTAGCAAGCAGAATTCTTCAAAGCGCCGGAGGGTCAGCTGTAGGCCACTCGGGGTTTTCGAAATCAGCAGAGTGTCGTCCGCGAACATGAGGACAGGAATGCGGGTACCGGCCATTGCTGGAGCATCTGAGGGGACCCGGGAGAGGAACTCGGCCACCCCGTTCACGAAGAGCGAGAACAAGGTCGGTGCCAAGACACAGCCTTGCCGCACTCCTCGCTCCACGGGGAAAGACTCCGTAACCTCACCCTGCCTTCCCCACCGGACCCGAGCAAAATTGCCCTCATGTAGGCGGACGACCAATGCCAATAACTCCGGAGCCATCCCCAAACCCTCCAACACTTGCCACAGCTTGTCACGTGGGACCAAGTCGAAGGCCGCCCGCAGGTCGACGAACACAGCATACAGAACCCCTTTTTCCAGGACCACTGTCCTCCAATAGAGGACAATAAACCTAAAGACCTGGTCTATAGTGCTGGTTTTAGGGCGAAACCCCGCCTGCAATGGACTTAGCACATTACTTGATTCCATCCAGGTCTGGATTTTGCCCAAGACCAGCCTGCCCAAAATCTTTTGTAAAGCATCTATCAGGCTAATGGGTCTATAATTACAAGCCAACGATTTGTCCCCTTTTTTATATATTGGGACGATTTCCGCACCTTTCCAAGAGTACGGGATCGGCATTCCCTGTGCAATAGCATTTGCTAGGTGCATGATATATAATGACCACCTCTCTCTTTTGTACAAAAAAACGTCGGCCCGGATACAGTCCATGCCGGGCGCACGACCCTGGGTGACCTTATCGAGCGCAATGTCAACATCCCCGACACTGAACACAGGGGTATCATAAAACGGCCTTGCCTGGGAAGGCTTACTAGCTTCCTCAGGGCCTATCGAATATTGAGACTTAAAAAAATCTACCCAAGAACTCTGTGGTACATGATTATGAGGGCTGTCAACTATTTCGCCCTTTTTCCATTTAAAAATATTCCAGAATTTTTTCTGGTCTTTAAAAGCACATGCTGCTTTTAAGTCTTGCCACTCACATTCGTTCCAATCCTTTTTTGCTTTCCATAGGGCTTTTTTATGAATATTACGAGCAGATCTAATCTTGCTCGGATCTTTTGATATTAAAGCAAGTCCCAGCTCGGTACGAGCATGTTTACAGGAGGCGTTATACCAGCCCTCCTGTTTGCTTCTTTGGGCTTTCAGCACTACGGGGGGTTTGCAAAAACAAGATTTTAGTTTTCCAACTAACTTCCCATGGATTTCCTCAAATGTTACTGAGGGTTGTCCTAAATTACCTACTGGCGTAATTGACGACAGTGCCTCTTCAATGTGGGACTCTATAGTATCCAACAAATCTGGGTGTTCTACTATGTAACGCCATTTAAGGTGGCGTTCGTTATTTGATAGAACTACCGCTGGACCATTCTTATCGGGAATTTGATCTTTGCTAGCTCCCATTCTCAAATCAAACGCAGCTACTAGGGGATTGTGATCGCTTTCAATCCGTGTCTCAACCACCATATCCACTAACATATGCCACATCCTCAAATGGACTAAGAGGTAATCTATATTACTTGCCCTTGTGCCATTGCTATACGTTTTGTTACACATCCTATCTGACTTGGTTCTGCCATTGGCTGCCCTCAGCTGGTTACCCAGGCAGAACCCTTTCAGGTACAGGGCCGCCTCAGTCCATTTGCCGACAGTCTTTGCCTCAAGCTGTGGGACACCCCATTTTGCATCCTCTTCCTCTGTCAGGAGTATGTCTTGAGACCCGAGTGGCTCAAAGGTCGTATTAAAGTCTCCAGCGATAAGTGGGAGCACATCAAAGGGGCTAGATTCTACAATGATGTTTAATGCAGATATCACCTCAGATTTTTTCCCACCTGGTAAACCCCTTGCATATACATTGAAAATGTCAATTTTAAGGTTTTGCGGACTGGTCAGCCTAATACCCAATATATCAGGATTCTGTGTTTGGATTATTTGAACTTTGCATTCCAGGTTCTGTTTAACCCAGATGATCAGGCCTCCTGATGCCCGTCCCCTGGGCGTTTTCACTGCCGGAGCAAAAAAGTTCAAATATCCCAGCATGAACACCGGGTCCACTGACCATGTCTCTTGAAAAAGACAGATGTCGTGCTTACTGATAAAATCCACCCAAAGGGGAGATGATAGCTTAGAGTTTATACCCGCCACGTTCCAAGATAAAAACAATACGTGGCTTGCAGAGTTGGATCCCCCTTCCATACTCCCTGTGATTGGTATAGGGGAAGGGACTATATCTTGACCAAGACAAGGCCTGGGGTTAATGCCTAAGATTTCATTCTGACATTCAACAGGGATGCCTTGTACACTGGTCCCTATCATATTTACTTGTACAAGGGTTGTATTAACATCACTACCATTAGGCGGATCGCCATCACACATACCCTCATCTGCCGTTAAGAGCACATTTGTTTTACCACATTTACCTAATGATAATAAGGATACACATGGTATAACATCGTTAGAGTGTATACTACCATTAAACAGTCAGTCACAGTCCGCTAACCCAGAGAGTACATCGAATCTATTAATCGATCTTATATCCTCAAAAAAGGTTCCATTAGTCAAGGGGCCCCTGCGTGTATTCCCACCTGTAAACTGTGGCTTGGATACATAAAAGTAAGACAGTGGCATTGTACTTATCATAGAAGAAGAAGCGGAAGCGTTTTGGGGCCAGGAACAAATGTAGTCCACACACCGCCTATCCCTAAAATTAATAACAACACAATCCCCCTTAGATGATTTGGTATTTCTGCCCACCCAGTTTACACGCCTTGCATATAAGATCTCGGCACTCATCTGAGCCGGCAGTGGTCGTTTGGCATTAAGCCAATGCGTGCATTTATTCTTTAAATCCCAATAGGATTCCCTTTTCCCCTTCGCCAGGTTGGGAACCCCAGTTAAAATCACCACGTAGGGGGCAGCTTCAGGGGGTAGATGTAGATCAATTAGGCCTGAAGAGGCCAGTGCTCCAGACTGAATGATTGGAAGCTGCCTGCCAGTTCCTTCTCTACTTTCCCTAGAGCTAGTTGGAATCGGGTGTGGGGAAAGATGTTCATCTACTATCCTAGTGTCCACTACTGGGGCCTGGTCAGGCTCATGGGGGATAGGTCGATTATCTAGTGTAGAGTTAACCAAATTACTAGCAGTAGGTTTGGTCACAATCCGTTGGCCTATTATACCAGAGTGCTCTTTTGACGAGCTCAGATTTTGTTTGCCACCCCGAGAATTACCCGATGCAAGTGAGAGTTCCATACATACGAGTCTACTCTCAATAGAGCCTAATCTTTCGTAGATGGGATCACATAATTTCTTAACAATACTTTCCATTTTAACCCAAAAAGATACTGTATCAGTTACTTCCACATCCACCGTCCCCAACGATGGTAATAGATGTGACCTTGATTCAGTTGTTTGGGGTTTTGGGGTGTGAGGCAATAGCCTTCGGTGGAACTGGGGCTAGGGATTGGCCAGCCTTAATATTAACGATCTTCCCTGCGGCTTTCTTTTGGTTACCCCTACAGTTTTTTTTCAGGGTGGTGGGTGGTTGTTGCTTACCGGAAGTCGCATTTAGGTTGCTGGTTGAGCGAGTCTTAACACCTAACAAAGGTTCAGAAGTGGAGACCCCATTACCCATATTAACATTATCAACATTATCGTCCGTTATTTCAATCAAAGACGTGGGGCAAATCATTGACTCGTTAGTTTGTTCTTCCAACACGGGCGATACTGGGCTCGAAGAATCCAACCTTACAGGCTGACCACAGGGAGGTGATTTTGAGTTGACCATACTCCCCAAAGAAGACCTCTTGTCACAGAGAATGTCTAATGAAAGTCTTTTCTCAGTTAATTCAATGTCCTTAGCAAGGGCTGTCTGCACTCTCACCAAGAAATTGTCCAATGTTCCCATTAGGGCACCCCCAGTCGATTGCAAGGTAGGACCATCCCTTTTCTGCGTTTTATCCATTTTTGTCATCTGGTCACCACGTTTTAAGACAAAGTCCCTCTGAGTTACAAAGGAGCTGTAATAAGCTTGCACTTACCAGGCTCCCAGAGTTACAAGCAGCAGGTGTTAAAGAGGGGTCCCGTTCCGTTCTCTGGCGTTCTCGGACGGGCTCAGACGGGCCCGCCCTTGGCCCGGGCTTCGCCCGGCGCGCGCCCGCGCGCGTCCCGCGAAGCGGGGGCCGTGAGGAGTGTTATAGCGTCAGGGCGGGAGGGCGGGAGTACGGGAAGAGGACACAGCTGTGTTCAGGCACGGGGCTGCTGGTCCTCGCAGTCCCGCATTACACTCGCTTCCACTGGTGACAGCCTCCAATGAGGATTTCAGGCGACTCCTCCGCTGCTCTGCCTTGGATAGACCCCTCCGTTAAAAGCACGTTATTAAAATCAGTGTCAAACTCCTTCCACGAACGGCACCCGCGAAGCGGGGGCCGTGAGGAGTGTTATAGCGTCAGGGCGGGAGGGCGGGAGTACGGGAAGAGGACACAGCTGTGTTCAGGCACGGGGCTGCTGGTCCTCGCAGTCCCGCATTACACTCGCTTCCACTGGTGACAGCCTCCAATGAGGATTTCAGGCGACTCCTCCGCTGCTCTGCCTTGGATAGACCCCTCCGTTAAAAGCACGTTATTAAAATCAGTGTCAAACTCCTTCCACGAACGGCACCCGCGAAGCGGGGGCCGTGAGGAGTGTTATAGCGTCAGGGCGGGAGGGCGGGAGTACGGGAAGAGGACACAGCTGTGTTCAGGCACGGGGCTGCTGGTCCTCGCAGTCCCGCATTACACTCGCTTCCACTGGTGACAGCCTCCAATGAGGATTTCAGGCGACTCCTCCGCTGCTCTGCCTTGGATAGACCCCTCCGTTAAAAGCACGTTATTAAAATCAGTGTCAAACTCCTTCCACGAACGGCACCCTCGACTTCACTTTTTTCTCCTCCCCTCATTTCAGCTTCTCTCGTATCGACTGTCTTCTTGTTGATGCTTCTCTTTTAAAACATACAACGAATGTCATGATTCATCCAATAGTTGTCTCTCATCATGCGGCAGTTTCGTTGACCATCCTTAACCTGGATGCTGTGGATCTTGCGCGGACGGAGGAAAAGGCAGCGTTCAGCTGGTGCTTTCTCCGGCGATGAGAATACTTGCTGCGGCGCTTACAGCTGGTTGGCTCCACAGAGGGCTTTGGCGTCTGCTGCCGCTGCGCCGGGACTGCTTGTTCTCCGTGCTGACACTGACGCCCTGCGGCTCCCTCCGGATTAACGCCGAAATGCCACCGAAAGCTGCCCCAAAGGTCTCGGTGAAGAACCCGAAGTCCCGCGGTGGTCTCAAACCGGCAGTGAATGCTGACTCTATGACTGGCGGACAAGTGTCAGCGGTAAGCGCAGGGTTGAATAATGCCTCTGACCCCGGTCTATCACCCCGCACCAAAGCTCCATCAAACAAGAGCTCCTTATCCGTTACCTCTCCACCCGCTGTTAGACACACGGCCCCTTTGTTTGTCAAACGTGCAACGAAGGCTTCAATACAGCTTCGGGACAAAGTAGGGGATAACGGGGCTCTGGATACCGTCCTCTGCCCTACAGAAGCAGATAATTTGATGGACCATTTCACTTGAAGAAAGTCTGTATTGCATTAGCATAGAGGGTGTTGAATATTTATTTGAGAAAATTAGATTTGCTAAAGAAGTTATGCTTTTGCTTACACCACAAAAAGTAATGCTAATTTTGTATGCAAGATTTGAGTATAAGAGCCCCTCAGTTTTTGGGGGATGAGCCTGAGATTTTGAAGGCTTTCCTAGTCTACTAGGGAGACTGCCAAATTTCTTTCTGATTTTGCTGCCTATTGGGATTTTAAAATGTTCTTGATTTTTGATTATCCTATCTAACTTTGCATCTAAGAGCCTTCGTGGCATTGACTCTGTAGCGCTTATTTAAAGAAAAAAAATCATAAAAACCTTCAACTTTTCATTGATCTAAAACTCAGTTATTGAGTTGACTCCATTACTTAATGAGCTGTTGTACTCTGCTTATTTGATTTTTGGAGAAGTGCTTTAACGTGAGGGCACATTGCCTCATGAAATTGAGGTTAATACAGTCTCTGATCCAGTAAACTGGGACAACCCAATGAGATAAATTTATGGAGTGTTTAAATTTTGGGATACAGTTTAGCTCCCACATGTGCATGGGCAGTGCAATAGTCACTGTCCAACAATTGACTCCGAAACATGGGCTTTGTAGAGGTCCTGAACTTCTTGACCTCACCCCACTTTACATATCAATCTCAATTCATCCCACAGCCACTCACATTTTCAATTAAGTGTGCTTCGCCTTGGCATCCCATTACTTACCATATTATTTCGCCAGCAAGTCCATGTCCATATTGTTGTTGTCCTGATGATAACCTTTTAAATCTTGGAGCAGGTCAAAACATCAACACTCTACACACCAAAGTGGTCTCAGTTCATTTTTTATTGAAGAAGTGGTGTAATTGCCACAATGCCGTACACCTGAATTTACGGCCTTGACTTGAGCTGTCAATGTTTTGTTACATACACAAGCAAAATTACTGTTTTTTGATTGTCTTCCATTTGTGTGAGAACTAGAGACAACATACACTGATAATTACTATAATGCTTGTTAATCTGATTAACATTGAATGTATTGAGCAATCCATTTGTTCATGTCTGTTTTAAATATGTCTTTGAAATGAGTCTGTAGTGAGGGCATGCTTTAATATAGGTAGTCAAAGGACTGGCATACAGAATTGCATGTGTGGAGTGCAGGCGTTTGAGTTTTGGGTCGATCTAGAATCCAACAGGGCAAGACAAGGCTAGAGACAAAGTTAACGACTGCACTCATTTCACTCAAACGTGTTTCTCTCCTCATTAACGATCCTTTCACTTACACACATTCTTCTCTCACTTGGCCATCTCTTCCTTTCACCCTCCTCTCACTTGTCCTTTCCTTGTACTCACCGTCTCCACTTACTCACCTTGGGGCATATTAGCAAGAGCTAGCGATATAAGTATCGCCGCTTTAGAGTCCGTTTTCGGGCGATAAGCGGCGATATTTTAGATTGCAATATCATCAAGGACACGCTAGCGTGTGTTTTTTTGATGTAGAGCCCGTTTTTTCACAGCCTCGCCTCGCATTGCCAATGAGATGCAAAGAAGGCGTGGCTGTGAAAACAACACATGAAAATATCGCAAAGGCAGCTTCGCGATATTAACAAGGAGGTGCAGCGATAAAAAAAATCGCGCTACCTCAGCCTTAACGCATTAAATTCCAGACTAAGGCATACTAATAATGGTAGGTGGATTATGCTGATACGACCACAGGGTCGTATCAGCAATGTTATCGCTGTTTTCCATGGAACATCGCTGGAAAACCAGCGATGTTCCATGGTAAACAGCGCTATCACTGAAATATTATCACCATAGCGCTATGTATTGTTAATATAGCGTTATCATGGCGATAATTTTCAGCGATAGCCGGCGATAATATTTCGACAGCTATGTGGGGCCAGCGATAATTATCGCTGGCTCTTGTTAATATGCCCCCTTCTTTTTTTACTCTCCCACCATCTCCTTTTATTTTCAGGTTCAAATAATGTAACTCTATCAACCCATATTTGTGGAAAGAAAATCTTTTAGGTGGTGGAAGGCTAGATCAAAATGATGGTTTCTTACATATCAGGAAACTTCTGCCAAATTACAGGAGTATAAGTGAGATTTGCCAGGCCCAGATGCCCTGACAAACCCACCCCTCAAGCAAAGACATTCTCAACATATTTCGACCCACCTCTGCCGCACAGACCCACATTTCCAGCCCAACATCAGGAGGCCCTCTTTGTACTCTTTCCTAGCGCTTGCTAACCTCTGTCTGTTCCACCCAATGGAAGAAAGGGCCCCAAACCTGCGCACCAGACAACACCTGACCACCCCCAGGTGATCACTATTTACCCAGGGAAAACAGCGCTCAGAACTGAAATACGCAAGATACAAATATTATGTGGGGAACAACTTCAACCACCACTGTACAATCCCACAGTGCCCTCCTGCTCTGCCGCTGGCATGCCATTGTGCAGATGCCCACCTGAGGCAGTGTGATCCTGCTGGTTCAACAGAATGGCAGACTGCATGCAGGGACCAGGACATAAGGACTTAGCTTTGAGAGATGAGCCCAGAGCCGATGGTAGAGTGGAGAAGAGAGCACAAGAAGGAAAGGGGGGGGTGGGGGGGTTACAGCTCATCAAGTGGCAGATCCAGTGTCGCAGCAATCAGTGGTGCAATCAGTGCAGTGGCACCGGGGCTCAGGGGGTGTGAAGCTCCAGCATGCCTTGCACCCATTGCAGTTTACTTAAGAGGCCTACTCGAATTCATTTTTAGGAGAATCTTTGTTTACATTTCAGTAGAGAGTAGAGGAGATGGAAAAGGTTGGGCGGAAAGAAATGGAGAAAAGGTAAAAAGAAAAAAAGAAAAAAACAGAAACAATGTGAGAGGAGGAGAAAATGGGAAATGAGATATGGAGGAGATCGACAAACTGAGGGAGTAGGAGCGCTGTAAAGAGATAAAGGGTGGGCAAAAAAGCAGAGAGAGAAACATAGGGGCATATCAACAACAACCGGCGATAATTATCGCTAAGCGCACTTAGCGCTAGGATAATTATCGCCGGCTAGCGTCGATTTTTAGCGCTTAGATAGCGTGCTATTAGCAACGCTTATCTCAATAGCGATAAAGATCCTCACGCTAAGTGGCTAACGTGAGATTATCGCTGGAAACCCAGCGATAATCTCACGTTAGCTTGTTGATAGGGACAGACAAACTTAGCCATGATATCCTCCTTCCATAGGATATCATGGCTAAGTCAGAAAAATACCAGACGTAAAAAAGCAGCGTTAACCGCGGTTAGCGCTGCTTTTTTTGTTTCTAACAGGGTTAGCGATATTCTTGATAATAGGAGAAATGTCGCTTAGCGACATTTCTCCTATTATTTTACTCTGGAACGCCCCCTTTGCATCTCATTAGAGATGCAAGGGGAAGCGTAGAGTAAATGGGTGCTAACATGCAAATTTGCATGTTAGCACCCTGTTGTTGATAGGGTGCTAGTTTTATCTCTGCTTTTTTGGCTTTTAAAGCCAAAAAAGCAGAGATAAAGCCCTTGTTGATATGCCCCATAAGTAGAAAAGAAGACGAGCTTTAGCGAAGTTAGAAAGGAGGAAGCTGAAAGGGGCAGGGGTGGTAAGGAGAAAGGTATCAGCGGAGGAAAGAGATAAGGACCAGACGGAGTGAAAGGAGATAGGGGAGGAATAAAGGCGTCGTAGGGAACGGACGGGCGGAGGAAGGAAACGATTGAGAGAACAAGAGAGAAGTGAAGACAATGTAAGGATCTGAAAGAGTAAAGGATGAATGGGAGTTCGGGTATTAAAATATAAGTTGGCAGAAACGTAAGGAATGAACGTAGATAGAAGAGAGTGAGAAGAGAGTGAGAAATAAGGGTAGAGAGAGAAAATGCAGAAACCTGGGCAAACGGGAGCAGTGAGAAGAAAAGATGATAAAAGGTTGGAGGAGGTAAGAATGAGTGAGAGAAGGGGGTGTGAAGTGAGACAGAGGTCCTGATGAAAGCACTGTCAATGCAAATTCATGTATGGGGGATACCATACGGCAAGACAAAACACTTTCTAACCGGTATCCATACACATACATCCGGTTATTGGAGAATACCTTTCAGACACATTTTTCCAGGATAAATTCCACATAAAATGTTCCCATTTCATGTGGATTACTGCCACTGCTTGCCACCTGCTTCAAGGAGCTGGTAAATGGGAATTGGAGGCTGGCTCAGGGTGGGAAGGGCTGCAGTGGGCAGGAGAGCCTGTTGGCTGGCAGGGTGGAGCGTTGTCATCCCCTGTATTGTAGGAGGGGGGTCCGATTGTGAATGTACTGGCCAGGTGCAGAATAACGGGCCGATTGTAATAGGAGGAGTGATATACCATCCAAGGATATCATTCTGCCTTGGAATCAGCGACCAAGTGGAAGGGAAAAGGGGATCCCAAGAAGAGAGAGGGAAAAGAGAGGAGAAACAAAGGTATTTCTCCTCGCTGCACCTCCCTTACACCGCCCTTGGGGAGGAGTAGAAATCTGACGCATTACCAAGTTCACAAAACCTTGTAAATCTGGGAATGCGTCAGGTTCCATGCATGTTACGTGGGAACACCCACAGCAACACCTATGGGACGCCCTTTCACGCAGAGTAATGGTTGAAAGGGGGTCATATTTACACGGCCACAAAAAGCCATGCAGGGTGACGCACCAGCGGCGCAATGGGCTTATTAAATTAGCCCAACTATTTACAAGGGCTTTCAGTCAGCTTATTCATATATTGGTCTGCTCCATTGTCATTCACGTTTTGCTTCCGCCTACCAAAGCAAACAGCATGGGCCACTGGGTGCACGCGCTTCAGCCACTGGCTTACCTGTGCGCGAGTGAGGGCATTCGACTCTCACGATGTACACATCCTCAAAATAAGCAGTCCCTTTCAGTGCCAGGAACTGCAGGTGGAATGTGTGCTTATACATAAAAAATATGTAGAATGTTTTGTCATTTAGACCGTATTTGTTTTTATACAATGTGTGCCTTTACAGAAAAAAAAGATTCACAAACAAAATAAGCATTGGTAAAGCCAAAGGTCAGCAGGCAAAACTAAACTAATTGGCTTTGCCAATGCATGTCTTTCTTTCTTTGGGGTCAATGACACCCATGATGCAAAGTCACACACCGCTTCCTCTATTTGCTTACCCTACTTTCCCACCACCTGCTCACATTGCGGTCCAAGCACCTATCCACTTCTTATTGAGAAGCCAATGCCCGATAAATTTGTTTTTTTTAATTGTATTAAACCAATATCGTTGTGCATGTTTAAAATGTTTATAAAATGTATATAGCTAAAACATTTGACGTAACATTGTTTTTTCCTTAGATTTGTTTTAATGGCAACACAATGTGCATGGAAATTACTCTTTTAATAATTTAGGCCCAAATTTGTAATTTGGGGGTAAAGAAGAACCACAACCCATGGTACAGGAGCCCCGAGGTGGGTTTTGTGGACTTGTGGCATACTTCTTCCAATCAGTATTAAGAGAGCAGTTCATCAGGCTTCTCCACACCCGCTGAAACAATAAAAGAAAGATATTCACAACAAGCGCACATCAATATACGTGAATGAAGTGTTACGTGAGGGAATGGCGGAGCACAAAAATATACCCCTGTGGGAACGCGGAGCCGTATTTCATGAGAAGTCGCAGTCTCTTTGAAGAAGAGGACACAGGCTCTTGAAACAACGAGCCTTCACTAGGGAACAACTGTTGAAATATTTTCCAGGACAAATGTCCTTGGGGGCGACCAGTCTGTGGAATTGCTGTAACTTTCAACAATTAGTCTTCTTGGCACCTTCCTCTGTATTTTGGCAGTGCTGAATCTGCCATCGGAGTACTTCAACATTGTGACCTTGAGATAATCTCCGCCGAATATTTCATTGCCTGCTGTCGAATGTCATTGTTCTGAGAGGCAGAGAGAGTGAACCTGCGTGGGCTATGATGGCACAAAACAAGTGAAGCAAGTGAGCACAACCCTCCGCAGAAGAGCTCCTTGTCTCTTCCAACCAAGCATCCATCCATTCACCCTTTCATCCGCCTGCTGATATCCACTTCTTCACCTCTACATCACCTTAACATTGTGTCATCCATTCATGCCTTCAGCCATCATTCAGTCTTCTACCATTCCATCTATTCATCCACCTTTTCACTTGTTCTTTCACCCATCCAGCCTTTCACCAACCCTTTCTATCGCCCACTCTTCCTTTCACCTTTCACCCATTCACTCCTTCACCCATCCGTTCACCCACCCAGTCATCTTTCTTCCATCCTTTCATCTACCCATGTTTTCGCCCATCCACCCTTTCACTCATCCTTTCACCCACTCAGGCATCCTTTCACCCATCCATCCTTTCACTCATCCTTTCAGCCACCCAGGCATCCTTTCTCCCATCCTTACGTCTACCCATGCATCCTTTCACCTACCCGCCCTTTCACCCATTCATTCACCTACCCATGCATCATTTCACCCATACACCCTTTCACTCATCCTTTCACCCACCCAGGCATCTTTTCGCCCATCCTTTCATCTACCCACGCATCCTTTCACCCACCCACCCTTTCACCCATTCCTTCAACCACCCATGCATCATTTCACCCATCCACACTTTCACTCATCCTTTCACCCACCCAGGCATCCTTTCGCCCATCCTTCATCTACCCATGCATCCTTTCACCCATTCACTCCTTCACCCCTCCTTTCACCCACCCAGGTATCCTTTCTCCCAGTCTTTCATATACCCATGCATCCTTTCACACACCCACCCTTTTGCCCATCTATTCACCTTCCCACACATCCTTTCAATCATCCACTCTTACACCCACTCATGTAGACTATCACCAATCCTCCTTTTCACCCATCCTTTGCACTTATCCACGCATCCATTCACCTATGCACACTTTCACCCTTCCTTTTACCCACCAACGCATCCTTTCACCCATCTTCCCTTTCACCTATCCTTTCACCCATCCACACATGCTTTTCCCATCTATACTTTTACCCATTTTTCATTTTAACCTCCATCCTTCTTTCTCTTTTCTATCAACTCATGTTTACCAGTTGCAGACAGAAGAGGCGCATAAAGAACTCCACTTGCGCCGGCCGCTGCAGCTGCTTATGGGTGGGGAGGGGCGGGAGTGTACACCATTAAACCCAATGACCCATCAACCTATCATTGGTTTTTATTTATTTATGTATTTATTTAATGTGTTTTTATATAGCGCGGACTTTACCCGAAGGTGTCAGAGCGCTTCACAATAGGAACAGTAATGATACATGAGGAGAAAAATTACAAGTGAGCATGTTGCAAAAGCAAACATTACGTTACATGAGGCAATAGTGACAATTGTGCAAGTATCAAGAGCAAGCAAAATACAAGAGGTAGCAAACGATACGTTACAAAAGGAAAAAGTGACGTGTGCAGGTTACAAAAGCATACAAAGTACACGTAGAGGTAAAACACTACAATAAATAGCACACTCAAAACACTAAAACAAACGTTACGTTACATGAGGCAGTGGTGGCCATTGTGCATGTATCAAAAGCAAACAAAATACAAGAGGTAGCAAACGATACGTTACAAAAGGAAAGGGGACATGTGTGCATGTTACAAAAGAGTACAAAGTACAAGTAGAGGTATAATACTGCACTAAATGGCAGACACTCAAAACACAAGAACACACTGGGAAGGCCCTTCTATAGGCATGGAGAACAGAATTTCCTATAATGGAAGGACTTTCTTCAGAAAATAGAGGGCATGAATTAAATTTGGAAGTGTATTTGGAGGAGGAGAGCTTTTAGGTCAGTTTTGAAGGCCTGGGAAGAGGTGGGGGTCCGGAGCTGAGGCAGAAGTGAGTTCCAGATTCTCACCGCGTTGCCTGAAAAGGATTGGGCCATTGATCTTTCCTTCTTGAAAGTGGGAGGTTCTAGCAAAACATTTTCTGCATTACGTGATGGTCTGGAGCCTCCAGAGAGTTGCAGTTTATTCGCCAGGTAGCGAGGGGAGGAGGAGTTCAAGGCTTTGTGGGTGATACAGGCAGTCTTGTAGATAGATCTTGCCTCGATGGGAAGCCAACGGAGGCTGAATAAAATGGGTGTGATGGGGTCGCTTCTTTTGGCCCCATATATGAAACGAGCTGCTGAATGGAGAACAGACTTCAGGGGGGACAGGTGGGATTTGGGGAGGCCAGTAAGAAGAGAATTGCAGTAGTCCAATCTGGAAAGAACCAGCGATTGGACCACGGTTTTAAGGTCGTGCTCTGGGAAGAAGCGACGAATCCCCCAAAGAAGACGCAGTTGGTATCGAGCAGACTTTGCAATGGAATCGATGTGGGAGAGTAGATTGAGAATTTTCGTCGCATATGACACCAAGGGATTTTGCGCTGTCGACAATGATGGGTTTATTGTTCAGTAGATTCATCTGATCCATCCATGATTGCACTGGGGGAGGAGAAAGTGAGGAGGAGAGGAGGAGGAATTCAGTTTTGGAGGGATTTAGAATCAGTTGATGAGTTAACATCCAGTTTTGAATGGAGTCGAGAGTAGAGCTTAAGAAGGAGAGATCGTGAGTGGAGGCTACCTTAAGGTAGATTTGAGTGTCGTCCGCATAGAGATGATAGTGGATCCCGGATTTACTAAGGAGATTTCCCAAAGGTTCTAAATAGAGATTGAACAATGTGGGTGCAAGTATAGAGCCTTGAGGAACACCTTGACCGACCGCCAAAGGAGATGAAAAACCGTTCACTATTTTGATCATTTGGGATCTATCAGAGAGGAAGGAGGCAAACCATTTAAGCACAGTGGCCTCCATGCCCATTCTCTGTTGAAGAGTGTTAAGGAGAGTGTTGTGATTGACAGTGTCAAAGGCTGCAGAAAGGTCAAGGAGGATTATAAGACAAGACTCTCCCAAATCGAGTATCCGCAGCGCGTCATCAATCACTAGCAGCAGGGCTGTTTCAGTGCTGCAGTTTTAAATGAAGCCGGACTGGAAATTGTCAAGATCATTGTCGTTGATGAGAGAGTTGTTTCGCTACACATTTTTCTGTGATTTTTGCAAGAAAAGGTAGGTTAGTGATGGGGCGGTAGTTTTTGAGGTCGTTCGCATCAGCGGTGGGTTTTTTAAGCAGAGGGGTGACCTGCCCAGTTTTGAAGGAAACAGGAAGGGAGCCTTGACAGAGGGAGGTTGACAAGAGTGGTCCAATAGGAAAGAGAATGGGTATAGAAGTCAATGGCAATGGCACTAAGGATGGGGTCAAGAGAATGGTTAGAGGGCTTTGTATTGAGGATGCATTTAAGGAGGGCATCATCAGAGATGGGGTCGAAGTTCTGCCAAATGGTTAAGGATTTGCACTCCTCTGTAGGGGTAGGATGAATGACCTGATCTACAAGTGATTTCACTTTCTCGTCAAAGTGATACAACATTTGTGATACAGCATTTATTGTAATCAACAACAGAACCACTGATACACTACATTGCTGCTGATAAACTCAAGTTGGAACTCTAAAAAACCAGGATGGACAGATACTGTACCCGATGGACCAGCGAGGCCACACTATCTGTTTGACACAGCATGACGTAACATATATGCATAGCGCAGGCTGTCTCTTCCAGCCTGGCTGTGCCCTGTCACGCTAAAGATCTTTCAACTTGCTTACCTCTCTGCTCTGGAACGCCCTCTGTCACGAGCTAAAAGCTGCCTTCATACATCCTTGTTAACTTTAAACAGCCACTGAAAGCTCTATTAATTAGATTTTAAGCTATCTCACTTGAAGTATACGTTTATATAGACTTTTGGGTCCAAAGAACCTTTCTTGCTAGAACATTTATGAAACAAATCCAATGATAAAAACTGTTAAAATCAGATGTAACGCTTGCTTGAAAATGTGTCGTGAAGGTTAAAGTTCCAGAGCCGTGGTTGGCTGCACAGGAGTCCCAAGGGACAGTGAAAAGTTGAGTGAGTAAAGATTGCGGCCATTGTGTACACTTAATCATGCTCGCAAGTACATGGGCTAGAAGGATTAGGTAAGCAAAGGTGCTAAATCTTGTAGAATAAAGGGGATTGGTAAGGTGACACAAGACGTGCTACCTGGGAGACCGCAGAGTAAACAAGCAACGGAAATGCATTAGGTTTTGCCTATGTGGTGGATAATACGCTGTTTCTTGTTGTAAGTTGTAGCTTGCTGAGTAGTTGTACAATATACGTCACAGAAAGTTTGTTAAAGTGTTTTGACTTGTTTATATACAAAAAGACAAAATATTGTGCTGTTACTAGTGGCATAGTGTGGGGAAGTAATAGCAACATTTTGGAAAATTAAAGGACTATTATGTGTTTAGAGGAGTTCTGACAACTTTTCAGCCCGGTGCCACCGCACCTTCTGCACCATTCAAATCATGCCCCTGGTGCCTGTAACATAACTGCATTTGTGACTGCATGTTTAGTAGTAAAATAAAGCAATATTTGGTGTTTTAGAGGAGTTCTGACAACTTTTGGTCCTGTGCCACTAAACCTGCTGCAGCATTCACATCATGACCATATTGCCTGCAATGTAACTAGACTTTCGACTGTTTGAGTAGTATAATATTGCAATATTTGGTGTTTAGAGGGAAACCTAGAGCTTTGGGCCCAAGTGTCACAGCACCTGCTGCACCATTGAAATCATGACCCCAGTGCCCACAAGGTAACTGCACTTGTGACTGCCTGTTTAGCAGTAACATTTAGCAATATTATGCATTTAGTGGGGACCCTAGAGATTTTGGCCCCAGTGTCACTGCACCTGCAGCACCATTCAAATCAAGCCCTTGTTAACTGAAAGATAATTGCAATTGTGTCTGCCTGTATAGAAGTCAAATATAAATACTAAAAGAACAATTGATGGACAGAATAATGAACAATGTCATACATTCACCCCAGTAGAGAGATCTGGGCCTAAATCCATCATTTTTTTGCTCTCCATGCCATTCCAATTTGAACCCAGCCATATACAAATCAGTCCTGACCCTGCGTGAAATGGGAACAGTCCAGCCCGAATTGCCAGGCCAGGTCCTCCCTGGACTGGAAACAAGCATCTTAGGACCGGTTTCATCAGCCAGGATAACTTGACTTCAGTGTCATGGAGAACCTGGGAGATCAACATCTGCACATACACGTCCCACTCAGGCTCATAAATGCAAAAATGAACAATTGATGGACAGAATGCCGAACAAAGTCATTCATTCACCCCAGTACAGAGATCTGGGCCTAATTCCATCGTTTTTTTGCTCCACATGCCATTCTAATTTGAACATAGCCATATGCAAATCAGTCTAGACCCTGCGCTCAATGGGAACAGTCCAGCCCGAATTGCCAGGCCAGGTCCTACCTGGACTTGAAACAAGCATCCTCGGACCGGTTACGGGGTTTCACCCATCATCAGCCAGTAACTTGACTCCAGTGACATGGAGAGCCTGGGTGATCAACATCTGAACATACCTGTCCCACTAGGGGTCACATATGCAAAAAGAACAATTGATGGACAGAATGCCAAACAATGTCATACATTCACCCCAGTATAGAGATCTGGGCCTAAATCGATTGTTTTGTTGCTCCCCATGCAATCCCAATTTGAACCCAGCCATTTGCAAATCAGTCTTGACCCTGCGCCCAAAGGGAACAGTCCAGCCCGAATTGCCAGGTCTGGTCCTCCGTGGACTGAAAACAAGCATTCTAGGACCGGTTTCGGGGTTCCACTCCTCATCAGCCACAGTAGCTTGATTCCAGTGGCATGGAGCGCACACGACCCACGTCTGGGCATACCCATCCCACTCGCGGTGACAAATGTAAAAAGAACAATTGATTGACAGAATGCCGAACAATGTAATACGTTCACACCAGTGCACAGAGCTGGGTCTAAATCCAGTAGTTTTTTGCTCCCCATGCCATTCCAATTTGAACTCAGCCATATGCAAATCTGGCTTGACCCAGCGCCAAATGGGAACCGTCCAGCCCGAATTGCCAGGCCAGGTTCTCCCTGGACTGGAAACAGGCATCCTATGACCATTTCGGGGTTTCACCCCTCATCAGCCAGGACAGCTTGACTACAGTGGTATGGAGAGCACGGAACCCTAATCTAGGCATACCCGTCCCACTCTGGGTGACAAATTCAAAAAGAACAATTGATGGACAGAATGCTAAACAATGTCACATTTTCACCCCAGTACAGACATCTGAGCCTAAATCCATCGTTTTTTTGCTCCCCATGCCATTCAAATTTGAACACAGCCATAAGCAAATCAGTCTTGACCCTGCAACCAATGGGAACAGTCCAGCCCGAATTGCCAGGTCTGGTACTCCGTGGACTGAAAACAAGCATCCTAGGACCGGTTTCGGGGTTCCACTCCTCATCAGCCACAGTAGCTTGATTCCAGTGGCATGGAGCGCACACGACCCACGTCTGGGCATACCCATCCCACTCGCGGTGACAAATGTAAAAAGAACAATTGATGGACAGAATGCCGAACAATGTAATACGTTCACACCACTGCACAGAGCTGGGTCTAAATCCAGTAGTTTTTTGCTCCCCATGCCATTCCAATTTGAACTCAGCCATATGCAAATCTGGCTTGACCCTGCGCCAAATGGGAACCATCCAGCCCGAATTGCCACTATGGTTCTTAGCTTAATGGAATGTCACTCTTATGTTATTGCTTTACCCTGGTTAGGCTCATCCCCCCTACTGTGCCGTTACGATTTCAGTGCTTTGATGCCTTGGATTTTAAGTGCTTTTTACAAATTCAAATACCACCTACACCAATGACACAAATGTATAGCTACAGAAAGCACCAATGTGCAGTTTAAAAGTATTACGGTGACACAGGGAAAGCAAAAGTGCTTTTGCATGCAGAAAATAATAGTTACGTGTTAGCTAAGTCACTCCTAAAGTGCTTTGTAAGCACAGAAAGTTGGGTGCTTTATGGACAGAAGTGGGATATGCTAAATACTAGGAAATGTATGCCAGTAACAGAGAAAAGTTACAAATACTGGCTGCAGCACTGGCTGGAAAGAGACTTTGGGCACCATTACGACCACCCGCCACTGTAACGGTATGCAGGACTGCCCGCCAGGGGTGGGCGGCGGTTCCGCTGTGCCTATTAGGGTGCGACCACCACCCTGGCGGTCGCATCCCGCATATTGAACATTGTGGCGGGCGGTGCTTCAAGCAGCACCTGCCTCAATATTCAAGATGCATGTTGCGCATTGGCCTGCACAACGTGACAAGCACCGCGCGGTGCCTGCCACCTTGTGTATGCCAATTTAGGGGAGTACCATAGGTACCCCCCAAGTGCAACCCCCTGCCCCCGTGGGGGCGCATAAAGGCCCCCCAAATCAATCTCTGCCGCACTTTCAGGTTGCCCATGCTAATATGGATGGCGGTGCCACCACATTCGCTCCCTTTTCTGCCCGGTCGGCAATCTGACCGGCGGAAAACCAGTGGACGGTCTTTCCGTCCGCCACGGTGCCCCTCGCCATGCTAATATGGGGGGGTCCAACAGGGGCATTTGGTGGGCGGATCGCCACCGCCTGGCCGCTATGGCGATCCACCCGCAATGCTAATGACGCCCTTGGTGACTGAAAACATGACCTGAGGACATTAGGGCAGGAGTGACTAGGGGTGCTTTCTATGCTATGGCTCTAATAACTCATTGGGAAGTAGTCATTTTTCTACTTTTGCAGAATCAGAAAACAAGGCCTGGGAATATCCGGGAAGGCTTCATTCTTGCTGGGCAAAGAAATTCCTAGGTTTTCCTTGCTTGGGGTTCTTTGCAGTGAAGAAAAAGTATTCATCATAACCTTGTGGTAAAGGTATCCTGCCTCTCATTGTACGGACGCACGGCGATCTTTAAGATGGTCTCTCTACCTAGATTGTTCTATCGGCTGCAAAATTCTCCATACCACATACCATGATCCTGGTTCGCGAATATCAACACCATCCACAACAAATTCCTATGGAATGGTGGGGCAGTCCGGCATGTGCTACAGACCTGTGTGCAATCGACTTACTGTGGGGGTATCGCAGCAGCTGACGTATTTTCCTATTACCCCGCCTCTCACTTACTGATTATAAACGACTGATGGTACTGTTCACCACTGGGTCTGGCATTTGCATTGGAGCATTCTGCACTTGAGGATACTCCTCTCCTACAGCTATTATATAGTGCGCAGAGCCTAGACTCCCTACCTCATGCTTGTAAGACAGTAATTATGGCGATATGTTGTTAGGCAAATGGGGTGGCGGGGTCGATTGACCCAAGCGACCCCCTTTTGGCATGGAACTTAATTGCGCCCAGTTGCGGCCCTGACGGGTTTCCACAAAGGGATCTAGTGGGCATATCCACACTGGGTGATGTTATGAAGGGGACGACTTTAAAGTCCTTCCAGTAGTTACAGGCGGAATTCCAGCTGCACAAGTCACAGTTTTATAAATATCTCCGACTGCGTCATGCCCTGACCCCTATGATCCTTACCCTGGACACCATGATGGAGTTCCATCCCCTTGAGGGTCGTCTCCTCATGGGGGACCTGGGTGTCCATAAAATCAGGCAGGTCTATCAGACGCTAACAACGCATTCCAACAAAACACTATACAAGACCAGAAGGGTGTGGCAGGACAACATACCTGACTTAACCAACGATAATTGGGCCGAGGCCATAGCTAGTCCCAGGGGCGCAGCGGTGTCCTCCCGATATTGCCTCATCCAATTCAAATATATACATCGGGCATATTACACAAGACTCCATCTATGGAACATGGGGGTTGTCCAATCTCCCCAATGTTTATGCTGTGAAAGTGATGAGGGTACCTTCATACACACAGTGTGGAGCTGCACGGCTCTACAAATCTTCTGGTGCAAAGTCTTTACGTGTCTGGGTAGGGTGTTAGCCTGGGACCTCCCACATGACCCAAAATTGCTCCTACTACACAGTACGGATGAGATAGGGGGGAATCGGTACAAACAGAACTTGCTCTTGCTGGCCCTCACTATCGCCAAGCAGGACATCGCCCAATTATGGAAGGGGGTCTCCCCCCCGACAGTGGGGAAATGGAAGAAGGAACTTGACAGCTGTATGGGTGCAGAACAGGCAGTCTTCCAGGTGCGTGGCTGTCCCGGAAGCATAGGAAAATATGGTCCAGATGGGCTACATACCGGGGTATCGACATCCCCACCTCCCTTCTCAGACCCCCTGATGGATGAAGTTACTGGCATTCCCCGGACCGATCCGGGCAGCACACTATGTACCATTATTACATGTTTGAATACCCACCTACACTTCCTTAAATGTATGGGTTTTGGAACTGTCTGCGCAAAGTTCTTGTTGTTTTGTGTCAATTGTAGTTAAAAATGTATACCACCTCTGTATATCCAGACAATCACAGTGTCAATGTATGTATGTAGGGCTAAGGCCCAGCTGGTATCACGAAAACTCAATAAAATGTGTTATTAAAAAAAGGTAGCCTGCCTCATGGAGTCCGGACGGGCTACAGTGGCCAGCCTTGCCCTGCCAGTGGATTTCGAGCACCTATAAAGTGACTAAGGGCCCGATTACGATGCCGGATGGAAAAGCCGTCCGTCCGCCATGGTGTCGGAAAACAGCCTCCCACGTGACCTGCGGCATGTCCGTTGGTCAAATTACGATGCAATGTAGGCCAAATCAGACCACTGCAGCCGGATGCCACAAAATACCGTCCAACACGGACGGATAAGCTGCAAATCGGACCGCGGTGGTCGGGTAAAGCTGTTCAACGTCCTAGATAGGCCGCTTCTGCTGCGGTATGACCACACGGCCAATTACGATGAGAATGCAGGCGTTGTGGACTGGTCACTGCGTCCGACTGCCGCGCATGCACATAGGTCAAATTAATGGCGTACGCAACCAACTCCACAACAATGCCCGACGTGCGCCTATACTCCCTGCTGCCCTCAATCACAACACACAAGCCACATTGATACACCCCAACTTCCTCCTGGTAAGGAAAGACATGCGCAGCATGGAGGACACATCTGGAGGTCACCAAACCTGTGGACACACCCACATACTACATGACAAAACCAACCCGTATCTGGACCAACAACCTTTGCACACCACAGGCCGAGGCGGAGAGACAGGACCCCCTTGACTCACACAGCACAACATCACACCCACCTATCTCCACACAACAACACTCACCCACACACCTCACACACCTCACATATCTCCACCACCACCGTGTACCCTGCACCCCTCACCCATTTGCACCATGCCCCCTAAGAAAATGCCCTAATCCACTGACTCAGATTGGAAAGTGATGGTAGGCGAGACAATCAGGGGAGAACCACATTTGTATGGGAACCTGGTAACAATCAGATGTGGGCAAGGATCCACGGCAAAGTCAATTCCGTAGGGACCACCCTACGCACTGTGCGTGACATCAGGAGGCAGTGGCTCGACCTCAGGGGCCAGCTCAAGCTTCGGGCCCAGAGGAACTATGCGGCGGCTCAGAAAACTGGTGGCTGCCCTCCCATTCCACCACTAACCTTCACTGAATGGGAGGAGAAGGTGCCTGCCATACCGCATCCAAAGAGTCTCACATGAATCCAGGGGGGACTGGAGGCTGGTAAGTACTAACACAATGAGCACATCACACTGCAATGTACTGTTGTGCACAACAAGTGAGCTCCAATCGCCCACCCACATCTAACTCATGTGGAATGCACAATATGAATGGATCACAAGGACAGCATTTCCTTACTCAGCTTCACCCCACAGGTAGGTGGTCAGCTCATGCACCCCGGCCTCCCTCCCAAACAGCATTGCTCACCCTCCCCACCCCACAGCCATGTGGGAGCTAACACCATCAAGAGTGCCTCCTAACAGGTAGCTAGCCATCTTACTGGGGAGGGTTTGTTGAGACATGACAGCAAGACCACAACTCCCACAAGGCCCTCTGTCTCCACTCACAAACATCATGGAGCCCAATGACCCCACATCCCACACTTGGTAGCCAACTCCGGAAACCACCATAAGTTTTAGGTAGTGCACATACAACTAATACCATCGAGAGTCCACATGGTTGACAGTGTCAGTGATGAAGTCACATGCAACTGCAAGGCAGAATACCAAAACACGACCACAAAAAGCCAATGTGCAAGTCCCATTGCCTCGAAAGCAGAAAGACTCGGCTCAACACAACACATGCACGATAACTCTGTCAGCCCTCACAAACAACAGGAGGCAAGTACAAAAAGCACAGCACAAATCATGAAGTTGCAGCATAGTAGTCAGATAGACATCGAAAATTCCCAAATGTCCAAGCATTAACTGAATTGGATGTGCAACAAGTCAGTACCAGAGGACATGTCTTCGGAAATACAATATCTGTCCATATGAAAATGGCCCTTTAGCTATATCACATCGCTAACAAGCAATGTAGGTACCCTGGGCTTCAAGTGGGATTAAAAAACTGGGAGGTCTCTCAAAGGGGCGTGACCAATGTAATTAATGGTGTGGCCTAAAAATCTAAGCCATAAATCTGTGCTTAGCATATTGATCTACCTGACTTGCATTTTTTTGTCACTGCCATTGCACCCAGACCCATGATACAACAAGTAACATGATACCTACTACAATTCCGGACTACTGGCTTTGTCAATGTCTGTCAGTTGCATACAATAAAGAAGCAGCAACTATGTTTTGCATCTAACATTGAAAAAACCGCCACTGAAAGCCCTGGTGACACAACAACAATGTTGCTGCTCCTGAGTCTCCAAAGGAGTGAATTCCAGAGACAAAATGATTCCTCATAGGATTTCACTTCCCCACAACGCTCACCTGGCATAAAGTCATGCCGTAACTTCTCCACTAGTGAGAAGTGAGGTGTGTGACCATGCACACATCAATGTGCCTGCCGTCAATGCATTCCAGCAAAAAGAATGGTCCGGCTGTGCCAGGGCACAAAACAGAGCCCGATAGAGACCCATACCGAGGCCCCCTTAAATAAATGACGGTGCCCAACACCGGTGAGACCCGGCCCACTTAAAGCCCTGTATGTACCTCAACATCATGTGCGACTGATGACAAACTGACATGAATGCCTAGTAATGCCAAGGTAAAAGTAAGGTCATCTCAAAACAAATGTGCCAAACATGAACATCAAAGTTGTGCTGTGTGCTGAACATGCTGACAATATAACCTCACTCCACCAGGTGACTCGCTAGCAACAGTAGGCGACCATGCCATGGACAAACCCAGCCAGCCCCCCTCAGGAAGGAGAACCCTCGGATGCAGAGTCCCTGGTCTTTTCAAATGAGGAGGACCGACCTGGCCCCTCCAGTGTGCCCAGGACAGCCCATGCTCAGGCTCTCACTGCACCCACCACCACCACCACTCCCACAACAGCTGCACCATCAACGCAGACCTCTGTAGCAACGACCTGTGTGGCAGCCACCTCCACCATCACTACCGCTGCCCCAACACTGTCCCTGTGCCTGCAGTTGTGAATACCAACAGTCACACCAGGGATGCTGGGGACGGTGTGTGGCGGCTGCGGCAGGCAACACAACCGGTCCGTGACTTTAGGGTTGGTGCCATGCCACCTGGGGGACAGTCACAGGAGGACAATGAGACAGAGGCCATGGACACCTTGCTAACTGTCCTTGGTGCATACCAGCAGAACCAGGGACAGATGGGCCAGGTCCTTGAAGTACTGTGGGAACAGCGCCTGCTGTAGAGGTCCATGGTCACTTGCTTTGGACACATTGCTGAGTAGATGGGCCAGCTTGTGGGTGGTCTGAGGGACATGCCTGCTGCTCTAATAGCTGCCCGCCCCCCCGGCCAGCCGGATGATAGTCACAACACATCATCAGTGGCCACACGGAGGGATGAGTCACACCACAGTGAATCCTCAATCAATCAATCAATCAATCAAACATTTGTAGAGCGCACTACATACCCATGAGGGTCTCAAGGTGCTGGGAGGGGGGGCGCTACTGATCGAACAGCCAGGTCTTGAGTAGCCTCCTGAAGGTCAGCAGGTCTTGGGTCTGTCGTATGCTCAGTGGGAGGGTGTTCCAGATCTTGGCGGCGAGGTGGGAGAATGATCTCCCGCCGGTAGTTGTTCTTCGGATGCGCGGGACGGTGGCGAGTGCAAGGTCGGCAGAGCGGAGCTGGCGGTTGGGGATGTAGAAGGAAAGTCGTCTGTTGAGGTAGGCTAGGCCGGTCTTATGGAGTGCCTTGTGTGCATGGATGAGGAGCTGGAAGGATATCCTCTTGTTGACGGGCAGCCAGTGCAGATTTTTCAGGTGGGGGGTGATGTGGCCGTTGCGTGGTACGTCAAGGATCAGTCGTGCCGAGGCATTTTGGATGCGTTGCAGTCATTTGATGAGCTTGGTCGGGGCTCCCGCGTAGAGGGCGTTTCCGGAGTCGAGATTATGTTGAGGTCATGCTGTCGGGCGATATGTGCGAGCGGGGCCATGTAAATGTTGAACAGTGTCGGGCTGAGGGAAGATCCCTGGGGTATGCCGCAGATGATCTTGGAGGCTTCGGGTCGGAATGGGGGGAGGCGGACGCTCTGGGTTCTGCCGGAGAGGAAGGAGGTGGTCCATTCCAGAGCTTTGTCTCGGATCCCTATGGTGTGGAGGCGTGCACGTAGTGTGCGGTGGCAGACGGTGTCCAAGGCGGCAGAGAGGTCCAGGATGATGAGGGCTGCGGTCTCACCGTTGTCCAGCAGGGTCCTGATGTCGTCGGTGGCGGCGATGAGGGCGGTCTCGGTGCTGTGGTTGCTGCGGAACCCTGACTGGGATGGGTCCATGATTATGTTTTTTTCGAGGTATTGGGTTAGTTGTCTGTTGACGATCTTCTCGGTTACCTTGGCTGGGAACGGGAGCAGAGAGATAGGCCGGAAGTTCTTGAGGTCTTTAGGGTCTGCCTCGGGTTTTTTGAGTAGGGCGTTGATCTCGGCGTGTTTCCAGCTCTCTGGGAAGGTCGCGGTCTCGAGGGAGAGATTGATGACATTGCACAGGTGGGGTGCGATGGAACTGCTGGCTTTGTTGAAGATGTGGTGCGGGAATGGGTCTGACGGGGAGCCGGAGTGGATTGTGCTCATGGTCTTGATGGTGTCATCGATGCTCACGCTGGCCAAGGCTAGCAGGGGGTCGTGGTCGATGGTGTGCGGAGAGTCTGTTGTGTTGCTGTCTGTTGGGCCTTTCTGGGTGTTGAAGCTGTCGTGGATGTCTGCTATCTTGCGGTGGAAAAAAGTGGCAAGGGAGTCGGACAGGGCTTGCGACGGCGGGATGTCGTTGGTGTTGGAGCTGGGATTGGAGAGTTCCTTCACAATGTTGAAGAGCTCCTTGCTGTTGTGTGCGTTGTTGTCGAGGCGGTCCTTGAAGGAGGTCCTCTTGGCAGTCCTGATGAGGTGATGATGGTTGCGGGTGGCGTCCTTGAGGGCTGCGTGGCTGTCCGGAGTCTGTTCGCTGGGCCATTTCTTCTCTAGTTTCTGGCAGGTTCGCTTGGAGGCTAGGAGATCTGGGGTGAACTAGCTGGCTCTCTTGCTGGTGTCTCTGTGGGAGGGTTTCTTCAGCGGGGTGAGGGTGCTGGCGCAGTCGTCAATCCAGCATCTGAGGCTGTGGGCAGCGTCGTCGGTGTTGAAGGATCGGTGGGTGCACTGAGAGCGAGGTTTGCATGTAGTTGGTCTTCGGTGATTTTGCTCCAGCAGCAGTGAGGGATCTGTTGGGTGCGGTGGTGTGTGGTGGGTTTCTGGAAGGTGAAGTGGATGCAGTGGTGGTCGGTCCAGAGGAGTTTGGTGGTGTGGCTGACGGAGACGTGGGGGCTTGAGGAGAAGACGGGGTCGAGCGTGTGTCCAGTGGAGTGGGTAGGCGTTGTGACGAGTTGCCTCAGTCCGGGGTTGGCAAGGTTATCGATCAGGGTTGTCGAGTTGCTGTTGTTGTTCTCCAGGTGAAAGTTCAGGTCTCTGAGGAGGATGTAGTCAGTGGAGGTCAGGGCGTGCGTGCTGATGAAGTCGGCGATGGAGTCACTGAACTGGGGTCAGGGTCCGGGGGGTCTGTAGACAAGGGTGCCTCTGAGGGTGGAGTTGGGGTCTGTGTGGATCTGGAAATGCATGTGTTCTGCAGTGCTGAGAGTGTCGTCGGTGCTGGTCGAGACCCTGATTCTGTTCTGGTGGACTATGGCGATTCCTCCTCCGACTCCCTTGGTGCGGTCTCTGCGGGTGATCTTGTAGCCATCTGGGATGGCTATGGGTCAGGTGCGGAGGAGTCGTTCATCCAAGTCTCTGTCAGGAAGTCGACGTCCAGAGATGATGTGTCGAGCAGGTCCCAGAGCTAGACGGTGTGTTTGGGTGCGGAGCGGGTGTTCAGTAGGATGCATCGGAGGTGGTTGAGGTCTTTCTTGGCGGGTTGTTCGGCGGTTCTGAGGCTGGTGTAGCTGCAGTTCTGGCAGATGAAGGGACCGTGTGTGCGTTTCAGGGCGGCCTTGAAGCAGGCGTGGGTCCGTCCAGGGTTGAGAGCGTGGAGTGTGCTGGCATCGTAGCGGTGGCGGTCGTCGTGGCGGGTGCAGGGACCAGGGGTTCTGGCGTTGGGTGCGGTCCGGGCGCGGATGGGCACAGACGGACTTGCCTTAGGCGGGCCTTCGGCGCGCCAGCGGCGCGGCCGCACAGCGGCCGCCATATATGGGGAGATGGGAGCGAGGAGCAGCTGTGAGGCGGGGGCAGCAAATGGGCAGTGGGAGGGGCGGGCCGCAGGGGACGCAGCAGTGGGAACCGGAGCAGCGAGGGCACCGAGGCAACCAGGCAAAATCATAAGATTTTTTTGCCACTAAATTTTTGTTGCAATTATTACAAAGCTATATATGTCCTTTCATGAAGAGGAAGGGGCCACCTTTCTACAACATGATGCCATATATGGATGTTTCCCTAAATTGGTATTGTAAATGTGCCAATGTGGAAATAACCTTTTCATTGTGTCATGCTTATTGTTTAACGATTTATTAAAGGCAATCCCTTCCGTCTTGAAGAATGTTGTTCATCCCATTACATTTTAAGGTGTAAGTTACCTCTCATGAAGAGATTCACAGCATTCATGTACCTGGCCACGTTACACCAATTTCAATACTACTATGATGTATTGCTAATTAGAATCACTCAGAGCCTTCTGTGGATCCCACTGAGGTAACACAGCAACATTTATCACAGAGTGCGAGCCTCCAGCTGTAGCCTGTAGGGGTAGATATCAGAGTACGGGGATAGCTAGTAGTGAATAAGTGTTAAGTATTTGAATGAGGATAAGAATTGGAAATAGACAGGATTGTGGGAGGCATCCAGATAGGAGGGGAGAGTGGGGGGAGGGTGCGCATGTGGAAAGAACAGTGGTGTGAGAATAGCAGGCAGTGGAAGGTGTGAGAAGAAGACCAAATAGAGAGTAAATGCTTCAGATGTGAATAGGTAATAAAGTTGGAGGGAAGAAGTATCCATGCAAGAGAGAGCGAATTAAAGAGGTGGGGTGAGACATGGAGGAAGTAGTGTGTGGCAATGAAGAAACAACTTAAAATGACGAATGAGAGATGAGGCAACATATGATATGGGGGCAGAGGAAATGGGTGGGATGTGGCATAGTGAGAGTAGGAAAAAGTAAAAATTTAATACTAAGAGACCGGATATAATGAGAGTAAAAGAGCAAAAATTTGAGGTTGATGAAGAAGAAAACATCAGAAAGGAGAATACGAGGTCGGTAGAAAAAAATAGACAAGCTGGTGTGAGGAGCTAGGAAATAGCTCTCTCATTTTGACACCCTAGCCATTGATTTTAGCACTTATGTTTGCGTGTCTTTAGTGCATGTAGACAACGCTGCAATGCACAGAGAACCTTATCGCCAAACACACAATAAAATTAGACTGAAAATTCATAGTTATCTTTAGTGGCCACTAGTGCCCAATGCTCTGGATACCTGAATAAAGCAAGCAAGTGCTATTGGTTCCTTAGGGCGAGAATCCTATTGTTTACATAGTGAGTTTTTGAGAATGCTAGTCTGAAAGGATATTTATTGGCTTTGGGTGTTTGAAGGGTACTTCCTTTTATTTCTATATTCTTTTAGATTGGCAAAGGAGGAGCCTGTATTATACAAGACTGGTAAGTGTCATTTGCTCAATCATTGATTCGTCTTTGTTTATTCTTGTGAAGAGGAAAAACCACATGGACTTAATTCTAGTGGTGCTTATACATATTATTCTCCATTTAAAATATTTTCAACATAAGCATACGAACACTATCTTCATTGATCAGTTATCCAGCATTGTTTTTAATTATATTATTTTAACAGTATTATTATGAACCTTACGAATCTTATACAAGTCCTTGTGGTGGTACCTAAACCTCCACCAGGTGTCAGAACATCATTAATATATTGAAAAAGATTCTTGTTGCCAGAATGCCATTTCTGAAGTCAACTGGATATTTAGATAACACAATTTTTTTTTTTAATCTTTCAGTCTTAGCCCTACATTTATTGAGTTATCTCTCCTCTGAGGATGAAGTGGCTCTCTGTGATGTAAATATATTCTGATGCAGCTACTTGGAGTCTTAGGGGCCTATTAGCATGGCGCACGGATCATCACCGCCCGACCGGCGGTGGCGATCTGCTGGCCAAAACACCCCGCCGGACGGCCATTTACCCCCGCCACATTAGCATGGCGGGGGGTACCGCGGCAGATAGAAAGACCGTCTGCCGCTTTTCCACCGGCAGGCAATCGTCACGATTGCTTGCCGGGCGGAAAAGGCCCATAATATGGTGGCGGTGCCTCGCAGGCACTGCCATCCATATTATGATGTGTGCGGTGGAATGCCTTTCCATGGCGGAGACTCCGCCACGGAAAGGCATGTGGAGTTTACTTTAGGGTCCTGTTACAGGCCCCCAGGGGGTGGGGGGCTGCACTTGGGGGGTACCCATGGTACCCCCCTACATTGGCATTCACAAGGTGGCAGGCACCGCACGGTGCCTGTCACGTTGTGCATGCCAATGCACAACATGCATTTTCAACATTGTGGCGGGTGCTGCTCCCAGCACCGCCAGCCACAATGTTAAATATGTGGGATGCGACCGCCAGGGTGGCGGTCGTATCCTAATTGGCAGTGCAGGACCGCCGCACAACTGGCAGCCGGTCCCAGCAAAGCTAGGGTGGCGGGTGGACTGAAGTCTGCCCGCCATCCTAATGGGGGACTTAGTTCTCTTATTTGCTTATACACCTCTCTCAATTTTTGCAAGTCAGCATGTTTCAACCTGATAATGGAGGGAGAAGTTTAACTTAGGTCTTCATCAAGCATATGATTCCCCTATTTCATTATAGGTGTCATTCTTAATCATTGCCATATGTACTGCAGAGTTCCATGATATGTCTGCTGGAAGACAGCCCATTTACAATCATCAGAACGCTGGCACGGGAATGTATTCACAACCTTTTCTTACAAAGCCACCTAGAATGTACAAGACTAGTATACAAATGACTACCTTTGCAATTATGTGTCTAAATGTTAAAATCTGCTCACACTGGCAGCTTAAAATACACAAAATGGCAGGAATGTAACAGATCCAGGCTGCAGTATGCTAACCCTTGGATACTTTATTTAGAAGTGTTAGTAAGAAATCTGCAGCTCATAGATCTTTGAAAATTCACAGCTCCATAATTTGCAACAGAAGCTATTATGTATGTATGTATATTATATTTATACAGCGAGAACCTAGCCAAAAGGCATCAGAGTGCTCCATGGTCAAAAACAATGAGTAATAGGATAGGAAGCTGGGTTGTGGATGGTTAATGCATTGTGATATAGTGTTCTTTAAAGAAGCGAGTCCTCAACGCTTTTCTAAATTGTAGATATTGGTTTCCTAATGGATATGGGGGTGTTTTTCCTGATCCTGGGTGTACAAACTGAAAAGGCCTGCTGTCTCATGTTTCTTCCTTTTACACTTCTTAGTCTGCAGTCTGATGGTGTCATGGTTGTGGGTGTGGCAAGAACCACCAGAGGTGGAGAGCTTGTCTGCAAGAGGTTGGTCATGATTGCTTTGTAAATTATGCATCTGCTTTTGAAGATGTGTTGACTGGCCAGAAGAGACATTGGAGTTCCATCAGGATGGGGGTGATGTGATTAAATTTCTTCAGGACCTGGATGAGGTGCTGCAGCATCTATAATGCCCCTAAGGGGTGCAAGTGCGGAGTCTTTGAAGCCATGGAGTAGGGAATTACCACCTTCCATATGCAAGAGGGCATGACACAAAACCCTTGTGTGGTATTTACAAAGCAATGAAAATGGCATTTGCTTTGCGAAACAAATGAATGCAACATAAGTCATTTTGCTGCCTTGCGTTACTTTGCGTTAGTTGGGCATGCCATGGGTGGTGCATGGGCATTCCTGTGCATCCATTCATTGATTTTGATGCAAACCCATATCTATAAAGACTTGTGGACATGGGTTTGTACCAAATATCTGTATTTCTCCTTGTCATATTCCTCTTTGCATGTGTGCTGCAAATATAAAGAGGAATTAGTCTCATACTATTTTATTTTTGTGCATAAAGGCACTCCTTTCTGCAAACACACTATTCTGACCTTAACTCAGACACCCTTACACTGTGGCATTAAGGTGTCTGCATCTGTGCAAGGCAGCCACAAGTGCACCAGCACCTGGGGAGAGCAGAACTGTGCCATTATTTGAAGATATGCCGCAGGTCGGCTCTCTCCCATTCATGCTAGTGTGCAGCACCTTCACCTGCTGCATTGGGTGAACTCTTTGAAAATATGCCTTTAGTATTCTGCAAACCAAACTGAATCTGTGGTCCAACATGTTTACTTTATAGTAAACTGTAAAATTGCAAGAATATCTGTGCCCTAAATATGTTTTATTGGCATATTAAAGTAATTGCAGCCTCTCCATGTGATTGAAACCTTTTAGGTTTTGCACTAGAGACCATAGTAAGCAGTTTCTAGCTTGGTTTCATTCATTTTTTTGTAATTACTTTAGCTAATGATGCAAATAACAATGACTTGCTTACTTAGAATCTTGCCAATAGTCTGAGTAAGTGGGGTAGTTGGTACGTATTTATTTTTGATGATTTTGTCGTACATATTGTTTGAAAACATTGCCAATATCCATGCATGCTTTTTGTTAGACCTATCATCCTTATGGTGTTTTTTGACCCAGACTTTTTGCCTTTTGCCTCCACGCTTTGCTGGTTCTTTTTGTTGGCCTTAGGACACTGAGCACTTTACTACTGCTATCTAGTGCTAAAGTGCATGTGCTTCTCCTCTAAACATGATGGCATTGGTGTATACCGGATTGGCATATTTGATGTATTGGTAAGTCCCTTGTAAAGTGTATACCATACACCCAGGGCCTGTACTTCAAATGCTACTGGTGGGCCTGCAGCACTAATTGTGCGACCCACATAAGTACATTTCAAACCTGTCTCAGACCTGCCACTGCAGTGCCTCTATGTGCAGTTTACTGCCAATTCGACTTGAAATTTAAAACTACTTGCAAAGCCTCAAACTCCCCTTTTATTACATATAAGCCACCCCTAAGGTAGGCTCTAAGTAACTCAAACGGCAGGGAGCTATGCAAGTAGAAGGTAGGGCATGTACCTTTATGTTTTACATGTCCTGGCAGTGATAAACAGCCTATTTCGTTTTTAACTACCGTGAGGCCTACTCCTCTCATAGGATAGCGTTGGGAATTCCTTAATACACTCTTAAGCTGTAATGCCTGATCAGAGTGAAGTAGCTTTTTTATATTTCATATGTTTGGAATATTAATGATAGATCCTCCTTCCTAGTGAAGGTGGATTTAACATTACTGTTTTTAGAAATGCCATTTTGAGAAAGCAGCCCTTTCTCTGCACTTACTGTCTATAAAACACGTCACGTCTGGGGTGGGTGACAGCTACACTTTGTGCATGCCCTCTAGATAGCCAAAATATAGGAAGGATAGGTGTGTCTGAGGACCCATCTACATACATCTGCATTCTGCTGGCTTTGCCTGGGCAGGTTGGAAGGGAGGGGCTAACATATTGAATAGGCAGTGTCCTGTCTCCACACAAAGGACTGATTACCTCCCACAGATAGCCTGGCAGACAGGACTGAGTTGAAACTGATATTTGTGCACTTCAGAGAGCTGCTTTGAAGTGGCCTCCCACCTCAAAGGCACTTTTGGGTATAAGTACTGGGTCGCTGACCCCCTAAAATCAGACACTATTGGACTTGTAATTGAAACTTTGCCAGAATAACTGCTGTGCTGCTTAAATGACTCAACTGTACTGTGATCTGGAAGGCCTGCTTTTCTGTTTGTTGTCCTGCTTCCTGCTGCTCTCTCACTTTGTTGAAGGGGAGCTGGCCTCTGCCTTCCCACCAAGTGATCTCCAAGGGCTTGTTGGCTTGGATCCTGTTGCTGGAGACTCAGGGATATCAAAGTCTCTACCCCTGCTCCTGGGCCTGATTCACTGGAAGAGGCCCAGATACTTGCAACACGGATTTCAACACATCTCCTGTCTGCGGGTAGCAGTACCAGTGCTTTGACCCGGTTGTGGGAGTAAAATCGCTGCATAGCATCAGAACCAGCACTTTGACTCCAGAGATCGACACATCGGACAGCGTATCGCCGTCACTGCAGCTTGGTGAGATCAATGCATCCCGTTAACTGCGTAGTAGGATTCGGCGTATCGCTCAACGCCTCTTGACTCCAGCACCTGTCTTGGAGAAGATCAACACATTTGGCTGTTTGCAACCAGGAAAGCTACTTTGTTACCGAAGCTTGCATGGGTCCTGTAGCTGGCTGACCCACCATTGCAGTCGAACAACCAGGAATCCAATTTCTAACACTTTTTGTTTGCCCACCAACACAGCAAGATAATTAAAAGCATTGACTATTATATATATTTTAAATAACTTCCCAACCTACCATCTCAAACATTCAACACCCACAAAAATAAATTAAAATAATACTTGAAAACTATTAACAATACTCAGGAATTTAAAAATAACACTTAGCCATATAAAATACTACAATCAATTAATGTACAAATATTTAAAATGAATTAACAAATGCAATAATCTAATTAACCAATTGACCATTACAATTAATTAAAATTTTGAATAAAGTTATCCACTAAATAATGTACAATTAAAATAATTTACATATTTAGTAATCAAAATAATTAAAAATAACAGATAATAAACATTTAAATATATTAAAAAGTACCCACCTTTTCCCCCTACACATCCAACACCCTGCCAATTAATACATTCAAATAAAATGTAAAGCATCCTTAAATAAATTAACCATTCAAAAACACTATACTAAAAAATTGCTTATCATTAAAATAGTATTACCTTACAAAACAAAAACTAATAAAACACAACAAAATAATTTAAAAACATTATATTCAACTATATTAAATAAAATGATATTTATTATCTACAATTATAGATTTACTTTCTCTATTCTGTCCAATGATACTATTTGCATCACAATATGTTTTATGTGATATTTATGCCTCACAATATTTTTAAAACAATACTTTTTACGGAATGTCACCATTTACACTCTGACTGGTTTGCGAATGGGTGTGCAATTTGTGATGCAGCCTATGTACTAAATGGTCTCATCCCAAATTGTCCATTCACAGTGGGGTCACAAAACAATCTGCCTAATCACTTATAATTAGACCCGGTGCAATTTGTGACCCATTGTGTTTAGTTGTAATGCTGGGATGGAGTCCTGCAAGCAGAAGCAGCCATCTGTCTCTGTGTTTGCATTCCCAATGGAAAACTTTTTAAAATGAACACATGCCCCTTAATATGACTTGCGCCGCATTAGAAAATGTTTTCCTATTTGTACAGACATTGAGGAAAAAAGACATTAGCCAAATGGACCACTGTCTTCTCCCTCTGAGGCCACCTGACACGATCCCCAAAAGAAAATAAGTCCCACAGGGACAGCTCCCCTTTGGAATCAGTTACTACCCCAACTAGGGGTTGGTAACTGGTCAATGGTCCCAATTGTGATCTAAAACCATTGATGCAACCCTTTGTGATTGGTAAACAAGAGAGAAGTGTCTATTTTCCACCTCCTTCTATCTGCAGCTTGAAAAGGGTTGCTAAACCTTTTTAAACGGCCCCTTGCATGGTTTACATTTTACAAAACCAGTTTTTCGATTGCAAAATGGCTTTGAACATCTGGCCCTGAATTATTATCACAGAATTAACATGAAGCAATTGTGTCATGAAAGATGATGAGAAACATATATCTTTATCTAACAAAAGTGACAAAATCTGCATCCTGATGCTTTAAAATGTCAACAAGTAGGCTCAAACAAGAGGAAGATTACTAAACAAAAATAAATGCCTAGGTTAATCACTTGAGAGGACAAAGTTATGATTGTGCTAGCTGTATTATTGGCATATACGTAGATCTTCATGAAAAAAATGTGGAATCCTCACAAATAGCTCTTTAAAACCATTACAAAGTAGATCTGATAGCAAAAAAAAAAGCAGAGGCAAAAGGGCTCGAATAACTACAAGACTTGGTTCATTGTAGATCAAATCTAATACCATTCTTCTTAGTAGGTATATAATCGTCTATACTGCGTAGATAGTCTATTTCTAGAATCCACAGGCACACACCTCCATAAACCAAAAGAAAACTAATGTTAATACCAAATGGCTAGAAAATATATATAACCTTTTAATCAGATACAAATTATATACATAACATATTAAAAATGTCATATACATAAAATACGAAAACATATACTACACATAACCATAAAATAAAAGAAAGATTTTGTTTTAGACAAGTCAATCTGTCTTTACATCTACCCCTACCATTCATACCACTGAGCAACCATGACTTTGCTTTTGTCATGTAGAAATGTCCTGGTTTTGTCACAGCAATTTGCTTAGAAGTTTCAGTACGATTTATTTATAAATTCCACCTTCTTCAGGATAATTATACATGTACATCTTCTATAAAATAGAAATATTAAAAAATCACATCATCTGTAAGACAAAGTAAAAACTTAATACATGAAAACTATACAACAATCTTTACATCACAAAAGTAAATATGACGAAGAAATCAGAAATACACACAATACTTACGTGTTGGTATATAAAGCACTGTTAGCATCTCAAAAGGATACACAAACATATTAAATTTACCAGCCCTCTGGCAAAATTAATATTCACAATAAATTGACCATTCATTTAGAACACCAATTTAAAAACCTTTTTTGAAAAATGTTAACGAAAAATGTATATGTATGTATCACATTCCATATGGTATTCCATTGCCACTCACTACTACTTCATACTCACACATTTATACTGTGTATAACACCAATATATTAAACTTTTTTTCTCATTATCAGATCAGATTCACACTGTCCCTATCCATATACTCATTTCTAACTCTAAGAGGCCCATTAGGATGGCGGGCGGACTTTAGTCCGCCCGCCAACCTAGCGGTGCTGGGACCGGCCACCAGTGGTGTGGCGGTCCCGCACCGGCGATTAGGATGTCACCGCCACCGTGTCGGTGGCATCCTCCATTCCCAGCATTGTGGCGGGTGGTGCTCACAGCATCGCCCACCACAATGCTGAGAATTCACTGCGTGCATAGTCATGCACAAGGTGACAGGCACCGCGAGGTGCCTTCCACCATGTCCATGACAATGTAGGGGGGTACCATAGGTACCCCCCATGTGCACCCCCTACCCCCTCAATACCCTTGGGGGCCCGCAACAGGCCCCCAGAAGAGAATTCCGCATGCCTTGTTGCCGCCACGGAAAGGCATGTTTCCGCCCCCATGCTAATATGGATGGCGGTGTCTAGCAGACACCCCACCATATTAAACCCTTTTCCGCCCGGTCGACAAAAGCGGCGGACGGTCTTCCTGTTTGCCGCGGTATCCCCCGCCACACTAATATAGCGGGGGTAAATGGGTGGCGGGCGGGGAAGGATGTAGGGTGGATTGCCTCTGCCATGCGGGCGGTGGCGATCCGCCCTACATCCTAATGGACCCCCAAATGTTTCTACTCAGATATCTCATACCACTGTTCATTGTTTACCTACTGTAATTCCAACCACATATTCTAAATATTCAGCTGGAAACCCACTACTTTAACTGAAGGAGTCGGGGACTAATATGTATTGAAAACAAATTGTCCACCAACCCACTATGAGTATATGTTCCAAGTGGTGTCATTCTAATTTACATCACTACCATATTCCCTTCTTCTCACCTTCTTAGAATAACAATTGTAGTAAACATGTCACTTCACCCGGACAGAATACAAGCTCTATTTTTTTATGACTATCTTATATGCCACGTCACAGGCATAATTGCATCTAGGTTAACATGGTAAGGCCAAACCATTTATTCTCAAAAAGCAACAATCATAGATTTTTTTCAGATTGAGCCATTTTTCTTTATATCTCCCCCTCTCTACCTTATCTCATTGCCCCATGCTGGGCTATTACCTGGGCATGTGGAGTTTACTTTAGGGTCCTGTTACAGGCCCCCAGGGGGTGGGGGGCTGCACTTGGGGGGTACCCATGGTACCCCCCTACATTGGCATTCACAAGGTGGCAGGCACCGCACGGTGCCTGTCACGTTGTGCATGCCAATGCACAACATGCATTTTCAACATTGTGGCGGGTGCTGCTCCCAGCACCGCCAGCCACAATGTTAAATATGTGGGATGCGACCGCCAGGGTGGCGGTCGTATCCTAATTGGCAGTGCAGGACCGCCGCACAACTGGCAGCCGGTCCCAGCAAAGCTAGGGTGGCGGGTGGACTGAAGTCTGCCCGCCATCCTAATGGGGGACTTAGTTCTCTTATTTGCTTATACACCTCTCTCAATTTTTGCAAGTCAGCATGTTTCAACCTGATAATGGAGGGAGAAGTTTAACTTAGGTCTTCATCAAGCATATGATTCCCCTATTTCATTATAGGTGTCATTCTTAATCATTGCCATATGTACTGCAGAGTTCCATGATATGTCTGCTGGAAGACAGCCCATTTACAATCATCAGAACGCTGGCACGGGAATGTATTCACAACCTTTTCTTACAAAGCCACCTAGAATGTACAAGACTAGTATACAAATGACTACCTTTGCAATTATGTGTCTAAATGTTAAAATCTGCTCACACTGGCAGCTTAAAATACACAAAATGGCAGGAATGTAACAGATCCAGGCTGCAGTATGCTAACCCTTGGATACTTTATTTAGAAGTGTTAGTAAGAAATCTGCAGCTCATAGATCTTTGAAAATTCACAGCTCCATAATTTGCAACAGAAGCTATTATGTATGTATGTATATTATATTTATACAGCGAGAACCTAGCCAAAAGGCATCAGAGTGCTCCATGGTCAAAAACAATGAGTAATAGGATAGGAAGCTGGGTTGTGGATGGTTAATGCATTGTGATATAGTGTTCTTTAAAGAAGCGAGTCCTCAACGCTTTTCTAAATTGTAGATATTGGTTTCCTAATGGATATGGGGGTGTTTTTCCTGATCCTGGGTGTACAAACTGAAAAGGCCTGCTGTCTCATGTTTCTTCCTTTTACACTTCTTAGTCTGCAGTCTGATGGTGTCATGGTTGTGGGTGTGGCAAGAACCACCAGAGGTGGAGAGCTTGTCTGCAAGAGGTTGGTCATGATTGCTTTGTAAATTATGCATCTGCTTTTGAAGATGTGTGGACTGGCCAGAAGAGACATTGGAGTTCCATCAGGATGGGGGTGATGTGATTAAATTTCTTCAGGACCTGGATGAGGTGCTGCAGCATCTATAATGCCCCTAAGGGGTGCAAGTGCGGAGTCTTTGAAGCCATGGAGTAGGGAATTACCACCTTCCATATGCAAGAGGGCATGACACAAAACCCTTGTGTGGTATTTACAAAGCAATGAAAATGGCATTTGCTTTGCGAAACAAATGAATGCAACATAAGTCATTTTGCTGCCTTGCGTTACTTTGCGTTAGTTGGGCATGCCATGGGTGGTGCATGGGCATTCCTGTGCATCCATTCATTGATTTTGATGCAAACCCATATCTATAAAGACTTGTGGACATGGGTTTGTACCAAATATCTGTATTTCTCCTTGTCATATTCCTCTTTGCATGTGTGCTGCAAATATAAAGAGGAATTAGTCTCATACTATTTTATTTTTGTGCATAAAGGCACTCCTTTCTGCAAACACACTATTCTGACCTTAACTCAGACACCCTTACACTGTGGCATTAAGGTGTCTGCATCTGTGCAAGGCAGCCACAAGTGCACCAGCACCTGGGGAGAGCAGAACTGTGCCATTATTTGAAGATATGCCGCAGGTCGGCTCTCTCCCATTCATGCTAGTGTGCAGCACCTTCACCTGCTGCATTGGGTGAACTCTTTGAAAATATGCCTTTAGTATTCTGCAAACCAAACTGAATCTGTGGTCCAACATGTTTACTTTATAGTAAACTGTAAAATTGCAAGAATATCTGTGCCCTAAATATGTTTTATTGGCATATTAAAGTAATTGCAGCCTCTCCATGTGATTGAAACCTTTTAGGTTTTGCACTAGAGACCATAGTAAGCAGTTTCTAGCTTGGTTTCATTCATTTTTTTGTAATTACTTTAGCTAATGATGCAAATAACAATGACTTGCTTACTTAGAATCTTGCCAATAGTCTGAGTAAGTGGGGTAGTTGGTACGTATTTATTTTTGATGATTTTGTCGTACATATTGTTTGAAAACATTGCCAATATCCATGCATGCTTTTTGTTAGACCTATCATCCTTATGGTGTTTTTTGACCCAGACTTTTTGCCTTTTGCCTCCACGCTTTGCTGGTTCTTTTTGTTGGCCTTAGGACACTGAGCACTTTACTACTGCTATCTAGTGCTAAAGTGCATGTGCTTCTCCTCTAAACATGATGGCATTGGTGTATACCGGATTGGCATATTTGATGTATTGGTAAGTCCCTTGTAAAGTGTATACCATACACCCAGGGCCTGTACTTCAAATGCTACTAGTGGGCCTGCAGCACTAATTGTGCGACCCACATAAGTACATTTCAAACCTGTCTCAGACCTGCCACTGCAGTGCCTCTATGTGCAGTTTACTGCCAATTCGACTTGAAATTTAAAACTACTTGCAAAGCCTCAAACTCCCCTTTTATTACATATAAGCCACCCCTAAGGTAGGCTCTAAGTAACTCAAACGGCAGGGAGCTATGCAAGTAGAAGGTAGGGCATGTACCTTTATGTTTTACATGTCCTGGCAGTGATAAACAGCCTATTTCGTTTTTAACTACCGTGAGGCCTACTCCTCTCATAGGATAGCGTTGGGAATTCCTTAATACACTCTTAAGCTGTAATGCCTGATCAGAGTGAAGTAGCTTTTTTATATTTCATATGTTTGGAATATTAATGATAGATCCTCCTTCCTAGTGAAGGTGGATTTAACATTACTGTTTTTAGAAATGCCATTTTGAGAAAGCAGCCCTTTCTCTGCACTTACTGTCTATAAAACACGTCACGTCTGGGGTGGGTGACAGCTACACTTTGTGCATGCCCTCTAGATAGCCAAAATATAGGAAGGATAGGTGTGTCTGAGGACCCATCTACATACATCTGCATTCTGCTGGCTTTGCCTGGGCAGGTTGGAAGGGAGGGGCTAACATATTGAATAGGCAGTGTCCTGTCTCCACACAAAGGACTGATTACCTCCCACAGATAGCCTGGCAGACAGGACTGAGTTGAAACTGATATTTGTGCACTTCAGAGAGCTGCTTTGAAGTGGCCTCCCACCTCAAAGGCACTTTTGGGTATAAGTACTGGGTCGCTGACCCCCTAAAATCAGACACTATTGGACTTGTAATTGAAACTTTGCCAGAATAACTGCTGTGCTGCTTAAATGACTCAACTGTACTGTGATCTGGAAGGCCTGCTTTTCTGTTTGTTGTCCTGCTTCCTGCTGCTCTCTCACTTTGTTGAAGGGGAGCTGGCCTCTGCCTTCCCACCAAGTGATCTCCAAGGGCTTGTTGGCTTGGATCCTGTTGCTGGAGACTCAGGGATATCAAAGTCTCTACCCCTGCTCCTGGGCCTGATTCACTGGAAGAGGCCCAGATACTTGCAACACGGATTTCAACACATCTCCTGTCTGCGGGTAGCAGTACCAGTGCTTTGACCCGGTTGTGGGAGTAAAATCGCTGCATAGCATCAGAACCAGCACTTTGACTCCAGAGATCGACACATCGGACAGCGTATCGCCGTCACTGCAGCTTGGTGAGATCAATGCATCCCGTTAACTGCGTAGTAGGATTCGGCGTATCGCTCAACGCCTCTTGACTCCAGCACCTGTCTTGGAGAAGATCAACACATTTGGCTGTTTGCAACCAGGAAAGCTACTTTGTTACCGAAGCTTGCATGGGTCCTGTAGCTGGCTGACCCACCATTGCAGTCGAACAACCAGGAATCCAATTTCTAACACTTTTTGTTTGCCCACCAACACAGCAAGATAATTAAAAGCATTGACTATTATATATATTTTAAATAACTTCCCAACCTACCATCTCAAACATTCAACACCCACAAAAATAAATTAAAATAATACTTGAAAACTATTAACAATACTCAGGAATTTAAAAATAACACTTAGCCATATAAAATACTACAATCAATTAATGTACAAATATTTAAAATGAATTAACAAATGCAATAATCTAATTAACCAATTGACCATTACAATTAATTAAAATTTTGAATAAAGTTATCCACTAAATAATGTACAATTAAAATAATTTACATATTTAGTAATCAAAATAATTAAAAATAACAGATAATAAACATTTAAATATATTAAAAAGTACCCACCTTTTCCCCCTACACATCCAACACCCTGCCAATTAATACATTCAAATAAAATGTAAAGCATCCTTAAATAAATTAACCATTCAAAAACACTATACTAAAAAATTGCTTATCATTAAAATAGTATTACCTTACAAAACAAAAACTAATAAAACACAACAAAATAATTTAAAAACATTATATTCAACTATATTAAATAAAATGATATTTATTATCTACAATTATAGATTTACTTTCTCTATTCTGTCCAATGATACTATTTGCATCACAATATGTTTTATGTGATATTTATGCCTCACAATATTTTTAAAACAATACTTTTTACGGAATGTCACCATTTACACTCTGACTGGTTTGCGAATGGGTGTGCAATTTGTGATGCAGCCTATGTACTAAATGGTCTCATCCCAAATTGTCCATTCACAGTGGGGTCACAAAACAATCTGCCTAATCACTTATAATTAGACCCGGTGCAATTTGTGACCCATTGTGTTTAGTTGTAATGCTGGGATGGAGTCCTGCAAGCAGAAGCAGCCATCTGTCTCTGTGTTTGCATTCCCAATGGAAAACTTTTTAAAATGAACACATGCCCCTTAATATGACTTGCGCCGCATTAGAAAATGTTTTCCTATTTGTACAGACATTGAGGAAAAAAGACATTAGCCAAATGGACCACTGTCTTCTCCCTCTGAGGCCACCTGACACGATCCCCAAAAGAAAATAAGTCCCACAGGGACAGCTCCCCTTTGGAATCAGTTACTACCCCAACTAGGGGTTGGTAACTGGTCAATGGTCCCAATTGTGATCTAAAACCATTGATGCAACCCTTTGTGATTGGTAAACAAGAGAGAAGTGTCTATTTTCCACCTCCTTCTATCTGCAGCTTGAAAAGGGTTGCTAAACCTTTTTAAACGGCCCCTTGCATGGTTTACATTTTACAAAACCAGTTTTTCGATTGCAAAATGGCTTTGAACATCTGGCCCTGAATTATTATCACAGAATTAACATGAAGCAATTGTGTCATGAAAGATGATGAGAAACATATATCTTTATCTAACAAAAGTGACAAAATCTGCATCCTGATGCTTTAAAATGTCAACAAGTAGGCTCAAACAAGAGGAAGATTACTAAACAAAAATAAATGTCTAGGTTAATCACTTGAGAGGACAAAGTTATGATTGTGCTAGCTGTATTATTGGCATATACGTAGATCTTCATGAAAAAAATGTGGAATCCTCACAAATAGCTCTTTAAAACCATTACAAAGTAGATCTGATAGCAAAAAAAAAAGCAGAGGCAAAAGGGCTCGAATAACTACAAGACTTGGTTCATTGTAGATCAAATCTAATACCATTCTTCTTAGTAGGTATATAATCGTCTATACTGCGTAGATAGTCTATTTCTAGAATCCACAGGCACACACCTCCATAAACCAAAAGAAAACTAATGTTAATACCAAATGGCTAGAAAATATATATAACCTTTTAATCAGATACAAATTATATACATAACATATTAAAAATGTCATATACATAAAATACGAAAACATATACTACACATAACCATAAAATAAAAGAAAGATTTTGTTTTAGACAAGTCAATCTGTCTTTACATCTACCCCTACCATTCATACCACTGAGCAACCATGACTTTGCTTTTGTCATGTAGAAATGTCCTGGTTTTGTCACAGCAATTTGCTTAGAAGTTTCAGTACGATTTATTTATAAATTCCACCTTCTTCAGGATAATTATACATGTACATCTTCTATAAAATAGAAATATTAAAAAATCACATCATCTGTAAGACAAAGTAAAAACTTAATACATGAAAACTATACAACAATCTTTACATCACAAAAGTAAATATGACGAAGAAATCAGAAATACACACAATACTTACGTGTTGGTATATAAAGCACTGTTAGCATCTCAAAAGGATACACAAACATATTAAATTTACCAGCCCTCTGGCAAAATTAATATTCACAATAAATTGACCATTCATTTAGAACACCAATTTAAAAACCTTTTTTGAAAAATGTTAACGAAAAATGTATATGTATGTATCACATTCCATATGGTATTCCATTGCCACTCACTACTACTTCATACTCACACATTTATACTGTGTATAACACCAATATATTAAACTTTTTTTCTCATTATCAGATCAGATTCACACTGTCCCTATCCATATACTCATTTCTAACTCTAAGAGGCCCATTAGGATGGCGGGCGGACTTTAGTCCGCCCGCCAACCTAGCGGTGCTGGGACCGGCCACCAGTGGTGTGGCGGTCCCGCACCGGCGATTAGGATGTCACCGCCACCGTGTCGGTGGCATCCTCCATTCCCAGCATTGTGGCGGGTGGTGCTCACAGCATCGCCCACCACAATGCTGAGAATTCACTGCGTGCATAGTCATGCACAAGGTGACAGGCACCGCGAGGTGCCTTCCACCATGTCCATGACAATGTAGGGGGGTACCATAGGTACCCCCCATGTGCACCCCCTACCCCCTCAATACCCTTGGGGGCCCGCAACAGGCCCCCAGAAGAGAATTCCGCATGCCTTGTTGCCGCCACGGAAAGGCATGTTTCCGCCCCCATGCTAATATGGATGGCGGTGTCTAGCAGACACCCCACCATATTAAACCCTTTTCCGCCCGGTCGACAAAAGCGGCGGACGGTCTTCCTGTTTGCCGCGGTATCCCCCGCCACACTAATATAGCGGGGGTAAATGGGTGGCGGGCGGGGAAGGATGTAGGGTGGATTGCCTCTGCCATGCGGGCGGTGGCGATCCGCCCTACATCCTAATGGACCCCCAAATGTTTCTACTCAGATATCTCATACCACTGTTCATTGGTTACCTACTGTAATTCCAACCACATATTCTAAATATTCAGCTGGAAACCCACTACTTTAACTGAAGGAGTCGGGGACTAATATGTATTGAAAACAAATTGTCCACCAACCCACTATGAGTATATGTTCCAAGTGGTGTCATTCTAATTTACATCACTACCATATTCCCTTCTTCTCACCTTCTTAGAATAACAATTGTAGTAAACATGTCACTTCACCCGGACAGAATACAAGCTCTATTTTTTTATGACTATCTTATATGCCACGTCACAGGCATAATTGCATCTAGGTTAACATGGTAAGGCCAAACCATTTATTCTCAAAAAGCAACAATCATAGATTTTTTTCAGATTGAGCCATTTTTCTTTATATCTCCCCCTCTCTACCTTATCTCATTGCCCCATGCTGGGCTATTACCTGCTTAATCTGTTGTTGCAACAATATTGATTTGATTTGATTTGTCAACTTGTAGAGCGTGCGAATGCCCGTGGGCGTCTTGGCGCTATGACAGATCCTCATCTCATAGGAACGGTTTCTAGAGTTATGCAGAGAATAGCCAGGTTTTTACTTCCTTCCTGAAGGATTTCAGAGATGGGCAAGTTTTTTATCCCACTTCTCATGAATGGGTCTCCTCCCGCACTGATGCGTTTCACTTCTTTTAAGTTGCTGCCCAGTTTTAGTCATCAGTTACTGCTTATATAGAAATTCAAAAGAAACTGTTTACTCAACATACAGCTGGTAAATTGTCAATCATAATGCATTTAATGCCCCACTATATTTTAATTGTAATTGTAATTGCATGTCCCCAGTATTGTACCAATATCTGCTTACCACAGTCTAGTCAGGCATCTCCATCCAGTGTACATTGTGCAAAACAAAAAAAAGGAGCTAACTCGCCATTATTTAAAGGATCCTTGGGCAGCGCCTGCATCCAATTGTAGGCGGGCGTTGGGTTTTACACATGAGGCCAGATGTACGACCCTCACGGTTTAAGACTTGCAAATTGCGATTCGCAAACATTGATGTGCAACAGTGTCTGAGACTCTGTTTGCAATTCCCAAATGGGTCGCAATGGACCTGCCTCATTAAATATTTATGAGGCTGGTCACATTTGTGACCCATTGGGAATGTCTGGCACTCACAGGGATGGTGGCCTGCTGGGGGCAGAAGACCACCATGTCTGTGCCGCTTTTTCAATAAAGCACTTTATTTTGTTTTAAATGCAGTCCATTTTGGTGTTTTTAAAGGAAATTGGGATGTATTTAAAAAATAAAAAGAAAACGTTTCAGTCTCATTATTTAAGAGCAGGCAGTGTTCAGTATGACCCCTGCCTGCTCATAAAAACATTTTCGCTGTCAATCACAAAGGGTAAGGGGTCCCCTGGAGACGCCTTCCTGTTTGTGAACTGGTAAATGCAATTGTTTTGTGACTGCATTTGCAATCACAAAACAATCATACATCCCCCTGCGATTCGCTATTAGGAAGGGACACCCTTGGCATGCCCCTTCCTAAGAGCAACTTGCAAAACCTATTTTGTGAGTCAGTAACAGGTTACCAACTCCAAAATTGGTTTGGTACCTGCTACAACCTTTTTTAGCGGTCGCAAATAGACCGATATCCCGTTTGCGACCACTAAAAATAGTCATACATAAGGCCCTTGGACTCGACATCTTAGAGAGGGTATCCTTCCTCTCAATTAATCCTTCTAGGTTTAAAGACCCACGAGTTTGGTTGTATACATGCGAGTCTCGATGCAACCTCTGTTCTAATAGTGAGAACTGTTCCTAAAGGCCTCCCACATGGCAACTCCATAACCGGACCTGTATTTAATTGTTGTAGGGCATAGTGTCTTCCTATCCAAAGTTCGGCGCCATTTTAGAGAGGCTTTTCTCCCTCTCGAGAAATGAGTTTTCAGCATAAAAACCATTAACACTGGTATATGCATGATAATATTTTTTAAAGTTGCCATACATTAAGCGATACTAGCTTCAAACAGGCCTTTACTATTATCATGGGAATTATTCCTAAAGACCTCCTACATGATTCACATTTCTAAAGGCTCCATATTGGAGTCAGATGAACACCTAGAATACACAAAATTGCCTATTTTTGGGTCCCAGTTATGTATGGGAACCATACTGTTACTTCCTCTTTAAGGGCAAGAAATCCATAATCACCAATAATGAGTTCCCCTTTTTCCCTACTATTAAGTCCTAATCGGCCTACCTCGACTCAAAGATTAAAATTTCCTGCTATACCTGAATCTATAACCTAATCACCAACGATACCTTCCTATTCTTCCTTAATGTTAAATCCTAGTCTATGGGTGTTGACCTTAGACAGATAAAAATATTTCTGGATTTTTCTCATAGAATTGACATTACCCCTCAGCGTTTTGCTTCTATCTTTTGTAGTATAAATAGAGGATATCTTTTTCATTATATTTATTCTCAAGAAAATGTTCCAACAATGGGGGCCCAACATCCTCATCCTGATGGTAAATTTATGTCATTAATCCTGATCTGTACTTCTGCACTGGTTTCTCCTATTTAGCCCTTTTCCCATGGGAAGATAAGCACACTATAGTTTTGCTTCTACAAATAGTGAAAAACTCATGGCTCATGTTTCACACTATGATATAAAACCCTAACATTGCTTACAAACTGGTGGCAGATATTACAACCCTTGCATCTATAACTACCTATTTTCCTCTCCTCATTACAATGAGGATGTTCCATGATACCTAATGGTATCATTGAACAGAAGTAATCAATTCAAATAAACTACACAAAGAAGTAATGTCTTACTTCTAAGTAAGAGTTTTGATACTGAGAAACAGGAGTCCTGTTTTGCCTTCATCCCATATTACTATTCTTTCAGTCATCTGAGCATTAATAATATTAAAACAACATCCTATAATATTGAATTGAATCTGGCTCTTTGATACTGTTATTTAAGATTGAACATTGTTAGCATACGAGTACTCACCTTTAAGATTGGTGTTTTTCATGGGTGAAATACTAGTGAAACTAAAGGTAGACTACATTAGGCCTCCAAATGCAAACAAAATATGTCTTTATTGGTTGTCATCTCTCATGGGATTCAAACATATTTCTCTTAGTGCAACATAGTTCCCACCATCCCTATGCGATCTTCCATGACCAGGATGTTTAAAGGGTCAAGTACTTAAGTGATGTTGTCTAAAAATCAGGAGGACATTTTCAATATTGAGAACCCATGATGTCCTCTAAAACATCTGTCAGGGAGTCCCCACACCTTATTCAAGAAACACCCATGATTAAGAGAGTCCAATTGTGGGGCGTTGCTTGGCGACCGCAGGTGATAGCGGCGTTCCAGTGACGCTCCGGGGCAGCGGAGAGAGACTAGCCGGTTCCCGTTCGAATTCCCTGGGGACAACTGGCCGAAGGAGGGTCGGAAGATGTCCTGACCTCCCTAGTGTTCGTTGGAGGCATTTTTGAGGATCCGCGACGCTGCAATTACCTGTCGTAAGTTCTGACAGGATTCACTCGGGTGCGGCCGCCATTTTGGATCCGCCGAGTGACGCGCATTATGTTGCGGTCCTTTACCGTTAACCCAGCGCTCTCCATGCCTAACTCCACGCATCTTTAAAGGACTTTCAATTCGCCTGTTTTGTTGTTTCCTTTTACTTACACGGAGCCACTGCATTACTGGAACACATGTTTTTCCTGAAGGGCGTACGGATGTCGTTCTCACATGAACTGCTCCCGCTCCACACTGCTGTTTCTGTGCAGTCCTTTAAGTCATGATTTCATCGTCGCTTGTATGGACTCTTCTCTGACGTTTTACTAGTGGCATGTTGCTGTGTTGAAGCATACCAGGTGGCTCCCTGCGCTCAGCACCATTGCTCGCAGTGGACTCTTGTGAGACGGTTTTTCCACTTCTTCATTTGCGCTCTGATGATTATTTCTCCTGAACAGTTGTGAAGTTGGCTGTAATCCTTTCACGAACTTTTTAGTTACCATCGCACTTCTGTCGTGCTATACCTTGTGCAGCCTTCTTTTCTACTTCCTGTGTCCTCTACTGAGCTAACCATTCTACGGCTTTGTTACATGAGCAGATTTAAGTCAATGTCGCGCTTGCCTCGCTCTACCAAGCCCCAGATTGTGAAGAACTCTAAGGTTTTTTCGGCTTTTTCACAATTGGAAGATTCTTTTAACTCGTCTGGCTCTGACACGCCAATGGATCCTCCCAGAAACCCACAAGACAACTCTAAATCTAACATGAAGAGACTTAAATCAAATTCTCTTTCTCCTCCAAAACATTTGGGGCCAGTATCCATGGAGTTGTTGTTAGAGGAGATAAGATCCTTGCATCCATTCATGGAAGAGACCAAGATTAAGCTCCAGGTTCTTACAGATAATTGGTCGCAAATGGAGACAAGAGTAACTTCGATTGAAAAGTCTGTTCAGTCGTTCCAAGAGACATCCTCTGTGGTCTCCAATCTGAAGTCTCAAGTCTCAGATCTCCAACAGCAAGTGGAGCAGCTGGAGAACAGAAATCGGCTGAATAACCTCCGCATTTATGGCCTGGTTGAAGGTCTTGAGGGGTCCGATCCAATCACCTTTTTCAAGTCGTTCCTCCCCAAGCTCTTGCATCTGTCACAAGATAAGGTCCTCAATATTCAACGTGCTCACAGGCTGGGGCGACCACCCTCTTCTACTTCTTCCTCTCAGAGGCCCAGAGGAGTTATCATCAACTTTCTGGAGTACACCGACCTTCTGATGGTTTTAGCGGCAGCCAAATCTTCTCCAAATCTAACCTGGTCTGGTTCTTCCCTGTTCTTCGCACAGGATTACGCTAAGGCTACTGCTGCTTGGCGAAAGGCTTTTCTGAATTCTAGAGCGGATCTGCGGGCAATGGGGGCGCGGTATGGCCTGTACCACCCATGCCTATTCAAAGTTACCTACAACAACAAGACTACCACCTATGAAGATCCAGTGCGCCTACAGAGTTTTATCAATGCGCACAAGTCATCTGCCATGGACGCTTCCGGTCCTTCATCCTCTGCTCACGGCTGACTTTTACTTGTATATTTCCCATATGGCTATTGCATTCTCTTCTAGTTCATCTGAATTTTTCTGATTTCTCGATTACCCACTGTGCTAACTCTTTACTATCTATGTATGATGGTTGTTCCTTGTTTTCCCTGTTAGTCATGGTTTCAACGGGCTCATCTGGCATGTTTTAATCCTTTGTTTCTCCTTTTTTCGTATCACAGGATTTTGTTCCCGTATTTGATGATGTCTCTCGATCCCTGCCTCGTCGTTCCTGGATGTGCTACCCCACCCATGTGGTTCCTTCCTCCCTCCACCCTCTCTCGTATCTCTCCTTCGTAGGTATGTTTTTTCCCTATTTCCTTCCTTGTCTTTTTATTGCATCTGTTGGTTTTTCCCCTTCTCTTTCCCTTTTCCCTCTTCCCTTGTTCATGTTCTTGTTCATATGTTTATATTGTGATTTAATATCTCTGACCAGACCCTTTTGCCTATATAAGGGTTGCATTCCTTGTTCTTCTCGGCATACCTATTTTACAATTTTTTTCCTCTCTCTGATTTCCTATTCTTGTGTCTATAATGTTTCCCTATATTCTCCTTTTTGTCCTAGTGCTTTTGCTCTCATTTTTGATGTGAGTTGTACTCTATGTCGTTTTGGCTACACTTCTCTCTCCACTTCTTCCTTATTTCTGGCCTTTTGTGTTATTTTCGACGATGTTGCATTTTCTTCTTCCTTTCCTCCTATGGCTTGCGTTCTTGATCGCTTGCTTCCTTTCTTTTACTTTAGCGTGTTTGTACTGGTTTTTCTTTTATCTTTCTGTCTTCTCTCCTCTTCATGGGTGTTCCTTTTACTAGTTATAATATCCACATGTTTTGCAGATAAGTTACTGTTATGTCGTTGAACATATCATCATGGAATGTGAGGGGTATTAATTCTCCAATTAAGTGTCAACGAATTTTATCGCACCTTGCCAAACTGAATGTTGATATTGCGTTCCTCCAAGAAACGCATTTAACTGAGGTAGAATCTGCCGAGCTTAAACGTGGTTGGGTGGGTGAACTGTTTTATTCTCAGGGTGATGGCAAGCGCAATGGTGTGGCAATCCTTTGTCGTAAGTCTCTTCCCTTCCAGGTCCTGGCCCATGAATCGGATGATTCTGGTCGGTGGGCTTACGTCAAGCTATCACTCAGAGGTGTTCCAATTTCTCTCCTCAATGTTTACGGTCCTACCATGGGTGAACCTTCTTTTTGGGCTGATTTCTCCCCACTTTTAACTAAATTTGTGGATCACAACTTTATTCTAGCGGGGGATTGCAACCATCCTCTCGACCCTTTTATCGATAGGAAGTCCATGGCCCCCCATATTCCCAACAAACCCCACAAGCTGTTTTGCCATGCTATTTCGCAACATAAGTTAGTAGATTCCTGGCGCCTTTGTAATCCAGGGCTGCGGGAGTACACTTTCTACTCTCCCTGCCACCATTCCCAATCACGACTCGACTACATCTTTGTTTCACACAACCTCACTCAATCACTCTTACACTCCGAGATTGGCCCGATACTGCTTTCTGATCATGCTCCTGTTCTCACAAGCGGCGATATATTCCCTAAAAATGCTGGCCCTACGAGATGGCGTTTTAATAACTCCCTCCTTCTCGATCCCAAGTTTACGTCCACCTTTACTTCCTTTTCTGATGAATTTTTTCTGATTAACGACGATGCTACTCTCCCTGACCACACTATTTAGGATGCTTTTAAGGCAGCAGCATGTGCCTTTATTATTAGTTACGTTGCGGACAAACGTAGGAATGCACGTAGACTCACTAAAAATCTCCTTTCTGACATCAAGAAACTGGAACATGCGTATTTCACCTCTCATTCTGCTGATAGCTTGACAGCCCTTGTTGCAGCAAAAATGAAATTTAATGAGAAATCTACGGAGGATGCCTCCTTGTACTTATTGAAATCTACTGCTAAATTTTATGGGGGTCGGAACAAAGCGGGAAAGCTCTTGGCTAGTTATTTGAAGGTTAAACATAATAAGTTAAATATTGAATCCATTTATGACTCTGATGATACTTTAAAACACATGGATGCTGACATTCTCGCTGAATTTTCACGTTTTTATGAGACTTTGTATACATCTGAAACTCATTCCTCTCCTAGTTCCCTTGCTCGTTTTTTCTCTACTATTCGAGCACCACCCGACTTCCCCATTGATCTCTCTTCTTTAGAATCTGATGTCACACAAAAAGAATTATTCAATGCATTGCAACATCTCAAACCTAACAAAGCCCCTGGGCCTGATGGTTTTACCGTCGAATTTTTCTAAATTGCTGATTCCACGATTGCATTCCCTTCTCCACAACTTTATTACCCTTGGTGCTTCCTCAGGGACATTTTCGGAGGCCCATATTTGCCTCATACATAAGCCTGGGAAGGACGCACATTACTGCAAAAACTACAGGCCCATATCCTTAGTCAATATTGACTATAAACTTTTCGCCAAAGCGCTGGCGATCCGCTTAGATCACCTTCTTCCTGATCTCCTAGGCGAGGAGCAATCTGGGTTTGTCAAGGGCCGATATATCATGGATAACACTAGACTCTTATTTAACATCCTGTCAAAGTCTTCCCGTTGTCAGTACTCTCTTGCTGCGATTGCCCTTGACGCCGAAAAGGCTTTCGACCGGGTTGAATGGCGCTATCTCTTTCATACTCTCACTTGGTTCGGTTTTGGCCCTAGATTTATTTCTTTAGTGTCCCTGTTATACTCACATCCCAGAGCGGCGGTCTTTGCGAATGGCCAAATTTCCTCTTACTTTGATCTTGGCAGAGGCGTCCGTCAGGGTTGCCCTCTGTCTCCCATTCTCTTTAACCTCGCTTTAGAGCCTTTTTTGTCCAGGCTGCGTCAGAATCCTGCCATTCATGGTTTCCATTTTGCAGACACTCATATTAAACTCGCTGCTTATGCAGATGATATTTTACTTTTTCTTTCCAACCCTACAGAATCCGTTCCTGCTTTTATGGATGAAGTTAGGCATTTTTCCTCTATCTCTGGGTATAAGCTTAATCATGACAAATGCGAGATCCTTCCCCTGACCAAATTTACATTTAAACAGGATTTTAGTGACTCTCGGTTTACTTGGTGTCCTTCACATATTAAGTATCTTGGTCTACACATTACCCCCTCTATTTCAGACACTGTTTCTTTATGTATGTCCAAATGTACACAAAAGATTGCAGATCTCACTGCTAGATGGCATCCTTTATACCTTTCTTGGTGGGGTCGTCTCGATACTATTAAAATGATGATCTCTCCTATTATTCTCTATACGCTCTCCAACATCCCAGTGTCTATCCCAGCGAAATTCTTTACAAAAATCAACTCAACGTTATCCTCGTTTTTATGGAACTCCAAAAAACCTAGAATGTCCCTTGCCAGGCTCATCCGTCCTGCATCGGAGGGTGGTGTCAATTTTCCTGACTTTCCTGCATATCAGAAGGCCTTTTTATTACGTCAAGCCTCCCTCTGGTTACTTGATCCCACTTCTCCCTGCCCTTTATGGGTTAAGGTCGAACGCACTCTCCTATCTCCATTTTCTTTTGCAGAATATCTTGCTTTCTCCCGTAAGCCCTCTTTGATTCCTACTTCTATTCACAAGTACACTCTTAAGCTTTTATTGTCAGCTACTCCTGATTCCCCAATGACCACTGCTGACCTCCTTTCTTCCCCCATCTGGCATAATAAATATCTCCTAATTGGCGGTAAGCCCTTCTACTGGAAATCTTGGAGAGTCAGAGGTTTGATCTGGATTTCGCAGCTCTTCTCTGGTCCCACCTTTATCTCTTTCTCTGATATCTGTTCTTCCTATGGCCTACCTCTGTCCTTTCTCTCTAAATATCTTTTACTTAAAGCTGCTGTATTGGAGATTTTTGAGCGACTCTCGGTTCTTCCCTCTCCCCCTGTTTTACGCACTCCTACCCTTCAACTTCATTCTTTCCTAGGCAATACTCCCAAAGCATCTCTTATCTATAAGTACCTCCACTCACATGAGTCTATTAGACCTAAATCCAAAGTTGAGCTTCAATGGGAAGCAGACCTCGGATTGGAATGGCCTATATCTCTATGGGACAAAATTTGGGTAAAGCTACGTAAAACTTCTAGAGCGGCTTCCTTGACACAATCACTATTTTTTATTTACAATAGATTACTTCTTACTCCTTCCACACTACATAAACGATTCCCCATTACCCCAGACAAATGTTGGTCGTGTGACTCTCCGAATGCCACCCTATTTCACATGTTATTTCTTTGTAGGCATGTACATGCTTTTTGGCTACAGGTATGGGCTCAAGTCAATGTTATTTTTCACACCTGTATTCCTCTCTCCCCCACTCACCTTTTCTTGGGTAGTTTGTCCCCTGATTGGTATAACGTTGATATGTATGCTCGCATTGTTGATTTATTACTGGCTGTTGCCTTTCAACAGATTACTGTTAATTGGAAAAACTCTTCCAATATTTCTTTTAAGGCGTGGTGGTACAATGTCTGTCATAACCATAGACTTGATAATGCCTTTGTTTTTCCTATTCAATTAGCAGCTAGACGTGCGGACCTATGGCTCCCCATTACGCTATACTTAGACAATTGTGTTGCTCGTTCCTTCTCTCCATCACCTACTCAACAGGAAGTTCCTAAGCCCCCATGATACCCTTTTCACATTCAAAATTTGTCAACATGCTGTTTTATTTTCTTGCTCTTTGCTTATAGTTGTCTAGTAATGGTTGATGTAATTTCCCTGTTTCTTTTTAAATACCCATGACGATTGTTTTATTGTTTTTATTCAACATTCTCTCATACGCATTGTATTTTTCATTCCCCTCCCCTCCCCTCCCTCTTTAACCTCTCCCTCTCCTTCCCTCCTCCCCCTCCTATTGATATTCTGTATTGCATTGTTCTTTTTTGCTGCTTAATAAAATTCTTTTAAACTTAAAAAGAGAGTCCAATTGTATGTCTTTATTCAATGGGGTTTGGAGCTGTTCTAACATTTCTTACAATCACCTGTGTCTTTAGTATGTTAACTACTGGTCAGTTGTTATCAGCTCAAATCATGCCAATGGTGGTTGTCTCTGAGTGGAGCACTAGTAACGAATTTGACTGAGCTGTGGTCCAAGCAGGGCACTTTTAAGTGTTAGCCAATGATTAATTAGCCAGGACAAATTACTTGAGCAAATTGAGGACTTGGTATTGGTAAGTTCCTGGCTTTATGGTTTGAGGGAGCTAAACTTATATTACAAAAAAAAAATATGGGGTAAAAAGACGGTGTCATGACTTAATTATGTCCAATAACCACCTGCATGCCCTGTTCTAGGATGTGACTTTTTCGAATATAAAGAATGTTTCTTCCTTAACCTTCAATATTATTAGGAAATGTGAGATAATATGTTACAGAATTGGTTTTGGCTTATGCACTATTCAATGTAAATATGCCTGTTGGTCTAATTCGAGGACAAGTTAAAAGACAAGTGTTCAGGTTGTTCTTTTTTGAGGTTTATTCATAAAATCTTTTTGTCTTCTTCATCCTATTTTTCTGACCCTCTTTTTGTTGAGTTTAATCTCTGGGCCCTTTACCAATGTTAAGCAGTGCCAAGGTGCATGTGCTCTCTCCTTTAATCTCCTTTAAACATGGTATGATTGGTTTACAACAGTTTGATGTATTTAATTTACTTGAAATCCGTTGTACAGTGGTATTCCATAAACCCAGGGCCTGCAAATTAAATATTACTAGTGGGCTTGCACTGCTGATTGCGCCACCCACAGAAGTAGCCTTTCAAACCCGTGTCAGGCCTGCCACGGCAGGGCCTACGTGCGCAGTTTACTGCCACTTTGACCTGGTAATTAAAATACTTGCCAAGCCTTAAACTCCCCTTTTACTACATATAGGTCACCCCTAAGGTATGCCCTAGGTATCCCCATGGGCAGGGTGCTGTGTAAATGAATCAAAGGTTGGTCGCACTCTGCTCGTCACACCAGCAAGTTGCCCCACGGAACTGTGGTAAATGTAGTGGCGACGGCGAGTACGCCTATGCCACGATGTATGTAGAAAAGTATGTGTTGCATTAGCCATCCCTGGACACGTGTTTCGAGGTAGTTGCCTCGCGTCAGCAGGGAGCAGGTCAGTGTAAAGGGGTGCCGCGTGGACTGCCAAAATGTAATTAAAACAGGTGAAGTACCTCTCATGGCGCGCAGGTGCAGGTCCAAGGCTCGTCAGCCCGTTGGCTCAAGGGAGCCGTAATAAATGAATCAAAGGTTGGTCGCACTCTGCTCGTCACACCAGCAAGTTGCCCCACGGAACTGTGGTAAATGTAGTGGCGACGGCGAGTACGCCTATGCCACGATGTATGTAGAAAAGTATGTGTTGCATTAGCCATCCCTGGACACGTGTTTCGAGGTAGTTGCCTCTCGTCAGCAGGGAGCAGGTCAGTGTAAAGGGGTGCCGCGTGGACTGCCAAAATGTAATTAAAACAGGTGAAGTACCTCTCATGGCGCGCAGGTGCACGTCCAAGGCTCGTCAGCCCGTTGGCTCAAGGGAGCCGTAATAAATTAATCAAAGGTTGGTCGCACTCTGCTCGTCACACCAGCAAGTTGCCCCACGGAACTGTGGTAAATGTAGTGGCGACGGCGAGTACGCCTATGCCACGATGTATGTAGAAAAGTATGTGTTGCATTAGCCATCCCTGGACACGTATTTCGAGGTAGTTGCCTCTCGTCAGCAGGGAGCAGGTCAGTGTAAAGGGGTGCCGCGTGGACTGCCAAAATGTAATTAAAACAGGTGAAGTACCTCTCATGGCGCGCAGGTGCAGGTCCAAGGCTCGTCAGCCCGTTGGCTCAAGGGAGCCGTAATAAATGAATCAAAGGTTGGTCGCACTCTGCTCGTCACACCAGCAAGTTGCCCCACGGAACTGTGGTAAATGTAGTGGCGACGGCGAGTACGCCTATGCCACGATGTATGTAGAAAAGTATGTGTTGCATTAGCCATCCCTGGACACGTGTTTCGAGGTAGTTGCCTCTCGTCAGCAGGGAGCAGGTCAGTGTAAAGGGGTGCCGCGTGGACTGCCAAAATGTAATTAAAACAGGTGAAGTACCTCTCATGGCGCGCAGGTGCAGGTCCAAGGCTCGTCAGCCCGTTGGCTCAAGGGAGCCGTAATAAATGAATCAAAGGTTGGTCGCACTCTGCTCGTCACACCAGCAAGTTGCCCCACGGAACTGTGGTAAATGTAGTGGCGACGGCGAGTACGCCTATGCCACGATGTATGTAGAAAAGTATGTGTTGCATTAGCCATCCCTGGACACGTGTTTCGAGGTAGTTGCCTCTCGTCAGCAGGGAGCAGGTCAGTGTAAAGGGGTGCCGCGTGGACTGCCAAAATGTAATTAAAACAGGTGAAGTACCTCTCATGGCGCGCCGGTGCAGGTCCAAGGCTCGTCAGCCCGTTGGCTCAAGGGAGCCGTAATAAATGAATCAAAGGTTGGTCGCACTCTGCTCGTCACACCAGCAAGTTGCCCCACGGAACTGTGGTAAATGTAGTGGCGACGGCGAGTACGCCTATGCCACGATGTATGTAGAAAAGTATGTGTTGCATTAGCCATCCCTGGACACGTGTTTCGAGGTAGTTGCCTCTCGTCAGCAGGGAGCAGGTCAGTGTAAAGGGGTGCCGCGTGGACTGCCAAAATGTAATTAAAACAGGTGAAGTACCTCTCATGGCGCGCAGGTGCAGGTCCAAGGCTCGTCAGCCCGTTGGCTCAAGGGAGCCGTAATAAATGAATCAAAGGTTGGTCTCACTCTGCTCGTCACACCAGCAAGTTGCCCCACGGAACTGTGGTAAATGTAGTGGCGACGGCGAGTACGCCTATGCCACGATGTATGTAGAAAAGTATGTGTTGCATTAGCCATCCCTGGACACGTGTTTCAAGGTAGTTGCCTCTCGTCAGCAGGGAGCAGGTCAGTGTAAAGGGGTGCCGCGTGGACTGCCAAAATGTAATTAAAACAGGTGAAGTACCTCTCATGGCGCGCAGGTGCAGGTCCAAGGCTCGTCAGCCCGTTGGCACAAGGGAGCCGTAATAAATTAATCAAAGGTTGGTCGCACTCTGCTCGTCACACCAGCAAGTTGCCCCACGGAACTGTGGTAAATGTAGTGGCGACGGCGAGTACGCCTATGCCACGATGTATGTAGAAAAGTATGTGTTGTATTAGCCATCCCTGGACACGTGTTTCGAGGTAGTTGCCTCTCGTCAGCAGGGAGCAGGTCAGTGTAAAGGGGTGCCGCGTGGACTGCCAAAATGTAATTAAAACAGGTGAAGTACCTCTCATGGCGCGCAGGTGCTGTGTAAATGAAAGGAGGGACATGTGCCTTTATTGTGTGGCTTGTCCTGGTAGTGGCAAACAGCCTCTTTAGTTTCTCACTACTGTGTGGCCTACTCCTCTCATGGGCTAGTACTGGGAAATCCCTTAGATATGGTTAAGTGGTAATTCCTGATCTGAAAGAGTAGTGTTGCCAAGTTTGGTATGTTTAAAATGGTAGTGATAAATCCTGCTTAGTGGTGTAGGTGAATGTTACATTACTTTAGAAATGCCACTTTTAGAAAATTGTTTTTTCTCAGTGCTTATAGCTCTATGTGCTTTGAAGCCTGACTCCAATCCATGTCAGGGCTTGGTTGACACCTACACTTTGTGCATACTTTCCAGACAGCCATCGCACAGGAAATGTTGGTTGTGGCAGTGTTACATCTGCATACTGATAGTCTTCCTGGGCTGGGAGAGAGGAAGGCGGGGCACACTTACATTTGTATAGGCTGTGTCCTGCCCTCACACAAAGGGCTGATTTACCCCCTACTGATGTCTGGAGGCAGTGCTGGGTTGAAAGGGGTTTGTTGTGCACTTGAACGGTTTTCTCTGAAGTTGCCCCTAAACAAAGTTATTTTGGAGTATAATTACAGGGGCTCTGACCCCATGTTTTCAGAGCACTTTTGGAACTGGGACTGAACCTCTGTCAGAAGGACTGCTGTGCAGCTCGAAAGACTCATCTGGACTGCTCTCCTGCTGTTGTCTTGCTGTCTACTACTTACTGGGTGGCCAAAGGACTCACTGGATTCATTTTCCGTTTGTTGGCCTGCTGTCAGTTGTTCTCTGACTGTTCTTTAAAGGCACTGTGTTGCTGCCAAGAGAGAGAACCATTAGGACTATTAGTCTGGTTGTGCTGGTCTACCTGCCTAGTGCTGCCTGCCTTTTATTTTCCCCACCAGTGTTCTCCCAAGGGCCAGCTCCCCTTGTTCCTGCCACCTTTGATCGTTGTCTAGAGTGTGGAGCACTTGAACGAAAGCAGCAGGTACCTTTTCCTTTGCTGCTCCATAAACAGTGAATGGTGAGAGCTACTCCAGATAGCGTAACAATGCGCATTGTTTTTAAATTTTAGTAAAACATTGTGGCCAAAATCAGCACTACCCAGTGGCATTGTGCTACACACGATGTATACTGCTGCGGTGGAGAGTGAATGAGGACGGCAGCTGTAAGGAGAGGAGCCACGAAGAGGCTCTCCGCATCACCTAGCACCCAGGGCGGGCCAGCCTCACGCGGATCGTTAACTGGCTCCGAGCCCCGAGCAGCGTCCTACTCAAACATCTAGCCAAGGCTGTGAGTGGAGAGGGCAGTCCCCGTCCCAAGGCTCCCCATCATTCCTGTGGGCATCTCCCCTGACAAACACTGCTTTTGGTCGAGAGAGAGAGCGGGTCCTCCAGGAAGCCAGGACCACTCTTACTACACTAAGGTACTGAGTGATTACAGCTGCCCTGCGCATTCACGGGCAGCTGGTACTTAAGGGAGTAGTCTATCCTGTGTGCGGGAGACCCGGCCAGGTCTCCCCATGGAATTCGGCGGTGTGTGTGCCCCGTCCCCATCGACCTTGGTCCTTGGTGTTGTGGGTGATCCAGTTAGGTCGCCCTGTTAAATCGTACAGTTTGGGCCAACCTACCTGAAGGAGCTGGTTGCTTTGGGGGCCATTTGAATTTCTATAGGGAATACAGGAAGAAACCCTAGGCAGGGCCCCTGAGTGTGGCAGGTTAACGCCACAAGGGACTTTTCTGATCCAGGAAACTGTCATTCCTGAAATTACCATATTGCTGGTAGTGGGTGCACAGATATTTCTGGGTCCTATGCTTTCATTTTCAATCACAAAAGGAGCTAGAGAGGGAAAAACGTGCCAGAACGCCCTCCAATCAACAATAGGTTCAACAACAAAGTACTGGCACACTGTAGCAAAAATTTCCTTGTTATTCTGGACTAGGTAGGAGGAAGTGTGCTTTATCACAAACCTCCAACATTCATTTATATTGTATGGAGACAACCCATCCAGAATGCTACAAATTTAAAAAGTTAAGTGGATAAGAAAAGTGAGAAAAAAGAGGAGAATGTGCAGTCAGTCCACAAAAAGATACACTCTACAGAAACCCTCAATTGTAAAGAGGTGAAAAAATGTGTAGAGAGAGAGAGAGTACCTCACGTGCGCACCACCAGAGGAGCTACTGGTTGGTTCTCACCAGCTTGCCCACGTTTATTTCATCATCGGTCACTCTCTCTCAAGAAAAAAGTGTGCAGTGTCCAGTGGAAAAACACATAACACAAGACAGTGTAGTGTGAAAAACAAAGAAACACATAAACTGTGCAGACAACGACAGTAAAAAATGGTGAGGGTATATAGACTCTCAAATAATTGTTTTATTCTGGTTAGGAGTCTATCCCCCTGTTTAAAAACACTGCATGTTGCATACCTTAATAATGACGGCCAACATGTTTCATTGCCAATAAAATTTGTGGCAAATTCATCAGGGCAAGAAGGGGTCAAGGATCACCTTCTCTGGACACACACCTTTAAAAGGACTGACAAACACAAATAGACAAACATACAGCATAATCAGTACGGAGAGGGATGTATTCACTGACCATCCTGAAGATGGTGATGGTAACAAGCTTTAATTCATTACCTAGTTGGGGCTATGGGCCCACATACCAGCCACCAACCAGTCGCAGGGGCGTTCTAAACTTAGTACTATCGCCTTCCTGCTCTGCAAAGCACGACCGTCGTTGGTGCCTGCACCTGTGGAAAAAATGTATAGACCATCTATACCTGGTTTTATCCGGCACAATCTCTGTGTGTTTACTCTTCCTCGATCTCTAAAAGATCTTTCACCTCGCAGTTTGGTAGTGCTACTCCATCATTTGTCCTTACAACGACTAACCCGTTAAAATCTGATGTATCACATCAGCACAATTCGTTACCGCTACCGTTTACACAGCTCGACTGACTTCAAAGATGAAAACCGTCTTATTCATGCCACGCTTACAAAATGTATAAAACCATGGTCTTTACATACCGCAACAGCCACGCAAAAACAGAGGGTGCAAACAGCGTTTTTTTCAGTGGCTCATACACCCCCGGCTTACCCTGTCACTTGTACACCCAGGCGGTACCTCAACACTGGAGCAACTAACAGCGCGACTGTGTCTATTTTCAAAGGGTGGCTCTAGCGCCATCTCGCGAGACTACGCGAGTCCCCAGATTGTATCGATCTACACTGGTGAATGCCGCGGCCATCTTGAAGTGGTCGAGGATCCCGATTTCGAGTCATTTCGAAATCAAATGGAACAAACTACTCTAGCGACAGAGTAGTAGGTGATTATGCCATATGGTTTCAATCATGAGCCCAAATCCAACAGGGTAGCATCCCATATGTGAAGGACGTAATCCTACTCCAAACCAGTCTACAAGCAGATCTAAGCTTGAAAAAGGAACAACATGGCAGCCATCTTGCCAGGGATCGATATAGTGTATAATAAGAGGAAGTCAGTCCGCAATTGATAACATTAGGGAAAAATTCGGGAAAAGTTAGGAGGCCTCCAGAATGCAAAGTGGAGCGCATATGTGCACCATGAACATTTTACATACAGCGCCCCCGCCAATAATGCCATGGAGAAATCTAAACACATAGCCCGTCTGTCACCCGGTGAAAACAACGGGGAGCAGGTGAATCTCAACCAGATCATTAGGGAACATACGACTTTACTTTACAAGGGCAAGACTACATTAACAATGGAGCATCAAGGGTAAGTGGAGGTAGTATGTTCATAATTACATGATGTTGTACTCAGCTTGTTAATAACCACCTACCTGAAGGAGCTGGTTGCTTTGGGGGCCATTTGAATTTCTATAGGGAATACAGGAAGAAACCCTAGGCAGGGCCCCTGAGTGTGGCAGGTTAACGCCACAAGGGACTTTTCTGATCCAGGAAACTGTCATTCCTGAAATTACCATATTGCTGGTAGTGGGTGCACAGATATTTCTGGGTCCTATGCTTTCATGCCTAATTACCACATAAAGCTTAGTAAGAGTGCAGGAGCGCCGTGCCCTCTGTATTTATGGTGACATATGATGTTCCCATGCTTCATGTGTGTATTTTCTAGTGGTTTAGGTTTCATGCTCGAAATCTTCACTGATCATGTTTGTATGTCACTGAGGATTAATGTATTACTCTGAATAGCAAGTATACTTTTTTAGTAATTGCTTTATTTGCGCAATAATTATTGATTCATGTTGTTTTTGCCTATGTTTTATGCACAACATACTATCAATATTGATATAATCCTGTGTGGATTTTATTATGTATTCATTGTGTGAGTGTGCTGTGCAAACACTTTACACATTGCCTCTGATGATAAGCCTGACTGCTCTGCGCCAAGCTACGAGGAGGTGAGCACAGGTTATCTTTGGTGTGGAAATGACTTGCCCTGACTAAAGTGGTGAGTTCAGCCTGGCTTAGGTTCATCACCTATCCAACTAGAAACCCCATTTCTAACAAGGAGTCTCTAAGGTGGTTAAAATGTTGCGTCTGACTTTATCAAATACCCAGTCGGGCAATCCCAAATCATTAGTTTTAGAGGCAGTGTATTTAAAAAAAAAAAAAAATTGTGTTAACTGGCCCCATGGAAGTTATTTCAACTATTTTTTACACTCGTGTCTAAATAATACACATTTTTTATTATCTTACGGGCACGCCAGTAAATCTCTGATAGCCCTTACCTGCAAAATAGGAGACAATGTACACGTCTGCAGCATGCCGAGCCACTGTAAAGGACAGCAGATTAGGCTATTCAATAGACAATGCAGACAGCTTGTGTCATCCATCTTCTGCTCACTATCCCAATGGCTCATTATGCAGGTGACAAGGCTTCACCGGTTATTACCACAAATGATGTATCATGGGGTTCGAAAATAACCCAGTGGAGAACACTATATGGTATTAAGGATGCTGTCCTTTTACAAATGAGCATGTACCTGACTGGATGACCCCTAAATGTAAAACACGAATGTTTTGGCCACACTTGTTCATATGAATTAGGATAAGGGTGCATCCTCATTGTCTTGTTGCTCTAGATGGTAAATGATGAATTGCTTTTCAATATGTATAAGCGCAACTTTCATCTTTCCCTGCAGTGTGACACAATAGAGTCGCAAACATTGCTGCCTATGCTAGACTTCCTCTCTATATAAGTCAGCTCTTCCAGCCTGCATTTTGTACCCACGCAGGGAAAGTGCCAGACGTCAGGAGCCAACTCAATGTTTTCACATTTGTTTTTACCAAAACGTTATTTTTGAGTTATGGCCTTTATATTTAAGCATACAATTTGCATGAAGTGGTGTAAGACACTATATGCACCGTAAATGAGTTAATTAAACATGCCCAAGC